>NC_060122.1:54932400-55652345 GCF_021461395.2 Schistocerca americana
TAAGTCGGCATTGTGCCTTTTGTATTAAATTCGGATGCAATTTCTGTGTTTCATCGTCAATAAGAAGGTCCAAGGGATACAGTAAAACTGAAGTGAAGCATCGGAATCCAAAACTGGACTCACAGGAGGTGTTCAAATCATAGATAGTTAGAGTGCCAGTCCTCTTATACTTAAGTCGGCATTGCGTCGTTTGATTTTAATTCCGATGGAATTTCTGTTTTTCATCGTCAATAAGATGGTCCAAGGGATACAGTAAACCTGAAGTGAAGCATCGGAAACTAAAACTGGACTCACAGGAGAGGTTCAAATCATAGAAACGGAGAGTGTCAGTCCTCTTGTACTTAATTCGGAATTGTGCCTCTTGTTTTAAATTCGGATGCAATTTCTGTGTTTCATCGTCAATAAGAAGGTGCAAGGTATACAGTAAACCTGAAGTGAAGCATCGGAATCTAAAACTGGACTCACAGGAGAGGTTCAAATCATAGAAAGTGAGAGTGTCAATCCTCTTGTACATTAGTCGGCAATGTGCCTTTTGTATTAAATTCGGATGCAATTTCTGTGTTTCATCGTCAATAAGAAGGTGCAAGGTGTACAGTAAACCTGAAGTGAAGCATCGGAATCTAAAACTGGACTCACAGGAGAGGTTCAAATCATAGAGAGTTAGAGTGTCAGTCCTCTTGTATTTAAGTCGGCATTGTGCCTTTTAAATTTAATTCCGATGCAATTTCTGTGTTTCATCGTCAATAAGAAGGTGCAAGGTATACAGGAAACCTGAAGTGAAGCTTTGGAATCCAAAACTGGACTCACAGGAGGGGTTCAAATCATAGATAGTTAGAGTGTCAGTCCGCTTATACTTAAGCCGGCAATCTGTCGTTTGAATTTAATTCCGATGCAATTTCTGTGTTTCATCGTCAATAAGAATGTGCATGGTACACAGTAAACCAGAAGTGAAGCATCGGAATCTAAAACTGGACTCACAGGAGAGGTTCAAATCATAGAAAGTGACAGTGTCAATCCTCTTGTCCTTGAGTCGGCATTGTGCCTTTTGTATTAAATTCGGATGCAATTTCTGTGTTTCATCGTCAATAAGAAGGTCCAAGGGATACAGTAATCCTAAAGTGAAGCATCGGAATCTAAAACGGGACTCACAGGAGAGGTTCAAATCATAGATAGTTAGCGTGTCAGTCCTCTTGTACTTAAGTCGGCATTGTGTCTTTTGAATTTAATTCCGAAGCATTTTCTGTGTTTCATCGTCAATAAGAAGGTGCAAGGTATACAGAAAACCAGAAGTGAAGCATCGGAATCTAAAACTGGACTCACAGGAGAGGTTCAAATTGTAGAGAGCTAGAGTGTCAGTCCCCTTGTACTTAAGTCGGCATTGTGCCTTTTGTATTAAATTCAGATGCAATTTCTGTGTTTCATCGTCAATAAGAAGGTGCAAGGTATACAGTAAACCTGAAGTGAAGCATCAGAATCTAAAACTGGACTCACAGGAGAAGTTCAAATCATAGAAAACGAGAGTGTCAGTCCTCTTGTACTTAAGTCGGCATTGTGCATATTGTATTAAATTCGGATGCAATTTCTGTGTTTCATCGTCAATAAGATGGTCCAAGGGATACAGTAAACCTGAAGTGAAGCATCGGAAACTAAAACTGGACTCACAGGAGCGGTTCAAATCATAGAAACGGAGAGTGTCAGTCCTCTTGTACTTCATTCGGCATTGTGCCTCTTGTATTAAATTCGGATGCAATTTCTGTGTTTCATCGTCAATAAGAAGGTGCAAGGTATACAGTAAACCTGAAGTGAAGCATCGGAATCTAAAACTGGACTCACAGGAGAGGTTCAAATCATAGAAAACGAGAGTGTCAGTCCTCTTGTACTTAAGTCGGCATTGTGCCTTTTGTATAAAATTCGGATGCATTTTCTGTGTTTCATCGTCAACAAGAAGGTCCAAGGGATACAGTAATCATGAAGTGAAGCATCGGAATCCAAAACTGGACTCACAGGAGGGGTTCAAATCATAGATAGTTAGAGTGTCAGTCCGCTTATACTTAAGTCGGCAATCTGTCGTTTGAATTTAATTCCGATGCAATTTCTGTGTTTCATCGTCAATAAGAATGTGCATGGGATACAGTAAACCAGAAGTGAAGCATCGGAATCTAAAACTGAACTCACAGGAGAGGTTCAAATCATAGAAAGTGAGAGTGTCAATCCTCTTGTACTTGAGTCGGCATTGTGCCTTTTGTATTAAATTCGGATGCAATTTCTGTGTTTCATCGTCAAATATGAAGGTCCAAGGGATACAGTAACCCTGAAGTGAAGCATCGGAATCTAAAACTGAAGTCACAGGAGAGGTTCAAATCATAGAAAGGAGAATGTCAGTCCTCTTGTATTTAAGTCGGCATTGTGCCTTTTATTTTAAATTCGGATGCTATTTCTGTGTTTCATCGTCTATAAGAAGGTGCAAGGTACACAGTAAACCTGAAGTGAAGCATCGGAGTCTAAAAGTGGACTCAGAGGAGAGGTTTAAATCACAGAAAACGAGAGTGTCAGTCGTCTTGTGCTAAAGTCGGCATTGTGCCTTTTGTATTAAATTTGGATGCAATTTCTGTGTTTCATCGTCAATAAGAAGGTCCAAGCGATACAGTAAAACTGAAGTGAAGCATCGGAATCCAAAACTGGACTCACAGGAATGTTTCAAATCATAGATAGTTAGAGTGTCAGTCCTCTTATACTTAAGTCGGCATTGCGTCGTTTGATTTTAATTCCGATGGAATTTCTGATTTTCATCGTCAATAGGATGGTTCAAGGGATACAGTAAACCTGAAGTGAAGCATCGGAAACTAAAACTGGACTCACAGGAGAGGTTCATATCATAGAAACGGAGAGTGTCAGTCCTCTTGTACTTAATTCGGCATTGTGCCTCTTGTATTAAATTCGGATGCAATTTCTGTGTTTCATCGTCAATACGAAGGTGCAAGGTATACAGTAAACCTGAAGTGAAGCATCGGAATGTAAAACTGGACTCACAGGAGAGGTTCAAATCATGGAAAGTGAGAATGTCAATCCTCTTGTACATTAGTCGGCAATGTGCCTTTTGTATTAAATTCGGATGCAATTTCTGTGTTTCATCGTCAATAAGAAGGTGCAAGGTATACAGTAAACCTGAAGTGAAGCATCGGAATCTAAAACTGGACTCACAGGAGAGGTTCAAATCACAGAGAGTTAGAGTGTCTGTCCTCTTGTATTTAAGTCGGCATTGTGCCTCTTGTATTAAATTCGGATGCAATTTCTGTGTTTCATCGTCGATAAGAAGGTCCAAGGGATACAGTAATCCTGAAGTGAAGCATCGGAATCCAAACTGGACTCACAGGAGGGGTTCAAATCATAGATAGTTAGAGTGTCAGTCCGCTTATACTTAAGCCGGCAATCTGTCGTTTGAATTTAATTCCGATGCATTTTCTGTGTTTCATCGTCAACAAGAATGTGCATGGTACACAGTATACCAGAAGTGAAGCATCGGAATCTAAAACTGGACTCACAGGAGAGGTTCAAATCATAGATAGTTAGCGTGTCAGTCCTCTTGTACTTAAGTCGGCTTTGTGTCTTTTGAATTTAATTCCGAAGCATTTTCTGTGTTTCATCGTCAATAAGAAGGTGCAAGGTATACAGAAAACCAGAAGTGAAGCATCGGAATCTAAAACTGGACTCACAGGAGAGGTTCAAATTGTAGAGAGCTAGAGTGTCAGTCCCCTTGTACTTAAGTCGGCATTGTGCATTTTGTATTAAATTCAGATGCAATTTCTGTGTTTCATCGTCAATAAGAAGGTGCAAGGTATACAGTAAACCTGAAGTGAAGCATCGGAATCTAAAACTGGACTCACAGGAAAGGTTCAAATCATAGAAAACGAGAGTGTCAGTCCTCTTGTACTTAAGTCGGCATTGTGCCTATTGTATTAAATTCGGATGCAATTTCTGTGTTTCATCGTCAATAAGATGGTCCAAGGGATACAGTAAACCTGAAGTGAAGCATCGGAAACTAAAACTGGACTCACAGGAGCGGTTCAAATCATAGAAACGGAGAGTGTCAGTCCTCTTGTACTTAATTGGGCATTGTGCCTCTTGTATTAAATTCGGATGGAATTTCTGTGTTTCATCGTCAATAAGAAGGTGCAAGGTATACAGTAAACCTGAAGTGAAGCATCGGAATCTGAAACTGGACTCACAGCAGAGGTTAAAATCATAGAAAGTGAGAGTGTCAATCCTCTTGTACATTAGTCGGCAATGTGCCTTTGGTATTTAATTCGGATGCAATTTCCGTGTTTCATCGTCAATAAGAAGGTCCAAGGAATACAGTAAAACTGAAGTGAAGCGTCGGAATCTAAAACTAAACTCACAGGAGAGGTTCAAATCATAGAAAGAGAGAGTGACAGTCCTCTTTTACTTGAGTCGGCATTGTGACTTTTGTATTACATTCGGATGCAATTTCTGTGTTTCATCGTCAATAAGAAGGTCCAAGGGATACAGTGAACCTGAAGTGAAGCATCGGAATCTGAAACTGGACTCACAGGAGTGGTTCAAATCACAGAAGGGGAGAGTGTCAGTCCTCTTGTACTTCAGTCGGCATTGTGCCTTTTGTATTAAATTCGGATGCAATTTCTGTGTTTCATCGTCAATAAGAAGGTGCAAAGTATACAGTAAAGCTGAAGTAAAGCATCGGAATCTAAAACTGGACTCACAGGAGAGGTTCAAATCATAGAGAGTTAGAGTGTCAGTCCTCTTGTATTCAAGTCGGCATTGTGCGTTTAAATTTAATTCCGATGCAATTTCTGTGTTTCATCGTCAATAAGAAGGTGCAAAGTATACAGTAAACCTGAAGTGAAGCATCGGAAACTGAAACTGGACTCACAGGAGAGGCTCAAATCATAGAAAGAGAGAGTGTCAGTCCTCTTTTACTTAAGTCGGCATTGTGTCTTTTGTATTAAATTCGGTTGCAATTTCTGTGTTTCATCGTCAATAAGAATGTGCATGGGATACAGTAAACCAGAAGTGAAGCATCGGAATCTAAAACTGAACTCACAGGAGAGGTTCAAATCATAGAAAGTGAGAGTGTCAATCCTCTTGTACTTGAGTCGGCATTGTGCCTTTTGTATTAAATTCGGATGCAATTTCTGTGTTTCATCGTCAAATATGAAGGTCCAAGGGATACAGTAACCCTGAAGTCTGAAGTGAAGCATCGGAATCTAAAACTGAACTCACAGGAGAGGTTCAAATCATAGAAAGGAGAATGTCAGTCCTCTTGCACTTAAGTCGGCATTGTGCCTTTTGTTTTAAATTCGGATGCTATTTCTGTGTTTCATCATCTATAAGAAGGTGCAAGGTACACAGTAAACCTGAAGTGAAGCATCGGAACCTAAAAGTGGACTCAGAGGAGAGGTTTAAATCATAGAAAACGAGAGTGTCAGTCCTCTTACGCTTAAGTCGGCATTGTGTCTTTTGTATTAAATTCGGATGCAATTTCTGTGTTTCATCGTCAATAAGAAGGTCCAAGGGAAACAGTAAAACTGAAGTGAAACATCGGAATCCAAAACTGGACTCACAGGAGGGGTTCAAATCATAAATAGTTTGAGTGTCAGTCCTCTAATACTTAAGTCGGCATTGCGTCGTTTGATTTTAATTCCGATGGAATTTCTGTTTTTCATCGTCAATAAGATGGTCCAAGGGATACAGTAAACCTGAAGTGAAGCATCGGAAACTAAAACTGGACTCACAGGAGAGGTTCAAATCATAGAAACGGAGAGTGTCAGTCCTCTTGTACTTAATTCGGCATTGTGCCTCTTGTATTAAATTCGGATGCAATTTCTGTGTTTCATCGTCAATAAGAAGGTGCAAGGTATACAGTAAACCTGAAGTGAAGCATCGGAATCTAAAACTGGACTCACAGGAGAGGTTCAAATCATAGAAAGTGAGAGTGTCAATTCTCTTGTACATTAGTCGGCAATGTGCCTTTTGTAATAAATTCGGATGCAATTTCTGTGTTTCATCGTCAATAAGAAGATGCAAGGTGTACAGTAAACCTAAAGTGAAGCATCGGAATCTAAAACTGGACTCACAGGAGAGGTTCAAATCATAGAGAGTTAGAGTGTCAGTCCTCTTGTATTTAAGTCGGCATTGTGCCTTTTAAATTTAATTCCGATGCAATTTCTGTGTTTCATCGTCAATAAGAAGGTGCAAAGTATACAGTAAACCCAAAGTGAAGCATCGGAATCTAAAACTGGACTCACAGGGGAGGTTCAAATCATAGAAAGAGAGAGTGTCAGCCCTCTTTTACTTAAGTCGGCATTGTGTCTTTTGTTTTAAATTCGGTTGCAATTTCTGTATTTCATCGTCAATAACAAGTTCCAAGGGATACAGTAAACCTGAAGTGAAGCATCGGAATATAAAACTTTACTCACAGGAGAGGTTCAAAACATAGATAGTTAGCGTGTCAGTCCTCTTGTACTTATGTCGGCATTGTGTCTTTTGAATTTAATTCCGATGCAATTTCTGTGTTTCATCGTCAATAAGAAGGTGCAAGGTATACAGGAAACCTGAAATGAAGCTTTGGAATCCAAAACTGGACTCACAGGAGAGGCTCAAATCATAGAGAGTTAGAGTGTCAGTCCTCTTGTACTTAAGTCGGCATTGTGGCTTTTGAATTTAATTCCGATGCTATTTCTGTGTTTCAACGTCAATAAGAAGGTGCAAGGTATACAATAAACCTGAAGTGAAACATAGGAATCTAAAACCGGACTCACAGGATAGGTTCAAATCATAGAAAGTTAGAGTGTCAGTTCTCTTGTACTTAAGTCGGCATTGTGCCTTTTGTGTTAAATTCAGATGCAATTTCTGTGTTTCATCGTCAATAAGAAGGTGCAAGGTATACAGTAAACCTGAAGTGAAGCATCGGAATCTAAAACTGGACTCACAGAAGAGGTTCAAATCACAGAAAACGAGAGTGTCAGTCCTCTTGTACTTAAGTCGACATTGTGCATTTTGTTTAAAATTCGGATGCAATTTCTGTGTTTCATCGTCAATAAGAAGGTCCATGGGATACAGTAATCCTGAAGTGAAGCATCGGAATCCAAACTGGACTCACAGGAGGGGTTCAAATCTTAGATAGTTAGAGTGTCAGTACGCTTAAACTTAAGTCGGCAATCTGTCGTTTGAATTTAATTCCGATGCAATTTCTGTGTTTCATCGTCAATAAGAATGTGCATGGTACACAGTAAACCAGAAGTGAAGCATCGGATTCGAAAACTGGACTCACAGAAGAGGTTCAAATCACAGAAAACGAGAGTGTCAATCCTCTTGTACATTAGTCGGCAACGTGCCTTTTGTATTAAATTCGAATGCAATTTCTGTGTTTCATCGTCAATAAGAAGGTGCAAAGTATACAGTAAACCTGAAGTAAAGCATCGGAATCTAACACTGGACTCACAGGAGAGATTAAATCATAGAGAGTTAGAGTGTCAGTCCTCTTGTATTTAAGTCGGCATTGTGCCTTTTAAATTTAATTCCGATGCAATTTCTGTGTTTCATCGTCAATAAGAAGGTGCAAAGTATACAGTAAACCTGAAGTGAAGCATCGGAATCTAAAACTGGACTCACAGGAGAGGTTCAAATCATAGAAAGAGAGAGTGTCAGTCCTCTTTTACTTAAGTCGGCATTGTGTCTTTTGTATTAAATTCGGTTGCAATTTCTGTATTTCATGGTCAGTAACAAGTTCCAAGGGATACAGTAAACCTGAAGTGAAGCATCGGAATCTAAAACTTTACTCACAGGAGAGGTTCTAATCATAGATAGTTAGCATGTCAGTCCTCTTGTACTTATGTCGGCATTGTGTCTTTTGAATTTAATTCCGATGCAATTTCTGTGTTTCATCGTCAATACGAAGGTGCAAGGTATACAGGAAACCTGAAGTGAAGCTTTGGAATGCAAAACTGGACTCACAGGAGAGGCTCAAATCATAGAGAGTTAGAGTGTCAATCCTTTTGTACTCATGTCGGCATTGTGGCTTTTGAATTTAATTCCGATGCTATATCTGTGTTTCAACGTCAATATGAAGGTGCAAGGTATACAGCAAACCTGAAGTGAAACATCAAAATCTAAAACCGGACTCACAGGATAGGTTCAAATCATAGAAAGTCAGAGTGTCAGTCCTCTTGTACTTAAGTCGGCATTGTGCCTTTTGTATTAAATTCAGATGCAATTTCTGTGTTTCATCGTCAATAAGAAGGTCCAAGAGATGCAGTAATCCTGAAGTGAAGCATCGGAATCCAAAACTGGACTCACAGGAGGGGTTCAAATCATAGATAGTTAGAGTGTCAGTCCGCTTATACTTAAGTCGGCAATCTGTCGTTTGAATTTAATTCTGATGCAATTTCTGCGTTTCATCGTCAATAAGAATGTGCATGGTACACAGTAAACCAGAAGTGAAGCAGCGGAATCTAAAACTAGACTCACAGGAGAGGTTTAAATCATAGAAAGTGAGAGTGTCAATCCTCTTGTACTTGAGTCGGCATTGTGCCTTTTGTATTAAATTCGGATGCAATTTCTGTGTTTCAATGTCAATAAGAAGGTCCAAAGGATACAGTAATCCTGAAGTAAAGCATCGGAATCCAAACTGGACTCACAGGAGGGGTTCAAATCATAGATAGTTAGAGTGTCAGTCCGCTTATACTTAAGCCGGCAATCTGTCGTTTGAATTTAATTCCGATGCAATTTCTGTGTTTCATCGTCAATAAGTATGTGCATGGTACACAGTAAACCAGAAGTGAAGCATCGGAATCTAAAACTGGACTCACAGGAGAGGTTCAAATCATAGAAAGTGACAGTGTCAATCCTCTTGTACTTGAGTCGGCATTGTGCCTTTTGTATTAAATTCGGATGCAATTTCTGTGTTTCATCGTCAAGAAGAAGGTCCAAGGGATACAGTAATCCTGAAGTGAAGCATCGGAATCTAAAACGGGACTCACAGGAGGGGTTCAAATCATAGATAGTTAGCGTGTCAGACCTCTTATACTTAAGTCGGCATTGTGTCTTTTGAATTTAATTCCGAAGAATTTTCTGTGTTTCATCGTCAATAAGAAGGTGCAAGGTATACAGAAAACCAGAAGTGAAGCATCAGAATCTAAAACTGGACTCACAGGAGAGGTTCAAATTGTAGAGTGCTAGAGTGGCAGTCCCCTTGTACTTAAGTCGACATTGTGCCTTTTGTATTAAATTCAGATGCAATTTCTGTGTTTCATCGTCAATAAGAAGGTGCAAGGTATACAGTAAACTTGAAGTGAAGCATCGGAATCTAAAACTGGACTCACAGGAGAGGTTCAAATCATAGAAAACGAGAGTGTCAGTCCTCTTGTACTTAAGTCGGCATTGTGCCTATTGTATTAAATTCGGATGCAATTTCTGTGTTTCATCGTCAATGAGAAGGTCCAAGGGATACAGTGAACCTGAAGTGAAGCATCGGAATCTAAAACTGGACTCACAGGAGAGGTTCAAATCACAGAAGGGGAGAGTGTCAGTCCTCTCGTACTTCAGTCGGCATTGTGCCGTTTCTATTAAATTCGGACGCAATTTCTATGTTTCATCGTCAATAAGAAGGTGCAATGTATACAGTAAACCTGAGGTAAAGCATCGGAATCTAAAACTGGACTCACAGGAGAGGTTCAAATCATAGAGAGTTAGAGTGTCAGTCCTCTTGTATTTAAGTCGGCATTGTGCCTTTTAAATTTAATTCCGATGCAATTTCTGTGTTTCATCGTCAATAAGAAGGTGCAAAGTATACAGTAAACCTGAAGTGAAGCATCGGAATCTAAAACTGGACTCACAGGAAAGGTCCAAATCATAGAAAGAGAGAGTGTCAGTCCTCTTTTACTTAAGTCGGCATTGTGTCTTTTGTATTAAATTCGGTTGCAATTTATGTATTTCATCGTCAGTATCAAGTTCCAAGGGATACAGTAAACCTGAAGTGAAGCATCGGAATCCAAAACTTTACTCACAGGAGAGGTTCTAATCATAGATAGTTAGCATGTCAGTCCTCTTGTACTTATGTCGGCATTGTGTCTTTTGAATTTAATTCCGATGCAATTTCTGTGTTTCATCGTCAATAAGAAGGTGCAAGGTATACAGGAAACCTGAAGTGAAGCATCGGAATCTAAAACTGGACTCACAGGAGAGGTTCAAATCATAGAAAGAGGGAGTGTCAATCCTCTTGTACATTAGTCGGCAATGTGGTTTTTTTATTTAATTCGGATGCAATTTCCGTGTTTCATCGTGAATAAGAAGGTCCAAGGGATACAGTGAAACTGAAGTGAAGCATCGGAATCTAAAACTGGACTCACAGGAAAGGTTCAAATCATAGAAAGAGAGAGTGACAGTCCTCTTTTGCTTGAGTCGGCATTGTGACTTTTGTAATACATTCTAATGCAATTTCTGTGTTTAATCGTCAATAAGAAGGTCCAAGGGATACAGTAAACCTGAAGTGAAGCATCGGAATCTAAAACTGGACTCACAGGAGAGGTTCAAATCACAGAAGGGGAGAGTGTCAGTCCTCTTGTACTTCAGTCGGCATTGTGCCGTTTGTATTAAATTCGGATGCAATTTCTGTGTTTCATCGTCATCAAGAAGGTGCAAAGTATACAGTAAACCTGAAGTAAAGCATCGGAATCTAAAACTGGACTCACAGGAGAGGTTCAAATCATTGAGAGTTAGAGTGTCAGTCCTCTTGTATTTAAGTCGGCATTGTGCCTTTTAAATTTAATTCCGATGCAATTTCTGTGTTTCATCGTCAATAAGAATGCGCATGGTACACAGTAAACCAGAAGTGAAGCATCGGAATCTAAAACTGGACTCACAGGAGAGGTTCAAATCATAGAAAGTGACAGTGTCAATCCTCTTGTACTTGAGTCGGCATTGTGCCTTTTGTATTAAATTCGGATGCAATTTCTGTGTTTCATCGTCAATAAGAAGGTCCAAGGGATACAGTAATCCTGAAGTGAAGCATCGGAATCTAAAACGGGACTCACAGGAGAGGTTCAAATCATAGATAGTTAGCGTGTCAGTCCTCTTATACTTAAGTCTGCATTGTGTCTTTTGAATTTAATTCCGAAGCATTTTCTGTGTTTCATCGTCAATAAGAAGGTGCAAGGTATACAGAAAACCAGAAGTGAAGCATCGGAATCTAAAACTGGACTCACAGGAGAGGTTAAAATTGTAGAGAGCTAGAGTGTCAGTCCCCTTGTACTTAAGTCGTCATTGTGCCTTTTGTATTAAATTCAGATGCAATTTCTGTGTTTCATCGTCAATAAGAAGGTGCAAGGTATACAGTAAACCTGAAGTGAAGCATCGGAATCTAAAACTGGACTCACAGGAGAGGTTCAAATCATAGAAAACGTGAGTGTCAGTCCTCTTGTACTTAAGTCGGCATTGTGCCTATTGTATTAAATTGGGATGCAATTTCTGTGTTTCATCGTCAATAAGATGGTCCAAGGGATACAGTAAACCTGAAGTGAAGCATCGGAAACTAAAACTGGACTCACAGGAGCGGTTCAAATCATAGAAACGGAGAGTGTCAGTCCTCTTGTACATTAGTCGGCAACGTGCCTTTTGTATTAAATTCGGATGCAATTTCCGTGTTTCATCGTCAATAAGAAGGTCCAAGGAATACAGTAAAACTGAAGTGAATCATCGGAATCTAAAACTGGACTCACAGGAGAGGTTCAAATCATAGAAAGAGAGAGTGACAGTCCTCTTTTACTTGAGTCGGCATTGTGACTTTTGTATTACATTCGGATGCAATTTCTGTGTTTCATCGTCAATGAGAAGGTCCAAGGGATACAGTGAACCTGCAGTGAAGCATCGGAATCTAAAACTGGACTCACAGGAGCGGTTCAAATCACAGAAGGGGAGAGTGTCAGTCCTCTCGTACTTCAGTCGGCATTGTGCCGTTTCTATTAAATTCGGATGCAATTTCTGTGTTTCATCGTCAATAAGAAGGTGCAAAGTATACAGTAAACCTGAAGTAAAGCATCGGAATCTAAAACTGGACTCACAGGAGAGGTTCAAATCATAGAGAGTTAGAGTGTCAGTCCTCTTGTATTTAAGTCGGCATTGTGCCTTTTAAATTTAATTCCGATGCAATTTCTGTGTTACATCGTCAATAAGAAGGTGCAAAGTATACAGTAAACCTGAAGTGAAGCATCGGAATCTAAAACTGGACTCACAGGAGAGGTTCAAATCATAGAAAGAGAGAGTGTCAGTCCTCTTATACTTAAGTCGGCATTGAGTCTTTTGTATTAAATTCGGTTGCAACTTCTGTATTTCATCGTCAGTAACAAGTTCCAAGGGATACAGTAAACCTGAAGTGAAGCATCGGAATCCAAAACTTTACTCACAGGAGAGGTTCTAATCATAGATAGTTAGCATGTCAGTCCTCTTGCACTTATGTCGGCATTGTGTCTTTTGAATTTAATTCCGATGCAATTTCTGTGTTTCATCGCCAATAAGAAGGTGCAAGGTATACAGAAAACCTGAAGTGAAGCTTTGGAATCCAAAACTGGACTCACAGGAGAGGCTCAAATCATAGAGAGTTAGAGTGTCAGTCCTCTTGTACTTAAGTCGGCATTGTGGCTTTTGAATCTAATTCCGATGCTATTTCTGTGTATCAACGTCAATAAGAAGGTGCAAGGTATACAGCAAACCTGAAGTGAAACATCAAAATCTGAAACCGGACTTACGGGATAGGTTCAAATCATAGAAAGTTAGAGTGTCAGTCCTCCTGTACTTAAGTCGGCATTGTGCCTTTTGTATTAAATTCAGATGCAATTTCTGTGTTTCATCGTCAATAAGAAGGTCCAAGAGATACAGTAATCCTGAAGAGAAGCATCGGAATCCAAAACTGGACTCACAGGAGGGGTTCAAATCATAGATAGTTAGAGTGTCAGTCCGCTTATACTTAAGTCGGCAATCTGTCGTTTGAATTTAATTCTGATGGAATTTCTGCGTTTCATCGTCAATAAGAATGTGCATGGTGTACAGTAAACCAGAAGTGAAGCATCGGAATCTACAAATGGACTCACAGGAGAGGTTTAAATCATAGAAAGTGAGAGTGTCAATCCTCTTGTACTTGAGTCGGCATTGTGCCTTTTGTATTACATTCGGATGCAATTTCTGTGTTTCAGTGTCAATAAGAAGGTCCAAGGGATACAGTAATCCTGAAGTGAAGCATCGGAGTCAAAAACTGGACACACAGGAGAGGTTCAAATCATAGATAGTTAGAGTGTCAGTCCTCTTGTACTTAAGTCGGCATTGTGTCTTTTGAATTTAATTCCGTTGCATTTTCTGTGTTTCATCGTCAATAAGAAGGTGCAAGGTATACAGAAAACCAGAAGCGAAGCATCGGAATCTAAAACTGGACTCACAGGAGAGGTTAAAATTGTAGAGAGCTAGAGTGTCAGTCCCCTTGTTTTTTTGTCGGCATTGTGCCTTTTGTATTAAATTCAGATGCAATTTCTGTGTTTCATCGTCAATAAGAAGGTGCAAGGTATACAGTAAATCTGAAGTGAAGCATGGGAATCTAAAACTGGACTCACAGGAGAGGTTCAAATCATAGAACACTAGAGTGTCAGTCCTCTTGTACTTAAGTCAGCATTGTGAATTTTGTATTAAATTCGGATGCAATTTCTGTGTTTCATCGTCAATAAGATGGTCCAAGGGATACAGTAAACCTGAAGTGAAGCATCGGAAACTAAACTGGACTCACAGAAGAGGTTCAAATCATAGAAACGGAGAGTGTCAGTCCTCTTGTACTTAATTCGGCATTGTGCCTCTTGTATTAAATTCGGATGCAAGTTCTGTGTTTCATCGTCAATAAGAAGGTGCAAGGTATACAGTAAACCTGAAGTGAAGCATCGGAACCTAAAACTGGACTCACAGGAGAGGTACAAATCATAGAAAGAGAGAGTGTCAATCCTCTTGTACATTAGTGGGCAATGTGCCTTTTGTATTAAATTCGGTGCAATTTCCGTGTTTCATCGTGAATAAGAAGGTCCAAGGGATACAGTGAAACTGAAGTGAAGCATCGGAATCTAAAACTGGACTCACAGGAAAGGTTCAAATCATAGAAAGAGAGAGTGACAGTCCTCTTTTACTTGAGTCGGCATTGTGACTTTTGTAATACATTCTATTGCAATTTCTGTGTTTAATCGTCAATAAGAAGGTCAAGGGATACAGTAAACCTGAAGTGAAGCATCGGAATCTAAATCTGGACTCACAGGAGAGGTTCAAATCACAGAAGGGGAGAGTGTCAGTCCTCTTGTACTTCAGTCGGCATTGTGCCGTTTGTATTAAATTCGGATGCAATTTCTGTGTTTCATCGTCAATAAGAAGGTGCAAAGTATACAGTAAACCTGAAGTAAAGCATCGGAATCTAAAACTGGACTCACAGGAGAGGTTCAAGTCGTAGAGAGTTAGAGTGTCAGTCCTCTTGTATTTAAGTCGGCATTGTGCCTTTTAAATTTAATTCCGATGCAATTTCTGTGTTTCATCGTCAATAAGAAGGTGCAAAGTATACAGTAAACCTGAAGTGAAGCATAGGATTCTAAAAATGGCTCACAGGAGAGGTTCAAATCACAGAAAGAGAGAGTGTCAGTCCTCTTTTACTTAAGTCGGCATTGTGCCTTTTGTATTAAATTCAGATGCAATTTCTGTGTTTCGTCGTCAATAAGAAGGTCCAAGAGATACAGTAATCCTGAAGTGAAGCATCGGAATCCAAAACTGGACTCACAGGAGGGGTTCAAATCATAGATAGTTAGAGTGTCAGTCCGCTTATACTTAAGTCGGCAATCTGTCGTTTGAATTTAATTCTGATGCAATTTCTGCGTTTCATCGTCAATAAGAATGTGCATGGTATACAGTAAACCAGAAGTGAAGCGTCGGAATCTAGAACTGGACTCACTGGAGAGGTTTAAATCATAGAAAGTGAGGGTGTCAATCCTCTTGTACTTGAGTCGGCATTGTGCCTTTTGTATTAAATTCGGATGCAATTTCTGTGTTTCATCGTCAATAAGAAGGTGCAAAGTATACAGTAAACCTGAAGTAAAGCATCGGAATCTAAAACTGGACTCACAGGAGAGGTTCAAATCGTAGAGAGTTAGAGTGTCAGTCCTCTTGTATTTAAGTCGGCATTGTGCCTTTTAAATTTAATTCCGATGCAATTTCTGTGTTTCATCGTCAATAAGAAGGTGCAAAGTATACAGTAAACCTGAAGTGAAGCATCGGATTCTAAAACTGGCTCACAGGAGAGGTTCAAATCACAGAAAGAGAGAGTGTCAGTCCTCTTTTACTTAAGTCGGCATTGTGTCTTTTGTATTAATTTCGGTTGCAATTTCTGTATTTCATCGTCAGTAACAAGTTCCAAGGGATACAGTAATCCTGAAGTGAAGCATCGGAATCTAAAACTTTACTCACAGGAGAGGTTCTAATCATAGATAGATAGCATGTCAGTCCTCTTGTACTTATGTCGGCATTGTGTCTTATGAATTTAATTCCGATGCAATTTCTGTGTTTCATCGTCAATAAGAAGGTGCAAGGTATACAGGAAACCTGAAGTGAAGCTTTGGAATCCAAAACTGGACTCACAGGAGAGGCTCAAATCATAGAGAGTTAGAGTGTCAGTCCTCTTGTACTTAAGTCGGCATTGTGGCTTTTGAATTTAATTCCGATGCTATTTCTGTGTTTCAACGTCAATAAGAAGGTGCAAGGTATACAGCAAACCTGAAGTGAAACATCAAAATCTAAAACCGGACTCACAGGATAGGTTCAAATCATAGAAAGATAGAGTGTCAGTCCTCTTGTACTTAAGTCGGCATTGTGCCTTTTGTATTAAATTCAGATGCAATTTCTGTGTTTCATCGTCAATAAGAAGGTCCAAGAGATACAGTAATCCTGAAGTGAAGCATCGGAATCCAAAAGTGGACTCACAGGAGGGGTTCAAATCATAGATAGTTAGAGTGTCAGTCCGCTTATACTTATGTCGGCAAACTGTCGTTTGAATGTAATTCTGATGCAATTTCTGCGTTTCATCGTCAATAAGAGTGTGCATGGTATACTGTAAACCAGAAGTGAAGCATCGGAATCTAGAACTGGACTCACAGGAGAGGTTTAAATCATAGAAAGTGAGAGTGTCAATCCTCTTGTACTTGAGTCGGCATTGTGCCTTTTGTATTAAATTCGGATGCAATTTCTGTGTTTCAATGTCAATAAGAAGGTCCAAGGGATACAGTATTCCTGAAGTGAAGCATCGGAATCCAAAACTGGACTCACAGGAGGGGTTCAAATCATAGATAGTTAGAGTGTCAGTCCGCTTATACTTAAGCCGGCAATCTGTCGTTTGAATTTAATTCCGATGCAATTTCTGTGTTTCATCGTCAATAAGAATGTGCATGGTACACAGTAAACCAGAAGTGAAGCATCGGAATCTAAAACTGGACTCACAGGAGAGGTTCAAATCATAGAAAGTGACAGTGTCAATCCTCTTGTACTTGAGTCGGCATTGTGCCTTTTGTATTAAATTCGGATGCAATTTCTGTGTTTCATCGTCAATAAGAAGGTCCAAGGGATACAGTTATCCTGAAGTGAAGCATCGGAATCTAAAACGGGACTCACAGGAGAGGTTCAAATCATAGATAGTTAGCGTGTCAGTCCTCTTGTACTTAAGTCTGCATTGTGTCTTTTGATTTTAATTCCGAAGCATTTTCTGTGTTTCATCGTCAATAAGAAGGTGCAAGGTATACATAAAACCAGAAGTGAAGCATCGGAATCTAAAACTGGACTCACAGGAGAGGTTCAAATTGTAGAGAGCTAGAGTGTCAGTCCCCTTGTACTTAAGTCGGCATTGTGCCTTTTGTATTAAATTCAGATGCAATTTCTGTGTTTCATCGTCAATAAGAGGGTGCAAGGTATACAGTAAACCTGAAGTGAAGCATCGGAATCTAAAACTGGACTCACAGGAGCGGTTCAAATCATAGAAACGGAGAGTGTCAGTCCTCTTGTACTTAATTCGGCATTGTGCCTCTTGTATTAAATTCGGACGCAATATCTGTGTTTCATCGTCAATAAGAAGATGCAAGGTATACAGTAAACCTTAAGTGACGCATCGGAATCGAAAACTGGACTCACAGGACAGGTTCAAATCATAGAAAGTGAGAGTGTCAATCCTCTTGTACATTAGTCGGCAATGTGCCTTTTGTATTAAATTCGGATGCAATTTCCGTGCTTCATCGTCAATAAGAAGGTCCAAGGAATACAGTAAAACTGAAGTGAAGCATCGGAATCTAAAACTGGACTCACAGGAGAGGTTCAAATCATAGAAAGAGAGAGTGACAGTCCTCTTTTACTTGAGTCGGCATTGTGAATTTTGTATTACATTCGGATGCAATTTCTGTGTTTCATCGTCAATAAGAAGGTCCAAGGGATACGGTGAACCTGAAGTGAAGCATCAGAATCTAAAACTGGACTCACAGGAGAGGTTCAAATCACAGAAGGGGAGAGTGTCAGTCCTCTTGTACTTCAGTCGGCATTGTGCCGTTTGTATTAAATTCGGATGCAATTCCTGTGTTTCATCGTCAATATGAAGGTGCAAAGTATACAGTAAATCTGAAGTAAAGCATCGGAATCTAAAACTGGACTCACAGGAGAGGTTCAAATCATAGACAGTTAGAGTGTCAGTCCTCTTGTATTTAAGTCGGCATTGTGCCTTTTAAATTTAATTCCGATGCAATTTCCGTGTTTCATCGTCAATAAGAAGGTGCAAAGTATACAGTAAACCTGAATTGAAGCATCGGAATCTAAAACTGGACTCACAGGAGAGGTTCAAATCATAGAAAGAGAGAGTGTCAGTAATCTTTTACTTAAGTCGGCATTGTGTCTTTTGTATTAAATTCGGCTGCAATTTCTGTATTTCATCGTCAGTAACAAGTTCCAAGGGATACAGTAAACCTGAAGTGAAGCATCGGAATCTAAAACCTTACTCACAGGAGAGGTTCTAATCATAGATATTTAGCATGTCAGTCCTCTTGTACTTATGTCGGCATTGTGTCTTTTGAATTTAATTCCGATGCAATTTCTGTGTTTCATCGTCAATAAGAAGGTGCAAGGTATACAGGAAACCTGAAGTGAAGCTTTGGAATCCAAAACTGGACTCACAGGAGAGGCTCAAATCATAGAGAGTTAGAGTGTCAGTCCGCTTATACTTAAGTCGGCAATCTGTCGTTTCAATTTAATTCTGATGCAATTTCTGTGTTTCATCATCAATAAGAAGGTGCAAGGTATACAGTAAACCTGAAGTGAAGCATCGGAAACTAAAACTGGACTCACAGAAGAGGTTCAAATCATAGAAACGGAGAGTGTCAGTCCTCTTGTACTTAATTCGGCATTGTGCCTTTTGTATTAAATTCAGATGCTATTTCTGTGTTTCAACGTCAATAAGAAGGTGCAAGGTATACAGCAAACCTGAAGTGAAAAATCAAAATCTAAAACCGGACTCACAGGATAGGTTCAAATCATAGAAAGTTAGAGTGTCAGTCCTCTTGTACTTAAGTCGGCATTGTGCCTTTTGTATTAAATTCGGATGCAATTTCCGTGTTTCATCGTCAATAAGAAGGTCCAAGGGATACAGTGAAACTGAAGTGAAGCATCGGAATCTAAAACTGGAGTCACAGGAGAGGTTCAAATCATAGAAAGAGAGAGTGACAGTCCTCTTTTACTTGAGTCGGCATTGTGACTTTTGTAATACATTCTAATGCAATTTCTGTGTTTAATCGTCAATAAGAAGGTCCAAGGGATACAGTAAACCTGAAGTGAAGCATCGGAATCTAAAACTGGACTCACAGGAGAGGATCAAATCATAGAAGGAGAGAGCGTCAGTCCTCTTGTACTTAAGTTGGCATTGTGCCTTTCGTACTGAATTCGGATTCAATTTCTGTGTTTCATCGTCAATAAGAAGGTGCAAGGTGTACAGTAAACCTGAAGTGAAGCATCGGAATCTAAAACTGGACTCACAGGAGAGGTTCAAATCATAGAGAGTTAGAGTGTCAGTCCTCTTGTATTTAAGTCGGCATTGTGCCTTTTAAATTTAATTCCGATGCAATTTCTGTGTTTCACCGTCAATAAGAAGGTGCAAAGTATACAGTAAACCTGAAGTGAAGCATCGGAATCAAAAACTGGACTCACAGGAGAGGTTCAAATCATAGAAAGAGAGAGTGTCAGTCCTCTTTTACTTAAGTCGGCATTGTGTCTTTTGTATTAAATTCGGTTGCAATTTCTGTATTTCATCGTCATTAACAAGTTCCAAGGGATACAGTAAACCTGAAGTGAAGCATCAAAATCTAAAACTTTACTCACAGGAGAGGTTAAAATCATAGATAGTTAGCGTGTCAGTCCTCTTGTACTTATGTCGGCATTGTGTCTTTTGAATTTAATTCCGATGCAATTTCTGTGTTTCAACGTCAATAAGAAGGTGCAAGGTATACAGGAAACCTGAGGTGAAGCTTTGGAATCCAAAACTGGACTCACAGGAGAGGCTCAAATCATAGAGAGTTAGAGTGTCAGTAATCTTGTACTTAAGTCGGCATTGTGGCTTTTGAATTTAATTACGATGCTATTTCTGTGTTTCAACGTCAATAAGAAGGTGCAAGGTATTCAGAAAACCTGAAGTGAAACATCAAAATCTAAAACCGGACTCACAGGATAGGTTCAAATCATAGAAAGTTAGAGTGTCAGTCCTCTTGTACTTAAGTCGTCATTGTGCCTTTTGAATTTAATTACGATGCTATTTTTGTGTTTCAGCGTCAATAAGACGGTGCAAGGTATACAGTAAACCTGAAGTGAAGCATCGGAATCTAAAACTGGAATCACAGGAGAGGTTCATATCTTAGAAAGTTAGAGTGACAGTCCTCTTGTACTTAAGTCGGCTTTGTGCAAATTGTATTAAATTCCGATGTAATTTCTGTGTTTCATTGTCAATAAGAAGGTCCAAGGGATACATAAACCTGAATTGAAGCATCGGAATCTAAAACTAGACTCACAGGAGGGGTTCAAATCATAGATAGTTAGATTGTCAGACCTCTTATAATTAAGTCGGCACTGTGTCGTTTGAATGTAATTCGAATGCAATATCTGTGTTTCATCGTCAATAAGAAGGAGCAAGGTATATAGTAAACCTGAAGGGAAGCATCGGAATCTAAAACTGGACTCACAGGAGAGGTTCAAATCATAGAAAGTGAAGGTGTCAGTCCTCTTGCACTTAAGTCGGCATTGTGCCTTTTGAATTTAATTCCGATGCAATTTCTGTGTTTCATCGTCAATAAGAAGGTCCAAGGATACAGTAAACCTGAAGTGAAGCATAGGAATCTAAAACTGGACTCACAGAGAGGTTCAAATTGTAGGGAGTTAGAGTGTCAGTCCTCTTGTACTTAAGTCGGCATTGTGCCTTTTGTATTAAATTCAGATGCTATTTCTTTGTTTTATCGTCAATAAGAAGGTGGAAGGTATACAGTAAACCTGAAGTGAAGCATCGGAATCCAAAACTGGACTCACAGGAGAGGTTAAAATCATAGAAAACGAGAGTGTCAGTCCTATTGTACTTAAGTCGGCATTGTGCCTTTTGAATTTAATTCCGATGCAATATCTGTGTTTCATCGTCAATAAGACGGTGCAAGGTATATGGTAAACCTGAAGTGAAGCATCGGAATCTAAAACTGGACTCACAGGAGAGGTTCAAATCATAGAAAGTGAGAGTGACAGTCCTCTAGTACTTAAGTCTTCATCGTGCATTTTGTATTAAATTCGGTTGCAATTTCTGTGTTTCATCGTCAATAAGAGGGTCCAAGGGATACAGTAAACCTGAAGTGAAGCATAGGACTCTAAAACTGGACTCACAGGAGAGGTTCAATTCGTAGAAAGTTAGAGTGTCAGTCCTCTTGTACTTAAGTCGGCATTGTGCCTTATGTATTAAATTCCGATGCAAGTTCTGTGTTTCATCGTCAATAAGAAGGTGCAAGGTATACTGTAAACCTGAAGTGAAGCATCGGAATCTAAAACTGGACTCACAGGAGAGGTTCGACTCATAAAAAGGGAGAGTGACATTCCTCTTTTACTTAAGTCGATATTGTGACTTTTGTATTAAATTCGGATGCAATTTCTGTGTTTCATCGTCAATAAGATGGTCCAAGGGATACAGTAAACCTGAAGTGAAGCATCGGAAACTAAAACTGGACTCACAGAAGAGGTTCAAATCATAGAAACGGAGAGTGTCAGTCCTCTTGTACTTAATTCGGCATTGTGCCTCTTGTATTAAATTCGGATGCAATTTCTGTGTTTCATCGTCAATAAGAAGGTGCAAGGTATACAGTAAACCTGAAGTGAAGCATCGGAATCTAAAACTGGACTCACAGGAGACGTTCAAATCATAGAAAGAGAGAGTGTCAATCCTCTTGTACATTAGTCGGCAATGTGCCTTTTGTATTAAATTCGGATGCAATTTCCGTGTTTCTTCGTCAATAAGAAGTTCCAAGGGATACACTGTAACTGAAGTGAAGCATCGGTATCTAAATCTGGACTCACAGGAGAGGTTCATATCATAGAAAGAGAGAGTGACAGTCCTCTTTTACTTGAGTCGGCATTGTGACTTTTGTATTACATTCGGATGCAATTTCTGTGTTTCATCGTCAATAAGAAGGTCCAACGGATACAGTAAACCTGAAGTGAAGCATCGGAATCTAAAACTGGACTCACAGGAGAGGTTCAAATCATAGAAGGGGAGGGTGTCAGTCCTCTTGTATTTAAGTCGGCATTGTGCCTTTTAAATTTAATTCCGATGCAATTTCTGTGTTTTATCGTCAATAAGAAGGTGCAAAGTATACTGTAAACCTGAAGTGAAGCATCGGAATCTAAAACTGGAATCACTGGAGAGGTTCAAATCATAGAAAGAGAGAGTGTCAGTCGTCTTTTACTTAAGTCGGCATTGTGTCTTTTGTATTAAATTCGGTTGCAATTTCTGTATTTCATCGTCAATAACAAGTTCCAAGGGATACAGTTAACCTGAAGTGAAGCTTCGGAATCTAAAACTTTACTCACAGGAGAGGTTCAAATCATAGATAGTTATCGTGTCAGTCCTCTTGTACTTATGTCGGCATTGTGTCTTTTGAATTTAATTCCGATGCAATTTCTGTGTTTCATCGTCAATAAGAAGGTGCAAGTTATACAGGAAACCTGAAGTGAAGCTTTGGAATCCAAAACTGGACTCACAGGAGGGGCTCAAATCATAGAGAGTTAGATTGTCAGTCCTCTTGTACTTAAGTCGGCATTGTGGCTTTTGAATTTAATTCCGATGCTATTTCTGTGTTTCAACGTCAATAAGAAGGAGCAAGGTATACAGCAAACCTGAAGTGAAACATCGGAATCTAAAACTGGACTCACAGGATAGGTTCAAATCATGGAAAGTTAGAGTGTCAGTCCTCTTGTACTTAAGTCGGCATTGTGCCTTTTGAATTTAATTCCGATGCAATTTCTGTGTTTCATCGTCAATAAGAAGGTGCAAGTTATACAGGATACCTGAAGTGAAGCTTTGGAATCCAAAACTGGACCCACAGGAGGGGCTCAAATCATAGAGAGTTAGAGTGTCAGTCCTCTTGTACTTAAGTCGGCATTGTGGCTTTTGAATTTAATTCCGATGCTATTTCTGTGTTTCAACGTCAATAAGAAGGAGCAAGGTATACAGCAAACCTGAAGTGAAACATCGGAATCTAAAACCGGACTCACAGGATAGGTTCAAATCATGGAAAGTTAGAGTGTCAGTCCTCTTGTACTTAAGTCGGCATTGTGCCTTTTGAATTTAATTCCGATGCAATTTTTGTGTTTCATCGTCAATAAGGCGGTGCAAGGTATACAGTAAACATGAAGTGAAGCATCGGAATCTAAATAGGGACTCACAGGAGAGGGTCAAATTGTAGAGAGTTAGAGTGTCAGTCCTCTTGTACTTAAGTCGGCATTGTGCCTTTTGTATTAAATTCAGATGCAATTTCTTTGTTTCATCGTCAATAAGAAGGTGGAAGGTATACAGTAAACCTGAAGTGAAGCATCGGAATCCAAAACTGGACTCACAGGAGAGGTTCAAATCATAGAAAACGAGAGTGTCAGTCCACTTGTACTTAAGTCGGCATTGAGCCTTTTGAATTTAATTCCGATGCAATTTCTGTGTTTCATCGTAAACAAGACGGTGCAAGGTATATTGTAAACCTGAAGTGAAGCATCGGAATCTAAAAGTGGACTCACAGGAGAGGTTCAAATAATAGAAAGTGAGAGTGTCAGTCCTCTAGTACTTAGGTCGGCATCGTGCATTTTGTAATAAATTCGGTTGCAATTTCTGTGTTTCATCGTCAATAAGAGTGTCCAAGGGATACAGTAAACCTGAAGTGAAGCATAGGAATCTAAATCTGGACTCACAGAAGAGGTTCAAATCATAGAAACGGAGAGTGTCAGTCCTCTTGTACTTAATTCGGCATTGTGCCTCTTGTATTAAATTCGGATGCAATTTCTGTGTTTCATCGTCAATAAGAAGGTGCAAGGTATACAGTAAACCTTAAGTGAAGCATCGGAATCTAAGACTGGACTCACAGGAGAGGTACAAATCATAGAAAGTGAGAGTGTCAATTCTCTTGTACATTAGTCGGCAATGTGCCTTTTGTATTAAATTCGGATGCATTTTCTGTGTTTCATCGTCAATAAGAAGGTGCAAGGTGTACAGTAAACCTAAAGTGAAGCATCGGAATCTAAAACTGGACTCACAGGAGAGGTTCAAATCATAGAGAGTTAGGGTGTCAGTCCTCTTGTATTTCAGTCGGCATTGTGCCTTTTAAATTTAATTCCGATGCAATTTCTGTGTTTCATCGTCTATAAGAAGGTGCAAAGTATACAGTAAACCTGAAGTGAAGCATCGGAATCTAAAACTGGACACACAGGGGAGGTTCAAATCATAGAAAGAGAGAGTGTCAGCCCTCTTTTACTTATGTCGGCATTGTGTCTTTTGTATTAAATTCGGTTGCAATTTCTGTATTTCATCGTCAATAACAAGTTCCAAGGGATACAGTAAACCTGAAGTGAAGCATCGGAATCTAAAACTTTACTCACAGGATAGGTTCAAATCATGGAAAGTTAGAGTGTCAGTCCTCTTGTACTTAAGTCGGCATTGTGCCTTTTGAATTTAATTCCGATGCAATTTCTGTGTTTCATCGTCAATAAGAAGGTGCAAGTTATACAGGAAACCTGAAGTAAAGCTTTGGAATCCAAAACTGGACCCACAGGAGGGGCTCAAATCATAGAGAGTTAGAGTGTCAGTCCTCTTGTACTTAAGTCGGCATTGTGGCTTTTGAATTTAATTCCGATGCTATTTCTGTGTTTCAACGACAATAAGAAGGAGCAAGGTATACAGCAAACCTGAAGTGAAACATCGGAATCTAAAACCGGACTCACAGGATAGGTTCAAATCATGGAAAGTTAGAGTGTCAGTCCTCTTGTACTTAAGTCGGCATTGTGCCTTTTGAATTTAATTCCGATGCAATTTTTGTGTTTCATCGTCAATAAGACGGTGCAAGGTATACAGTAAACATGAAGTGAAGCATCGGACTCTAAATAGGGACTCACAGGAGAGGGTCAAATTGTAGAGAGTTAGAGTGTCAGTCCTCTTGTACTTAAGTCGGCATTGTGCCTTTTGTATTAAATTCAGATGCAATTTCTTTGTTTCATCGTCAATAAGAAGGTGGAAGGTATACAGTAAACCTGAAGTGAAGCATCGGAATCCAAAACTGGACTCACAGGAGAGGTTCAAATCATAGAAAACGAGAGTGTCAGTCCACTTGTACTTAAGTCGGCATTGTGCCTTTTGAATTTAATTCCGATGCAATTTCTGTGTTTCATCGTAAACAAGACGGTGCAAGGTATATTGTAAACCTGAAGTGAAGCATCGGAATCTAAAACTGGACTCACAGGAGAGGTTCAAATAATAGAAAGTGAGAGTGTCAGTCCTCTAGTACTTAAGTCGGCATCGTGCATTTTGTAATAAATTCGGTTGCAATTTCTGTGTTTCATCGTCAATAAGAGTGTCCAAGGGATACAGTAAACCTTAAGTGAAGCATCGGAATCTAAAACTGGACTTCTAGGAGAGGTACAAATCATAGAAAGTGAGAGTGTCAATTCTCTTGTACATTAGTCGGCAATGTGCCTTTTGGATTAAATTCGGATGCATTTTCTGTGTTTCATCGTCAATAAGAAGGTGCAAGGTGTACAGTGAACCTAAAGTGAAGCATCGGAATCTAAAACTGGACTCACAGGAGAGGTTCAAATCATAGAGAGTTAGAGTGTTAGTCCTCTTGTATTTAAGTCGGCATTGTGCCTTTTAAATTTAATTCCGATGCAATTTCTGTGTTTCATCGTCAATAAGAAGGTGCAAAGTATACAGAAAACCTGAAGTGAAGCATCGGAATCTAAAACTGGACACACAGGGGAGGTTCAAATCATAGAAAGAGAGAGTGTCAGCCCTCTTTTACTTAAGTCGGCATTGTGTCTCTTGTATTAAATTCGGTTGCAATTTCTGTATTTCATCGTCAATAACAAGTTCCAAGGGATACAGTAAACCTGAAGTGAAGCATCGGAATCTAAAACTTTACTCACAGGACAGGTTCAAACATAGATAGTTTGCGTGTCAGTCCTCTTGTACTTAAGTCGGCATTGTGGCTTTTGAATTTAATTCCGATGCTATTTCTGTGTTTCAACGTCAATAAGAAGGTGCAAGGTATACAGTAAACCTGAAGTGAAACATCGGAATCTAAAACCGGACTCACAGGATAGGTTCGAATCATAGAAAGTTAGAGTGTCAGTTCTCTTGTACTTAAGCCGGCAATCTGTCGTTTGAATTTAATTCCGATGCAATTTCTGTGTTTCATCGTCAATAAGAATGTGCATGGTACACAGTAAACCAGAAGTGAAGCATCGGAATCTAAAACTGGACTCACAGGAGAGGTTCAAATCATAGAAAGTGACAGTGTCGATCCTCTTGTACTCGAGTCGGCATTGTGCCTTTTGTATTAAATTCGGATGCAATTTCTGTGTTTCATCGTCAATAAGAAGGTCCAAGGGATACAGTAATCCTGAAGTGAAGCATCGGAATCTAAAACGGGACTCACAGGAGAGGTTCAAATCATAGGTAGTTAGCGTGTCATTCCTCTTGTACTTAAGTCGGCATTGTGTCTTTTGAATTTAATTCCGAAGCATTTTCTGTGTTTCATCGTCAATAAGAAGGTGCAAGGTATACAGAAAACCAGAAGTGAAGCATCGGAATCTAAAACTGGACTCACAGGAGAGGTTCAAATTGTAGAGAGCTAGAGTGTCAGTCCCCTTGTACTTAAGTCGGCATTGTGCCTTTTGTATTAAATTCAGATGCAATTTCTGTGTTTCATCGTTAATAAGAAGGTGCAAGGTATACAGTAAACCTGAAGTGAAGCATCGGAATCTAAAACTGGACTCACAGGAGAGGTACAAATCATAGAAAACGAGAGTGTCAGTCCTCTTGTACTTAAGTCGGCATTGTGCCTATTGGATTAAATTCGGATGCAATTTCTGTGTTTCATCGTTAATAAGATGGTCCAAGGGATACAGTAAACCTGAAGTGAAGCATCGGAAACTAAAACTGGACTCACAGGAGCGGTTCAAATCACAGAAACGGAGAGTGTCAGTCCTCTTGTACTTAATTCGGCATTGTGCCTCTTGTATTAAATTCGGATGCAATATCTGTGTTTCATCGTCAATAAGAGGATGCAAGGTATACTGTAAACCTGAAGTGAAGCATCGGAATCGAAAACTGGACTCACAGGAGAGGTTCAAATCATAGAAAGTAAGAGTGTCAATCCTCTTGTACATTAGTCGGCAACGTGCCTTTTGTATTAAATTCGGATGCAATTTCCGTGTTTCATCGTCAATTAGAAGGTCCAAGGAATACAGTAAAACTGAAGTGAAGCATCGGAATCTAAAACTGGACTCGCAGGAGAGGTTCAAATCATAGAAAGAGAGAGTGACAGTCCTCTTTTACTTGAGTCGGCATTTTGACTTTTGTATTACATTCGGATGCAATTTCTGTGTTTCATCGTCAATAAGAAGGTCCAAGAGATACAGTGAACCTGAAGTGAAGCATCGGAATCTAAAACTGGACTCACAGGAGAGGTTCAAATCATAGAAAGAGAGAGTGACAGTCCTCTTTTACTTGAGTCGGCATTGTGCCGTTTGCATTAAATTCGGATGCAATTTCTGTGATTCATCGTCAATTAGAAGGTGCAAAGTATACAGTAAACCTGAAGTAGAGCATCGGAATCTAAAACTGGACTCACAGGAGAGGTTCAAATCATAGAGAGTTAGAGTGTCAGTCCTCGTGTATTTAAGTCGGCATTGTGCCTTTTAAAATTAATTCCGATGCAATTTCTGTGTTTCATCGTCAATAAGAAAGTGCAAAGTATACAGTAAACTTGAAGTGAAGCATCGGAATCTAAAACTGGACTCACAGGAGAGGTTCAAATTAAGAAAGAGAGAGTGTCAGTCCTCTTTTACTTAAGTCGGCATTGTGTCTTTTGTATTAAATTCGATTGCAATTTCTGTATTTCATCGTCAGTTACAACTTCCAAGGGATACAGTAAACCTGAAGTGAAGCATCGGAATCTAAAACTTTACTCACAGGAGAGGTTCTAATCATAGATAGTTAGCATGTCAGTCCTCTTGTACTTATGTCGGCATTGTGTCTTTTGAATTTAATTCCGATCTATTTCTGTGTTTCATCGTCGATAAGAAGGTGCAAGGTATACAGTAAACCTGAAGTGAAGCATCGGAATCTAAAACTGGAATCACAGGAGAGGTTCATATCTTAGAAAGTTAGAGTGTCAGTCCTCTTGTACTTAAGTCGGCTTTGTGCAATTTGTATTAAATTCCGTTGCAAATTCTGTGTTTCATTGTCAATAAGAAGGTCCAAGGGATACAGTAAACCTGAATTGAAGCATCGGAATCTAAAACTATACTCACAGGAGGGGTTCAAATTATAGATAGTTAGAGTGTCAGTCCTCTTATAATTAAGTCGGCATTGTGTCGTTTGAATTTAATTCGAATGCAATATCTGTGTTTCATCGTCAATAAGAAGGAGCAAGGTATATAGTAAACCTGAAGTGAAGCATCGGAATCTAAAACTGGGCTCACAGAAGAGGTTCAAATCATAGAAACAGAGAGTGTCAGTCTTCTTGTACTTAATTCGGCATTGTGCCTCTTGTATTAAATTCGGATGCAATTTCTGTGTTTCATCGTCAATAAGAAGGTGCAAGGTATACAGTAAACCTGAAGTGAAGCATCGGAATCTAAAACTGGACTCACAGGAGAGGTTCAAATCATAGAAAGAGAGAGTGTCAATCCTCTTGTACATTAGTCGGCAATGTGCCTTTTGTATTAAATTCGGATGCAATTTCCGTGTTTCATCGTCAATAAGAAGGTCCAAGGGATACAGTGAAACTGAAGTGAAGCATCGGTATCTAAAACTCGACTCACAGGAGAGGTTCAAATCATAGAAAGTGAGAGTGTCAGTCCTCTTGCACTTAAGTCGGCATTGTGCCTTTTGAATTTAATTCCGATGCAATTTCTGTGTTTCATCGTCAATAAGAAGGTCCAAGGGATACAGTAAACCTGAAGTGAAGCATAGGAATCTAAAACTGGACTCACAGGAGAGGTTCAAATTGTAGGGAGTTAGAGTGTCAGTCCTCTTGTACTTAAGTCGGCATTGTGCCTTTTGTATTAAATTCAGATGCTATTTCTTTGTTTCATCGTCAATAAGAAGGTCCAAGGGATACAGTAAACCTGAAGTGAAGCATCGGAATCTAAAACTGGGCTCACAGAAGAGGTTCAAATCATAGAAACGGAGAGTGTCAGTCTTCTTGTACTTAATTCGGCATTGTGCCTCTTGTATTAAATTCAGATGCTATTTCTTTGTTTCATCGTCAATAAGAAGGTGCAAGGTATACAGTAAACCTGAAGTGAAGCATCGGAATCTAAAACTGGAATCACAGGAGAGGTTCATATCTTAGAAAGTTAGAGTGTCAGTCCTCTTGTACTTAAGTCGGCATTGTGCCTTATGTATTAAATTCCGATGCAAGTTCTGTGTTTCATCGTCAATAAGAAGGTGCAAGGTATACTGTAAACCTGAAGTGAAGCATCGGAACATAAAACTGGACTCACAGGAGAGGTTCAAATCATAGAACACTAGAGTGGCAGTCCTCTTGTACTTAAGTCGGCATTGTGCCTTTTGTATTAAATTCGGATGCAATTTCCGTGCTTCATCGTCAATAAGAAGGTCCAAGGGATACAGTGAAACTGAAGTGAAGCATCGGTATCTAAAACTGGACTCACAGGAGAGGTTCAAATCATAGAAAGAGAGAGTGACAGTCCTCTTTTACTTGAGTCGGCATTGTGACTTTTGTATTACATTCGGATGCAATTTCTGTGTTTCATCGTCAATAAGAAGGTCCAAGGGATACAGTAAACCTGAAGTGAAGCATCGGAATCTAAAACTGGACTCACAGGAGAGGTTCAAATCATAGAAGGGGAGAGTGTCAGTCCTCTTGTACTTAAGTCGGCATTGTGCCTTTTGTATTAAATTCGGATGCAGTTTCTGTGTTTCATCGTCAATAAGAAGGTGCAGGGTGTACAGTAAACCTGAAGTGAAGCATCGGAATCTAAAACTGGACTCACAGGAGAGGTTCAAATCATAGAGAGTTAGAGTGTCAGTCCTCTTGTATTTAAGTCTGCATTGTGCCTTTTAAATTTAATTCCGATGCAATTTATGTGTTTCATCGTCAATAAGAAGGTGCAAAGTATACTGTAAACCTGAAGTGAAGCATCGGAATCTAAAACTGGACTCACTGGAGAGGTTCAAATCATAGATAGTTATCGTGTCAGTCCTCTTGTACTTATGTCGGCATTGTGTCTTTTGAATTTAATTCCGATGCAATTTCTGTGTGTCATCGTCAATAAGAAGGTGCAAGGTATACAGGAAACCTGAAGTGAAGCTTTGGAATCCAAAACTGGACTCACAGGAGAGGCTCAAATCATAGAGAGTTAGAGTGTCAGTCCTCTTGTACTTAAGTCGGCATTGTGCCTTTTGTATTAAATTCAGATGCAATTTCTTTGTTTCATCGTCAATAAGAAGTTGGAAGGTATACAGTAAACCTGAAGTGAAGCATCGGAATCCAAAACTGGACTCACAATAGAGGTTCAAATCATAGATAACGAGAGTGTCAGTCCTCTTGTACTTAAGTCGGCATTGTGCCTTTTGAATTTAATTCCGATGCAATTTCTGTGTTTCATCATAAATAAGACGGTGCAAGGTATATAGTAAACCTGAAGTGAAGCATCGGAATCTAAAACTGGACTCACAGGAGAGGTTCAAATCATAGAAAGTGAGAGTGTCAGTCCTCTAAAACTTAAGTCGGCATCGTGCATTTTGTATTAAATAAGGTTGCAATTTCTGTGTTTCATCGTCAATAAGAGTGTCCAAGGGATACAGTAAACCTGAAGTGAAGCATAGGAATCTAAAACTGGACTCACAGGAGAGGTTCAATTCGTAGAAAGTTAGAGTGTCAGTCCTCTTGTACTTAAGTCAGCATTGTGTCGTTTGAATTTAATTCCGATGCAATTATTGTGTTTCATCGTCAGTAAGACGGTGCAACGTATACAGTAAACCTGAAGTGAAGCATCGGAATCTAAAACTGGACTCACAGAAGAGGTTCGAATCATAGAAAGTGAGAGTGTCAATCCTCTTGTACTTAAGTCGGCATTGTGCCTTATGTATTAAATTCCGATGCAAGTTCTGTGTTACATCGTCAATAAGAAGGTGCAAGGTATACTGTAAACCTGAAGTGAAGCATCGGAATCTAAAACTGGACACACAGGAGAGGTTCAAATCATAGAACGGGAGAGTGACATTCCTCTTTTACTTAAGTCGATATTGTGACTTTTGTAATAAATTCTGATGCAATTTCTGTGTTTCATCGTCAATTAGATGGTAAAAGGGATACAGTAAACCTGAAGTGATTCATCGGAATCTAAAACTGATCTGACAAGAGAGGTTCAAATCATAGAAAGGAGAGTGTCAGTCCTCTTGTACTTAAGTCGGAATTGTGCCTTTTGTTTTAAATTCGAATGCCATTTCTGAGTTTCATCGTCTATAAGAAGGTGCAAGGTACACAGTAAACCTGAAGTGAAGCATCGGAATCTAAAACTGGACTCACAGGAGAGGTTCAAATCATAGAAAGAGAGAGTGTCAGTCCTCTTTTACTTAAGTCGGCATTGTGTCTTTTGTATTAAATTCGGTTGCAATTTCTGTATTTCATCGTCAATAACAAGTTCCAAGGGATACAGTAAACCTGAAGTGAAGCATCGGAATCTAAAACTTTACTCACAGGAGAGGTTAAAATCATAGATAGTTAGCGTGTCAGTCCTCTTGTACTTATGTCGGCATTGTGTCTTTTGAATTTAATTCCGATGAAATTTCTGTGTTTCATCGTCAATAAGAAGGTGCAAGGTATACAGGAAACCTGAGGTGAAGCTTTGGAATCCAAAACTGGACTCACAGGAGAGGCTCAAATCATAGAGCGTTAGAGTGTCAGTCCTCTTGTACTTAAGTCGGCATTGTGGCTTTTGAATTTAATTCCGATGCTATTTCTGTGTTTCAACGTCAATACGAAGGTGCAAGGTATACAGAAAACCTGAAGTGAAACATCAAAATCTAAAACCGGACTCACAGGATAGGTTCAAATCATAGAAAGTTAGAGTGTCAGTCCTCTTGTACTTAAGTCGTCATTGTGCCTTTTGAATTTAATTACGATGCTATTTTTGTGTTTCAGCGTCAATAAGACGGTGCAAGGTATACAGTAAACCTGAAGTGAAGCATCGGAATCTAAAACTGGAATCACAGGAGAGGTTCATATCTTAGAAAGTTAGAGTGACAGTCCTCTTGTACTTAAGTCGGCTTTGTGCAATTTGTATTAAATTCCGATGTAATTTCTGTGTTTCATTGTCAATAAGAAGGTCCAAGGGATACATAAACCTGAATTGAAGCATCGGAATCTAAAACTAGACTCACAGGAGGGGTTCAAATCATAGATAGTTAGATTGTCAGACCTCTTATAATTAAGTCGGCATTGTGTCGTTTGAATGTAATTCGAATGCAATATCTGTGTTTCATCGTCAATAATAAGGAGCAAGGTATATAGTAAACCTGAAGGGAAGCATCGGAATCTAAAACTGGACTCACAGGAGAGGTTCAAATCATAGAAAGTGAAGGTGTCAGTCCTCTTGCACTTAAGTCGGCATTGTGCCTTTTGAATTTAATTCCGATGCAATTTCTGTGTTTCATCGTCAATAAGAAGGTCCAAGAATACAGTAAACCTGAAGTGAAGCATAGGAATCTAAAACTGGACTCACAGAGAGGTTCAAATTGTAGGGAGTTAGAGTGTCAGTCCTCTTGTACTTAAGTCGGCATTGTGCCTTATGTATTAAATTCCGATGCAAGTTCTGTGTTTCATCGTCAATAAGAAGGTGCAAGGTATACTGTAAACCTGAAGTGAAGCATCGGAATCTAAAACTGGACTCACAGGAGAGGTTCAACTCATAAAAAGGGAGAGTGACATTTCTCTTTTACTTAAGTCGATATTGTGACTTTTGTATTAAATTCGGATGCAATTTCTGTGTTTCATCGTCAATAAGATGGTCCAAGGGATACAGTAAACCTGAAGTGAAGCATCGGAAACTAAAACTGGACTCACAGGTGACGTTCAAATCATAGAAAGAGAGAGTGTCAATCCTCTTGTACATTAGTCGGCAATGTGCCTTTTGTATTAAATTCGGATGCAATTTCCGTGTTTCTTCGTCAATAAGAAGTTCCAAGGGATACACTGTAACTGAAGTGAAGCATCGGTATCTAAAACTGGACTCACAGGAGAGGTTCATATCATAGAAAGAGAGAGTGACAGTCCTCTTTTACTTGAGTCGGCATTGTGACTTTTGTATTACATTCGGATGCAATTTCTGTGTTTCATCGTCAATAAGAAGGTCCAACGGATACAGTAAACCTGAAGTGAAGCATCGGAATCTAAAACTGGACTCACAGGAGAGGTTCAAATCATAGAAGGGGAGAGTGTCAGTCCTCTTGTATTTAAGTCGGCATTGTGCCTTTTAAATTTAATTCCGATGCAATTTCTGTGTTTTAACGTCAATAAGAAGGTGCAAAGTATACTGTAAACCTGAAGTGAAGCATCGGAATCTAAAACTGGAATCACTGGAGAGGTTCAAATCATAGAAAGAGAGAGTGTCGGTCCTCTTTTACTTAAGTCGGCATTGTGCCTTTTCTTTTAAATTCGGATGCAATTTCTGTATTTCATCGTCAATAACAAGTTCCAAGGGATACAGTTAACCTGAAGTGAAGCTTCGGAATCTAAAACTTTACTCACAGGAGAGGTTCAAATCATAGAGAGTTATCGTGTCAGTCCTCTTGTACTTATGTCGGCATTGTGTCTTTTGAATTTAATTCCGATGCAATTTCTGTGTTTCATCGTCAATAAGAAGGTGCAAGTTATACAGGAAACCTGAAGTGAAGCTTTGGAATCCAAAACTGGACTCACAGGAGGGGCTCAAATCATAGAGAGTTAGATTGTCAGTCCTCTTGTACTTAAGTCGGCATTGTGGCTTTTGAATTTAATTCCGATGCTATTTCTGTGTTTCAACGTCAATAAGAAGGAGCAAGGTATACAGCAAACCTGAAGTGAAACATCGGAATCTAAAACTGGACTCACAGGATAGGTTCAAATCATGGAAAGTTAGAGTGTCAGTCCTCTTGTACTTAAGTCGGCATTGTGCCTTTTGAATTTAATTCCGATGCAATTTCTGTGTTTCATCGTCAATAAGAAGGTGCAAGTTATACAGAATACCTGAAGTGAAGCTTTGGAATCCAAAACTGGACCCACAGGAGGGGCTCAAATCATAGAGAGTTAGAGTGTCAGTCATCTTGTACTTAAGTCGGCATTGTGGCTTTTGAATTTAATTCCGATGCTATTTCTGTGTTTCAACGTCAATAAGAAGGAGCAACGTATACAGCAAACCTGAAGTGAAACATCGGAATCTAAAACCGGACTCACAGGATATTTTCAAATCATGGAAAGTTAGAGTGTCAGTCCTCTTGTACTTAAGTCGGCATTGTGCCTTTTGAATTTAATTCCGATGCAATTTTTGTGTTTCATCGTCAATAAGACGGTGCAAGGTATACAGTAAACATGAAGTGAAGCATCGGAATCCAAATAGGGACTCACAGGAGAGGGTCAAATTGTAGAGAGTTAGAGTGTCAGTCCTCTTGTACTTAAGTCGGCATTGTGCCTTTTGTATTAAATTCAGATGCAATTTCTTTGCTTCATCGTCAATAAGAAGGTGGAAGGTATACAGTAAACCTGAAGTGAAGCATCGGAATCCAAAACTGGACTCACAGGAGAGGTTCAAATCATAGAAAACGAGAGTGTCAGTCCACTTGTACTTAAGTCGGCATTGAGCCGTTTGAATTTAATTCCGATGCAATTTCTGTGTTTCATCGTAAACAAGACGGTGCAAGGTATATTGTAAACCTGAAGTGAAGCATCGGAATCTAAAACTGGACTCACAGGAGAGGTTCAAATAATAGAAAGTGAGAGTGTCAGTCCTCTAGTACTTAGGTCGGCATCGTGCATTTTGTAATAAATTCGGTTGCAATTTCTGTGTTTCATCGTCAATAAGAGTGTCCAAAGGATTCAGTAAACCTGAAGTGAAGCATAGGAATCTAAATCTGGACTCACAGAAGAGGTTCAAATCATAGAAACGGAGAGTGTCAGTCCTCTTGTACTTAATTCGGCATTGTGCCTCTTGTATTAAATTCGGATGCAATTTCTGTGTTTCATCGTCAATAAGAAGGTGCAAGGTATACAGTAAACCTTAAGTGAAGCATCGGAATCTAAAACTGGACTCACAGGAGAGGTACAAATCATAGAAAGTGAGAGTGTCAATTCTCTTGTACATTAGTCGGCAATGTGCCTTTTGTATTAAATTCGGATGCATTTTCTGTGTTTCATCGTCAATAAGAAGGTGCAAGGTGTACAGTAAACCTAAAGTGAAGCATCGGAATCTAAAAGTGGACTCACAGGAGAGGTTCAAATCATAGAGAGTTAGAGTGTCAGTCCTCTTGTATTTCAGTCGGCATTGTGCCTTTTAAATTTAATTCCGATGCAATTTCTGTGTTTCATCGTCAATAAGAAGGTGCAAAGTATACAGTAAACCTGAAGTGAAGCATCGGAATCTAAAACTGGACACACAGGGGAGGTTCAAATCATAGAAAGAGAGAGTCTCAGCCCTCTTTTACTTAAGTCGGCATTGTGTCTTTTGTATTAAATTCGGTTGCAATTTCTGTATTTCATCGTCAATAACAAGTTCCAAGGGATACAGTAAACCTGAAGTGAAGCATCGGAATCTAAAACTTTACTCACAGGATAGGTTCAAATCATGGAAAGTTAGAGTGTCTGTCCTCTTGTACTTAAGTCGGCATTGTGCCTTTTGAATTTAATTCCGATGCAATTTCTGTGTTTCATCGTCAATAAGAAGGTGCAAGTTATACAGGAAACCTGAAGTAAAGCTTTGGAATCCAAAACTGGACCCACAGGAGGGGCTCAAATCATAGAGAGTTAGAGTGTCAGTCCTCTTGTACTTAAGTCGGCATTGTAGCTTTTGAATTTAATTCCGATGCTATTTCTGTGTTTCAACGACAATAAGAAGGAGCAAGGTATACAGCAAACCTGAAGTGAAACATCGGTATCTAAAACCGGACTCACAGGATAGGTTCAAATCATGGAAAGTTAGAGTGTCAGTCCTCTTGTACTTAAGTCGGCATTGTGCCTTTTGAATTTAATTCCGATGCAATTTTTGTGTATCATCGTCAATAAGACGGTGCAAGGTATACAGTAAACATGAAGTGAAGCATCGGACTCTAAATAGGGACTCACAGGAGAGGTTCAAATCATAGAAAGTGACAGTGTCGATCCTCTTGTACTCGAGTCGGCATTGTGCCTTTTGTATTAAATTCGGATGCAATTTCTGTGTTTCATCGTCAATAAGAAGGTCCAAGGGATACAGTAATCCTGAAGTGAAGCATCGGAATCTAAAACGGGACTCACAGGAGAGGTTCAAATCATAGGTAGTTAGCGTGTCATTCCTCTTGTACTTAAGTCGGCATTGTGTCTTTTGAATTTAATTCCGAAGCATTTTCTGTGTTTCATCGTCAATAAGAAGGTGCAAGGTATACAGAAAACCAGAAGTGAAGCACCGGAATCTAAAACTGGACTCACAGGAGAGGTTCAAATTGTAGAGAGCTAGAGTGTCAGTCCCCTTGTACTTAAGTCGGCATTGTGCCTTTTGTATTAAATTCAGATGCAATTTCTGTGTTTCATCGTCAATAAGAAGGTGCAAGGTATACAGTAAACCTGAAGTGAAGCAGCGGAATCTAAAACGGGACTCACAGGAGAGGTTCAAATCATAGAAAACGAGAGTGTCAGTCCTCTTGTACTTAAGTCGGCATTGTGCCTATTGGATTAAATTCGGATGCAATTTCTGTGTTTCATCGTCAATAAGATGGTCCAAGGGATACAGTAAACCTGAAGTGAAGCATCGGAAACTAAAACTGGACTCACAGGAGCGGTTCAAATCACAGAAACGGAGAGTGTCAGTCCTCTTGTACTTAATTCGGCATTGTGCCTCTTGTATTAAATTCGGATGCAATATCTGTGTTTCATCGTCAATAAGAGGATGCAAGGTATACAGTAAACCTGAAGTGAAGCATCGGAATCGAAAACTGGACTCACAGGAGAGGTTCAAATCATAGAAAGTGAGAGTGTCAATCCTCTTGTACATTAGTCGGCAACGTGCCTTTTCTATTAAATTCGGATGCAATTTCCGTGTTTCATCGTCAATAAGAAGGTCCAAGGAATACAGTAAAACTGAAGTGAAGCATCCGAATCTAAAACTGGACTCACAGGAGAGGTTCAAATCATAGAAAGAGAGAGTGACAGTCCTCTTTTACTTGAGTCGGCATTTTGACTTTTGTATTACATTCGGATGCAATTTCTGTGTTTCATCGTCAATAAGAAGGTCCCAGAGATACAGTGAACCTGAAGTGAAGCATCGGAATCTAAAACTGGACTCACAGGAGAGGTTCAAATCACAGAAGGAGAGAGTGTCAGTCCTCTTGTACTTCAGTCGGCATTGTGCCGTTTGCATTAAATTCGGATGCAATTTCTGTGTTTCATCGTCAATAAGAAGGTGCAAGTTATACAGGATACCTGAAGTGAAGCTTTGGAATCCAAAACTGGACCCACAGGAGGGGCTCAAATCATAGAGAGTTAGAGTGTCAGTCCTCTTGTACTTAAGTCGGCATTGTGGCTTTTGAATTTAATTCCGATGCTATTTCTGTGTTTCAACGTCAATAAGAAGGAGCAAGGTATACAGCAAACCTGAAGTGAAACATCGGAATCTAAAACCGGACTCACAGGATAGGTTCAAATCATGGAAAGTTAGAGTGTCAGTCCTCTTGTACTTAAGTCGGCATTGTGCCTTTTGAATTTAATTCCGATGCAATTTTTGTGTTTCATCGTCAATAAGACGGTGCAAGGTATACAGTAAACGTGAAGTGAAGCATCGGAATCTAAATAGGGACTCACAGGAGAGGGTCAAATTGTAGAGAGTTAGAGTGTCAGTCCTCTCGTACTTAAGTCGGCATTATGCCTTTTGTATTAAATTCAGATGCAATTTCTTTGTTTCATCGTCAATAAGAAGGTGGAAGGTATACAGTAAACCTGAAGTGAAGCATCGGAATCCAAAACTGGACTCACAGGAGAGGTTCAAATCATAGAAAACGAGAGTGTCAGTCCACTTGTACTTAAGTCGGCATTGAGCCTTTTGAATTTAATTCCGATGCAATTTCTGTGTTTCATCGTAAACAAGACGGTGCAAGGTATATTGTAAACCTGAAGTGAAGCATCGGAATCTAAAACTGGACTCACAGGAGAGGTTCAAATAATAGAAAGTGAGAGTGTCAGTCCTCTAGTACTTAGGTCGGCATCGTGCATTTTGTAATAAATTCGGTTGCAATTTCTGTGTTTCATCGTCAATAAGAGTGTCCAAGGGATACAGTAAACCTGAAGTGAAGCATAGGAATCTAAATCTGGACTCACAGAAGAGGTTCAAATCATAGAAACGGAGAGTGTCAGTCCTCTTGTACTTAATTCGGCATTGTGCCTCTTGTATTAAATTCGGATGCAATTTCTGTGTTTCATCGTCAATAAGAAGGTGCAAGGTATACAGTAAACCTTAAGTGAAGCATCGGAATCTAAAACTGGACTCACAGGAGAGGTACAAATCATAGAAAGTGAGAGTGTCAATTCTCTTGTACATTAGTCGGCAATGTGCCTTTTGTATTAAATTCGGATGCATTTTCTGTGTTTCATCGTCAATAAGAAGGTGCAAGGTGTACAGTAAACCTAAAGTGAAGCATCGGAATCTAAAACTGGACTCACAGGAGAGGTTCAAATCATAGAGAGTTAGAGTGTCAGTCCTCTTGTATTTCAGTCGGCATTGTGCCTTTTAAATTTAATTCCGATGCAATTTCTGTGTTTCATCGTCAATAAGAAGGTGCAAAGTATACAGTAAACCTGAAGTGAAGCATCGGAATCTAAAACTGGACACACAGGGGAGGTTCAAATCATAGAAAGAGAGAGTGTCAGCCCTCTTTTACTTAAGTCGGCATTGTGTCTTTTGTATTAAATTCGGTTGCAATTTCTGTATTTCATCGTCAATAACAAGTTCCAAGGGATACAGTAAACCTGAAGTGAAGCATCGGAATCTACAACTTTACTCACAGGATAGGTTCAAATCATGGAAAGTTAGAGTGTCAGTCCTCTTGTACTTAAGTCGGCATTGTGCCTTTTGAATTTAATTCCGATGCAATTTCTGTGTTTCATCGTCAATAAGAAGGTGCAAGTTATACAGGAAACCTGAAGTAAAGCTTTGGAATCCAAAACTGGACCCACAGGAGGGGCTCAAATCATAGAGAGTTAGAGTGTCAGTCCTCTTGTACTTAAGTCGGCATTGTGGCTTTTGAATTTAATTCCGATGCTATTTCTGTGTTTCAACGACAATAAGAAGGAGCAAGGTATACAGCAAACCTGAAGTGAAACATCGGAATCTAAAACCGGACTCACAGGATAGGTTCAAATCATGGAAAGTTAGAGTGTCAGTCCTCTTGTACTTAAGTCGGCATTGTGCCTTTTGAATTTAATTCCGATGCAATTTTTGTGTTTCATCGTCAATAAGACGGTGCAAGGTATACAGTAAACATGAAGTGAAGCATCGGACTCTAAATAGGGACTCACAGGAGAGGGTCAAATTGTAGAGAGTTAGAGTGTCAGTCCTCTTGTACTTAAGTCGGCATTGTGCCTTTTGTATTAAATTCAGATGCAATTTCTTTGTTTCATCGTCAATAAGAAGGTGGAAGGTATACAGTAAACCAGAAGTGAAGCATCGGAATCCAAAACTGGACTCACAGGAGAGGTTCAAATCATAGAAAACGAGAGTGTCAGTCCACTTGTACTTAAGTCGGCATTGTGCCTTTTGAATTTAATTCTGATGCAATTTCTGTGTTTCATCGTAAACAAGACGGTGCAAGGTATATTGTAAACCTGAAGTGAAGCATCGGAATCTAAAACTGGACTCACAGGAGAGGTTCAAATAATAGAAAGTGAGAGTGTCAGTCCTCTAGTACTTAAGTCGGCATCGTGCATTTTGTAATAAATTCGGTTGCAATTTCTGTGTTTCATCGTCAATAAGAGTGTCCATGGGATACAGTAAACCTGAAGTGAAGCATAGGAATCTAAAACTGGACTCACAGAAGAGGTTCAAATCATAGAAACGGAGAGTGTCAGTCCTCTTGTACTTAATTCGGCATTGTGCCTCTTGTATTAAATTCGGATGCAATTTCTGTGTTTCATCGTCAATAAGAAGGTGCAAGGTATTCAGTAAACCTTAAGTGAAGCATCGGAATCTAAAACTGGACTCACAGGAGAGGTACAAATCATAGAAAGTGAGAGTGTCAATTCTCTTGTACATTAGTCGGCAATGTGCCTTTTGGATTAAATTCGGATGCATTTTCTGTGTTTCATCGCCAATAAGAAGGTGCAAGGTGTACAGTGAACCTAAAGTGAAGCATCGGAATCTAAAACTGGACTCACAGGAGAGGTTCAAATCATAGAGAGTTAGAGTGTTAGTCCTCTTGTATTTAAGTCGGCATTGTGCCTTTTAAGTTTAATTCCGATGCAATTTCTGTGTTTCATCGTCAATAAGAAGGTGCAAAGTATACAGTAAACCTGAAGTGAAGCATCGGAATCTAAAACTGGACACACAGGGGAGGTTCAAATCATAGAAAGAGAGAGTGTCAGCCCTCTTTTACTTAAGTCGGCATTGTGTCTTTTGTATTAAATTCGGTTGCAATTTCTGTATTTCATCGTCAATAACAAGTTCCAAGGGATACAGTAAACCTGAAGTGAAGCATCGGAATCTAAAACTTTACTCACAGGAGAGGTTCAAACATAGATAGTTTGCGTGTCAGTCCTCTTGTACTTATGTCGGCATTGTGTCTTTTGAATTTAATTCCGATGCAGTTTCTGTGTTTCATCGTCAATAAGAAGGAGCAAGGTATACAGGAAACCTGAAGTGAAGCTTTGGAATCCAAAACTGGACTCACAGGAGAGGCTCAAATCATAGAGAGTTAGAGTGTCAGTCCTCTTGTACTTAAGTCGGCATTGTGGCTTTTGAATTTAATTCCGATGCTATTTCTGTGTTTCAACCTCAATAAGAAGGTGCAAGGTATACAGTAAACCTGAAGTGAAACATCGGAATCTAAAACCGGACTCACAGGATAGGTTCGAATCATAGAAAGTTAGAGTGTCAATTTTCTTGTACTTAAGCCGGCAATCTGTCGTTTGAATTTAATTCCGATGCAATTTCTGTGTTTCATCGTCAATAAGAATGTGCATGGTACACACTAAACCAGAAGTGAAGCATCGGAATCTAAAACTGGACTCACAGGAGAGGTTCAAATCATAGAAAGTGACAGTGTCGATCCTCTTGTACTCGAGTCGGCATTGTGCCTTTTGTATTAAATTCGGATGCAATTTCTGTGTTTCATCGTCAATAAGAAGGTCCAAGGGATACAGTAATCCTGAAGTGAAGCATCGGAATCTAAAACGGGACTCACAGGAGAGGTTCAAATCATAGGTAGTTAGCGTGTCATTCCTCTTGTACTTAAGTCGGCATTGTGTCTTTTGAATTTAATTCCGAAGCATTTTCTGTGTTTCATCGTCAATAAGAAGGTGCAAGGTATACAGAAAACCAGAAGTGAAGCATCGGAATCTAAAACTGGACTCACAGGAGAGGTTCAAATTGTAGAGAGCTAGAGTGTCAGTCCCCTTGTACTTAAGTCGGCATTGTGCCTTTTGTATTAAATTCAGATGCAATTTCTGTGTTTCATCGTCAATAAGAAGGTGCAAGGTATACAGTAAACCTGAAGTGAAGCATCGGAATCTAAAACTGGACTCACAGGAGAGGTGCAAATCATAGAAAACGAGAGTGTCAGTCCTCTTGTACTTAAGTCGGCATTGTGCCTATTGGATTAAATTCGGATGCAATTTCTGTGTTTCATCGTCAATAAGATGGTCCAAGGGATACAGTAAACCTGAAGTGAAGCATCGGAAACTAAAACTGGACTCACAGGAGCGGTTCAAATCACAGAAACGGAGAGTGTCAGTCCTCTTGTACTTAATTCGGCATTGTGCCTCTTGTATTAAATTCGGATGCAATATCTGTGTTTCATCGTCAATAAGAGGATGCAAGGAATACAGTAAACCTGAAGTGAAGCATCGGAATCGAAAACTGGACTCACAGGAGAGGTTCAAATCATAGAAAGTGAGAGTGTCAATCCTCTTGTACATTAGTCGGCAACGTGCCTTTTGTATTAAATTCGGATGCAATTTCCGTGTTTCATCGTCAATACGAAGGTCCAAGGAATACAGTAAAACTGAAGTGAAGCATCGGAATCTAAAACTGGACTCACAGGAGAGGTTCAAATCATAGAAAGAGAGAGTGAGAGTCCTCTTTTACTTGAGTCGGCATTTTGACTTTTGTATTACATTCGGATGCAATTTCTGTGTTTCATCGTCAATAAGAAGGTCCAAGAGATACAGTGAACCTGAAGTGAAGCATCGGAATCTAAAACTGGACTCACAGGAGAGGTTCAAATCACAGAAGGAGAGAGTGTCAGTCCTCTTGTACTTCAGTCGGCATTGTGCCGTTTGCATTAAATTCGGATGCAATTTCTGTGATTCATCGTCAATAAGAAGGTGCAAAGTATACAGTAAACCTGAAGTAGAGCATCGGAATCTAAAACTGAACTCACAGGAGAGGTTCAAATCATAGAGAGTTAGAGTGTCAGTCCTCGTGTATTTAAGTCGGCATTGTGCCTTTTAAAATTAATTCCGATGCAATTTCTGTGTTTCATCGTCAATAAGAAGGTGCAAAGTGTACAGTAAACCTGAAGTGAAGCATCGGAATCTAAAACTGGACTCACAGGAGAGGTTCAAATTAAGAAAGAGAGAGTGTCAGTCCTCTTTTACTTAAGTCGGCATTGTGTCTTTTGTATTAAATTCGATTGCAATTTCTGTATTTCATCGTCAGTAACAACTTCCAAGGGATACAGTAAACCTGAAGTGAAGCATCGGAATCTAAAACTTTACTCACAGGAGAGGTTCTAATCATAGATAGTTAGCATGTCAGTCCTCTTGTACTTATGTCGGCATTGTGTCTTTTGAATTTAATTCCGATCTATTTCTGTGTTTCATCGTCAATAAGAAGGTGCAAGGTATACAGTAAACCTGAAGTGAAGCATCGGAATCTAAAACTGGAATCACAGGAGAGGTTCATATCTTAGAAAGTTAGAGTGTCAGTCCTCTTGTACTTAAGTTGGCTTTGTGCAATTTGTATTAAATTCCGTTGCAAATTCTGTGTTTCATTGTTAATAAGAAGGTCCAAGGGATACAGTAAACCTGAATTGAAGCATCGGAATCTAAAACTATACTCACAGGAGGGGTTCAAATTATAGATAGTTAGAGTGTCAGTAATCTTATAATTAAGTCGGCATTGTGTCGTTTGAATTTAATTCGAATGCAATATCTGTGTTTCATCGTCAATAAGAAGGAGCAAGGTATATAGTAAACCTGAAGTGAAGCATCGGAATCTAAAACTGGGCTCACAGAAGAGGTTCAAATCATAGAAACGGAGAGTGTCAGTCTTCTTGTACTTAATTCGGCATTGTGCCTCTTGTATTAAATTCGGATGCAATTTCTGTGTTTCATCGTCAATAAGAAGGTGCAAGGTATACAGTAAACCTGAAGTGAAGCATCGGAATCTAAAACTGGACTCACAGGAGAGGTTCAAATCATAGAAAGAGAGAGTGTCAATCCTCTTGTACATTAGTCGGCAATGTGCCTTTTGTATTAAATTCGGATGCAATTCCCGTGTTTCATCGTCAATAAGAAGGTCCAAGGGATACAGTGAAACTGAAGTGAAGCATCGGTATCTAAAACTCGACTCACAGGAGAGGTTCAAATCATAGAAAGTGAGAGTGTCAGTCCTCTTGCACTTAAGTCGGCATTGTGCCTTTTGAATTTAATTCCGATGCAATTTCTGTGTTTCATCGTCAATAAGAAGGTCCAAGGGATACAGTAAACCTGAAGTGAAGCATAGGAATCTAAAACTGGACTCACAGGAGAGGTTCAAATTGTAGGGAGATAGAGTGTCAGTCCTCTTGTACTTAAGTCGGCATTGTGCCTTTTGTATTACATTCAGATGCTATTTCTTTGTTTCATCGTCAATAAGAAGGTGGAAGGTATACAGTAAACCTGAAGTGAAGCATCGGAATCTAAAACTGGACTCACAGGAGCGGTTCAAATCGTAGAAAGTGAGAGTGTTAGTCCTCTAGTACTTAAGTCTTCATCGTGCATTTTGTATTAAATTCAGTTGCAATTTCTGTGTTTCATCGTCAATAAGAGGGTCCAAGGGATACAGTAGACCTGAAGTGAAGCATAGGAATCTAAAACTGGACTCACAGGAGAGGTTCAATTCGTTGAATGTTAGAGTGTCAGTCCTCTTGTACTTAAGTCGGCATTTGCCTTATGTATTAAATTCCGATGCAAGTTCTGTGTTTCATCGTCAATAAGAAGGTGCAAGGTATACTGTAAACCTGAAGTGAAGCATCGGAACATAAAACTGGACTCACAGGAGAGGTTCAAATCATAGAACACTAGAGTGGCAGTCCTCTTGTACTTAAGTCGGCATTGTGCCTTTTGTATTAAATTCGGATGCAATTTCCGTGCTTCATCGTCAATAAGAAGGTCCAACGGATTCAGTGAAACTGAAGTGAAGCATCGGTATCTAAAACTGGACTCACAGGAGAGGTTCAAATAATAGAAAGAGAGAGTGACAGTCCTCTTTTACTTGAGTCGGCATTGTGACTTTTGTATTACATTCGGATGCAATGTCTGTGTTTCATCGTCAATAAGAAGGTCCAAGGGATACAGTAAACCTGAAGTGAAGCATCGGAATCTAAAACTGGACTCACAGGAGAGGTTCAATTCATAGAAGGGGAGAGTGTCAGTCCTCTTGTACTTAAGTCGGCATTGTGCCTTTTGTATTAAATTCGGATGCAGTTTCTGTGTTTCATCGTCAATAAGAAGGTGCAAGGTGTACAGTAAACCTGAAGTGAAGCATCGGAATCTAAAACTGGACTCACAGGAGAGGTTCAAATCATAGAGAGTTAGAGTGTCAGTCCTCTTGTATTTAAGTCGGCATTGTGCCTTTTAAATTTAATTCCGATGCAAATTATGTGTTTCATCGTCAATAAGAAGGTGCAAAGTATACTGTAAACCTGAAGTGAAGCATCGGAATCTAAAACTGGACTCACTGGAGAGGTTCAAATCATAGATAGTTATCGTGTCAGTCCTCTTGTACTTATGTCGGCATTGTGTCTTTTGAATTTAATTCCGATGCAATTTCTGTGTTTCATCGTCAATAAGAAGGTGCAAGGTATACAGGAAACCTGAAGTGAAGCTTTGGAATCCAAAACTGGACTCACAGGAGAGGTTCAAATCATAGGGAGTTAGAGTGTCAGTCCTCTTGTACTTAAGTCGGCATTGTGGTTTTTAATTTAATTCCGATGCTATTTCTGTGTTTCACCGTCAATAAGAAGGAGCAAGGTATACAGCAAACCTGAAGTGAAACATCGGAATCTAAAACCGGACTCACAGGATAGGTTCAAATCATGGAAAGTTAGAGTGTCAGTCCTCTTGTACTTAAGTCGGCATTGTGCCTATTGAATTTAATTCCCATGCAATTTTTGTGTGTCATCGTCAATAAGACGGTGCAAGGTATACAGTAAACATGAAGTGAAGCATCGGAATCTAAATAGGGACTCACAGGAGAGGTCAAATTGTAGAGAGTTAGAGTGTCAGTCCTCTTGTACTTAAGTCGGCATTGTGCCTTTTGTATTAAATTCAGATGCAATTTCTTTGTTTCATCGTCAATAAGAAGGCGGAAGGTATACAGTAAACCTGAAGTGAAGCATCGGAATCCAAAACTGGACTCACAATAGAGGTTCAAATCATAGATAACGAGAGTGTCAGTCCTCTTGTACTTAAGTCGGCATTGTGCCTTTTGAATTTAATTCCGATGCAATTTCTGTGTTTCATCATAAATAAGACGGTGCAAGGTATATAGTAAACCTGAAGTGAAGCATCGGAATCTAAAACTGGACTCACAGGAGAGGTTCAAATCATAGAAAGTGAGAGTGTCAGTCCTCTAAAACTTAAGTCGGCATCGTGCATTTTGTATTAAATAAGGTTGCAATTTCTGTGTTTCATCATCAATAAGAGTGTCCAAGGGATACAGTAAACCTGAAGTGAAGCATAGGAATCTAAAACTGGACTCACAGGAGAGGTTCAATTCGTAGAAAGTTAGAGTGTCAGTCCTCTTGTACTTAAGTCAGCATTGTGTCGTTTGAATTTAATTCCGATGCAATTATTGTGTTTCATCGTCAGTAAGACGGTGCAACGTATACAGTAAACCTGAAGTGAAGCATCGGAATCTAAAACTGGACTCACAGAAGAGTTTCAAATCATAGAAAGTGAGAGTGTCAATCCTCTTGTACTTAAGTCGGCATTGTGCCTTATGTATTAAATTCCGATGCAAGTTCTGTGTTACATCGTCAATAAGAAGGTGCAAGGTATACTGTAAACCTGAAGTGAAGCATCGGAATCTAAAACTGGACACACAGGAGAGGTTCAAATCATAGAAAGGGAGAGTGACATTCCTCTTTTACTTAAGTCGATATTGAGACTTTTGTAATAAATTCTGATGCAATTTCTGTGTTTCATCGTCAATTAGATGGTCCAAGGGATACAGTAAACCTGAAGTGATTCATCGGAATCTAAAACTGATCTGACAAGAGAGGTTCAAATCATAGAAAGGAGAGTGACAGTCCTCTTGTACTTAAGTCGGAATTGTGCATTTTGTTTTAAATTCGAATGCCATTTCTGAGTTTCATCGTCTATAAGAAGGTGCAAGGTACACAGTAAACCTGAAGTGAAGCATCGGAACCTAAAACTGGACTCACAGGAGAGGTTCAAATCATAGAAAACGAGAGTGTGAATCCTCTTGTACTTAAGGCGGCATTGTGCCTTTTGTATTAAATTCGGATGCAATTTCTGTGTTTCATCGTCAATAAGAAGGTCCACGGGATACAGTAAACCTGAAGTGAAGCATCCGAATCCAAAACTGAACTCACAGGACGGGTTCAAATCATAGATAATTAGAGTGTCAGTCCTCTTATACTTACGTCGGCATTGTGTCGTTTGAATTTAATTCCGATGCAATTTCTGTGTTTCATCGTCAATAAGAATGATCATTGTATACAGTAAACCTAAAGTGAAGCATCTGAATCTAAAACTGGACTCACAGGAGAGGTTCAAATCATAGAAAGTGAGAGTGTCAATCCCCTTGTACTTAAGTCGGCCTTGTGCCTTTGTATTAAATTCGGATGCAATTTCTGTGTTTCATCGTCAATAAGAAGGTCCAAGGGATACAGTAAACCTGAAGTGAAGCATCGGAATCTATAACTGGACTCACAGGAGAGGTTCAAATTGTAGAGAGTTAGAGTGTCAGTCCTCTTGTACTTAAGTCGGCATTGTGCCTTTTGTATTAAATTCAGATGCAATTTCTGTGTATCATAGTCAATAAGAAGGTGCAAGGTATACAGTAAACCTGAAGTGAAGCATCGGAATCTAAAACTGGACTCACAGGAGAGGTTCAAATCATAGTAGACGAGAGTGTCAGTCCTCTTGTACTTAAGTCGGCATTGTGCCTTTTGTATTAAATTCGGATGCAATTTTTGTGTTTCATCGTCAATAAGAAGGTCCAAGGGATACAGTAAACCTGAAGTGAAGCATCCGAATCCAAAACTGAACTCACAGGAGAGGTTCAAATCATAGAAAGAGAGAGTGGCAGTCCTCTTTTACTTTAGTCGGCATTTTGACTTTTGTATTAAATTCGGATGCAATTTCTGCGTTTCATCGTCAATAAGAAGGTCCGAGGGATACAGTAAACCTGAAGTGAAGCATCGGAATCTAAAACTGGACTCACAGGAGAGGTTCAAATCACAGAAAGGGAGAGTGTCAGTCCTCTTGAATTTAAGTCGGCATTGTGCCTTTTGTATTAAATTGGGATGCAATTTCTGTGTTTCATCGTCAATAAGAAGGTGCAACGTATACAGTAAACCTGAAGTGAAGCATCGGAATCTAAAACTGGACTCACAGGAGAGGTTCAAATCATAGAAAGAGAGTGTCAGTCCCCTTTTACTTAAGTCGGCATTGTGGCTTTTGTATTAAATTCGGATGCAATTTCTGTAATTCATCGTCAATAACAAGGTCCAAGGGATGCAGTAAACCTGAAGTGAAGAATCGGAATCTAAAACTGGACTCACAGGAGAGGTCCAAATCACAGATAGTTAGCGTGTCAGTCCTCTTGTACTTATGTCGGCATTGTGTCATTTGAATTTAATTCCGATGTAATATCTGTGTTTCATCGTCATTAAAAGGAGCACGGTATACAGGAATCCTGAAGTGAAGCATCGGAATCCAAAACTGGACTCACAGAAGAGGTTCAAATCGTAGAGAGTTAGAGTGTCAGTCTTCTTGTACTTAAGTCGGCATTGTGGCCATTGAATTTAATTCCGATGCTATATCTGTGTTTCATCGTCAATAAGAAGGTGCAAGGTATACAGTAAACCTGAAGTGAAGCATAGGAATCTAAAGCTGGACTCACAGGAGAGGTTCAAATCATAGAAAGTTAGAGTGTCAGTCCTCTTGTACTTAAGTCGGCATTGTGCCTTTTAAATTTAATCCCGATGCAATATTTGTGTTTCATCGTCAATACGACGGTGCAAGGCTTACAGTAAACCTGATGTGAAGCAAAGGAATCTAAGACTGGAATCACAGGAGAGGTTCATATCTTATAAAGTTAGAGTGTCAGTCCTCTTGTACTTTAGTCGGCATTGTGCCATTTGAATTTAATTCGGATGCATTTTCAGTGTTTCATCGTCAATAAGATGGTGCAAGTTATACAGTAAACCTGAAGTGAAGCATCGGAATCTAAAACTGGACTCACAGGAGAGGTTCAAATCATAGAAAGTGAGAGTGACAGTCCTCTTTTACTTAAGTCGGCATTGTGCCTTTTGTATTAAATTCCGATGAAATTTCTGTGTTTCATCGTCAATAAGAAGGTCCAAGGGATATAGTAAACCTGAAGTGAAGCATGGGAATCTAAAACTGGACTCACAGGGGAGGTTCAAATCATAGATAGGGAGAGTGTCAGTCCACTTGTACTTAAGTCGGCATTGTGCAATTTGTATTAAATTCGGATGCAATGTCTGTGTTTCATCGTCAATAAGAAGGTGCAAGGTATACAGTAAACTTGAAGTGAAGCATCGGAATCTAAAACTGGAATCACAGGAGAGGTTCAAATCATAGAAAGTGAGAGTGTCAATCCTCTTGTACTTATGTCGGCATTGTGCCTTTTGTATTAAATTCGCATGCAATTTCTGTGTTTCATCGTCAATAAGAAGGTCCAAGGGATACAGTAAACCAGAAGTGAAGCATCGGAATCTAAAACTGGACTCACAGGAGAGGTCCAAATCATAGAAAGCGGGAGTGACAGTCCTCTTTTACTTAAGTCGGCATTGTGACTTTTGCATTCAATTGGGATGCAATTTCTGTGTTTCATCGGCACTAAGAAGGTCCAAGGGATACAGTAAACCTGAAGTGAAGCATCGGGATCTAAAACTGGACTCACAGGAGAGGTTCAAATCATAGAAAGGGAGAGTGTCAGTCCTCTATTACTTAAGTCGGCATTGTGCCTTTTGTATTAAATTCGGATGCAATTTCTGTGTTTCATCGTCAATAAGAAGGTGCAAAGTATACAGAAAACTTGAAGTGAAGCAACGGAATCTAAAGCTGCAATCACAGGAAAGGTTCAAATCATAGAGAGTTAGAGTGTCAGTCCTCTTGCACTTAAGTCGGCGTTGTGCATTTTGAATTTAATTCCGATGCAACTTCCGTGTTTCATCGTCAATTAGAAGGTGCAAAGTATACAGTAAACCTGAAGTGAAGCATCGGAATCTAAAACTGGCCTCACAGGAGAGGTTCAAATCATAGAAAGAGAGAGTGTCAGTCTTCTTTTACTTAAGTCGGCATTGTGCCTTTTGTATTAAATTCGGATGCAATTTCTGTAATTCATCGTCAATAGCAAGGTCCAAGGTATACAGTAAACCTGAAGTGAAGCATCGGAATCCAAAACTGGACTCACAATAGAGGTTCAAATCATAGAAAACGAGAGTGTCAGTCCTCTTGTACTTAAGTCGGCATTGTGCCTTTTGAATTTAATTCCGATGCAATTTCTGTGTTTCATCGTAAATAAGACGGTGCTAGGTATATAGTAAACCTGAAGTGAAGCATCGGAATCTAAAACTGGACTCACAGGAGAGGTTCAAATCATAGAAAGTGAGAGTGTCAGTCCTCTAGTACTTAAGTCGGCATCGTGCATTTTGTATTGAATTCGGTTGCAATTTCTGTGTTTCTTCGTCAATAAGAGCGTCCAAGGGATACAGTAAACCTGAAGTGAAGCATAGGAATCTAAAACTGGACTCACAGGAGAGGTTCAATTCGTAGAATGTTAGAGTGTCAGTCCTTATGTACTTAAGTCAGCATTGTGTCGTTTGAATTTAATTCCGATGCAATTATTGTGTTTCATCGTCAGTAAGACGGTGCAACGTATACAGTAAACCTGAAGTGAAGCATCGGAATCTAAAACTGGACTCACAGAAGAGGTTCAAATCATAGAAAGTGAGAGTGTCAGTCCTCTTGTACTTAAGTCGGCATTGTGCCTTATGTATTAAATTCCGATGCAAGTTCTGTGTTACATCGTCAATAAGAAGGTGCAAGGTATACTGTAAACCTGAAGTGTAGCATCGGAATCTGAAACTGGACACACAGGAGAGGTTCAAATCATAGAAAGGGAGAGTGACATTCCTCTTTTACTTAAGTCGATATTGTGACTTTTGAATTAAATTCTGATGCAATTTCTGTGTTTCATCGTTAATAAGATGGTCCAAGGGATACAGTAAACCTGAAGTGAATCATCGGAATCTAAAACTGATCCGACAAGAGAGGTTCAAATCATAGAAAGGAGAGTGTCAGTCCTCTTATACTTAAGTCGGCATTGTGTCGTTTGAATTTAATTCCGATGCAATTGCTGTGTTTCATCGTCAATAAGAATGTTCATGGTATACAGTAAACCTAAAGTGAAGCATCGGAATCTAAAACTGGACTCACAGGAGAGGTTCAAATCATAGAAAGTGAGAGTGTCAATCCCCTTGTACTTAAGTCGGCCTTGTTCCTTTGTATTAAATTCGGATGCAATTTCTGTGTTTCATCGTCTTTAAGTAGGTCCAAGGGATACAGTAAACCTGAAGTGAAGCATCGGAATCAAAAACTGGACTCACAGGAGAGGTTCAAACCATAGATAGTAGGAGTGTCAGTCCTCTTGTACTTAAGTCGGCATTGTGTCTTTTGAATTTAATTCCGATGCAATTTCTGCGCTTCATCGTCAATAAGAAGGTGCAAGGTATACAGTAAACCAGAAGTGAAGCATCGGAATCTATAACTGGACTCACAGGAGAGGTTCAAATTGTAGAGAGTCAGAGTGTCAGTCCTCTTGTACTTAAGTCTGCATTGTGCCTTTTTTATTAAATTCAGATGCAATTTCTGTGTATCATAGTCAATAAGAAGGTGCAAGGTATACAGTAAACCTGAAGTGTAGCATCGGAATCTAAAACTGGACTCACAGGAGAGGTTCAAATCATAGTAGACGAGTGTCAGTCCTCTTGTACTTAAGTCAGCATTGTGCCTTTTGTATTATATTCGGATGCAATTTTTGTGTTTCATCGTCAATAAGAAGGTCCAACGGAAACATTAAACCTGAAGTGAATCATCGGAATCTAAAACTGGACTCACAGGAGAGGTTCACATCATCGAAAGTGAGAGTGACAGTCCTCTTTTACTTAAGTCGGCATTGTGCCTTTTCAATTTAATCCCGATGCAATTATTGTGTTTCATCGTCAATACGGCGGTGCAAGGCTTACAGTAAACCAGATGTGAAACAAAGGAATCTAAAACTGGAATCACAGGAGAGGTTCATATCTTATAAAGTTAGAGTGTCAGTCCTCTTGTACTTAAGTCGGCATTGTGCCATTTGAATTTAATTCGGATGCATTTTCTGTGTTTCATCGTCAATAAGATGGTGCAAGTTATACAGTAAACCTGAAGTGAAGCATCGGAATCTAAAACTGGACTCACAGGAGAGGGTCAAATCTTAGAAAGGGAGAGTGACAGTCGTCTTTTACTTAAGTCGGCATTGCGCCTTTTGTATTAAATTCCGATGAAATTTCTGTGTTTCATCGTCAATAAGAAGGTGCAAGGTATACAGTAAACTTGAAGTGAAGCATCGGAATCTAAAACTGGAATCACAGGAGTGGTTCAAATCATAGAAAGTGAGAGTGTCAATCCCCTTGTACTTATGTCGGCATTGTGCCTTTTGTATTAAATTCGCATGCAATTTCTGTGTTTCATCGTCAATAAGAAGGTCCAAGGGATACAGTAAACCAGAAGTGAAGCATCGCAATCTAAAACTGGACTCACAGGAGAGGTCCAAATCATAGAAAGCGGGAGTGACAGTCCTCTTTTACTTAAGTCGGCATTGTGACTTTTGCATTCAATTGGGATGCAATTTCTGTGTTTCATCGGCACTAAGAAGGTCCAAGGGATACAGTAAACATGAAGTGAAGCATCGGAATCTAAAACTGGACTCACAGGAGAGGTTCAAATCATAGAAAGGGAGAGTGTCTTCCTCTATTACTTATGTCGGCATTGTGCCTTTTGTATTAAATTCGGATGCAATTTCTGTATTTCATCGTCAATAAGAAGGTGCAAAGTATACAGTAAACCTGAAGTGAAGCATCGGAATCCAAAACTGGAGTCACAGGAGAGGTTCAAATCATTGAAAGGGAGAGTGTCAGTCCTCTTTTACTTAAGTCGGCATTGTGCCTTTTGTATTAAATTCGGATGCAATTTCTGTAATTCATCGTCAATAACAAGGTCCAAGGGATACAGTAAACCTGAAGTGAAGCATCGGAATCTAAAACTGGACTCACAGGAGAGGTTCAAATCACAGATAGTTAGCGTGTCAGTCCTCTTGTACTTATGTCGGCATTGTGTCTTTTGAATTTAATTCCGATGCTATATCTGTGTTTCATCGTCAATAAGACGGTGCAAGGTATACAGTAAACCTAAAGTGAAGCATCGGAATCTAAAACTGGAATCACAGGAGAGGTTCATATCTTAGAAAGTTAGAGTGTCAGTCCTCTTGTACTTAAGTCAACATTGTGCCTTTTGAATTTAATTTGGATGCAATTTCTGTGTTTCATCGGCAATAAGATGGTGCAAGGGATACAGTAAACCTGAAGTGAAGAATCGGAATCTAATACTGGACTCACAGGAGAGGTTCAAATCATTGAAAGGGAGAGTGACAGTGATCTTTTACATAAGTCGGCATTGTGCCTTTTGTATTAAATTCTGATGCAATTTCTGTGTTTCATCGTCAATAAGAAGGTCCAAGGAATATAGTAAACCTGAAGTGAAGCATTGGAATCTAAAACTGGACTCACAGGGGTGGTTCAAATCATAGATAGGGAGAGTGTCAGTCCTCTTGTACATAAGTCGGCATTTTGCAATTTGTATTAAATTCGGATGCAATTTCTGTGTTTCATCGTCAATAAGAAAGTGCAAGGTATACAGTAAACTTGAAGTGAAGCATCGGAATCTAAAACTGGACTCACAGGAGAGGTTCAAATCATAGAAAGTGAGAGTGTCAATCCTCTTGTACTTAAGTCGGCATTGTGCCTTTTGTATTAAATTCGGATCCAATTTCTGTATTTCATCGTCAATAAGAAGGTGCAAGGTATACAGCAAACCTGAAGTGACGCATCGGAATCTAAAACTGGACTCACAGGAGAGGTTCAAATCATAGGGAGTTAGAGTGTCAGTCCTGTTGTACTTAAGTCGGCATTTTGCAATTTGTATTAAATTCGGATGCAATATCTGTGTTTCATCGTCAATAAGAAAGTGCAAGGTATACAGTAAACGTGAAGTGAAGCATCGGAATCTAAAACTGGACTCACAGGAGAGGTTCAAATCATAGAAAGTGAGAGTGTCAATCCTCTTGTACTTAAGTCGGCATTGTGCCTTTTGTATTAAATTGCGGATGCAATTTCTGTGTTTCATCGTCAATAAGAAAGTCCAAGGGATACAGTAAACCAGAAGTGAAGCATCGGAATCTAAAACTAGACTCACAGGAGAGGTCCAAATCATAGAAAGCGGGAGTGACAGTCCTCTTTTACTTAAGTCGGCATTGTGACTTTTGCATTCAATTGGGATGCAATTTCTGTGTTTCATCGGCACTAAGAAGGTCCAAGGGATACAGTAAACATGAAGTGAAGCATCGGAATCTAAAACTGGACTCACAGGAGAGGTTCAAATCATAGAAAGGGAGAGTGTCTTCCTCTATTACTTAAGTCAGCATTGTGCCTTTTGTATTAAATTCGGATGCAATTTCTGTATTTCATCGTCAATAAGAAGGTGCAAAGTAAACAGCAAACCTGAAGTGAAGCATCGGAATCTAAAGCTGCAATCACAGGAGAGGTTCAAATCATAGAGAGTTAGTGTCAGTCCACTTGTACTTAAGTCGGCATTGTGCCTTTTGTATTAAATTCGGATGCAATTTCTGTAATTCATCGTCAATAACAAGGTCCAAGGGATACAGTAAACCTGAAGTGAAGCATCGGAATCTAAAACTGGACTCACAGGAGAGGTTCAAATCACAGATAGTTAGCGTGTCAGTCCTCTTGTACTTATGTCGGCATTGTGTCTTTTGAATTTAATTCCGATGCTATATCTGTGTTTCATCGTCAATAAGACGGTGCAAGGTATACAGTAAACCTAAAGTGAAGCATCGGAATCTAAAACTGGAATCACAGGAGAGGTTCATATCTTAGAAAGTTAGAGTGTCAGTCCTCTTGTACTTAAGTCAACATTGTGCCTTTTGAATTTAATTTGGATGCAATTTCTGTGTTTCATCGGCAATTAGATGGTGCAAGGGATACAGTAAACCTGAAGTGAAGAATCGGATTCTAATACTGGACTCACAGGAGAGGTTCAAATCATTGAAAGGGAGAGTGACAGTGATCTTTTACCTAAGTCGGCATTGTGCCTTTTGTATTAAATTCTGATGAAATTTCTGTGTTTCATCGTCAATAAGAAGGTCCAAGGGATATAGTAAACCTGAAGTGAAGCATCGGAATTTAAAACTGGACTCACAGGAGAGGTTCAAATCATAGAGACTTAGAGTGTCAGTCCTCTTGTACTTAAGTCGGCATTGTGCCTTTTGAATTTAATTCCGATGCAATTTCTGTGTTTCATCGTCAATTAGAAGGTCCAAAGTATACAGTAAACCTGAAGTTAAGCATCGGAATCCAAAACTGGACTCACAGGAGAGGTTCAAATCATTGAAACGGAGAGTGTCAGTCCTCTTTTACTTAAGTCGGCATTGTGCATTTTGTATTAAATTCGGATGCAATGTCTGTAATTCATCGTCAATAACAAGGTCCAAGGGATACAGTAAACCTGAAGTGAAGCATCGGAATTTAAAACTGGACTCACAGGAGAGGTTCAAATCATAGAGACTTAGAGTGTCAGTCCTCTTGTACTTAAGTCGGCATTGTGCATTTTGAATTTAATTCCGATGCAAGTTCTGTGTTTCATCGTCAATTAGAAGTTGCAAAGTATACAGTAAACCTGAAGTGAAGCATCGGAATCTAAAACTGGACTCACAGGAGAGGTTCAAATCATAGAAAGAGAGAGTGTCAGTCTTCTTTTACCTAAGTCGGCATTGTGCCTTTTGTATTAAATTCGGATGCAATTTCTGTAATTCATCGCCAATAGCAAGGTCCAAGGGATACAGTAAACCTGAAGTGAAGCATCGGAACTTAAAACTGGACTCACAGGAGAGGTTCAAATCATAGATAGTTAGCGTAACAGTCCTCTTATACCAATGTCGGCATTGTGTCTTTTAAATTTAATTCCGATGCAATTTCTGTGTTTCATCGTCAATAAGAAAGTCCAAGGAATACAGTAAACCTGAAGTGATGCATCGGAATCTAAAACTGAACTCACAGGAGAGGTTCAAATCATAGAGAGTTAGAGTGTCAGTCCTCTTGTACTTTAGTCTGCATTGTGCATTTTGAATTTAATTCCGATGCAAGTTCTGTGTTTCATCGTCAATTAGAAGGTGCAAAGTATACAGTAAACCTGAAGTGAAGCATCGGAATCTAAAACTGGACTCACAGGAGAGGTTCAAATCATAGAAAGAGAGAGTGTCAGTCTTCTTTTACCTAAGTCGGCATTGTGCCTTTTGTACTAAATTCGGATGCAATTTCTGTAATTCATCGCCAATAGCAAGGTCCAAGGGATACAGTAAACCTGAAGTGAAGCATCGGAACTTAAAACTGGACTCACAGGAGAGGTTCAAATCATAGATAGTTAGCGTGTCAGTCCTCTTATACCAATGTCGGCATTGTGTCTTTTAAATTTAATTCCGATGCAATTTCTGTGTTTCATGGTCAATAAGAGGGTGCAAGGTATACAGTAAACCTGAAGTGAAGCATCGGAATCTAAAACTGGACTCACAGGAGAGGTTCAAAGCATAGAAAGTGAGAGTGTCAATCCTTTTGTACTTAAGTCGGCATTGTGCCTTTTGTATTAAATTCGGATGCAATTTCTGTGTTTCATCGTCAACAAGAAGGTCCAAGGGATACAGTAAACCTGAGGTGAAGCATCGGAATCTAAAACTGGACTCACAGGAGTGGTTGAAATCATAGAATGGGAGAGTGTGAGTCCTCTTGTACTTAAGTCTGCATTGTGCCTTTTGTATTACATTCGGATGCTATTTCTGTGTTTCATCGTCAATAAGAGGATGCAAGGGATACAGTAAACCTGAAGTGAAGCATCGGAATCTAAAACTGGACTCACAGGAGAGGTTCAAATCATTTAAAGTTAGAGAGTCAGTCCTCTTGTACTTAAGTCGGCATTGTGCCTTTTGAATTTAATTCCGATGCAATTTTTGGGTTTCATCGTCAATAAGACGGTGCAGGGTATACAGTAAACCTGAAGTTAAGCATCGGAAACTAAATCAGGAACCACAGGAGGGGTTCAAATCATAGATAGTTTCAATGTCAGTCGTCTTATACATAAGTCGGCATTGTGTCGTTTGAATTTAATTCCGATGCAGTTTCTGAGTTTCATCGTCAACAAGAAGGTGCAAGGTATACAGTAAACCAGAAGTGAAGCATCGGAATCTAAAACTGGTCTCACAGGAGAGGTTCAAATCATTTAAAGTTAGAGTGTCAGTCCTCTTGTACTTAAGTCGGCATTGTGCCTTTTGAATTTAATTCCGATGCAATTTTTGTGTTTCATCGTCAATAAGACGGTGCAAGGTATACAGTAAACCTGAAGTGAAGCATCGGAATCTAAAACAGGACTCACAGGAGAGGTTCAAATCATAGAAAACGAGTGTGTCAGTCCTCTTGTACTGATGTCGGCATTGTGCTTTTTGTATTAAATTCGGATGCAGTTTCTGTGTTTCTTCGTCAATAAGAAGGTCCAAGGGATACAGTAAACCTGAAGTGAGGCATCGGAATCTAAAACTGGACTCACAGGAGAGGTTCAAAACATAGCAAGGGAGAGTGTCAGTCCTCTTCTACTTAAGTAGGCATTGTGCCTTTTGTATTAAATTCGGATGCAATTTCTGTGTTTCATCGTCAATAAGAAGGTGCAAGGTATACAGTAAACCTGAAGTGAAGCATCCGAATCTAAAACTGGACTGACAAGAGAGGTTCAAATCATTGTAAGTGAGAGTGTCAATCCTCTTGTACTTAAGTCGGCAATGTGCCTTTTGTATTAAATTCGGATGCAATTTCTGTGTTTCATCGTCAATAAGAAGGTGCAAGGTATACAGAAAACCTGAATTGAAGCATCGGAATCTAAAACAGGACTCACATGAGAGGTTCATATCATAGAGAGTTAGAGTGTCAGTCCTCTTGTACTTAAGTCGGCATTGTGCCTTTTGAATTTAATTCCGATGCAATTTCTGTGTTTCATCGTCAATAAGAAGGTGCAAAGTATACAGTAAACCTGAAGTGAAGCATCGGAATATAAAACTGGACTCACAGGAGAGGTTCAAATCATAGAAAGAGAGAGTGTCAGTCCTCTTTTACTTAAGTTGGCATTGTGCCTTTTGTATTAAATTCGGATGCGATTTCTGTATTTCATCGTCAATAACAAGGTCCAAGGGATACAGTAAACCTGAAGTGGAGCATCGGAATCTAAAACTGGACTCACAGGAGAGGTTCAAATCATAGGAAGTTAGAGTGTCAGTCCTCTTGTACTTAAGTCGGCATTGTGCCTTTTGAATTTAATTCCGATGCAATTTTTGTGTTTCATCGTCAATAAGACAGTGCAAGGTATACAGTAAACCTGAAGTGAAGCATGGGAATCTAAAACTGGAATCACAGGTGAGGTTCATATCATAGAAAGTGCGAGTGTCAGTCCTCTTGTACTTAAGTCGGCATTTTGCCTTTTGTATTAAATTCCGATGCAATTCCTGTGTTTCATCGTGAATAAGAAGGTGCAAGTTATACAGTAGACCTGAAGTGAAGCATCGGAATCTAAAACTGGACTCACAGGAGTGGTTCAAATCATAGAAAGTGAGAGTGACAGTCCTCTTTTACTTAAGTCGGCATTGTGCCTTTTGTATTAAATTCCGATGCAATTTCTGTGTGTCATCGTCAATAAGAAGGTGCAAGATATACAGTAAACCTGAGGTGAAGCATCGGAATCTAAAACTGGACTCACAGGAGAGGTTCAAATCATAGAAAGGGAGAGTGACAGTCCTCTTTTACTTAAGTCGGCATTGTGCCTTTTGTATTAAATTCCGATGAAATTTCTGTGTTTCATCGTCAATAAGAAGGTGCAAGTTATACAGTAAACCTGAAGAGAAGCATCGGATTGTAAAACTGGACTCACAGGAGAGGTTCAAATCATGGAAAGGGAGAGTGACAGTCCTCATTTACTTAAGTCGGCTTTGTGCCTTTTGTATTAAATTCCGATGAAATTTCTGTGTTTCATCGTCAATAAGAAGGTCCAAGGGATACAGTAAACCTGAAGTGAAGCATCATAATCTAAAACTGGACTCATAGGAGAGGTTCAAATCATAGATAGTTGGAGTGTCAGTCCCCTTGTACATAGGTCGGCATTGTGTCTTTTGAATTTAATTCGGATGCAATTTCTGTGTTTTATCGTCAATAAGATGGTACAAGGTATACAGTAAACCTGAAGAGTAGCATCGGTATCCAAAACTGGACTCCCAGGGGAGGTTCAAATCATAGAAAACGAGAGTGTCAGTCCTCCTGTACTTAAGTCGGCATTGTGCCTTTTGTATTAAATTCGGATGCAATTTCTGTCTTTCATCGTCAATAAGAAGGTCCAAGGGATACAGTAAAACTGAAGTGAAGCATCGGATTCTAAAACTGGAATCACAGGAGAGGTTCAAATCATAGAAAGAGAGAGTGACAGTCTTCTTTTATTTGAGTCGGCATTGTGACTTTTGTATTAAATTCCGATGAAATTCCTGTGTTTCATCGTCAATAAGAAGGTCCAAGGGATACAGTAAACCTGAAGTGAAGCATCGGAATCAATAACTGGACTCATAGGAGAGGTTCAAATCATAGACAGTTGGAGTGTCAGTCCTCTTGTACATCGGTCGGCATTGTGTCTTTTGAATTTATTTCGGATGCAATTTCTGTGTTTTATCGTCAATAAGAAGGTACAAGGTATACAGTAAACCTGAAGAGAAGCATCGGTATCCAAAACTGGACTCCAAGGGGAGGTTCAAATCATAGAAAACGAGAGTGTCAGTCCTCTTGTACTTAAGTCGGCATTGTGCCCTTTGTATTAAATTCTGATGCAATTTCTGTATTTCATCGTCATTAAGAAGGTCCAAGGGATACAGTAAACCTGAAGTGAAGCATCGGAATCTAAAACTGGACTCATAGGAAACGTTCAAATCATAGATAGTTGGAGTGTCAGTCCTCTTGTACTTAAGTCGGCATTGTGCCTCTTGTATTATATTCGGATGCAATTTCTGTGCTTCATCGTCTATAAGAAGGTCCAAGGGATACAGTAAGCCTGAAGTGAAGCATCGGAATCTAAAACTGGACTCACAGGAGAGGTTCAAATCATAGAAAGGGAGAGTGTCAGTCCTCTTGTACTTAAGTCGGCATTGTGCCTTTTGTATTAAATTCGGATGCAATTTCTGTGTTTCATCGTCAATAAGAAGAAGCAAGGTATACAGTAAACCTGAAGTGAAGCATCGGAATCTAAAACTGGACTCACAGGAGAGGTTCAAATCATAGAAAGTGAGAGTGTCAATCCTCTTGTACATAAGTCGGCAATGTGCCTTTTGTATTACATTCGGATGCAATTTCTGTGTTTCATCGTCAATAAGAAGGTCAAAGGGATACAGTAAAACTGAAGTGAAGCATCGGAATCAAAAACTTGATTCACAGGAGTGGTTCAAATCTTAGAGAGAGAGAGTGACAGGCCTCTTTTACTTGAGTCGGCATTGTGACTTTTGTATTATATTCGGATGCAATATCTGTGTTTCATCGTCAATAAGAAGGTCCGAGGGATTCAGTAAACCTGAAGTGAAGAATCGGAATCTAAAACTTGACTCACAGGAGAGGTTCAAATCATAGAAAGGGAGAGTGTCAGTCCTCTTGTACTTAAGTTGCCATTGTGCCTTTCGTATTAAATTCGGATGCAATTTCTGTGTTTCATCGTCAATAAGAAGGTGCAAGGTATACAGCAAACCTGAAGTGCAGCTTCGGAATGTAAAACTGGACTCACAGGAGCGGTTCAAATCATAGAGAGTTAGAGTGTCATTCCTCTTGTACTTAAGTCGGCATTGTGCCTTTTGAATTTAATTCCGATGCAATTTCTGTGTTTCATCGTCAATAAGGGGGTGCAAAGTGTACAGTAAACCTGAAGTGAAGCATCGGAATCTGTAACTGGACTCACAGGAGAGGTGGAAATCATTGAAAGGGAGAGTGACAGTCCTCTTTTACTTAAGTCGGAATTGTGCCTTTTGTACTAAATTCCGATGCAATTTCTGTGTTTCATCGTCAATAAGAGGGTGCAAGGTGTACAGTAAACCTGAAGTGAAGCATCGGCATCTAAAACTGGACTCACAGGAGAGGTTCAAATCATAGAGAGTTAGAGTGTCAGTCCTCTTGTAATTAAATCGGCATTGTGCCTTTTGAATTTAATTGCGATGCAATTTCTGTGTTTCATCGTCAATAAGAAGATGCAAGGTATACAGTAAACCTGAAGTGAAGCATCGGAATCTAAAACTGGACTCACAGGAGAGGTTCATATCATAGAAAAAGAGAGTGTCAGTCCCCTTGTACTTAAGTCTGCATTGTGCCTTTTGTATTAAATTCGGATGCAATTTCTGTGTTTCATCGTCAATATGAAGGTGCAAGGTATACAGTAAACCTGAAGTGAAGCATCGGAATCTAAAACTGGACTCACAGGAGAGGTTCAAATCATAGAGAGTTAAAGTGTCAGTCCTCTTGTACTTAAATCGGCATTGTGCCTTTTGAATTTAATTCCGATGCAATTTCTGTGTTTCATCGTCAATAAGAAGGTGCAAGGTATACAGGAAACCTGAAGTGAAGCATCGGAATCTGAAAGTGGACTCACAGGAGAGTTTCAAATCATGTAAAGTTAGAGTGTCAGTCTTCTTGTACTTAAGTCGGCATTGTGCCTTTTAAATTTAATTCCGATGCAAATTTTGTGTTTCATCGTCAATAAGAAGGTGCAAGGTATACAGTAAACCTGAAGTGAAGCATCGGAATCTAAAACTGGACTCACAGGAGAGGTTCAAATCGTAGAAAGAGAGAGTGTCAGTCCTCTTTTACTTAAATCGGCATTGTGCCTTTTGTATTAGATTCGGATGCAATTTCTGTATTTCATCGTCGACAACAAGGTCCAAGGGATACAGTAAACCTGAAGTGAACCATCGGAATCTATAACTGGACTCACAGGAGAGGTGGAAATCATTGAAAGGGAGAGTGACAGTCCTCTTTTACTTAAGTCGGCATTGTGCCTTTTGTACTAAATTCCGATGCAATTTCTGTGTTTCATCGTCAATAAGAAGGTGCAAGGTGTACAGTAAACCTGAAGTGAAGCATCGGCATCTAAAACTGGACTCACAGGAGAGGTTCAAATCATAGAGAGTTAGAGTGTCAGTCCTCTTGTACTTAAGTCAGCATTGTGCATTTTGAATTTAATTCCGATGCAATTTTTGTGTTTCATTGTCAATAAGACGGTGCAAGGTATTACAGTAAACGTGAAGTGAAGCATCGGAATCTAAAACTGGAATCACAGGAGAGAATCAAATCATAGAAAGTTTGAGTGTCAGTTGTCTTGTACTTAAGTCGGCATTGTGCCTTTTGTAAGAAATTCCGATGCGATACCTGTGTTTCATCGACAATAAGAAGGTGCAAGTTATACAGTAAACCTGAAGTGAAGCATCGGAATCTGAAACTGGACTCGCAGGAGAGGTTCAAATCATAGAAAGGGAGAGTGACAGTCCTCTTTTACTTAAGTCGGCATTGTGCCTTTTGTATTAAATTGCGGATGCAATTTCTGTGTTTCATCGTCAATAAGAAGGTCCAAGGGATACAGTATACCAGAAGTGAAGCATCGGAATCTAAAACTGGACTCACAGGAGAGGTTCAAATCAAAAAAAGCGGGAGTGAGAGTCCACTTTTACTTAAGTCGGCATTGTGACTTTTGCATTCAATTGGGATGCAATTTCTGTGTTTCATCGGCAATAAGAAGGTCCAAGGGATACAGTAAACCTGAAGTGAAGCATCGGAATCTAAAACTGAACTCACAGGAGTGGTTCAAATATTAGAAAGAGAGAGTGTCAGTCCTCTATTACATAAGTCGGCATTGTGCCTTTTGTATTAAATTCGTATCCAATTTCTGTATTTCATCGTCAATAAGAAGGCGCAAGGTATACAGCAAATCTGAAGTGAAGCGTCGGAATCTAAAACTGGACACACAGGAGAGGTTCAAATCATAGAAAGTTAGAGTGAAAGTCCTCTCGTACTTAAGTCGGCATTGTGCCTTTTGTACGAAATTCCGATGCAATTCCTGTGTTTCATCGTCAATAAGACGATGCAAGTTATTCAATAAACCTAAAGTGAAGCATCGGAATCTAAAACTGGACTCACAGGAGAGGTTCAAATCATAGAGAGTTAGAGTGTCAGTCCTCTTCTACTTAAGACGGCATTGTGGCTTTTGAATTTAATTCCGATGCAATTTCTGTGTTTCATCGTCAATAAGAAGGTGCAAGGTATACATAAACCTGAAGTGAAGCATCTGAATCTAAAACTGGACTCACAGGAGAGGTTCAAATCAAAGAAAGTGAGAGTGTCACTCCTCTTGTACTTAAGTCGGCATTGTGCCTTTTGTAATAAATTCGGATGCAATTTCTGTGTTTCATCGTCAATAAGAAAGTCCAAGGAATACAGTAAACCTGAAGTGAAGCATCGGAATCTAAAACTGAACTCACAGGAGAGGTTCAAATCATAGAGAGTTAGAGTGTCAGTCCTCTTGTACTTAAGTCGGCATTGTGCATTTTGAATTTAATTCCGATGCAAGTTCTGTGTTTCATCGTCAATTAGAAGGTGCAAAGTATACAGTAAACCTGAAGTGAAGCATCGGAATCTAAAACTGGACTCACAGAAAAGGTTCAAATCATAGAAAGTGAGAGTGTCAATCCTCTTGTACTTAAGTCGCCAATGTGCCTTTTGTAATAAATTCGGTTGCAATTTCTGTGTTTCATCGTCAATAGGAAGGTCCAAGGGATACAGTAAATCTGAAGTGAAGCATCGGAATCTAAAACTGGACTCACAGGAGAGGTTCAAATCATAGAAAGTTAGAGTGTCAGTCCTCCCGTACTTTAGTCGGCATCGTGCCTTTTGTATTAAATTCCGATGCAATTCCTGTTTTTCATCGTCAATAAGAAGGTGCAAGTTATACAGTAAACCTGAAGTGAAGCATCGGAATCTATAACTGGACTCTCAGGAGAGGTTCAAATCATAGAAAGGGAGAGTGGCAATCCTCTTTTACTTAAGTCGGCATTGTGCCTTTTGTATTAAATTCCGATGAAATTTCTGTATTTCATCGTCAATAAGAAGTTCCAAGGGATACAGTAAACCTGAAGTGCAGCAACGGAATCTAAAACTGGACTCACAGGAATGGTTCTAATCACAGAAAGGGAGAGTGTCAGTCCTCTTGTACGTAAGTCGGCATTGTGCCTTTTGTATTAAATTCCGATGCAATTTCTGTGTTTCATCTTCAATAAGAAGGTGCAAGGTATACAGTAAACCTGAAGCGAAGCATCGGAATCTAAAATTGGACTCACAGGAGAGGTTCAAAGCATAGAAAGTGAGAGTGTCAATCCTTTTGTACTTAAGTCGGCATTGTGCCTTTTGTATTAAATTCGGATGCAATTTCTGTGTTTCATCGTCAACAAGAAGGTCCAAGGGATACAGTAAACCTGAGGTGAAGCATCGGAATCTAAAACTGGACTCACAGGAGTGGTTCAAATCATAGAATGGGAGAGTGTGAGTCCTCTTGTACTTAAGTCTGCATTGTGCCTTTTGTATTACATTCGGATGCTATTTCTGTGTTTCATCGTCAATAAGAAGATGCAAGGGATACAGTAAACCTGAAGTGAAGCATCGGAATCTAAAACAGGACTCACAGGAGAGGTTCAAATCATTTAAAGTTACAGTGTCAGTCCTCTTGTACTTAAGTCGGCATTGTGCCTTTTGAATTTAATTCCGATGCAATTTTTGGGTTTCATCGTCAATAAGACGGTGCAGGGTATACAGTAAACCTGAAGTTAAGCATCGGAAACTAAAACAGGAACCACAGGAGGGGTTCAAATCATAGATAGTTTCAATGTCAGTCGTCTTATACTTAAGTGGGCATTGTGTCGTTTGAATTTAATTCCGATGCAGTTTCTGTGTTTCATCGTCAACAAGAAGGTGCAAGGTATACAGTAAACCTGAAGTGAAGCATCGGAATCTAAAACTGTTCTCACAGGAGAGGTTCAAATCGTTTAAAGTTAGAGTGTCAGTCCTCTTGTACTTATGTCGGCATTATGCCTTTTGAATTTAATTCCGATGCAATTTTTGTGTTTCATCGTCAATAAGACGGTGCAAGGTGTACAGTAAACCTGAAGTGAAGCATCGGAATCTAAAACAGGACTCACAGGAGAGGTTCAAATCATAGAAAACGAGTGTGTCCGTCCTCTTGTACTGAAGTCGGCATTGTGCTTTTTGTATTAAATTCGGATGCAGTTTCTGTGTTTCATCGTCAATATAAAGGTCCAAGGGATACAGTAAACATGAAGTGAAGCATCGGAATCTAAAACTGGACTCACAGGAGGGGTTCAATCATAGCTAGTTAGAGTGCCAGTCCTCTTGTACTTAAGTCAGCGTTGTGTCTTTAGAATTTAATTCCGATGCAATTTCTGTGTTTCATCGTCAATTAGAAGGTACAAGGTATACAGTAAACCTGAAGAGAAGCATCGGAATCTAAAACTGGACTCACAGGAGAGGTTCTAATCATAGACATCGAGAGTGTCAGTCCTCTTGTACTTAAGTCGGCATTGTGCCTTTTGTGTTAAATTCGCATGCAATTTCTGTGCTTCTTCGTCAATAAGAAGGTCCAAGGGATACAGTAAACCTGAAGTGAGGCATCGGAATCTAAAACGGGACTCACAGGAGAGGTTCCAATCATAGCAAGGGAGAGTGTCAGTCCTCTTCTACTTAAGTCGGCATTCTGCCTTTTGTATTAAATTCGGATGCAATTTCTGTGTTTCATCGTCAGTAAGAAGGTGCAAGGTATACAGTAAACCTGAAGTGAAGCATCGGAATCTAAAACTGGACTCACAGGAGAGGTTCAAATCATAGGAAGTTAGAGTGTCAGTCCTGTTGTACTTAACACGGCATTGTGCCTTTTGAATTTAATTCCGATGCAATTTTTGTGTTTCATCGTCAATAAGACAGTGCAAGGTATACAGTAAACCTGAAGTGAAGCATCGGAAACTAAAACTGGAATCACAGGTGAGGTTCAAATCATAGAAAGTGCGAGTGTCAGTCCTCTTGTACTTAAGTCGGCATTTTGCCTTTTGTATTAAATTCCGATGCAATTCCTGTGTTTCATCGTGAATAAGAAGGTGCAAGTTATACAGTAGACCTGAAGTGAAGCATCGGAATCTAAAACTGGACTCACAGGAGAGGTTCAAATCATAGAAAGTTAGAGTGACAGTCCTCTTTTACTTAAGTCGGCATTGTGCCTTTTGTATTAAATTCCGATGCAATTTCTGTGTGTCATCGTCAATAAGAAGGTGCAAGGTATACAGTAAACCTGAGGTGAAGCATCGGAATCTAAAACTGGACTCACAGGAATGGTTCAAATCATAGAGAGTTAGAGTGTCAGTTCTCTTGTACTTAAGTCGGCATTGTGCCTTTTGAATTTAATTCCGATGCAATTTCTGTGTTTCATCGTCAATTAGAAGGTGCAAAGTATGCAGTAAACCTGAAGTGAAGCATCGGAATCTAAAACTGGACTCACAGGAGAGGTTCAAATCATAGAAAGAGTGAGTGGCAGTCCTCTTTTACTTAAGTCGGCATTGTGCCTTTTGTATTAAATTCCGATGCAATATCTGTATTTCATCGTCAATAACAATGTCCAAGGGATACAGTAAACCTGAAGTGAAGCATCGGAATCGAAAACTGGACTCACAGGAGAGGTTCAAATCATAGTTAGTTAGCGTGTCAGTCGTCTTGTACTTATGTCGGCATTGTGTCTTTTGAATTTAATTCCGATGCAATTTCTGTGTTTCATCGTCAATAAGAAGATGCAAGGTATACAGTAAACCTGAAGTGAAGAATCGGAATGTAAAACTGGACACACAGGAGAGGTTCAAATCATAGAAAGTTAGAGTGTCAGTCCTCTTGTACTTAAGTCAGCATTGTGCATTTTGAATTTAATTCCGATGCAATTTTTGTGTTTCATTGTCAATAAGACGGTGCAAGGTATTACAGTAAACGTGAAGTGAAGCATCGGAATCTAAAACTGGAATCACAGGAGAGAATCAAATCATAGAAAGTTAGAGTGTCAGTTCTCTTGTACTTAAGTCGGCATTGTGAATTTTGTAAGAAATTCCGATGCGATACCTGTGTTTCATCGACAATAAGAAGGTGGTAGTTATACAGTAAACCTGAAGTGAAGCATCGGAATCTGAAACTGGACTCACAGGAGAGGTTCAAATCATAGAAAGGGAGAGTGTCAGTCCTCTTTTACTTAAGTCGGCATTGTGCCTTTTGTATTAAATTCCGATGAAATTTCTGTGTTTCATCGTCAATAAGAAGGTGCAAGTTATACAGTAAACCTGAAGTGAAGCATCGGATTGTAAAACTGGACTCACAGGAGAGGTTCAAATCATGGAAAGGGAGAGTGACAGTCCTCATTTACTTAAATCGGCTTTGTGCCTTTTGTATTAAATTCCGATGAAATTTCTGTGTTTCATCGTCAATAAGAAGGTCCAAGGGATACAGTAAACCTGAAGTGAAGCATCGGAATCTAAAACTGGACTCATAGGAGAGGTTCAAATCATAGATAGTTGGAGTGTCAGTCCCCTTGTACATAGGTCGGCATTGTGTCTTTTGAATTTAATTCGGATGCAATTTCTGTGTTTTATCGTCAATAAGAAGGTACAAGGTATACAGTAAACCTGAAGAGAAGCATCGGTATCCAAAACTGGACTCCCAGGGGAGGTTCAAATCATAGAAAACGAGAGTGTCAGTCCTCTTGTACTTAAGTCGGCATTGTGCCTTTTGTATTAAATTCGGATGCAATTTCTGTCTTTCATCGTCAATAAGAAGGTCCAAGGGATACAGTAAAACTGAAGTGAAGCATCGGATTCTAAAACTGGAATCACAGAAGAGGTTCAAATCATAGAAAGAGACAGTGACAGTCTTCTTTTACTTGAGTCGGCATTGTGACTTTTGTATTAAATTCCGATGAAATTTCTGTGCTTCATCGTCAATAAGAAGGTCCAAGGGATACAGTAAACCTGAAGTGAAGCATCGGAATCAAAAACTGGACTCATAGGAGAGGGTCAAATCATAGACAGTTGGAGCGTCAGTCCTCTTGTACATCGGTCGGCATTGTGTCTTTTGAATTTATTTCGGATGCAATTTCTGTGTTTTATCGTCAGTAAGAAGGTACAAGGTATACAGTAATCCTGAAGAGAAGAATCGGTATCCAAAACTGGACTCCAAGGGGAGGTTCAAATCATAGAAAACGAGAGTGTCAGTCCTCTTGTACTTAAGTCGGCATTGTGCCTTTTGTATTAAATTCTGATGCAATTTCTGTATTTCATCGTCATTAAGAAGGTCCAAGGGATACAGTAAACCTGAAGTGAAGCATCGGAATCTAAAACTGGACTCATAGGAAACGTTCAAATCATAGATAGTTGGAGTGTCAGTCCTCTTGTACTTAAGTCGGCATTGTGCCTCTTGTATTAAATTCGGATGCAATTTCTGTGCTTCATCGTCTATAAGAAGGTCCAAGGGATACAGTAAGCCTGAAGTGAAGCATCGGAATCTAAAACTGGACTCACAGGAGAGGTTCATATCATAGAAAAAGAGAGTGTCAGTCCCCTTGTACTTAAGTCTGCATTGTGCCTTTTGTATTAAATTCGGATGCAATTTCTGTGTTTCATCGTCAATAAGAAGGTGCAAGGTATACAGTAAACCTGAAGTGAAGCATCGGAATCTAAAACTGGATTCACAGGAGAGGTTCAAATCATAGAGAGTTAAAGTGTCAGTCCTCTTGTACTTAAATCGGCATTGTGCCTTTTGAATTTAATTCCGATGCAATTTCTGTGTTTCATCGTCAATAAGAAGGTGCAAGGTATACAGGAAACCTGAAGTGAAGCATCGGAATCTGAAAGTGGACTCACAGGAGAGTTTCAAATCATGTAAAGTTAGAGTGTCAGTCCTCTTGTACTTAAGTCGGCATTGTGCCTTTTAAATTTAATTCCGATGCAAATTTTGTGTTTCATCGTCAATAAGAAGGTGCAAGGTATACAGTAAACCTGAAGTGAAGCATCGGAATCTAAAACTGGACTCACAGGAGAGGTTCAAATCGTAGAAAGAGAGAGTGTCAGTCCTCTTTTACTTAAATCGGCATTGTGCCTTTTGTATTAGATTCGGATGCAATTTCTGTATTTCATCGTCGACAACAAGGTCCAAGGGATACAGTAAACCTGAAGTGAACCATCGGAATCTATAACTGGACTCACAGGAGAGGTGGAAATCATTGAAAGGGAGAGTGACAGTCCTCTTTTACTTAAGTCGGCATTGTGCCTTTTGTACTAAATTCCGATGCAATTTCTGTGTTTCATCGTCAATAAGAAGGTGCAAGGTGTACAGTAAACCTGAAGTGAAGCATCGGCATCTAAAACTGGACTCACAGGAGAGGTTCAAATCATAGAGAGTTAGAGTGTCAGTCCTCTTGTACTTAAGTCAGCATTGTGCATTTTGAATTTAATTCCGATGCAATTTTTGTGTTTCATTGTCAATAAGACGGTGCAAGGTATTACAGTAAACGTGAAGTGAAGCATCGGAATCTAAAACTGGAATCACAGGAGAGAATCAAATCATAGAAAGTTTGAGTGTCAGTTCTCTTGTACTTAAGTCGGCAATGTGCCTTTTGTAAGAAATTCCGATGCGATACCTGTGTTTCATCGACAATAAGAAGGTGCAAGTTATACAGTAAACCTGAAGTGAAGCATCGGAATCTGAAACTGGACTCGCAGGAGAGGTTCAAATCATAGAAAGGGAGAGTGACAGTCCTCTTTTACTTAAGTCGGCATTGTGCCTTTTGTATTAATTTGCGGATGCAATTTCTGTGTTTCATCGTCAATAAGAAGGTCCAAGGGATACAGTATACCAGAAGTGAAGCATCGGAATCTAAAACTGGACTCACAGGAGAGGTTCAAATCAAAAAAAGCGGGAGTGAGAGTCCACTTTTACTTAAGTCGGCATTGTGACTTTTGCATTCAATTGGGATGCAATTTCTGTGTTTCATCGTCAATAAGAAGGTGCAAGGTATACAGTAAACCTGAGGTGAAGCATCGGAATTTAAACTGGACTCACAGGAATGGTTCAAATCATAGAGAGTTAGAGTGTCAGTTCTCTTGTACTTAAGTCGGCATTGTGCCTTTTGAATTTAATTCCGATGCAATTTCTGTGTTTCATCGTCAATTAGAAGGTGCAAAGTATGCAGTAAACCTGAAGTGAAGCATCGGAATCTAAAACTGGACTCACAGGAGAGGTTCAAACCATAGAAAGAGTGAGTGAGAGTCCTCTTTTACTTAAGTCGGCATTGTGCCATTTGTATTAAATTCCGATGCAATATCTGTATTTCATCGTCAATAACAATGTCCAAGGGATACAGTAAACCTGAAGTGAAGCATCGGAATCGAAAACTGGACTCACAGGAGAGGTTCAAATCATAGTTAGTTAGCGTGTCAGTCGTCTTGTACTTATGTCGGCATTGTGTCTTTTGTATTTAATTCCGATGCAATTTCTGTGTTTCATCGTCAATAAGAATATGCAAGGTATACAGTAAACCTGAAGTGAAGAATCGGAATGTAAAACTGGACACACAGGAGAGGTTCAAATCATAGAAAGTTAGAGTGTCAGTTCTCTTGTACTTAAGTCAGCATTGTGCATTTTGAATTTAATTCCGATGCAATTTTTGTGTTTCATTGTCAATAAGACGGTGCAAGGTATTACAGTAAACGTGAAGTGAAGCATCGGAATCTAAAACTGGAATCACAGGAGAGAATCAAATCATAGAAAGTTAGAGTGTCAGTTCTCTTGTACTTAAGTCGGCATTGTGCCTTTTGTAAGAAATTCCGATGCGATACCTGTGTTTCATCGACAATAAGAAGGTGCTAGTTATACAGTAAACCTGAAGTGAAGCATCGGAATCTGAAACTGGACTCACAGGAGAGGTTCAAATCATAGAAAGGGAGAGTGTCAGTCCTCTTTTACTTAAGTCGGCATTGTGCCTTTTGTATTAAATTCCGATGAAATTTCTGTGTTTCATCGTCAATAAGAAGGTGCAAGTTATACAGTAAACCTGAAGTGAAGCATCGGATTGTAAAACTGGACTCACAGGAGAGGTTCAAATCATGGAAAGGGAGAGTGACAGTCCTCATTTACTTAAGTCGGCTTTGTGCCTTTTGTATTAAATTCCGATGAAATTTCTGTGTTTCATCGTCAATAAGAAGGTCCAAGGGATACAGTAAACCTGAAGTGAAGCATCGGAATCTAAAACTGGACTCATAGGAGAGGTTCAAATCATAGATAGTTGGAGTGTCAGTCCCCTTGTACATAGGTCGGCATTGTGTCTTTTGAATTTAATTCGGATGCAATTTCTGTGTTTAATCGTCAATAAGAAGGTACAAGGTATACAGTAAACCTGAAGAGAAGCATCGGTATCCAAAACTGGACTCCCAGGGGAGGTTCAAATCATAGAAAACGAGAGTGTCAGTCCTCTTGTACTTAAGTCGGCATTGTGCCTTTTGTATTAAATTCGGATGCAATTTCTGTCTTTCATCGTAAATAAGAAGGTCCAAGGGATACAGTAAAACTGAAGTGAAGCATCGGATTCTAAAACTGGAATCACAGGAGAGGTTCAAATCATAGAAAGAGACAGTGACAGTCTTCTTTTACTTGAGTCGGCATTGTGACTTTTGTATTAAATTCCGATGAAATTTCTGTGCTTCATCGTCAATAAGAAGGTCCAAGGGATACAGTAAACCTGAAGTGAAGCATCGGAATCAAAAACTGGACTCATAGGAGAGGGTCAAATCATAGACAGTTGGAGCGTCAGTCCTCTTGTACATCGGTCGGCATTGTGTCTTTTGAATTTATTTCGGATGCAATTTCTGTGTTTTATCGTCAGTAAGAAGGTACAAGGTATACAGTAATCCTGAAGAGAAGAATCGGTATCCAAAACTGGACTCCAAGGGGAGGTTCAAATCATAGAAAACGAGAGTGTCAGTCCTCTTGTACTTAAGTCGGCATTGTGCCTTTTGTATTAAATTCTGATGCAATTTCTGTATTTCATCGTCATTAAGAAGGTCCAAGGGATACAGTAAACCTGAAGTGAAGCATCAGAATCTAAAACTGGACTCATAGGAAACGTTCAAATCATAGATAGTTGGAGTGTCAGTCCTCTTGTACTTAAGTCGGCATTGTGCCTCTTGTATTAAATTCGGATGCAATTTCTGTGCTTCATCGTCTATAAGAAGGTCCAAGGGATACAGTAAGCCTGAAGTGAAGCATCGGAATCTAAAACTGGACTCACAGGAGAGGTTCATATCATAGAAAAAGAGAGTGTCAGTCCCCTTGTACTTAAGTCTGCATTGTGCCTTTTGTATTAAATTCGGATGCAATTTCTGTGTTTCATCGTCAATAAGAAGGTGCAAGGTATACAGTAAACCTGAAGTGAAGCATCGGAATCTAAAACTGGACTCACAGGAGAGGTTCAAATCATAGAGAGTTAAAGTGTCAGTCCTCTTGTACTTAAATCGGCATTGTGCCTTTTGAATTTAATTCCGATGCAATTTCTGTGTTTCATCGTCAATAAGAAGGTGCAAGGTATACAGGAAACCTGAAGTGAAGCATCGGAATCTGAAAGTGGACTCACAGGAGAGTTTCAAATCATGTAAAGTTAGAGTGTCAGTCTTCTTGTACTTAAGTCGGCATTGTGCCTTTTAAATTTAATTCCGATGCAAATTTTGTGTTTCATCGTCAATAAGAAGGTGCAAGGTATACAGTAAACCTGAAGTGTAGCATCGGAATCTAAAACTGGACTCACAGGAGAGGTTCAAATCGTAGAAAGAGAGAGTGTCAGTCCTCTTTTACTTAAATCGGCATTGTGCCTTTTGTATTAGATTCGGATGCAATTTCTGTATTTCATCGTCGACAACAAGGTCCAAGGGATACAGTAAACCTGAAGTGAACCATCGGAATCTATAACTGGACTCACAGGAGAGGTGGAAATCATTGAAAGGGAGAGTGACAGTCCTCTTTTACTTAAGTCGGCATTGTGCCTTTTGTACTAAATTCCGATGCAATTTCTGTGTTTCATCGTCAATAAGAAGGTGCAAGGTGTACAGTAAACCTGAAGTGAAGCATCGGCATCTGAAACTGGACTCACAGGAGAGGTTCAAATCATAGAGAGTTAGAGTGTCAGTCCCCTTGTACTTAAGTCAGCATTGTGCATTTTGAATTTAATTCCGATGCAATTTTTGTGTTTCATTGTCAATAAGACGGTGCAAGGTATTACAGTAAACGTGAAGTGAAGCATCGGAATCTAAAACTGGAATCACAGGAGAGAATCAAATCATAGAAAGTTTGAGTGTCAGTTCTCTTGTACTTAAGTCGGCATTGTGCCTTTTGTAAGAAATTCCGATGTGATACCTGTGTTTCATCGACAATAAGAAGGTGCAAGTTATACAGTAAACCTGAAGTGAAGCATCGGAATCTGAAACTGGACTCGCAGGAGAGGTTCAAATCATAGAAAGGGAGAGTGACAGTCCTCTTTTACTTAAGTCGGCATTGTGCCTTTTGTATTAAATTGCGGATGCAATTTCTGTGTTTCATCGTCAATAAGAAGGTCCAAGGGATACAGTATACCAGAAGTGAAGCATCTGAATCTAAAACTGGACTCACAGGAGAGGTTCAAATCAAAAAAAGCGGGAGTGAGATTCCACTTTTACTTAAGTCGGCAGTGTGACTTTTGCATTCAATTGGGATGCAATTTCTGTGTTTCATCGGCAATAAGAAGGTCGAAGGGATACAGTAAACCTGAAGTGAAGCATCGGAATCTAAAACTGAACTCACAGGAGTGGTTCAAATATTAGAAAGAGAGAGTGTCAGTCCTCTATTACATAAGTCGGCATTGTGCCTTTTGTATTAAATTCGGATCCAATTTCTGTATTTCATCGTCAATAAGAAGGCGCAAGGTATACAGCAAATCTGAAGTGAAGCGTCGGAATCTAAAACTGGACACACAGGAGAGGTTCAAATCATAGAAAGTTAGAGTGAAAGTCCTCTTGTACTTAAGTCGGCATTGTGCCTTTTGTACGAAATTCCGATGCAATTCCTGTGTTTCATCGTCAATAAGAAGATGCAAGTTATTCAATAAACCTAAAGTGAAGCATCGGAATCTAAAACTGGACTCACAGGAGAGGTTCAAATCATAGAGAGTTAGAGTGTCAGTCCTCTTCTACTTAAGACGGCATTGTGGCTTTTGAATTTAATTCCGATGCAATTTCTGTGTTTCATCGTCAATAAGAAGGTGCAAGGTATACATAAACCTGAAGTGAAGCATCTGAATCTAAAACTGGACTCACAGGAGAGGTTCAAATCAAAGAAAGTGAGAGTGTCACTCCTCTTGTACTTAAGTCGGCATTGTGCCTTTTGTAATAAATTCGGATGCAATTTCTGTGTTTCATCGTCAATAAGAAAGTCCAAGGAATACAGTAAACCTGAAGTGAAGCATCGGAATCTAAAACTGAACTCACAGGAGAGGTTCAAATCATAGAGAGTTAGAGTGTCAGTCCTCTTGTACTTAAGTCGGCATTGTGCATTTTGAATTTAATTCCGATGCAAGTTCTGTGTTTCATCGTCAATTAGAAGGTGCAAAGTATACAGTAAACCTGAAGTGAAGCATCGGAATCTAAAACTGGACTCACAGGAGAGGTTCAAATCATAGAAAGAGAGAGTGTCAGTCTTCTTTTACCTAAGTCGGCATTGTGCCTTTTGTATTAAATTCGGATGCAGTTTCTGTAATTCATCGCCAATAGCAAGGTCCAAGGGATACAGTAAACCCGAAGTGAAGCATCGGAACTTAAAACTGGACTCACAGGAGAGGTTCAAATCATAGATAGTTAGCGTGTCAGTCCTCTTATACCAATGTCGGCATTGTGTCTTTTAAATTTAATTCCGATGCAATTTCTGTGTTTCATGGTCATTAAGAAGGTGCAAGGTATACAGTAAACCTGAAGTGAAGCATCGGAATCTAAAACTGGACTCACAGAAAAGGTTCAAATCATAGAAAGTGAGAGTGTCAATCCTCTTGTACTTAAGTCGGCAATGTGCCTTTTGTATTAAATTCGGATGCAATTTCTGTGTTTCATCGTCAATAGGAAGGTCCAAGGGATACAGTAAATCTGAAGTGAAGCATCGGAATCTAAAACTGGACTCACAGGAGAGGTTCAAATCATAGAAAGTTAGAGTGTCAGTCCTCCTGTACTTTAGTCGGCATCGTGCCTTTTGTATTAAATTCCGATGCAATTCCTGTTTTTCATCGTCAATAAGAAGGTGCAAGTTATACAGTAAACCTGAAGTGAAGCATCGGAATCTATAACTGGACTCTCAGGAGAGGTTCAAATCATAGAAAGGGAGAGTGGCAATCCTCTTTTACTTAAGTCGGCATTGTGCCTTTTGTATTAAATTCCGATGAAATTTCTGTATTTCATCGTCAATAAGAAGTTCCAAGGGATACAGTAAACCTGAAGTGCAGCAACGGAATCTAAAACTGGACTCACAGGAATGGTTCTAATCACAGAAAGGGAGAGTGTCAGTCCTCTTGTACGTAAGTCGGCATTGTGCCTTTTGTATTAAATTCCGATGCAATTTCTGTGTTTCATCTTCAATAAGAAGGTGCAAGGTATACAGTAAACCTGAAGCGAAGCATCGGAATCTAAAATTGGACTCACAGGAGAGGTTCAAAGCATAGAAAGTGAGAGTGTCAATCCTTTTGTACTTAAGTCGGCATTGTGCTTTTTGTATTAAATTCGGATGCAATTTCTGTGTTTCATCGTCAACAAGAAGGTCCAAGGGATACAGTAAACCTGAGGTGAAGCATCGGAATCTAAAACTGGACTCACAGGAGTGGTTCAAATCATAGAATGGGAGAGTGTGAGTCCTCTTGTACTTAAGTCTGCATTGTGCCTTTTGTATTACATTCGGATGCTATTTCTGTGTTTCATCGTCAATAAGAAGATGCAAGGGATACAGTAAACCTGAAGTGAAGCATCGGAATCTAAAACTGGACTCACAGGAGAGGTTCAAATCATTTAAAGTTACAGTGTCAGTCCTCTTGTACTTAAGTCGGCATTGTGCCTTTTGAATTTAATTCCGATGCAATTTTTGGGTTTCATCGTCAATAAGACGGTGCAGGGTATACAGTAAACCTGAAGTTAAGCATCGGGAACTAAAACAGGAACCACAGGAGGGGTTCAAATCATAGATAGTTTCAATGTCAGTCGTCTTATACTTAAGTCGGCATTGTGTCGTTTGAATTTAATTCCGATGCAGTTTCTGTGTTTCATCGTCAACAAGAAGGTGCAAGGTATACAGTAAACCTGAAGTGAAGCATCGGAATCTAAAACTGTTCTCACAGGAGAGGTTCAAATCGTTTAAAGTTAGAGTGTCAGTCCTCTTGTACTTATGTCGGCATTGTGCCTTTTGAATTTAATTCCGATGCAATTTTTGTGTTTCATCGTCAATAAGACGGTGCAAGGTGTACAGTAAACCTGAAGTGAAGCATCGGAATCTAAAACAGGACTCACAGGAGAGGTTCAAATCATAGAAAACGAGTGTGTCCGTCCTCTTGTACTGAAGTCGGCATTGTGCTTTTTGTATTAAATTCGGATGCAGTTTCTGTGTTTCATCGTCAATATAAAGGTCCAAGGGATACAGTAAACATGAAGTGAAGCATCGGAATCTAAAACTGGACTCACAGGAGGGGTTCAATCATAGCTAGTTAGAGTGCCAGTCCTCTTGTACTTAAGTCAGCGTTGTGTCTTTAGAATTTAATTCCGATGCAATTTCTGTGTTTCATCGTCAATTAGAAGGTACAAGGTATACAGTAAACCTGAAGAGAAGCATCCGAATCTAAAACTGGACTCACAGGAGAGGTTCTAATCATAGACATCGAGAGTGTCAGTCCTCTTGTACTTAAGTCGGCATTGTGCCTTTCGTGTTAAATTCGCATGCAATTTCTGTGCTTCTTCGTCAATAAGAAGGTGCAAGTTATACAGTAAACCTGAGGTGAAGCATCGGAATCTAAAACTGGACTCACAGGAATAATTCAAATCATAGAGAGTTAGAGTGTCAGTTCTCTTGTACTTAAGTCGGCATTGTGCCTTTTGAATTTAATTCCGATGCAATTTCTGTGTTTCATCGTCAATTAGAAGCTGCAAAGTATGCAGTAAACCTGAAGTGAAGCATCGGAATCTAAAACTGGACTCACAGGAGAGGTTCAAATCATAGAAAGAGTGAGTGGCAGTCCTCTTTTACTTAAGTCGGCATTGTGCCTTTTGTATTAAATTCCGATGCAATATCTGTATTTCATCGTCAATAACAATGTCCAAGGGATACAGTAAACCTGAAGTGAAGCATCGGAATCGAAAACTGGACTCACAGGAGAGGTTCAAATCATAGTTAGTTAGCGTGTCAGTCGTCTTGTACTTATGTCGGCATTGTGTCTTTTGAATTTAATTCCGATGCAATATCTGTGTTTCATCGTCAATAAGAAGATGCAAGGTATACAGTAAACCTGAAGTGAAGAATCGGAATGTAAAACTGGACACACAGGAGAGGTTCAAATCATAGAAAGTTAGAGTGTCAGTCCTCTTGTACTTAAGTCAGCATTGTGCATTTTGATTTAATTCCGATGCAATTTTTGTGTTTCATTGTCAATAAGACGGTGCAAGGTATTACAGTAAACGTGAAGTGAAGCATCGGAATCTAAAACTGGAATCACAGGAGAGAATCAAATCATAGAAAGTTAGAGTGTCAGTTCTCTTGTACTTAAGTCGGCATTGTGCCTTTTGTAAGAAATTCCGATGAAATTTCTGTGTTTCATCGTCAATAAGAAGGTGCAAGTTATACAGTAAACCTGAAGTGAAGCATCGGATTGTAAAACTGGACTCACAGGAGAGGTTCAAATCATGGAAAGGGAGAGTGACAGTCCTCATTTACTTAAGTCGGCTTTGTGCCTTTTGTATTAAATTCCGATGAAATTTCTGTGTTTCATCGTCAATAAGAAGGTCCAAGGGATACAGTAAACCTGAAGTGAAGCATCGGAATCTAAAACTGGACTCATAGGAGAGGTTCAAATCATAGATAGTTGGAGTGTCAGTCCCCTTGCACATAGGTCGGCATTGTGTCTTTTGAATTTAATTCGGATGCAATTTCTGTGTTTTATCGTCAATACGAAGGTACAAGGTATACAGTAAACCTGAAGAGAAGCATCGGTATCCAAAACTGGACTCCCAGGGGAGGTTCAAATCATAGAAAACGAGAGTGTCAGTCCTCTTGTACTTAAGTCGGCATTGTGCCTTTTGTATTAAATTCGGATGCAATTTCTGTCTTTCATCGTCAATAAGAAGGTCCAAGGGATACAGTAAAACTGAAGTGAAGCATCGGATTCTAAAACTGGAATCACAGGAGAGGTTCAAATCATAGAAAGAGACAGTGACAGTCTTCTTTTACTTGAGTCGGCATTGTGACTTTTGTATTAAATTCCGATGAAATTTCTGTGCTTCATCGTCAATAAGAAGGTCCAAGGGATACAGTAAACCTGAAGTGAAGCATCGGAATCAAAAACTGGACTCATAGGAGAGGGTCAAATCATAGACAGTTGGAGCGTCAGTCCTCTTGTACATCGGTCGGCATTGTGTCTTTTGAATTTATTTCGGATGCAATTTCTGTGTTTTATCGTCAGTAAGAAGGTACAAGGTATACAGTAATCCTGAAGAGAAGAATCGGTATCCAAAACTGGACTCCAAGGGGAGGTTCAAATCATAGAAAACGAGAGTGTCAGTCCTCTTGTACTTAAGTCGGCATTGTGCCTTTTGTATTAAATTCTGATGCAATTTCTGTATTTCATCGTCATTAAGTAGGTCCAAGGGATACAGTAAACCTGAAGTGAAGCATCGGAATCTAAAACTGGACTCATAGGAAACGTTCAAATCATAGATAGTTGGAGTGTCAGTCCTCTTGTACTTAAGTCGGCATTGTGCCTCTTGTACTAAATTCGGATGCAATTTCTGTGCTTCATCGTCTATAAGAAGGTCCAAGGGATACAGTAAGCCTGAAGTGAAGCATCGGAATCTAAAACTGGACTCACAGGAGAGGTTCAAATCATAGAAAGGGAGAGTGTCAGTCCTCTTGTACTTAAGTCGGCATTGTGCCTTTTGTATTAAATTCGGATGCAATTTCTGTGTTTCATCGTCAATAAGAAGAAGCAAGGTATACAGTATACCTGAAGTGAAGCATCGGAATCTAAATCTGGACTCACAGGAGAGGTTCAAATCATAGAAAGTGAGAGTGTCAATCCTCTTGTACATAAGTCGGCAATATGCCTTTTGTATTACATTCGGATGCAATTTCTGTGTTTCATCGTCAATAAGAAGGTCAAAGGGATACAGTAAAACTGAAGTGAAGCATCGGAATCAAAAACTTGATTCACAGGAGTGGTTCAAATCTTAGAGAGAGAGAGTGACAGGCCTCTTTTACTTGAGTCGGCATTGTGACTTTTGTATTATATTCGGATGCAATATCTGTGTTTCATCGTCAATAAGAAGGTCCGAGGGATTCAGTAAACCTGAAGTGAAGCATCGGAATCTAAAACTTGACTCACAGGAGAGGTTCAAATCATAGAAAGGGAGAGTGTCAGTCCTCTTGTACTTAAGTCGCCATTGTGCCTTTTGTATTAAATTCGGATGCAATTTCTGTGTTTCATCGTCAATAAGAAGGTGCAAGGTATACAGCAAACCTGAAGTGCAGCTTCGGAATGTAAAACTGGACTCACAGGAGCGGTTCAAATCATAGATAGTTAGAGTGTCATTCCTCTTGTACTTAAGTCGGCATTGTGCATTTTGAATTTAATTCCGATGCAATTTCTGTGTTTCATCGTCAATAAGGAGGTGCAAAGTGTACAGTAAACCTGAAGTGAAGCATCGGAATCTATAACTGGACTCACAGGAGAGGTGGAAATCATTGAAAGGGAGAGTGACTGTCCTCTTTTACTTAAGTCGGCATTGTGCCTTTTGTACTAAATTCCGATGCAATTTCTGTGTTTCATCGTCAATAAGAAGGTGCAAGGTGTACAGTAAACCTGAAGTGAAGCATCGGCATCTAAAACTGGACTCACAGGAGAGGTTCAAATCATAGAGAGTTAGAGTGTCAGTCCTCTTGTACTTAAATCGGCATTGTGCCTTTTGAATTTAATTCCGATGCAATTTCTGTGTTTCATCGTCAATAAGAAGATGCAAGGTATACAGTAAACCTGAAGTGAAGCATCGGAATCTAAAACTGGACTCACAGGAGAGGTTCAAATCGTAGAAAGAGAGAGTGTCAGTCCTCTTTTACTTAAATCGGCATTGTGCCTTTTGTATTAGATTCGGATGCAATTTCTGTATTTCATCGTCGATAACAAGGTCCAAGGGATACAGTAAACCTGAAGTGAAGCATCGGAATCTATAACTGGACTCACAGGAGAGGTGGAAATCATTGAAAGGGAGAGTGACAGTCCTCTTTTACTTAAGTCAGCATTGTGCCTTTTGTACTAAATTCCGATGCAATTTCTGTGTTTCATCGTCAATAAGAAGGTGCAAGGTGTACAGTAAACCTGAAGTGAAGCATCGGCATCTAAAACTGGACTCACAGGAGAGGTTCAAATCATAGAGAGTTAGAGTGTCAGTCCTCTTGTACTTAAATCGGCATTGTGCCTTTTGAATTTAATTCCGATGCAATTTCTGTGTTTCATCGTCAATAAGAAGATGCAAGGTATACAGTAAACCTGAAGTGAAGCATCGGAATCTAGAACTGGACTCACAGGAGAGGTTCATATCATAGAAAGTGAGAGTGTCAGTCCTCTTGTACTTAAGTCTGCATTGTGCCTTTTGTATTAAATTCGGATGCAATTTCTGTGTTTCATCGTCATTAAGAAGGTCCAAGGGATACAGTAAACCTGAAGTGAAGCATCGGAATCTAAAACTGGACTCATAGGAAACGTTCAAATCATAGATAGTTGGAGTGTCAGTCCTCTTGTACTTAAGTCGGCATTGTGCCTCTTGTATTAAATTCGGATGCAATTTCTGTGCTTCATCGTCTATAAGAAGGTCCAAGGGATACAGTAAGCCTGAAGTGAAGCATCGGAATCTAAAACTGGACTCACAGGAGAGGTTCAAATCATAGAAAGGGAGAGTGTCAGTCCTCTTGTACTTAAGTCGGCATTGTGCCTTTTGTATTAAATTCGGATGCAATTTCTGTGTTTCATCGTCAATAAGAAGAAGCAAGGTATACAGTAAACCTGAAGTGAAGCATCGGAATCTAAAACTGGACCCACAGGAGAGGTTCAAATCATAGAAAGTGAGAGTGTCAATCCTCTTGTACATAAGTCGGCAATGTGAATTTTGTATTACATTCGGATGCAATTTCTGTGTTTCATCGTCAATAAGAAGGTCAAAGGGATACAGCAAAACTGAAGTGAAGCATCGGAATCAAAAACTTGATTCACAGGAGTGGTTCAAATCTTAGAGAGAGAGAGTGACAGGCCTCTTTTACTTGAGTCGGCATTGTGACTTTTGTATTATATTCGGATGCAATATCTGTGTTTCATCGTCAATAAGAAGGTCCGAGGGATTCAGTAAACCTGAAGTGAAGCATCGGAATCTAAAACTTGACTCACAGGAGAGGTTCAAATCATAGAAAGGGAGAGTGTCAGTCCTCTTGTACTTAAGTCGCCATTGTGCCTTTTGTATTAAATTCGGATGCAATTTCTGTGTTTCATCGTCAATAAGAAGGTGCAAGGTATACAGCAAACCTGAAGTGCAGCTTCGGAATGTAAAACTGGACTCACAGGAGCGGTTTAAATCATAGAGAGTTAGAGTGTCATTCCTCTTGTACTTAAGTCGGCATTTTGCCTTTTGAATTTAATTCCGATGCAATTTCTGTGTTTCATCGTCAATAAGGAGGTGCAAAGTGTACAGTAAACCTGAAGTGAAGCATCGGAATCTATAACTGGACTCACAGGAGAGGTGGAAATCATTGAAAGGGAGAGTGACAGTCCTCTTTTACTTAAGTCAGCATTGTGCCTTTTGTACTAAATTCCGATGCAATTTCTGTGTTTCATCGTCAATAAGAAGGTGCAAGGTGTACAGTAAACCTGAAGTGAAGCATCGGCATCTAAAACTGGACTCACAGGAGAGGTTCAAATCATAGAGAGTTAGAGTGTCAGTCCTCTTGTACTTAAATCGGCATTGTGCCTTTTGAATTTAATTCCGATGCAATTTCTGTGTTTCATCGTCAATAAGAAGATGCAAGGTATACAGTAAACCTGAAGTGAAGCATCGGAATCTAAAACTGGACTCACAGGAGAGGTTCATATCATAGAAAAAGAGAGTGTCAGTCCCCTTGTACTTAAGTCTGCATTGTGCCTTTTGTATTAAATTCGGATGCAATTTCTGTGTTTCATCGTCAATAAGAAGGTGCAAGGTATACAGTAAACCTGAAGTGAAGCATCGGAATCTAAAACTGGACTCACAGGAGAGGTTCAAATCATAGAGAGTTAGAGTGTCAGTCCTCATGTACTTAAATCGGCATTGTGCCTTTTGAATTAAATTCCGATGCAATTTCTGTGTTTCATCGTCAATAAGAAGGTGCAAGGTATACAGGAAACCTGAAGTGAAGCATCGGAATCTGAAAGTGGACTCACAGGAGAGTTTCAAATCATGTAAAGTTAGAGTGTCAGTCTTCTTGTACTTAAGTCGGCATTGTGCCTTTTAAATTTAATTCCGATGCAAATTTTGTGTTTCATCGTCAATAAGACGGTGCAAGGTATACAGTAAACCTGAAGTGAAGCATCGGAATCTAAAACTGGACTCACAGGAGTGGTTCAAATCGTAGAAAGAAAGAGTGTCAGTCCTCTTTTACTTAAATCGGCATTGTGCCTTTTGTATTAGATTCGGATGCAATTTCTGTATTTCATCGTCGATAACAAGGTCCAAGGGATACAGTAAACCTGAAGTGAAGCATCGGAATCTATAACTGGACTCAAAGGAGAGGTGGAAATCATTGAAAGGGAGAGTGACAGTCCTCTTTTACTTAAGTCATCATTGTGCCTTTTGTACTGAATTCCGATGCAATTTCTGTGTTTCATCGTCAATACGAAGGTACAAGGTGTACAGTAAACCTGAAGTGAAGCATCGGCATCTAAAACTTGACTCACAGGAGAGGTTCAAATCATAGAGAGTTAGAGTGTCAGTCCTCTTGTACTTAAATCGGCATTGTGCCTTTTGAATTTAATTCCGATGCAGATTCTGTGTTTCATCGTCAATAAGAAGATGCAAGGTATACAGTAAACCTGATGTAAAGCATCGGAATCTAAAACTGGACTCACAGGAGAGGTTCATATCATAGAACGTGAGAGTGTCAGTCCTCTTGTACTTAAGTCTGCATTGTGCCTTTTGTATTAATTTCGGATGCAATTTCTGTGTTTCATCGTCAATAAGAAGGTGCAAGGTATACAGTAAACCTGAAGTGAAGCATCGGAATCTAAAACTGGACTCACAGGAGAGGTTCAAATCATAGAGAGTTAGAGTGTCAGCCCTCTTGTACTTAAATCGGCATTGTGCCTTTTGAATTTAATTCCGATGCAATTTCTGTGTTTCATCGTCAATAAGAAGGTGCAAGGTACACAGGAAACCTGAAGTGAAGCATCGGAATCTGAAAGTGGACTCACAGGAGAGTTTCAAATCATGTAAAGTTAGAGTGTCAGTCCTCTTGTAATTAAGTCGGCGTTGTGCCTTTTAAATTTAATTCCGATGCAAATTTTGTGTTTCATCGTCAATAAGACGGTGCAAGGTATACAGTAAACCTGAAGTGAAGCATCGGAATCTAAAACTGGAATCACAGGAGGGGTTCAAATCATAGATAGTTAGAGTGTCAGTCCTCTTATACTTAAGTCGGCATTGTGTCGTTTGAATTTAATTCGGATGCAGTTTCTGTGTTTCATCGTCAATAAGAAGGTCTAAGGGATACAGTAAACCTGAAGTGAAGCATCGGATTCTAAAACTGGACTCACAGGAGAGGTTCTAATCAAAGAAAGGGAGAGTGTCAGTCCTCTTGAACTTAAGTCGGCATTGTGCCTTTTGAATTTAATTCCGATGCAATTTCTGTGTTTCATCGTCAATAAGACGGTGCAAGGTATACGGTAAAACTGAAGTGAAGCATCGGAGTCTAAAACTGGACTCACAGGAGAGGTTCTAATCATAGAAAGGGAGAGTGTCAGTCCTCTTGTACTTAAGTCGGCATTGCGCCTTTTGAATTTAATTCCGATGCAATTTCTGTATTTCAACGTCAATAAGAAGGTGCAAGGTAGACAGTAATCCTCAAGTGAAGTATCGGAATCTAAAACTGGACCCACAGGAGAGGTTCAAATCATAGAAAGGGAGAGTGTCAGTCCTCTTGTACTTAAGTCGGCATTGTGCCTTTTGAATTTAATTCCGATGTAATTTCTGTGTTTCATCGTCAATAAGACGGTGCAAAGTATACAGTCAGACTGTAGTAAAGCATCGGATTCTAAAACTGGAATCACAGGAGAGGTTCAAATCATAGAAAGAGACAGTGACAGTCTTCTTGTACTTGAGTCGGCATTGTGACTTTTGTATTAAATTCCGATGAAATTTCTGTGCTTCATCGTCAATAAGAAGGTCCAAGGGATACAGTAAACCTGAAGTGAAGCATCGGAATCAAAAACTGGACTCATAGGAGAGGGTCAAATCATAGACAGTTGGAGCGTCAGTCCTCTTGTACATCGGTCGGCATTGTGTCTTTTGAATTTATTTCGGATGCAATTTCTGTGTTTTATCGTCAGTAAGAAGGTACAAGGTATACAGTAATCCTGAAGAGAAGAATCGGTATCCAAAACTGGACTCCAAGGGGAGGTTCAAATCATAGAAAACGAGAGTGTCAGTCCTCTTGTACTTAAGTCGGCATTGTGCCTTTTGTATTAAATTCTGATGCAATTTCTGTATTTCATCGTCATTAAGAAGGTCCAAGGGATACAGTAAACCTGAAGTGAAGCATCGGAATCTAAAACTGGACTCATAGGAAACGTTCAAATCATAGATAGTTGGAGTGTCAGTCCTCTTGTACTTAAGTCGGCATTGTGCCTCTTGTACTAAATTCGGATGCAATTTCTGTGCTTCATCGTCTATAAGAAGGTCCAAGGGATACAGTAAGCCTGAAGTGAAGCATCGGAATCTAAAACTGGACTCACAGGAGAGGTTCAAATCATAGAAAGGGAGAGTGTCAGTCCTCTTGTACTTAAGTCGGCATTGTGCCTTTTGTATTAAATTCGGATGCAATTTCTGTGTTTCATCGTCAATAAGAAGAAGCAAGGTATACAGTATACCTGAAGTGAAGCATCGGAATCTAAATCTGGACTCACAGGAGAGGTTCAAATCATAGAAAGTGAGAGTGTCAATCCTCTTGTACATAAGTCGGCAATATGCCTTTTGTATTACATTCGGATGCAATTTCTGTGTTTCATCGTCAATAAGAAGGTCAAAAGGATACAGTAAAACTGAAGTGAAGCATCGGAATCAAAAACTTGATTCACAGGAGTGGTTCAAATCTTAGAGAGAGAGAGTGACAGGCCTCTTTTACTTGAGTCGGCATTGTGACTTTTGTATTATATTCGGATGCAATATCTGTGTTTCATCGTCAATAAGAAGGTCCGAGGGATTCAGTAAACCTGAAGTGAAGCATCGGAATCTAAAACTTGACTCACAGGAGAGGTTCAAATCATAGAAAGGGAGAGTGTCAGTCCTCTTGTACTTAAGTCGCCATTGTGCCTTTTGTATTAAATTCGGATGCAATTTCTGTGTTTCATCGTCAATAAGAAGGTGCAAGGTATACAGCAAACCTGAAGTGCAGCTTCGGAATGTAAAACTGGACTCACAGGAGCGGTTCAAATCATAGATAGTTAGAGTGTCATTCCTCTTGTACTTAAGTCGGCATTGTGCATTTTGAATTTAATTCCGATGCAAGTTCTGTGTTTCATCGTCAATAAGGAGGTGCAAAGTGTACAGTAAACCTGAAGTGAAGCATCGGAATCTATAACTGGACTCACAGGAGAGGTGGAAATCATTGAAAGGGAGAGTGACTGTCCTCTTTTACTTAAGTCGGCATTGTGCCTTTTGTACTAAATTCCGATGCAATTTCTGTGTTTCATCGTCAATAAGAAGGTGCAAGGTGTACAGTAAACCTGAAGTGAAGCATCGGCATCTAAAACTGGACTCACAGGAGAGGTTCAAATCATAGAGAGTTAGAGTGTCAGTCCTCTTGTACTTAAATCGGCATTGTGCCTTTTGAATTTAATTCCGATGCAATTTCTGTGTTTCATCGTCAATAAGAAGATGCAAGGTATACAGTAAACCTGAAGTGAAGCATCGGAATCTAAAACTGGACTCACAGGAGAGGTTCATATCATAGAAAAAGAGAGTGTCAGTCCCCTTGTACTTAAGTCTGCATTGTGCCTTTTGTATTAAATTCGGATGCAATTTCTGTGTTTCATCGTCCATAAGAAGGTGCAAGGTATACAGTAAACCTGAAGTGAAGCATCGGAATCTAAAACTGGACTCACAGGAGAGGTTCAAATCATAGAGAGTTAGAGTGTCAGTCCTCTTGTACTTAAATCGGCATTGTGCCTTTTGAATTTAATTCCGATGCAATTTCTGTGTTTCATCGTCAATAAGAAGGTGCAAGGTATACAGGAAACCTGAAGTGAAGCATCGGAATCTGAAAGTGGACTCACAGGAGAGTTTCAAATCATGTAAAGTTAGAGTGTCAGTCTTCTTGTACTTAAGTCGGCATTGTGCCTTTTAAATTTAATTCCGATGCAAATTTTGTGTTTCATCGTCAATAAGACGGTGCAAGGTATACAGTAAACCTGAAGTGAAGCATCGGAATCTAAAACTGGACTCACAGGAGAGGTTCAAATCGTAGAAAGAGAGAGTGTCAGTCCTCTTTTACTTAAATCGGCATTGTGCCTTTTGTATTAGATTCGGATGCAATTTCTGTATTTCATCGTCGATAACAAGGTCCAAGGGATACAGTAAACCTGAAGTGAAGCATCGGAATCTATAACTGGACTCACAGGAGAGGTGGAAATCATTGAAAGGGAGAGTGACAGTCCTCTTTTACTTAAGTCAGCATTGTGCCTTTTGTACTAAATTCCGATGCAATTTCTGTGTTTCATCGTCAATAAGAAGGTGCAAGGTGTACAGTAAACCTGAAGTGAAGCATCGGCATCTAAAACTGGACTCACAGGAGAGGTTCAAATCATAGAGACTTAGAGTGTCAGTCCTCTTGTACTTAAATCGGCATTGTGCCTTTTGAATTTAATTCCGATGCAATTTCTGTGTTTCATCGTCAATAAGAAGATGCAAGGTATACAGTAAACCTGAAGTGAAGCATCGGAATCTAGAACTGGACTCACAGGAGAGGTTCATATCATAGAAAGTGAGAGTGTCAGTCCTCTTGTACTTAAGTCTGCATTGTGCCTTTTGTATTAAATTCGGATGCTATTTCTGTGTTTCATCGTCATTAAGAAGGTCCAAGGGATACAGTAAACCTGAAGTGAAGCATCGGAATCTAAAACTGGACTCATAGGAAACGTTCAAATCATAGATAGTTGGAGTGTCAGTCCTCTTGTACTTAAGTCGGCATTGTGCCTCTTGTATTAAATTCGGATGCAATTTCTGTGCTTCATCGTCTATAAGAAGGTCCAAGGGATACAGTAAGCCTGAAGTGAAGCATCGGAATCTAAAACTGGACTCACAGGAGAGGTTCAAATCATAGAAAGGGAGAGTGTCAGTCCTCTTGTACTTAAGTCGGCATTGTGCCTTTTGTATTAAATTCGGATGCAATTTCTGTGTTTCATCGTCAATAAGAAGAAGCAAGGTATACAGTAAACCTGAAGTGAAGCATCGGAATCTAAAACTGGACCCACAGGAGAGGTTCAAATCATAGAAAGTGAGAGTGTCAATCCTCTTGTACATAAGTCGGCAATGTGCCTTTTGTATTACATTCGGATGCAATTTCTGTGTTTCATCGTCAATAAGAAGGTCAAAGGGATACAGTAAAACTGAAGTGAAGCATCGGAATCAAAAACTTGATTCACAGGAGTGGTTCAAATCTTAGAGAGAGAGAGTGACAGGCCTCTTTTACTTGAGTCGGCATTGTGACTTTTGTATTATATTCGGATGCAATATCTGTGTTTCATCGTCAATAAGAAGGTCCGAGGGATTCAGTAAACCTGAAGTGAAGCATCGGAATCTAAAACTTGACTCACAGGAGAGGTTCAAATCATAGAAAGGGAGAGTGTCAGTCCTCTTGTACTTAAGTCGCCATTGTGCCTTTTGTATTAAATTCGGATGCAATTTCTGTGTTTCATCGTCAATAAGAAGGTGCAAGGTATACAGCAAACCTGAAGTGCAGCTTCGGAATGTAAAACTGGACTCACAGGAGCGGTTTAAATCATAGAGAGTTAGAGTGTCATTCCTCTTGTACTCAAGTCGGCATTTTGCCTTTTGAATTTAATTCCGATGCAATTTCTGTGTTTCATCGTCAATAAGGAGGTGCAAAGTGTACAGTAAACCTGAAGTGAAGCATCGGAATCTATAACTGGACTCACAGGAGAGGTGGAAATCATTGAAAGGGAGAGTGACAGTCCTCTTTTACTTAAGTCGGCATTGTGCCTTTTGTACTAAATTCCGATGCAATTTCTGTGTTTCATCGTCAATAAGAAGGTGCAAGGTGTACAGTAAACCTGAAGTGAAGCATCGGCATCTAAAACTGGACTCACAGGAGAGGTTCAAATCATAGAGAGTTAGAGTGTCAGTCCTCTTGTACTTAAATCGGCATTGTGCCTTTTGAATTTAATTCCGATGCAATTTCTGTGTTTCATCGTCAATAAGAAGATGCAAGGTACACAGTAAACCTGAAGTGAAGCATCGGAATCTAAAACTGGACTCACAGGAGAGGTTCATATCATAGAAAAAGAGAGTGTCAGTCCCCTTGTACTTAAGTCTGCATTGTGCCTTTTGTATTAAATTCGGATGCAATTTCTGTGTTTCATCGTCAATAAGAAGGTGCAAGGTATACAGTAAACCTGAAGTGAAGCATCGGAATCTAAAACTGGACTCACAGGAGAGGTTCAAATCATAGAGAGTTAGAGTGTCAGTCCTCATGTACTTAAATCGGCATTGTGCCTTTTGAATTAAATTCCGATGCAATTTCTGTGTTTCATCGTCAATAAGAAGGTGCAAGGTATACAGGAAACCTGAAGTGAAGCATCGGAATCTGAAAGTGGACTCACAGGAGAGTTTCAAATCATGTAAAGTTAGAGTGTCAGTCTTCTTGTACTTAAGTCGGCATTGTGCCTTTTAAATTTAATTCCGATGCAAATTTTGTGTTTCATCGTCAATAAGACGGTGCAAGGTATACAGTAAACCTGAAGTGAAGCATCGGAATCTAAAACTGGACTCACAGGAGAGGTTCAAATCGTAGAAAGAAAGAGTGTCAGTCCTCTTTTACTTAAATCGGCATTGTGCCTTTTGTATTAGATTCGGATGCAATTTCTGTATTTCATCGTCGATAACAAGGTCCAAGGGATACAGTAAACCTGAAGTGAAGCATCGGAATCTATAACTGGACTCAAAGGAGAGGTGGAAATCATTGAAAGGGAGAGTGACAGTCCTCTTTTACTTAAGTCATCATTGTGCCTTTTGTACTGAATTCCGATGCAATTTCTGTGTTTCATCGTCAATACGAAGGTACAAGGTGTACAGTAAACCTGAAGTGAAGCATCGGCATCTAAAACTTGACTCACAGGAGAGGTTCAAATCATAGAGAGTTAGAGTGTCAGTCCTCTTGTACTTAAATCGGCATTGTGCCTTTTGAATTTAATTCCGATGCAGATTCTGTGTTTCATCGTCAATAAGAAGATGCAAGGTATACAGTAAACCTGATGTGAAGCATCGGAATCTAAAACTGGACTCACAGGAGAGGTTCATATCATAGAACGTGAGAGTGTCAGTCCTCTTGTACTTAAGTCTGCATTGTGCCTTTTGTATTAAATTCGGATGCAATTTCTGTGTTTCATCGTCAATAAGAAGGTGCAAGGTATACAGTAAACCTGAAGTGAAGCATCGGAATCTAAAACTGGACTCACAGGAGAGGTTCAAATCATAGAGAGTTAGAGTGTCAGCCCTCTTGTACTTAAATCGGCATTGTGCCTTTTGAATTTAATTCCGATGCAATTTCTGTGTTTCATCGTCAATAAGAAGGTGCAAGGTATACAGGAAACCTGAAGTGAAGCATCGGAATCTGAAAGTGGACTCACAGGAGAGTTTCAAATCATGTAAAGTTAGAGTGTCAGTCCTCTTGTAATTAAGTCGGCGTTGTGCCTTTTAAATTTAATTCCGATGCAAATTTTGTGTTTCATCGTCAATAAGACGGTGCAAGGTATACAGTAAACCTGAAGTGAAGCATCGGAATCTAAAACTGGAATCACAGGAGGGGTTCAAATCATAGATAGTTAGAGTGTCAGTCCTCTTATACTTAAGTCGGCATTGTGTCGTTTGAATTTAATTCGGATGCAGTTTCTGTGTTTCATCGTCAATAAGAAGGTCTAAGGGATACAGTAAACCTGAAGTGAAGCATCGGATTCTAAAACTGGACTCACAGGAGAGGTTCTAATCAAAGAAAGGGAGAGTGTCAGTCCTCTTGAACTTAAGTCGGCATTGTGCCTTTTGAATTTAATTCCGATGCAATTTCTGTGTTTCATCGTCAATAAGACGGTGCAAGGTATACGGTAAAACTGAAGTGAAGCATCGGAGTCTAAAACTGGACTCACAGGAGAGGTTCTAATCATAGAAAGGGAGAGTTTCAGTCCTCTTGTACTTAAGTCGGCATTGCGCCTTTTGAATTTAATTCCGATGCAATTTCTGTATTTCAACGTCAATAAGAAGGTGCAAGGTAGACAGTAATCCTCAAGTGAAGTATCGGAATCTAAAACTGGACCCACAGGAGAGGTTCAAATCATAGAAAGGGAGAGTGTCAGTCCTCTTGTACTTAAGTCGGCATTGTGCCTTTTGAATTTAATTCCGATGTAATTTCTGTGTTTCATCGTCAATAAGACGGTGCAAAGTATACAGTCAGACTGTAGTAAAGCATCGGAATCTAAAACTGGACTCACAGGAGAGGTTCAAATCATTTACAGTTAGAGTGTCAGTCCTCTTGTACTCAAGTCGGCATTGTGCCTTTTGTATTAAATTCCAAAGCAATCCCTGTGTTTCATCGCCAATGAGATGGTGCAAGTTATACAGTAAACGTGAAGTGAAGCATCAGAATCTACAACTGGACTCACAGGAGAGGTTCAAATCATAGAAAGTGAGATTGTCAATCCTCTTGTACTTAAGTCGGCATTGTGCCTTTTGCATTAAATTCGGATGCAATTTCTGTGTTTCATCGTCAATAAGAAGGTCCAAGGGATACAGTAAACCTGAACTGAAGCATCGGAATCTAAAACTGGACTCACAGGAGAGGTTCAAATCATAGAAAGGGAGAGTGACAGTCCTCTTATACTTAAGTCGGTATTGCGGCTTTTGTATTTAATTCGGATGCAATTTCTGTGTTTCATCGTCAACAAGAAGGCGCAAGGTTTACAGTAAACCTGAAGTGTAGCATCGGAATCTAAAACTGGACTTACAGGAGAGGTTCAAATCATAGATAGTTAGAAAGTCTGCCCTCTTGTACTTAAGTTGGCATTGTGCTTTTTGTATTAAATTCCGATGCAATGTCTGTGTTTCATCGTCGATATAAAGGTGCAAGGTATACAGTAAACCAGAAGTGAAGCATCGGAATATAAAACTGGACTCACAGGAGAGGTTCAAATTGTAGAGAGTTAGAGTGTCAGTCCTATTGTACATAAGTCGGCATTGTGCCTTTTGAATTTAATTCCGATGCCATCTCTGTGTTTCATCGTCAATAGGAAGGTGCAAGGTATACAGTAAACCTGAAGTGAAGCATCGGAATCTAAAACTGGACTCACTGGAGAGGTTCAAATCATAGAAAGAGAGGGTGTCAGTCCTCTTGTACTCAAGTCGGCATTGTGAGTTTTGAATTTAATTCCGATGCAATTTCAGTGTTTCATCGTCAATAAGAAGGTGCAAAGTATACAGTAAACCTGAAGTGAAGCATCGGAATCCAAAACTGGACTCACAGGAGAGGTTCAAATCATAGAGAGTTAGAAAATCAGTCCTCTTGTACTTAAGTCGGCATTGTGACTTTTGAATTTAATTCCGATGCAATTTCTGTGTTTCATCTTCAATAAGAAGGTGCAAGGTATACAGTAAACCTGAAGTGAAGCATCGGAATCTAAAACTGGGGTCACAGGAGAGGTGCAAATCATAGAAAGAGAGAGTGTCAGTCCTCCTTTACTTATGTCGGCATTGTGCCTTTTGTATTAGATTCGGATGCAATTTCTGTATTTCATCGTCATTAAGGAGGTCCAAGGGATACAGTAAACCTGAAGGGAAGCATCGCAATCTAAAACTGGACTCACAGGAGATGTTCAAATCATAGAAAGAGGGAGTGACAGTCCTCTTTTACTTAAGGCAGCATTGCGACTTTTGTATTAAATTCGGATGCAATCTCTGTATTTCATCGTCAATAAGACGTTGCAAGGTATACAGTAAACCTGAAGTGAAGCATCGGAAACTAAAACTGGAATCACAGGAGGGGTTCTAATCATAGATATTTAGAGTGTCAGTCCTCTTATACTTAAGTCGACATTGTGTCGTTTGATTTTAAATCCGATGCAGTTTCTGTGTTTCATCGTCAATAAGAAGGTGCAACGTATACAGTAAACCTGAAGTGAAGCATCGGAATCTAAAACTGGACTCACAGGAGAGGTTCAAATCATACAAAGAGAGAGTGTCAGTCCTCTTTTACTTAAGTCGGCATTGAGCCTTTTGTAATAAATTCGGATGCTAATTCTGTATTTCATCGTCAATAAGAAGTTGCAAGGTATACAGTAAACCTGCAGTGAAGCATCAGAATCTAAAACTGGACTCACAGGAGAGGTTCAAATCATAGAAAGGGAGAGTGTCAGTTCTCTTGTACTTAAGTCTTCATTGTGCCTTTTGAATTTAATTCCGATGCACTTTCTGTGTTTCATCGTCAATAAGACGGTGCAAGGTATACAGTAAACCTGAAGTGAAGCATCGCTATCTATAACTGGACTCACAGGAGAGGCTCAAATCATCTAAAGTTAGAGTGTCAGTCCACTTGTACTTAAGTCGGCATTGTGCCTTTTGTATTAAATTCCGATGGAATTTCTGTGTTTCATCGTCAATAACAAGGTGCAAGGTATACAGTACACCATAAGTGAAACATCGGAATCTAAAACTGGACTCACAGGAGAGGTTCAAATTGTAGAGAGTTAGAGTGTCAGTCCTCTTGTACTTAAGTCGGCATTGTGTGTTTTGAATTTAATTCCGATGCAATTTCTGTGTTTCATCGTCAATAAGAAGGTGTAAGGTATAAAATAAACCTGAAGTGAAGCATCGGAATCCAAAACTGTACTCACAGGAGAGGTTCAAATCATAGAGAGTTAGAGTGTCAGTCCTCTTGTACTTAAGTCGGCATTGTGACTTTTGAATTTAATTGCGGTGCAATTTCTGTGTTTCATCGTCAATAAGAAGGTGCAAGGTATACAGTAAACCTGAAGTGAAGCATCGGAATCTAAAACTGGGGTCACAGGGGAGGTGCCAATCATAGAAAGAGAGAGTGTCAGTCCTCTTTTACTTAAGTCGGCATTGTGCCTTTTGTATTAAATTCGGATGCAATTTCTGTATTTCACCGTCAATAAGAAGGTCCAAGGGATGCAGTAAACCTGAAGTGAAGCATCGGAATCTAAAACTGGACTCACAGGAGAGGTTCAAATCATAGAAAGAGGGAGTGACAGTCCTCTTTTACTTAAGTCGACATTGTGACTTTTGTATTACATTCGGATGCATTTTCTGTTTCTCATCGTCAATAAGAAATTCCAATTGATGCAGTAATCCTGAGGTGAAGCATCGGAATCTAAAACTGGACTCACAGGAGAGGTTCAAATCATAGAAAGGGGGAGTGTCAGTCCTTTTGTTCTTAAGTCTGCATTGTGCCTTTTGTATTGAATTTGGATGCAATTTCTGTGTTTCATCGTCAATAAGAAGGTGCAAGGTATACAGTTTACCTAAAGTGAAGCATCGGAATCTAAAACTGGACTCACAGGAGAGGATCAAATCGAAGAGAGTTAGAGTGTCAGTCCTCTTGTTCTTAAGTCGGCATTGTGCATCTTGAATTTAATTCCGATGCAATTTCTGTGTTTCATCGTCAATAAGAAGGTGCAAGGTATACAGTAAACCTAATGTGAAGCATCCGAATCTAAAACTGGACTCACAGGAGAGGTTCAAATCATTTAAAGTTAGAGTGTGAGTCCTCTTGTACTTAAGTTGGCATTGTGCCTTTTGTATTAAATTCGGTTGCAAACTCTGTGTTTCATCGTCAATAAGACGGTGCAATTTATACAGTAAACCTGAAGTGACGCATCGGAAACTAAAACTGGAATCACAGCAGGGGTACTAATAATAGATATTTAGAGTGTCAGTCCTCTTATACTTAAGCCGGCATTGTGTCGTTTGATTTTAATTCCGATGCAGTTTCTGTGTTTCATCGTCAATAAGAAGGTGCAACGTATACAGTAAACCTGAAGTGAAGCATCGGAATCTAAAACTGGACTCACAGGAGCAGTTCAAATCATAGAAAGAGAGAGTGTCAGTTCTCTTTTACTTAAGTCGGCATTGACCTTTTTGTAGTAAATTCGGATGCAGTATCTGTATTTCATCGTCAATAAGAAGTTGCAAGGTATACAGTAAACCTGCAGTGAAGCATCGGAATCTAAAAGTGGACCCACAGGAGAGGTTCAAATCATCTAAAGTTAGAGTGTCAGTCCACTTGTACTTAAGTCGCCATTGTGCCTTTTGTATTAAATTCCGATGCAATTTCTGTGTTTCATCGTCAATAAGAAGGTGCAAGGTACACAGTACACCATAAGCGAAACATCGGAATCTAAAACTGCACTCACAGGAGAGGTTCAAATTGTAGAGAGTTAGTGTGTCAGTCCTCTTGTACATAAGTCGGCATTGTGCCTTTTCAATTTAATTCCGATGCCATTTCTGTGTTTCATCATCAATGGGAAGGTGCAAGGTATACAGAAAACCTGAAGTGAAGCATCGGAATCTAAAACTAGACTCACAGGAGAGCTTCAAATTGTAGAGGGTTAGAGTGTCTGTCCTCTTGTACTTAAGTCGGCATTGTGGCTTTCGAATTTAATTCCGATGCAATTTCTGTGTTTCGTCGTCAATAAGAAGGTGCAAGGTATACCGTAAACTTGAAGTGAAGCATCGAAATCTAAAACGGGACTCACAGGAGAGGATCAAATCATAGAAAGAGAGAGTGTCAGTCGTCTTCTACTTAAGTCGGCACTGTGCTTTTGTATTGAATTCGGATCCAATTCATGTATTTCATCGTCAATATGAAGGTCCAAGGGATACAGTAAACCTGAAGTGAAGCATCGGAATCTAAAACTAGACTCACAGGAGAGGTTCAAATCATAGAAAGAGGGAGTGACAGTCCTCTTTTACTTAAGTCGGAATTGTGACTTTTGTATTAAATTCGGATGCAATTTCTGTGTCTCATCGTCAATAAGAAAGTCCAAGGGATGCAGTAATCCTGAGGTGAAGCATCGGAATCTAAAACTGGACTCACAGGAGAGGTTCAAATCATAGAAAGGGGGAGCGTCAGTCCTCTTGTACTTAAGTGTGCATTGTGCCTTTTGTATTAAATTCGGATACAATTTCTGTGTTTCATCGTGAATAAGAAGGTGCAAGGTATACAGAAAACCTGAAGTGAACCATCGGAAACTAAAACTGGACTCACAGGATAGGTTAAAATCATTTAAAGTTTGAGTGCCAGTCCTCTTGTAGTTAAGTCGGCATTGTGCCTTTTGTATTTAATTCCGATGCAATTTTTGTGTTTCATCGTCAATAAGACGGTGCAAGGTATACAGTAAACCTGAAGTGAAGCATCGGAATCTATAACTGGACTCACAGGAGAGGTTCAAATCATAGAAAACGAGAGTGTCTGTCCTCTTGTACTTAAGTCGCCATTGTGCCTTTTGTATGAAATTACGATGAAATTTCTGTGTTTCATCGTCAACAAGAAGGTCCAAGGGATACAGTAAACCTGAAGTGAAGCATCGGATTCTAAAACTGGATTCACAGGAGAGGTTCAAATCATAGAAAGGGAGAGTGTCAGTCCTCTTGTACTTAAGTCGGCATTGTGCCTTTTGTATTAAATTCGGATGCAATTTCTGTGTTTCATCGTCAATAAGAAGGTGCGAGGTATACAGTACACCTGAAATGAAGCATCTGAATCTGAAACTGTACTCACAGGAGAGGTTCAAGTCATAGGAAACGAGAGTGTCAGTCCACTTGTACTTAAGTCGGCATTGTGCCTTTTGTATTAAATTCGGACGCAATTTCTGTGTTTCATCGTCAATAAGAAGGTCCAAGGGATACAGTAAACATGAAGTGAAGCATCGGAACCTAAAACTGGACTCACAGGAGGGGTTCAAATCATAGATACTTAGAGTGTCGGTCCTCTTATACTTAAGTCGGCATTGTGTCGTTTGAATTTAATTCCGAAGCAGTTTTTTTGTTTCATCGTCAACAAGAAGGTGCAAGGTATACAGTAAACCTGAAGTGAAGCATCAGAATCTAATAAAGGAATCACAGGAGAGGTTCAAATCATAGAAAGTTAGAGTGTCAGTCCTTTTGTACTTAAATCGGCATTGTGCCCCTTGTATTAAATTCCGACGAAATTTCTGTGTTTCATCGTCAATAAGAAGGTCCAAGGGATACAGTAAACCTAAAGTGAAGCATCGGAATCAAAAACTGGACTCACAGGAGAGGTTCAAATCATAGAAAGGGAGAGTGTCAGTCCAATTGTACTTAAGTCGGCATTGTGCCCCTTGTATTAAATTCGGATGCAATTTCTGTGTTTCATCGTCAATAAGAAGGCGCAAGGTATACAGTAGACCTGAAGTGAAGCATCGGAATCTAAAACTGGACGCACAGGAGAGGTTCAAATCAAAGAAAGTGAGAGTGCCAATCCTCTTGTACCTAAGTCGGCATTGTGCCTTTTGTATTAAATTCGAATGCAATATCTGTGTTTCATCGTCACTAAGAAAGACCAAGGGATACAGTAAACCTGAAGTGAGCTTCGGAATCTAAAACTGGACTCACAGGAGAGGTTCAAATCATAGAAAGAGAGAGTGACAGTCCTCTTTTACTTAAGTCGGCATTGTGCCTTTTGTATTAAATTCAGATGCAATTTCTGTGTTTCATCGTCAATAAGAGGGTGCAAGGTATACAGTAAACCTGAAGTGAAGCATCGGAACCTATGACTGCACTCACAGGTGAGGTTCAAATCATAGAAAACGAGAGTGTCAGTCCTCTTGTATTTAAGACGGCATCGTGCCTTTTGTATGAAATTCGGATGCAATTTCTGTGTTTCATCGTCAACAAGAAGGTCCAAGGGATACAGTAAACCTGAAGTGAAGCATTGGAATCTAAAACTGGACTCACAGGAGAGGTTCAAATCATTTAAAGTTAGAGTGTCAGTCCTCTTGCACTTAAGTCGGCATTGTGCCTTTTGAATTTGAGTCCGATGCAATTTTTGTGTTTCATCGTCAATAAGACGGTGCAAGGTATAGTGTAAACCTGACGTGAATCATCGGAATCTAAAACTGGAATCACAGGAGAGATTCAAATCATAGAAAGTTAGAGTGTCAGTCCTCTTGTACTTAAGTCGGCATTGTGCTTTTTGTATTAAATTCCTATGCAATTCCTGTGTTTCATCGTCATTAAGAAGGTGCAAGTTATACAGTACACCTGAAGTGAAGCATCGGAATCTAAAACTGGACTCACAGGAGAAGTTCAAATCATAGAAAGGGAGAGTGTCAGTCCTCTTGTACTTAAGTCGGCATTGTGCCCTTTGTATTAAATTCGGATACAATTTCTGTGTTTAATCGGCGATAAGAAGGTGCAAGGTATACAGTAAACCTGAAGTGAAGCTTCGGAATCGAAAACTGGACTCACAGGAACGGTGCAAATCAAAGAAAGTGAGAGTGTCAATCCTCTTGTTCTTAAGTCAGCAGTGTGCCTTTTGTATTATATTCGAATGCAATTTCTGTGTTTCATCGTCAATAGGAATGTCCAAGGGATACAGTAAACCTGAAGTGAAGCATCGGAATCTAAAACTGGAATCACAGGAGAGGTTCAGATCATAGAAAGTGGGCGTGACAGTCCTCTTTTACTTAAGTCGGCATTGTGCCTTTTGTTTTAGATTCAGATGCAATCTCTGTGTTACATCGTCAATAAGAAGGTGCAAGGTATAGAGTAAACCTGAAGTGAAGCATCGGAATCTAAAACTGGACTCACAGAAGAGGTTCAAATCATAGTGAGAGAGAGTGTCAGTCCTCTTTTACTTAAGTCGGCATTGTGCCTTTTGTATTAAATTCGGATGCGATTTCTGTATTTCATCGTCAATAAGAAGGTCCTAGGTATAGATTAAACCTGAAGTGAAGCATCGGAATCTTAAACTGGACTCATAGGAGAGGTTCAAATCGTAGATAGTTAGAATGTCAGTCCTCGTGTACTTAAGTCGGCACTGTGTCTTTTGAATTTAATTCCGATGCAATTTCTGTGTTACATCGTCAATAAGAAGGTACAAGGTATACAGTGAACCTGAAGTGAAGCATCGGAAACCAAAACTGGTCTCACAGGAGAGGTTCAAATCATAGAGAGTTAGAGTGTCAGTCCTCTTGTACTTAAGTCGGCATTGTATCTTTTGAATTTAATTCCGATGCAATTTCTGTGCTTCATCGTTAGTAAGAAGGTGCAAGGTATACAGTAAACCTGAAGTGAAGCATCGTAATCCAAAACTGGACTCACAGGAGGGGTTCAAATCAAAGTTAGTTAGAGAGTCAGTCCTCTTATACTTAAGTCGGCATTGTGTCGTTTGAATTTAATTCCGAAGCAGTCTCTTTGTTTCATCTTCAATAAGAAGGTGCAAGGTATACAGTAAACCTGAAGTGAAGCATCGGAATCTAAACTGGACTCACACAAGAGGTTAAAATCATAGAAAGAGAGAGTGTCAGTCCTCTTTTACTTAAGTCGGCATTGTGCCTTCTATATTAAATTCGGATGAAATTTCTGTATTTCATCGTCAATAAGAAGGTCCTAGGTATAGAGTAAACCTGAAGTGAAGCATCGGAATCTAAAACTGGACTCACAGGAGAGGTTCAAATCATAGAAAGGGAGAGTGTCAGTCCTCTAGTACTTAAGTCGGCATTGTGCCTTTTGCCATAAATTCGAATGCAATATCTGTGTTTCATCGTCACTAACAAAGACCAAGGGATACAGTTAACCTGAAGTGAGCTTCGGAATCTAAAACTGGACTCACAGGAGAGGTTCAAATCATAGAAAGAGAGAGTGACAGTCCTCTTTTACTTAAGTCGGCATTGTGCCTTTTGTATTAAATTCAGATGCAATTTCTGTGTTTCATCGTCAATAAGAAGGTGCAAGGTATACAGTAAACCTGAAGTGAAGCATCGGAACCTATGACTGCTCTCACAGGAGAGGTTCAAATCATAGAAAACGAGAGTGTCAGTCCTCTTGTATTTAAGACGGCATTGTGCCTTTTGTATGAAATTCGGATGCAATTTCTGTGTTTCATCGTCAACAAGAAGGTCCAAGGTATACAGTTAACCTGAAGTGAAGCATCGGAATCGAAAACTGGACTCACAGGAGACGTTCAAATCAAAGAAAGTGAGAGTGTCAATCCTCTTGTACTGAACTCGGCATTGAGCCTTTTGTATTATATTCGAATGCAATTTCTGTGTTTCATCGTCAATAGGAATGTCCAAGGGATACAGTAAACCTGAAGTGAAGCATCGGAATCTAAAACTGGAATCACAGGAGAGGTTCAGATCATAGAAAGTGGGCGTGACAGTCCTCTTTTACTTAAGTCGGCATTGTGCCTTTTGTTTTAGATTCGGATGCAATCTCTGTGTTACATCGTCAATAAGAAGGTGCAAGGTATAGAGTTAACCTGAAGTGAAGCATCGGAATCTAAAACTGGACTCACAGAAGAGGTTCAAATCATAGAGAGAGAGAGTGTCAGTCCTCTTTTACTTAAGTCGGCATTGTGCCTTTTGTATTAAATTCGGATGCAATTTCTGTGTTTCATCGTCAATAAGAAGGTCCAAGGGATACAGTAAACATGAAGTGAAGCATCGGAACCAAAAACTGGACTCACAGGAGGGGTTCAAATCATAGATACTTAGAGTGTCGGTCCTCTTATGCTTAAGTCGGCATTGTGTCGTTTGAATTTAATTCCGAAGCAGTTTTTTTGTTTCATCGTCAACAAGAAGGTGCAAGGTATACAGTAAACCTGAAGTGAAGCATCAGAATCTAATAAAGGAAACACAGGAGAGGTTCAAATCATAGAAAGTTAGAGTGTCAGTCCTTTTGTACTTAAATCGGCATTGTGCCCCTTGTATTAAATTCCGACGAATTTTCTGTGTTTCATCGTCAATAAGAAGGTCCAAGGGATACAGTAAACCTAAAGTGAAGCATCGGAATCAAAAACTGGACTCACAGGAGAGGTTCAAATCATAGAAAGGGAGAGTGTCAGTCCTATTGTACTTAAGTCGGCATTGTGCCCCTTGTATTAAATTCGGATGCAATTTCTGTGTTTCATCGTCAATAAGAAGGCGCAAGGTATACAGTAGACCTGAAGTGAAGCATCGGAATCTAAAACTGGACGCACAGGAGAGGTTCAAATCAAAGAAAGTGAGAGTGCCAATCCTCTTGTACTTAAGTCGGCATTGTGCCTTTTGTATTAAATTCGAATGCAATATCTGTGTTTCATCGTCACTAAGAAAGACCAAGGGATACAGTAAACCTGAAGTGAGCTTCGGAATCTAAAACTGGACTCACAGGAGAGGTTCAAATCATAGAAAGAGAGAGTGACAGTCCTCTTTTACTTAAGTCGGCATTGTGTCTTTTGTATTAAATTCAGATGCAATTTCTGTGTTTCATCGTCAATAACAGGGTGCAAGGTATACAGTAAACCTGAAGTGAAGCATCGGAACCTATGACTGCACACACAGGTGAGGTTCAAATCATAGAAAACGAGAGTGTCAGTCCTCTTGTATTTAAGACGGCATCGTGCCTTTTGTATGAAATTCGGATGCAATTTCTGTGTTTCATCGTCAACAAGGAAGTCCAAGGGATACAGTAAACCTGAAGTGAAGCATCGGAATCTAAAACTGGACTCACAGGAGAGGTTCAAATCATTTAAAGTTAGAGTGTCATTCTTCTTGCACTTAAGTCGGCATTGTGCTTTTTGTATTAAATTCCGATGCTATTCCTGTGTTTCATCGTCATTAAGAAGGTGCAAGGTATACAGTTAACCTGAAGTGAAGCATCGGAATCTAAAACTGGACTCACAGAAGAGGTTCAAATCATAGAAAGAGAGAGTGTCAGCCCTCTTTTACTTAAGTCGGCATTGTGCCTTTTGTATTAAATTCGGATGCAATTTCTGTATTTCATCGTCAATAAGAAGGTCCTAGGTATAGAGTAAACCTGAAGTGAAGCATCGGAATCTAAAACTGGACTCACAGGAGAGGTTCAAATCATAGAAAGGGAGAGTGTCAGTCCTCTTGTACTTAAGTCGGCATTGTGCCTTTTGCATTAAATTCGAATGCAATATCAGTGTTTCATCGTCACTAAGAAAGACCAAGGGATACAGTTAACCTGAAGTGAGCTTCGGAATCTAAAACTGGACTCACAGGAGAGGTTCAAATCATAGAAAGAGAGAGTGACAGTCCTCTTTTACTTAAGTCGGCATTGTGCCTTTTGTATTAAATTCAGATGCTATTTCTGTGTTTCATCGTCAATAAGAAGGTGCAAGGTATACAGTAGACCTGAAGTGAAGCATCGGAACCTATGACTGCACTCACAGGAGAGGTTCAAATCATAGAAAACGAGAGTGTCAGTCCTCTTGTATTTAAGACGGCATTGTGCCTTTTGTATGAAATTCGGATGCAATTTCTGTGTTTCATCGTGAACAAGAAGGTCCAAGGGATACAGTAAACCTGAAGTGAAGCATCGGAATCTAAAACTGGACTCACAGGAGAGGTTCAAATCATAGAAAGTGGGCGTGTCAGTCCTCTTGCACTTAAGTCGGCATTCTGCCTTTTGAATTTGAGTCCGATGCAATTTTTGTGTTTCATCGTCAATAAGTCGGTGCAAGGTATACAGTAAACCTGACGTGAAGCATCGGAATCTAAAACTGGAATCACAGGAGAGGTTCAAATCATAGAAAGAGAGAGTGACAGTCCTCTTTTACTTTAGTCGGCATCGTGTCTCTTGTATTAAATTCCCATGAAATTACTGTTTTTCATCGTCAACAAGAAGGTCCAAGGGATACAGTAAACCTGAAGTGAAGCATCGGAATCTAAAACTGGACTCACAGGAGAGGTTCAAATCATAGAAAGGGAGAGTGTCAGTCCTCTTGTACCTAAGTCGGCATTGTGCCCTTTGTATTAAATTCGGATACAATTTCTGTGTTTCGTCGTCAATAAGAAGGTGCAAGGTATACAGTTAACCTGAAGTGAAGCATCGGAATCGAAAACTGGACTCACAGGAGACGTTCAAATCAAAGAAAGTGAGAGTGTCAATCCTCTTGTACTTAAGTCGGCATTGTGCCTTTTGTATTATATTCGAATGCAATTTCTGTGTTTCATCGTCAGTAGGAATGTCCAAGGGATACAGTAAACCTGAAGTGAAGCATCGGAATCTAAAACTGGAATCACAGGAGAGGTTCAGATCATAGAAAGTGGGCGTGACAGTCCTCTTTTACTTAAGTCGGCATTGTGCCTTTTGTTTTAGATTCGGATGCAATCTCTGTGTTACATCGTCAATAAGAAGGTGCAAGGTATAGAGTTAACCTGAAGTGAAGCATCGGAATCTAAAACTGGACTCACAGGAGAGGTTCAAATCATAGAAAGTGGGCGTGTCAGTCCTCTTGCACTTAAGTCGGCATTCTGCCTTTTGAATTTGAGTCCGATGCAATTTTTGTGTTTCATCGTCAATAAGCCGGTGCAAGGTATACAGTAAACCTGACGTGAAGCATCGGAATCTAAAACTGGAATCACAGAAGAGGTTCAAATCATAGAAAGAGAGAGTGTCAGCCCTCTTTTACTTAAGTCGGCATTGTGCCTTTTGTATTAAATTCGGATGCAATTTCTGTATTTCATCGTCAATAAGAAGGTCCTAGGTATAGAGTAAACCTGAAGTGAAGCATCGGAATCTAAAACTGGACTCACAGGAGAGGTTCAAATCATAGAAAGGGAGAGTGTCAGTCCTCTTGTACTTAAGTCGGCATTGTGCCTTTTGCATTAAATTCGAATGCAATATCAGTGTTTCATCGTCACTAAGAAAGACCAAGGGATACAGTTAACCTGAAGTGAGCTTCGGAATCTAAAACTGGACTCACAGGAGAGGTTCAAATCATAGAAAGAGAGAGTGACAGTCCTCTTTTACTTAAGTCGGCATTGTGCCTTTTGTATTAAATTCAGATGCTATTTCTGTGTTTCATCGTCAATAAGAAGGTGCAAGGTATACAGTAGACCTGAAGTGAAGCATCGGAACCTATGACTGCACTCACAGGAGAGGTTCAAATCATAGAAAACGAGAGTGTCAGTCCTCTTGTATTTAAGACGGCATTGTGCCTTTTGTATGAAATTCGGATGCAATTTCTGTGTTTCATCGTGAACAAGAAGGTCCAAGGGATACAGTAAACCTGAAGTGAAGCATCGGAATCTAAAACTGGACTCACAGGAGAGGTTCAAATCATAGAAAGTGGGCGTGTCAGTCCTCTTGCACTTAAGTCGGCATTCTGCCTTTTGAATTTGAGTCCGATGCAATTTTTGTGTTTCATCGTCAATAAGTCGGTGCAAGGTATACAGTAAACCTGACGTGAAGCATCGGAATCTAAAACTGGAATCACAGGAGAGGTTCAAATCATAGAAAGAGAGAGTGACAGTCCTCTTTTACTTTAGTCGGCATCGTGTCTCTTGTATTAAATTCCCATGAAATTACTGTTTTTCATCGTCAACAAGAAGGTCCAAGGGATACAGTAAACCTGAAGTGAAGCATCGGAATCTAAAACTGGACTCACAGGAGAGGTTCAAATCATAGAAAGGGAGAGTGTCAGTCCTCTTGTACCTAAGTCGGCATTGTGCCCTTTGTATTAAATTCGGATACAATTTCTGTGTTTCGTCGTCAATAAGAAGGTGCAAGGTATACAGTTAACCTGAAGTGAAGCATCGGAATCGAAAACTGGACTCACAGGAGACGTTCAAATCAAAGAAAGTGAGAGTGTCAATCCTCTTGTACTTAAGTCGGCATTGTGCCTTTTGTATTATATTCGAATGCAATTTCTGTGTTTCATCGTCAGTAGGAATGTCCAAGGGATACAGTAAACCTGAAGTGAAGCATCGGAATCTAAAACTGGAATCACAGGAGAGGTTCAGATCATAGAAAGTGGGCGTGACAGTCCTCTTTTACTTAAGTCGGCATTGTGCCTTTTGTTATAGATTCGGATGCAATCTCTGTGTTACATCGTCAATAAGAAGGTGCAAGGTATAGAGTTAACCTGAAGTGAAGCATCGGAATCTAAAACTGGACTCACAGGAGAGGTTCAAATCATAGAAAGTGGGCGTGTCAGTCCTCTTGCACTTAAGTCGGCATTCTGCCTTTTGAATTTGAGTCCGATGCAATTTTTGTGTTTCATCGTCAATAAGCCGGTGCAAGGTATACAGTAAACCTGACGTGAAGCATCGGAATCTAAAACTGGAATCACAGGAGTGATTCAAATCATAGAAAGTTAGAGTGTCACTCCTCTTGTACTTAAGTCGGCATTGTGCTTTTTGTATTAAATTCCGATGCAATTCCTGTGTTTCATCGTCATTAAGAAGGTGCAAGTTATACAGTACACCTGAAGTGAAGCATCGGAATCTAAAACTGGACTCACAGGAGAGGTTCAAATCATAGAAAGTGAGAGTGTCAATCCTCTTGTTCTTACGTCGGCAGTGTGCCTTTTGTATTATATTCGAATGCAATTTCTGTGTTTCATCGTCAATAGGAATGTCCAAGGGATACAGTAAACCTGAAGTGAAGCATCGGTATCTAAAACTGGAATCACAAGAGAGGTTCAGATCATAGAAAGTGGGCGTGACAGTCCTCTTTTACTTAAGTCGGCATTGTGCCTTTTGTTTTAGATTCGGATGCAATCTCTGTGTTACATCGTCAATAAGAAGGTGCAAGGTATAGAGTAAACCTGAAGTGAAGCATCGGAATCTAAAACTGGACTCACAGAAGAGGTACAAATCATAGTGAGAGAGAGTGTCAGTCCTCTTTTACTTAAGTCGGCATTGTGCCTTTTGTATTAAATTCGGATGCGATTTCTGTATTTCATCGTCAATAAGAAGGTCCTAGGTATAGATTAAACCTGAAGTGAAGCATCGGAATCTTAAACTGGACTCATAGGAGAGGTTCAAATCGTAGATAGTTAGAATGTCAGTCCTCGTGTACTTAAGTCAGCACTGTGTCTTTTGAATTTAATTCCGATGCAATTTCTGTGTTACATCGTCAATAAGAAGGTACAAGGTATACAGTGAACCTGAAGTGAAGCATCGGTAACCAAAACTGGACTCACAGGAGAGGTTCAAATCATAGTGAGTTAGAGTGTCAGTCCTCTTGTACTTAAGTCGGCATTGTATCTTTTAAATTTAATTCCGATGCAATTTCTGTGTTTCATCGTCAGTAAGAAGGTGCAAGGTATACAGTAAACCTGAAGTGAAGCATCGTAATCCAAAACTGGACTCACAGGAGGGGTTCAAATCAAAGTTAGTTAGAGAGTCAGTCCTCTTATACTTAAGTCGGCATTGTGTCGTTTGAATTTAATTCCGAAACAGTTTCTTTGTTTCATTTTCAATAAGAAGGTGCAAGGTATACAGTAAACCTGAAGTGAAGCATCGGAATCTAAAACTGGACTTACAGATGAGGTTCAAATCATAGAAAGAGAGAGTGTCAGTCCTCTTTTACTTAAGTCGGCATTGTGCCTTTTGTATTAAATTCGGATGCAATTTCTGTATTTCATCGTCATTTAGAAGGTCCTAGGTATAGGGTAAACGTGAGGTGAAGCATCGGAATCTTAAACTGGACTCATAGGAGAGGTTCAAATCGTAGATAGTTAGAATGTCAGTCCTCGTGTACTTATGTCGGCATTGTGTCTTTTGAATTTAATTCCGATGCAATTTCTGTGTTTCATCGTCAATAAGAGGGTACAAGGTATACAGTGAACCTGAAGTGGAGCATCGGAATCCAAAACTGGACTGACAGGAGAGGTTCAAATCATAGAGAGTTAGAGTGTCAGTCATCTTGTACTTAAGTCGGCATTGTATCTTTTGAATTTAATTCCGATGCAATTTCTGTGTTTCATCGTCAATAAGAAGGTGCAAGGTATACAGTAAACCTGAAGTGAAGCATCGTAATCCAAAACTGGACTCACAGGAGGGGTTCAAATCATAGATAGTTAGAGTGTCAGTCCTCTTATACTTAAGTCGGCATTGTGTCGTTTGAATTTAATTCCGAAGCAGTCTCTTTGTTTCATCTTCAATAAGAAGGTGCAAGGTATACAGTAAACCTGAAGTGAAGCATCGGAATCTAAAACTGGACTCACAGAAGAGGTTCAAATCATAGAAAGAGAGAGTGTCAGTCCTCTTTTACTTAAGTCGGCATTGTGCCTTTTGTATTAAATTCGGATGCAATTTCTGTATATCATCGTCAATAAGAAGGTCCTAGGTATAGAGTAAACCTGAAGTGAAGCATCGGAATCTAAAACTGGACTCACAGGAGAGGTTCAAATCATAGAAAGGGAGAGTGTCAGTCCTCTTGTACTTAAGTCGGCATTGTGCCTTTTGCATTAAATTCGAATGCAATATCTGTGTTTCATCGTCACTAAGAAAGACCAAGGGATTCAGTTAACCTGAAGTGAGCTTCGGAATCTAAAACTGGACTCACAGGAGAGGTTCAAATCATAGAAAGTGGGCGTGTCAGTCCTCTTGCACTTAAGTCGGCATTCTGCCTTTTGAATTTGAGTCCGATGCAATTTTTGTGTTTCATCGTCAATAAGTCGGTGCAAGGTATACAGTAAACCTGACGTGAAGCATCGGAATCTAAAACTGGAATCACAGGAGAGGTTCAAATCATAGAAAGAGAGAGTGACAGTCCTCTTTTACTTTAGTCGGCATCGTGCCTCTTGTATTAAATTCCCATGAAATTACTGTTTTTCATCGTCAACAAGAAGGTCCAAGGGATACAGTAAACCTGAAGTGAAGCATCGGAATCTAAAACTGGACTCACAGGAGAGGTTCAAATCATAGAAAGGGAGAGTGTCAGTCCTCTTGTACTTAAGTCGGCATTGTGCCCTTTGTATTAAATTCGGATACAATTTCTGTGTTTCGTCGTCAATAAGAAGGTGCAAGGTATACAGTTAACCTGAAGTGAAGCATCGGAATCGAAAACTGGACTCACAGGAGACGTTCAAATCAAAGAAAGTGAGAGTGTCAATCCTCTTGTACTTAAGTCGGCATTGTGCCTTTTGTATTATATTCGAATGCAATTTCTGTGTTTCATCGTCAAGAGGAATGTCCAAGGGATACAGTAAACCTGAAGTGAAGCATCGGAATCTAAAACTGGAATCACAGGAGAGGTTCAGATCATAGAAAGTGGGCGTGACAGTCCTCTTTTACTTAAGTCGGCATTGTGCCTTTTGTTTTAGATTCGGATGCAATCTCTGTGTTACATCGTCAATAAGAAGGTGCAAGGTATAGAGTTAACCTGAAGTGAAGCATCGGAATCTAAAACTGGACTCACAGGAGAGGTTCAAATCATAGAAAGTGGGCGTGTCAGTCCTCTTGCACTTAAGTCGGCATTCTGCCTTTTGAATTTGAGTCCGATGCAATTTTTGTGTTTCATCGTCAATAAGCCGGTGCAAGGTATACAGTAAACCTGACGTGAAGCATCGGAATCTAAAACTGGAATCACAGGAGAGATTCAAATCATAGAAAGTTAGAGTGTCACTCCTCTTGTACTTAAGTCGGCATTGTGCTTTTTGTATTAAATTCCGATGCAATTCCTGTGTTTCATCGTCATTAAGAAGGTGCAAGTTATACAGTACACCTGAAGTGAAGCATCGGAATCTAAAACTGGACTCACAGGAGAGGTTCAAATCATAGAAAGTGAGAGTGTCAATCCTCTTGTTCTTACGTCGGCAGTGTGCCTTTTGTATTATATTCGAATGCAATTTCTGTGTTTCATCGTCAATAGGAATGTCCAAGGGATACAGTAAACCTGAAGTGAAGCATCATAATCTAAAACTGGAATCACAAGAGAGGTTCAGATCATAGAAAGTGGGCGTGACAGTCCTCTTTTACTTAAGTCGGCATTGTGCCTTTTGTTTTAGATTCGGATGCAATCTCTGTGTTACATCGTCAATAAGAAGGTGCAAGGTATAGAGTAAACCTGAAGTGAAGCATCGGAATCTAAAACTGGACTCACAGAAGAGGTACAAATCATAGTGAGAGAGAGTGTCAGTCCTCTTTTACTTAAGTCGGCATTGTGCCTTTTGTATTAAATTCGGATGCGATTTCTGTATTTCATCGTCAATAAGAAGGTCCTAGGTATAGATTAAACCTGAAGTGAAGCATCGGAATCTTAAACTGGACTCATAGGAGAGGTTCAAATCGTAGATAGTTAGAATGTCAGTCCTCGTGTACTTAAGTCAGCACTGTGTCTTTTGAATTTAATTCCGATGCAATTTCTGTGTTACATCGTCAATAAGAAGGTACAAGGTATACAGTGAACCTGAAGTGAAGCATCGGTAACCAAAACTGGACTCACAGGAGAGGTTCAAATCATAGTGAGTTAGAGTGTCAGTCCTCTTGTACTTAAGTCGGCATTGTATCTTTTAAATTTAATTCCGATGCAATTTCTGTGTTTCATCGTCAGTAAGAAGGTGCAAGGTATACAGTAAACCTGAAGTGAAGCATCGTAATCCAAAACTGGACTCACAGGAGGGGTTCAAATCAAAGTTAGTTAGAGAGTCAGTCCTCTTATACTTAAGTCGGCATTGTGTCGTTTGAATTTAATTCCGAAACAGTTTCTTTGTTTCATTTTCAATAAGAAGGTGCAAGGTATACAGTAAACCTGAAGTGAAGCATCGGAATCTAAAACTGGACTTACAGATGAGGTTCAAATCATAGAAAGAGAGAGTGTCAGTCCTCTTTTACTTAAGTCGGCATTGTGCCTTTTGTATTAAATTCGGATGCAATTTCTGTATTTCATCGTCATTTAGAAGGTCCTAGGTATAGGGTAAACGTGAGGTGAAGCATCGGAATCTTAAACTGGACTCATAGGAGAGGTTCAAATCGTAGATAGTTAGAATGTCAGTCCTCGTGTACTTATGTCGGCATTGTGTCTTTTGAATTTAATTCCGATGCAATTTCTGTGTTTCATCGTCAATAAGAGGGTACAAGGTATACAGTGAACCTGAAGTGGAGCATCGGAATCCAAAACTGGACTGACAGGAGAGGTTCAAATCATAGAGAGTTAGAGTGTCAGTCATCTTGTACTTAAGTCGGCATTGTATCTTTTGAATTTAATTCCGATGCAATTTCTGTGTTTCATCGTCAATAAGAAGGTGCAAGGTATACAGTAAACCTGAAGTGAAGCATCGTAATCCAAAACTGGACTCACAGGAGGGGTTCAAATCATAGATGGTTAGAGTGTCAGTCCTCTTATACTTAAGTCGGCATTGTGTCGTTTGAATTTAATTCCGAAGCAGTCTCTTTGTTTCATCTTCAATAAGAAGGTGCAAGGTATACAGTAAACCTGAAGTGAAGCATCGGAATCTAAAACTGGACTCACAGAAGAGGTTCAAATCATAGAAAGAGAGAGTGTCAGTCCTCTTTTACTTAAGTCGGCATTGTGCCTTTTGTATTAAATTCGGATGCAATTTCTGTATATCATCGTCAATAAGAAGGTCCTAGGTATAGAGTAAACCTGAAGTGAAGCATCGGAATCTAAAACTGGACTCACAGGAGAGGTTCAAATCATAGAAAGGGAGAGTGTCAGTCCTCTTGTACTTAAGTCGGCATTGTGCCTTTTGCATTAAATTCGAATGCATTATCTGTGTTTCATCGTCACTAAGAAAGACCAAGGGATTCAGTTAACCTGAAGTGAGCTTCGGAATCTAAAACTGGACTCACAGGAGAGGTTCAAATCATAGAAAGAGAGAGTGACAGTCCTCTTTTACTTAAGTCGGCATTGTGCCTTTTGTATTAAATTCAGATGCAATTTCTGTGTTTCATCGTCAATAAGAAGGTGCAAGGTATACAGTAAACCTGAAGTGAAGCATCGGAACCTATGACTGCACTCACAGGAGAGGTTCAAATCATAGAAAACGAGAGTGTCAGTCCTCTTGTATTTAAGACGGCATTGTGCCTTTTGTATGAAATTCGGATGCAATTTCTGTGTTTCATCGTCAATAAGAAGGTACAAGGTATACAGTGAACATGAAGTGGAGCATCGGAATCCAAAACTGGACTGACAGGAGAGGTTCAAATCATAGAGAGTTAGAGTGTCAGTCATCTTGTACTTAAGTCGGCATTGTATCTTTTGAATTTAATTCCGATGCAATTTCTGTGTTTCATCGTCAATAAGAAGGTGCAAGGTATACAGTAAACCTGAAGTGAAGCATCGTAATCCAAAACTGGACTCACAGGAGGGGTTCAAATCATAGATAGTTAGAGTGTCAGTCCTCTTATACTTAAGTCGGCATTGTGTCGTTTGAATTTAATTCCGAAGCAATTTCTTTGTTTCATCTTCAATAAGAAGGTGCAAGGTATACAGTAAACCTGAAGTGAAGCATCGGAATCTAAAACTGGACTCACAGAAGAGGTTCAAATCATAGAAAGAGAGAGTGTCAGTCCTCTTTTACTTAAGTCGGCATTGTGCCTTTTGTATTAAATTCGGATGCAATTTCTGTATTTCATCGTCAATAAGAAGGTCCTAGGTATAGAGTAAACCTGAAGTGAAGCATCGGAATCTAAAACTGGACTCACAGGAGAGGTTCAAATCATAGAAAGGGAGAGTGTCAGTCCTCTTGTACTTAAGTCGGCATTGTGCCTTTTGCATTAAATTCGAATGCAATATCTGTGTTTCATCGTCACTAAGAAAGACCAAGGGATTCAGTTAACCTGAAGTGAGCTTCGGAATCTAAAACTGGACTCACAGGAGAGGTTCAAATCATAGAAAGAGAGAGTGACAGTCCTCTTTTACTTAAGTCGGCTTTGTGCCTTTTGTATTAAATTCAGATGCAATTTCTGTGTTTCATCGTCAATAAGAAGGTGCAAGGTATACAGTAAACCTGAAGTGAAGCATCGGAACCTATGACTGCACTCACAGGAGAGGTTCAAATCATAGAAAACGAGAGTGTCAGTCCTCTTGTATTTAAGACGGCATTGTGCCTTTTGTATGAAATTCGGATGCAATTTCTGTGTTTCATGGTCAACAAGAAGGTCCAAGGGATACAGTAAACCTGAAGTGAAGCATCGGAATCTAAAACTGGACTCACAGGAGAGGTTCAAATCATAGAAAGTGGGCGTGCCAGTCCTCTTGCACTTAAGTCGGCATTCTGCCTTTTGAATTTGAGTCCGATGCAATTTTTGTGTTTCATCGTCAATAAGACGGTGCAAGGTATACAGTAAACCTGACGTGAAGCATCGGAATCTAAAACTGGAATCACAGGAGAGATTCAAATCATAGAAAGTTAGAGTGTCAGTCCTCTTGTACTTAAGTCGGCATTGTGCTTTTTGTATTAAATTCCAATGCAATTCCTGTGTTTCATCTTCATTAAGAAGGTGCAAGTTATACAGTACACCTGAAGTGAAGCATCGGAATCTAAAACTGGACTCACAGGAGGGGTTCAAATCATAGAAAGAGAGAGTGACAGTCATCTTTTACTTTAGTCGGCATCGTGCCTCTTGTATTAAATTCCCATGAAATTACTGTTTTTCATCGTCAATAAGAAGGTCCAAGCGATACAGTAAACCTTAAGTGAAGCATCGGAATCTAAAACTGGACTCACAGGAGAGGTTCAAATCATAGAAAGGGAGAGTGTCAGTCCTCTTGTACTTAAGTCGGCATTGTGCCTTTTGCATTAAATTCGAATGCAATATCTGTGTTTCATCGTCACTAAGAAAGACCAAGGGATACAGTTAACCTGAAGTGAGCTTCGGAATCTAAAACTGGACTCACAGGAGAGGTTCAAATCATAGAAACAGAGAGTGACAGTCCTCTTTTACTTAAGTCGGCATTGTGCCTTTTGTATTAAATTCAGATGCAATTTCTGTGTTTCATCGTCAATAAGAAGGTGCAAGGTATACAGTAAACCTGAAGTGAAGCATCGGAACCTATGACTGCACTCACAGGAGAGGTTCAAATCATAGAAAACGAGAGTGTCAGTCCTCTTGTACTTAAGTCGGCATTGTGCCCTTTGTATTAAATTCGGATACAATTTCTGTGTTTCATCGTCAATAAGAAGGTGCAAGGTATACAGTTAACCTGAAGTGAAGCATCGGAATCGAAAACTGGACTCACAGGAGACGTTCAAATCAAAGAAAGTGAGAGTGTGAATCCTCTTGTACTTAAGTCGGCATTGTGCCTTTTGTATTATATTCGAATGCAATTTCTGTTTTTCATCGTCAATAGGAATGTCCAAGGGATACAGTAAACCTGAAGTGAAGCATCGGAATCTAAAACTGGAATCACAGGAGAGGTTCAGATCATAGAAAGTGGGCGTGACAGTCCTCTTTTACTTAAGTCGGCATTGTGCCTTTTGTTTTAGATTCGGATGCAATCTCTGTGTTACATCGTCAATAAGAAGGTGCAAGGTATAGAGTTAACCTGAAGTGAAGCATCGGAATCTAAAACTGGACTCACAGAAGAGGTTCAAATCATAGAGAGAGAGAGTATCAGTCCTCTTTTACTTAAGTCGGCATTGTGCCTTTTGTATTAAATTCGGATGCAATTTCTGTATTTCATCGTCAATAAGAAGGTCCTAGGTATAGAGTAAACCTGAAGTGAAGCATCGGAATCTTAAACTGGACTCATAGGAGAGGTTCAAATCGAAGATAGTTAGAATGTCAGTCCTCGTGTACTTAAGTCGGCATTGTGTCTTTTGAATTAATTTCCGATACAATTTCTGTGTTTCATCGTCAATAAGAAGGTACAAGGTATACAGTGAACCTGAAGTGAAGCATCGGAAACCAAAACTGGGCTCACAGGAGAGGTTCAAATCATAGAGAGTTAGAGTGTCAGTCCTCTTGTACTTAAGTCGGCATTGTATCTTTTGAATTTAATTCCGATGCAATTTCTGTGTTTCTTCGTCAGTAAGAAGGTGCAAGGTATACAGTAAACCTGAAGTGAAGCATCGTAATCCAAAACTGGACTCACAGGAGGGGTTCTAATCAAAGTTAGTTCGAGAGTCAGTCCTCTTATACTTATGTCGGCATTGTGTCGTTTGAATTTAATTCCGAAGCAGTTTCTTTGTTTCATCTTCAATAAGAAGGTGCAAGGTATACAGTAAACCTGAAGTGAAGCATCGGAATCTAAAACTGGACTCACAGAAGAGGTTCAAATCATAGAAAGAGAGAGTGTCAGTCCTCTTTTACTTAAGTCGGCATTGTGCCTTTTGTATTAAATTCGGATGCAATTTCTGTATTTCCACGTCATTAAGTAGGTCCTAGGTATAGGGTAAACCTGAAGTGAAGCATCGGAATCTTAAACTGGACTCATAGGAGAGGTTCAAATCGTAGATAGTTAGGATGTCAGTCGTCGTGTACTTATGTCAGCATTGTGTCTTTTGAATTTAATTCCGATTCAATTTCTGTGTTTCATCGTCATTAAGAAGGTACAAGGTATACAGTGAACCTGAAGTGGAGCATCGGAGTCCAAAACCGGACTGACAGGAGAGGTTCAAATCATAGAGAGTTAGAGTGTCAGTCCTCTTGTACTTAAGTCGGCATTGTATCTTTTGAATTTAATTCCGATGCAATTTCTGTGTTTCATCGTCAATAAGAAGGTGCAAGGTATACAGTAAACCTGAAGTGATGCATCGTAATCCAATACTGGACTCACAGGAGGGGTTCAAATCATAGATAGTTAGAGTGTCAGTCCTCTTATACTTAAGTCGGCATTGTGTCGTTTGAATTTAATTCCGAAGCAGTCTCGTTGTTTCATCTTCAATATGAAGGTGCAAGGTATACAGTAAACCTGAAGTGGAGCATCGGAATCTAAAACTGGACTCACAGAAGAGGTTCAAATCATAGAAAGAGAGAGTGTCAGTCCTCTTTTACTTAAGTCGGCATTGTGCCTTTTGTATTAAATTCGGATGCAATTTCTGTATTTCATCGTCAATAAGAAGGTCCTAGGTATAGAGTAAACCTGAAGTGAAGCATCGGAATCTAAAACTGGACTCATAGAAGAGGTTAAAATCATAGAAAGAGAGAGTGTCAGCCCTCTTTTACTTAAGTCGGCATTGTGCCTTTTATATTAAATTCGGATGCAATTTCTGTATTTCATCGTCAATAAGAAGGTCCTAGGTATAGAGTAAACCTGAAGTGAAGCATCGGAATCTAAAACTCGACTCACAGGAGAGGTTCAAATCATAGAAAGGGAGAGTGTCAGTCCTCTTGTACTTAAGTCGGCATTGTGCCTTTTGCCATAAATTCGAATGCAATATCTGTGTTTCATCGTCACTAAGAAAGACCAAGGGATACAGTTAACCTGAAGTGAGCTTCGGAATCTAAAACTGGACTCACAGGAGAGGTTCAAATCATAGAATGAGAGAGTGACAGTCCTCTTTTACTTAAGTCGGCATTGTGCCTTTTGTATTAAATTCAGATGCAATTTCTGTGTTTCATCGTCAATAAGAAGGTGCAAGGTATACAGTAAACCTGAAGTGAAGCATCGGAACCTATGACTGCTCTCACAGGAGAGGTTCAAATAATAGAAAACGAGAGTGTCAGTCCTCTTGTATTTAAGACGGCATTGTGCTTTTTGTATGAAATTCGGATGCAATTTCTGTGTTTCATCGTCAACAAGAAGGTCCAAGGGATACAGTAAACCTGAAGTGAAGCATCGGAATCTAAAACTGGACTCACAGGAGAGGTTCAAATCATTTAAAGTTAGAGTGTCAGTCCTCTTGCACTTATGTCGGCATTGTGCTTTTTGTATTAAATTCCGATGCAATTCCTGTGTTTCATCGTCATTAAGAAGGTGCAAGGTATACAGATAACCTGAAGTGAAGCATCGGAATCGAAAACTGGACTCACAGGAGACGTTCAAATCAAAGAAAGTGAGAGTGTCAATCCTCTTGTACTTAAGTCGGCATTGTGCCTTTTGTATTATATTCGAATGCAATTTCTGTGTTTCATCGTCAATAGGAATGTCCAAGGGATACAGTAAACCTGAAGTGAAGCATCGGAATCTAAAACTGGAATCACAGGAGAGGTTCAGATCATAGAAAGTGGGCGTGACAGTCCTCTTTTACTTAAGTCGGCATTGTGCCTTTTGTTTTAGATTCGGATGCAATCTCTGTGTTACATCGTCAATAAGAAGGTGCAAGGTGTAGAGTTAACCTGAAGTGAAGCATCGGAATCTAAAACTGGACTCACAGAAGAGGTTCAAATCATAGAGAGTGAGAGTGTCAGTCCTCTTTTACTTAAGTCGGCATTGTGCCTTTTGTATTAAATTCGGAAGCAATTTCTGTATTTCATCGTCAATAAGAAGGTCCTAGGTATAGGGTAAACCTGAAGTGAAGCATAGGAATCTTAAACTGGACTCATAGGAGAGGTTCAAATCGAAGATAGTTAGAATGTCAGTCCTCGTGTACTTAAGTCGGCATTGTGTCTTTTGAATTTATTTCCGATGCAATTTCTGTGTTTCATCGTCAATAAGAAGGTACAGGGTATACAGTGAACCTGAAGTGAAGCATCGGAAACCAAAACTGGACTCACAGGAGAGGTTCAAATCATAGAAAGTTAGAGTGTCAGTCCTCTTGTACTTAAGTCGGCATTGTATCTTTTGAATTTAATTCCGATGCAATTTCTGTGTTTCATCGTCAGTAAGAAGGTGCAAGGTATACAGTAAATCTGAAGTGAAGCATCGTAATCCAAAACTGGACTCACAGGAGGGGTTCAAATCAAAGTTAGTTAGAGAGTCAGTCCTCTTATACTTAAGTCGGCATTGTGTCGTTTGAATTTAATTCCGAAGCAGTTTCTTTGTTTCATCTTCAATAAGAAGGTGCAAGGTATACAGTAAATCTGAAGTGAAGCATCGGAATCTGAAACTGGACTTACAGAAGAGGTTCAAATCATAGAAAGAGAGAGTGTCAGCCCTCTTTTACTTAAGTCGGCATTGTGCCTTTTGTATTAAATTCGGATGCAATTTCTGTATTTCATCGTCATTAAGAAGGTCCTAGGTATAGGGTAAACCTGAGGTGAAGAATCGGAATCTTAAACTGGACTCATAGGAGAGGTTCAAATCGTAGATAGTTAGAATGTCAGTCCTCGTGTATTTACGTCGGCATTGTGTCTTTTGAATTTAATTCCGATGCAATTTCTGTGTTTCATCGTCAATAAGAAGGTACAAGGTATACAGTGAACCTGAAGTGGAGCATCGGAATCCAAAACTGGACTGACAGGAGAGGTTCAAATCATAGAGAGTTAGAGTGTCAGTCATCTTGTACTTAAGTCGGCATTGTATCTTTTGAATTTAATTCCGATGCAATTTCTGTGTTTCATCGTCAATAAGAAGGTGCAAGGTATACAGTAAATCTGAAGTGAAGCATCGTAATCCAAAACTGGACTCACAGGAGGGGTTCAAATCATAGATAGTTAGAGTGTCAGTCCTCTTATACTTAAGTCGGCATTGTGTCGTTTGAATTTAATTCCGAAGCAGTCTCTTTGTTTCATCTTCAATAAGAAGGTGCAAGGTATACAGTAAACCTGAGGTGAAGCATCGGAATCTAAAACTGGACTCACAGGAGAGGTTCAAATCATAGAAAGAGAGAGTGACAGTCCTCTTTTACTTAAGTCGGCATTGTGCCTTTTGTATTAAATTCGGATGCAATTTCTGTATTTCATCGTCAATAAGAAGGTCCTAGGTATAGAGTAAACCTGAAGTGAAGCATCGGAATCTAAAACTGGACTCACAGGAGAGGTTCAAATCATAGAAAGGGAGAGTGTCAGTCCTCTTGTACTTAAGTCGGCATTGTGCCTTTTGCATTAAATTCGAATGCAATATCTGTGTTTCATCGTCACTAAGAAAGACCAAGGGATACAGTTAACCTGAAGTGAGCTTCGGAATCTAAAACTGGACTCACAGGAGAGGTTCAAATCATAGAAAGAGAGAGTGACAGTCCTCTTTTACTTAAGTCGGCATTGTGCCTTTTGTATTAAATTCAGATGCAATTTCTGTGTTTCATCGTCAATAAGAAGGTGCAAGGTACACAGTAAACCTGAAGTGAAGCATCGGAACCTATGACTGCACTCACAGGAGAGGTTCAAATCATAGAAAACGAGAGTGTCAGTCCTCTTGTATTTAAGACGGCATTGTGCCTTTTGTATGAAATTCGGATGCAATTTGTGGGTTTCATCGTCAACAAGAAGGTCCAAGGGATACAGTAAACCTGAAGTGAAGCATCGGAATCTAAAACTGGACTCACAGGAGAGGTTCAAATCATAGAAAGTGGGCGTGTCAGTCCTCTTGCACTTAAGTCGGCATTCTGCCTTTTGAATTTGAGTCCGATGCAATTTTTGTGTTTCATCGTCAATAAGACGGTGCAAGGTATTCAGTAAACCTGACGTGAAGCATCGGAATCTAAAACTGGAATCACAGGAGAGATTCAAATCATAGAAAGTTAGAGTGTCAGTCCTCTTGTACTTAAGTCGGCATTGTGCTTTTTGTATTAAATTCCGATGCAATTCCTGTGTTTCATCGTCATTAAGAAGGTGCAAGTTATACAGTACACCTGAAGTGAAGCATCGGAATCTAAAACTGGACTCACAGGAGAGGTTCAAATCATAGAAAGAGAGAGTGACAGTCCTCTTTTACTTTAGTCGGCATCGTGCCTCTTGTATTAAATTCCCATGAAATTACTGTTTTTCATCGTCAATAAGAAGGTCCAAGGGATACAGTAAACCTGAAGTGAAGCATCGGAATCTAAAACTGGACTCACAGGAGAGGTTCAAATCATAGAAAGGGAGAGTGTCAGTCCTCTTGTACTTAAGTCGGCATTGTGCCCTTTGCATTAAATTCGGATACAATTTCTGTGTTTCGTCGTCAATAAGAAGGTGCAAGGTATACAGTTAACCTGAAGTGAAGCATCGGAATCGAAAATTGGACCCACAGGAGACGTTCAAATCAAAGAAAGTGAGAGTGTCAATCCTCTTGTACTTATGTCGGCATTGTGCCTTTTGTATTATATTCGAATGCAATTTCTGTGTTTCATCGTCATTAGGAATGTCCAAGGGATACAGTAAACCTGAAGTGAAGCATCGGAATCTAAAACTGGAATCACAGGAGAGGTTCAGATCATAGAAAGTGGGCGTGAAAGTCCTCTTTTACTTAAGTCGGCATTGTGCCTTTTGTTTTAGATTGGGATGCAATCTCTGTGTTACATCGTCAATAAGAAGGTGCAAGGTATAGAGTTAACCTGAAGTGAAGCATCGGAATCTAAAACTGGACTCACAGGAGAGGTTCAAATCATAGAAAGTGGGCGTGTCAGTCCTCTTGCACTTAAGTCGGCATTCTGCCTTTTGAATTAGAGTCCGATGCAATTTTTGTGTTTCATCGTCAACAAGACGGTGCAAGGTATACAGTAAACCTGACGTGAAGCATCGGAATCTAAAACTGGAATCACAGGAGAGATTCAAATCATAGAAAGTTAGAGTGTCACTCCTCTTGTACTTAAGTCGGCATTGTGCTTTTTGTATTAAATTCCGATGCAATTCCTGTGTTTCATCGTCATTATGAAGGTGCAAGTTATACAGTACACCTGAAGTGAAGCATCGGAATCTAAAACTGGACTCACAGGAGAGGTTCAAATCATAGAAAGAGAGAGTGACAGTCGTCTTTTACTTCAGTCGGCATCGTGCCTCTTGTATTAAATTCTCATGAAATTACTGTTTTTCATCGTCAATAAGAAGGTCCAAGGGATACAGTAAACCTGAAGTGAAGCATCGGAATCTAAAACTGGACTCACAGGAGAGGTTCAAATCATAGAAAGGGAGGGTGTCAGTCCGCTTGTACTTAAGTCGGCATTGTGCCCTTTGTACTAAATTCGGATACAATTTCTGTGTTTCATCGTCAATAAGAAGGTGCAAGGTATACAGTTAACCTGAAGTGAAGCAGCGGAATCGAAAACTGGACTCACAGGAGACGTTCAAATCAAAGAAAGTGAGAGTGTCAATCCTCTTGTACTTAAGTCGGCATTGTGCCTTTTGTATTATATTCGAATGCAATTTCTGTTTTTCATCGTCAATAGGAATGTCCAAGGGATACAGTAAACCTGAAGTGAAGCTTCGGAATCTAAAACTGGAATCACAGGAGAGGTTCAGATAATAGAAAGTGGGCGTGACAGTCCTCTTTTACTTAAGTCGGCATTGTGCCTTTTGTTTTAGATTCGGATGCAATCTCTGTGTTACATCGTCAATAAGAAGGTGCAAGGTATAGAGTTAACCTGAAGTGAAGCATCGGAATCTAAAACTGGACTCACAGAAGAGGTTCAAATCATAGAAAGAGAGAGTGTCAGTCCTCTTTTACTTAAGTCGGCATTGTGCCTTTTGTATTAAATTCGGATGCAATTTCTGTATTTCAACGTCATTAAGTAGGTCCTAGGTATAGGGTAAACCTGAAGTGAAGCATCGGAATCTTAAACTGGACTCATAGGAGAGGTTCAAATCGTAGATAGTTAGAATGTCAGTCGTCGTGTACTTATGTCGGCATTGTGTCTTTTGAATTTAATTCCGATGCAATTTCTGTGTTTCATCGTCATTAAGAAGGTACAAGGTATACAGTGAACCTGAAGTGGAGCATCGGAGTCCAAAACTGGACTGACAGGAGAGGTTCAAATCATAGAGAGTTAGAGTGTCAGTCCTCTTGTACTTAAGTCGGCATTGTATCTTTTGAATTTAATTCCGATGCAATTTCTGTGTTTCATCGTCAATAAGAAGGTGCAAGGTATACAGTAATCCTGAAGTGAAGCATCGGAACCTATGACTGCTCTCACAGGAGAGGTTCAAATCATAGAAAACGAGAGTGTCAGTCCTCTTGTATTTAAGACGGCATTGTGCCTTTTGTATGAAATTCGGATGCAATTTCTGTGTTTCATCGTCAACAAGAAGGTCCAAGGGATACAGTAAACCTGAAGTGAAGCATCGGAATCTAAAACTGGACTCACAGGAGAGGTTCAAATCATTTAATGTTAGAGTGTCAGTCCTCTTGCACTTAAGTCGGCATTGTGCTTTTTGTATTAAATTCCGATGCAATTCCTGTGTTTCATCGTCAATAAGACGGTGCAGGGTATACAGTAAACCTGACGTGAAGCATCGGAATCTAAAACTGGAATCACAGGAGAGATTCAAATCATAGAAAGTTAGAGTGTCAGTCCTCTTGTACTTAAGTCGGCATTGTGCTTTTTGTATTAAATTCCGATGCAATTCCTGTGTTTCATCGTCATTAAGAAGGTGCAAGTTATACAGTACACCTGAAGTGAAGCATCGGAATCTAAAACTGGACTCACAGGAGAGGTTCAAATCATAGAAAGAGAGAGTGACAGTCCTCTTTTACTTTAGTCGGCATCGTGCATCTTGTATTAAATTCCCATGAAATTACTGTTTTTCATCGTCAATAAGAAGGTCCAAGGGATACAGTAAACCTGAAGTGAAGCATCGGAATCTAAAACTGGACTCACAGGAGAGGTTCAAATCATAGAAAGGGAGAGTGTCAGTCCTCTTGTACTTAAGTCGGCATTGTGCCCTTTGTATTATATTCGAATGCAATTTCTGTGTTTCATCGTCAATAGGAATGTCCAAGGGATACAGTAAACCTGAAGTGAAGCATCGGAATCTAAAACTGGAATCACAGGAGAGGTTCAGATCATAGAAAGTGGGCGTGACAGTCCTCTTTTACTTAAGTCGGCATTGTGCCTTTTGTTTTAGATTCGGATGCAATCTCTGTGTTACATCGTCAATAAGAAGGTGCAAGGTATAGAGTTAACCTGAAGTGAAGCATCGGAATCTGTATTGGACTCACAGGAGAGGTTCAAATCATAGAAAGTGGGCGTGTCAGTCCTCTTGCACTTAAGTCGGCATTCTGCCTTTTGAATTTGAGTCCGATGCAATTTTTGTGTTTCATCGTCAATAAGACGGTGCAAGGTATACAGTAAACCTGACGTGAAGCATCGGAATCTAAAACTGGAATCACAGGAGAGATTCAAATCATAGAAAGTTAGAGTGTCAGTCCTCTTGTACTTAAGTCGGCATTGTGCTTTTTGTATTAAATTCCGATGCAATTCCTGTGTTTCATCGTCATTAAGAAGGTGCAAGTCATACAGTACACCTGAAGTGAAGCATCGGAATCTAAAACTGGACTCACAGGAGAGGTTCAAATCATAGAAAGAGAGAGTGACAGTCCTCTTTTACTTTAGTCGGCATCGTGCCTCTTGTATTAAATTCCCATGAAATTACTGTTTTTCATCGTCAATAAGAAGGTCCAAGGGAAACAGTAAACCTGAAGTGAAGCATCGGAATCTAAAACTGGACTCTCAGGAGAGGTTCAAATCATAGAAAGGGAGGGTGTCAGTCCTCTTGTACTTAAGTCGGCATTGTGCCCTTTGTATTAAATTCGGATACAATTTCTGTGTTTCATCGTCAATAAGAAGGTGCAAGGTATACAGTTAACCTGAAGTGAAGCATCGGAATCGAAAACTGGACTCACAGGAGACGTTCAAATCAAAGAAAGTGAGAGTGTCAATCCTCTTGTACTTAAGTCGGCATTGTGCCTTTTGTATTATATTCGAATGCAATTTCTGTGTTTCATCGTCAATAGGAATGTCCAAGGGATACAGTAAACCTGAAGTGAAGCATCGGAATCTAAAACTGGAATCACAGGAGAGGTTCAGATCATAGAAAGTGGGCGTGACAGTCCTCTTTTACTTAAGTCGGCATTGTGCCTTTTGTTTTAGATTCGGATGCAATCTCTGTGTTACATCGTCAATAAGAAGGTGCAGGGTATAGAGTTAACCTGAAGTGAAGCATCGGAATCTAAAACTGGACTCACAGGAGAGGTTCAAATCATAGAAAGTGGGCGTGTCAGTCCTCTTGCACTTAAGTCGGCATTCTGCCTTTTGAATTTGAGTCCGATGCAATTTTTGTGTTTCATCGTCAATAAGACGGTGCAAGGTATACAGTAAACCTGACGTGAAGCATCGGAATCTAAAACTGGAATCACAGGAGAGATTCAAATCATAGAAAGTTAGAGTGTCAGTCCTCTTGTACTTAAGTCGGCATTGTGCTTTTTGTATTAAATTCCGATGCAATTCCTGTGTTTCATCGTCATTAAGAAGGTGCAAGTTATACAGTACACCTGAAGTGAAGCATCGGAATCTAAAACTGGACTCACAGGAGAGGTTCAAATCATAGAAAGAGAGAGTGACAGTCCTCTTTTACTTTAGTCGGCATCGTGCCTCTTGTATTAAATTCCCATGAAATTACTGTTTTTCATCGTCAATAAGAAGGTCCAAGGGATACAGTAAACCTGAAGTGAAGCATCGGAATCTAAAACTGGACTCACAGGAGAGGTTCAAATCATAGAACGGGAGAGTGTCAGTCCTCTTGTACTTAAGTCGGCATTGTGCCCTTTGTATTAAATTCGGATACAATTTCTGTGTTTCGTCGTCAATAAGAAGGTGCAAGGTATACAGTTAACCTGAAGTGAAGCATCGGAATCGAAAACTGGACCCACACGAGACGTTCAAATCAAAGAAAGTGAGAGTGTCAATCCTCTTGTACTTAAGTCGGCATTGTGCCTTTTGTATTATATTCGAATGCAATTTCTGTGTTTCATCGTCAATAGGAATGTCCAAGGGATACAGTAAACCTGAAGTGAAGCATCGGAATCTAAAACTGGAATCACAGGAGAGGTTCAGATCATAGAAAGTGAGCGTGACAGTCCTCTTTTACTTAAGTCGGCATTGTGCCTTTTGTTTTAGATTCGGATGCAATCCCTGTGTTACATCGTCAATAAGAAGGTGCAAGGTATAGAGTTAACCTGAAGTGAAGCATCGGAATCTAAAACTGGACTCACAGAAGAGGTTCAAATCATAGAGAGAGAGAGTGTCAGTCCTCTTTTACTTAAGTCGGCATTGTGCCTTTTGTATTAAATTCGGATGCAATTTCTGTATTTCATCGTCAATAAGAAGGTCCTAGGTATAGAGTAAACCTGAAGTGAAGCATCGGAATCTTAAACTGGACTCATAGGAGAGGTTCAAATCGAAGATAGTTAGAGTGTCAGTCCTCTTGTACTTAAGTCGGCATTGTATCTTTTGAATTTAATTCCGATGCAATTTCTGTGTTTCTTCGTCAGTAAGAAGGTGCAAGGTATACAGTAAACCTGAAGTGAAGCATCGTAATCCAAAACTGGACTCACAGGAGGGGTTCAAATCAAAGTTAGTTCGAGAGTCAGTCCTCTTATACTTAAGTCGGCATTGTGTCGTTTGAATTTAATTCTGAAGCAGTTTCTTTGTTTCATCTTCAATAAGAAGGTGCAAGGTATACAGTAAACCTGAAGTGAAGCATTGGAATCTAAAACTGGACTCACAGAAGAGGTTCAAATCATAGAAAGAGAGAGTGTCAGTCCTCTTTTACTGAAGTCGGCATTGTGCCTTTTGTATTTAATTCGGATGCAATTTCTGTATTTCAACGTCATTAAGTAGGTCCTAGGTATAGGGTAAACCTGAAGTGAAGCATCGGAATCGTAAACTGGACTCATAGGAGAGGTTCAAATCGTAGATAGTTAGAATGTCAGTCGTCGTGTACTTATGTCGGCATTGTGTCTTTTGAATTTAATTCCGATGCAATTTCTGTGTTTCATCGTCATTAAGAAGGTACAAGGTATACAGTGAACCTGAAGTGGAGCTTCGGAGTCCAAAACTGGACTGACAGGAGAGGTTCAAATCATAGAGATTTAGAGTGTCAGTCCTCTTGTACTTAAGTCGGCATTGTATCTTTTGAATTTAATTCCGATGCAATTTCTGTGTTTCATCGTCAATAAGAATGTGCAAGGTATACAGTAAACCTGAAGTGATGCATCGTAATCCAAAACTGGACTCACAGGAGGGGTTCAAATCATAGATAGTTAGAGTGTCAGTCCTCTTATACTTAAGTCGGCATTGTGTCGTTTGAATTTAATTCCGAAGCAGTCTCGTTGTTTCATCTTCAATATGAAGGCGCAAGGTATACAGTAAACCTGAAGTGAAGCATCGGAATCTAAAACTGGACTCACAGAAGAGGTTCAAATCATAGAAAGAGAGAGTGTCAGTCCTCTTTTACTTAAGTCGGCATTGTGCCTTTTGTATTAAATTCGGATGCAATTTCTGTATTTCATCGTCAATAAGAAGGTCCTAGGTATAGAGTAAACCTGAAGTGAAGCATCGGAATCTAAAACTGGACTCACAGGAGATTTTCAAATCATAGAAAGGGAGAGTGTCAGTCCTCTTGTACTTAAGTCGGCATTGTGCCTTTTGCATTAAATTCGGATGCAATTTCTGTATTTCAACGTCATTAAGTAGGTCCTAGGTATAGGGTAAACCTGAAGTGAAGCATCGGAATCTTAAACTGGACTCACAGGAGAGGTTCAAATCGTAGATAGTTAGAATGTCAGTCGTCGTGTACTTATGTCGGCATTGTGTCTTTTGAATTTAATTCCGATGCAATTTCTGTGTTTCATCGTCATTAAGAAGGTACAAGGTATACAGTGAACCTGAAGTGGAGCATCGGAGTCCAAAACTGGACTGACAGGAGAGGTTCAAATCATACAGAGTTAGAGTGTCAGTCCTCTTGTACTTAAGTCGGCATTGTATCTTTTGAATTTAATTCCGATGCAATTTCTGTGTTTCATCGTCAATAAGAAGGTACAAGGTATACAGTAAACCTGAAGTGATGCATCGTAATCCAAAACTGGACTCACAGGAGGGGTTCAAATCATAGATAGTTAGAGTGTCAGTCCTCTTATACTTAAGTCGGCATTGTGTCGTTTGAATTTAATTCCGAAGCAGTCTCGTTGTTTCATCTTCAATATGAAGGTGCGAGGTATACAGTAAACCTGAAGTGAAGCATCGGAATCTAAAACTGGACTCACAGAAGAGGTCAAAATCATAGAAAGAGAGAGTGTCAGTCCTCTTTTACTTAAGTCGGCATTGTGCCTTTTATATTAAATTCGGATGCAATTTCTGTATTTCATCGTCAATAAGAAGGTCCTAGGGATAGAGTAAACCTGAAGTGAAGCATCGGAATCTAAAACTGGACTCACAGGAGAGGTTCAAATCATAGAAAGGGAGAGTGTCAGTCCTCTTGTACTTAAGTCGGCATTGTGCCTTTTGCCATAAATTCGAATGCAATATCTGTGTTTCATCGTCACTAAGAAAGACCAAGGGATACAGTTAACCTGAAGTGAGCTTCGGAATCTAAAACTGGACTCACAGGAGAGGTTCAAATCATAGAATGAGAGAGTGACAGTCCTCTTTTACTTAAGTCAGCATTGTGCCTTTTGTATTAAATTCAGATGCAATTTCTGTGTTTCATCGTCAATAAGAAGGTGCAAGGTACACAGTAATCCTGAAGTGAAGCATCGGAATCTATGACTGCTCTCACAGGAGAGGTACAAATCATAGAAAACGAGAGTGTCAGTCCTCTTGTATTTAAGACGGCATTGTGCCTTTTGTATGAAATTCGGATGCAATTTCTGTGTTTCATCGTCAACAAGAAGGTCCAAGGGATACAGTAAACCTGAAGTGAAGCATCGGAATCTAAAACTGGACTCACAGGAGAGGTTCAAATCATAGAACGGGAGAGTGTCAGTCCTCTTGTACTTAAGTCGGCATTGTGCCCTTTGTATTAAATTCGGATACAATTTCTGTGTTTCGTCGTCAATAAGAAGGTGCAAGGTATACAGTTAACCTGAAGTGAAGCATCGGAATCGAAAACTGGACCCACAGGAGACGTTCAAATCAAAGAAAGTGAGAGTGTCAATCCTCTTGTACTTAAGTCGGCATTGTGCCTTTTGTATTATATTCGAATGCAATTTCTGTGTTTCATCGTCAATAGGAATGTCCAAGGGATACAGTAAACCTGAAGTGAAGCATCGGAATCTAAAACTGGAATCACAGGAGAGGTTCAGATCATAGAAAGTGGGCGTGACAGTCCTCTTTTACTTAAGTCGGCATTGTGCCTTTTGTTTTAGATTCGGATGCAATCTCTGTGTTACATCGTCAATAAGAAGGTGCAAGGTATAGAGTTAACCTGAAGTGAAGCATCGGAATCTAAAACTGGACTCACAGGAGAGGTTCAAATCATAGAAAGTGGGCGTGTCAGTCCTCTTGCACTTAAGTCGGCATTCTGCCTTTTGAATTTGAGTCCGATGCAATTTTTGTGTTTCATCGTCAATAAGACGGTGCAAGGTACACAGTAAACCTGACGTGAAGCATCGGAATCTAAAACTGGAATCACAGGAGAGATTCAAATCATAGAAAGTTAGAGTGTCAGTCCTCTTGTACTTAAGTCTGCATTGTGCTTTTTGTATTAAATTTCGATGCAATTCCTGTGTTTCATCGTCATTAAGAAGGTGCAAGTTATACAGTACACCTGAAGTGAAGCATCGGAATCTAAAACTGGACTCACAGGAGAGGTTCAAATCATAGAAAGAGAGAGTGACAGTCCTCTTTTACTTTAGTCGGCATCGTGCCTCTTGTATTAAATTCCCATCAAATTACTGTTTTTCATCGTCAATAAGAAGGTCCAAGGGATACAGTAAACCTGAAGTGAAGCATCGGAATCTAAAACTGGACTCACAGGAGAGGTTCAAATCATAGAAAGGGAGGGTGTCAGTCCTCTTGTACTTAAGTCGGCATTGTGCCCTTTGTATTAAATTCGGATACAATTTCTGTGTTTCATCGTCAATAAGAAGGTGCAAGGTATACAGTTAACCTGAAGTGAAGCATCGGAATCGAAAACTGGACTCACAGGAGACGTTCAAATCAAAGAAAGTGAGAGTGTCAATCCTCTTGTACTTAAGTCGGCATTGTGCCTTTTGTATTATATTCGAATGCAATTTCTGTTTTTCATCGTCAATAGGAATGTCCAAGGGATACAGTAAACCTGAAGTGAAGCATCGGAATCTAAAACTGGAATCACAGGAGAGGTTCAGATCATAGAAAGTGGGCGTGACAGTCCTCTTTTACATAAGTCGGCATTGTGCCTTTTGTTTTAGATTCGGATGCAATCCCTGTGTTACATAGTCAATAAGAAGGTGCAAGGTATAGAGTTAACCTGAAGTGAAGCATCGGAATCTAAAACTGGACTCACAGTAGAGGTTCAAATCATAGAGAGAGAGAGTGTCAGTCCTCTTTTACTTAAGTCGGCATTGTGCCTTTTGTATTAAATTCGGCTGCAATTTCTGTATTTCATCGTCAATAAGAAGGTCCTAGGTATAGAGTAAACCTGAAGTGAAGCATCGGAATCTTAAACTGGACTCATAGGAGAGGTTCAAATCGAAGATAGTTAGAATGTCAGTCCTCGTGTACATAAGTCGGCATTGTGTCTTTTGAAATAATTTCCGATGCAATTTCTGTGTTTCATCGTCAATAAGAAGGTACAAGGTATACAGTGAACCTGAAGTGAAGCATCGGAAACCAAAACTGGGCTCACAGGAGAGGTTCAAATCATAGAGAGTTAGAGTGTCAGTCCTCTTGTACTTAAGTCGGCATTGTATCTTTTGAATTTAATTCCGATGCAATTTCTGTGTTTCTTCGTCAGTAAGAAGGTGCAAGGTATACAGTAAACCTGAAGTGAAGCATCGTAATCCAAAACTGGACTCACAGGAGGGGTTCAAATCAAAGTTAGTTCGAGAGTCAGTCCTCTTATACTTAAGTCGGCATTGTGTCGTTTGAATTTAATTCCGAAGCAGTTTCTTTGTTTCATCTTCAATAAGAAGGTGCAAGGTATACAGTAAACCTGAAGTGAAGCATCGGAATCTAAAACTGGACTCACAGAAGAGGTTCAAATCATAGAAAGAGAGAGTGTCAGTCCTCTTTTACTTAAGTCGGCATTGTGCCTTTTGTATTAAATTCGGATGCAATTTCTGTATTTCAACGTCATTAAGTAGGTCCTAGGTATAGGGTAAACCTGAAGTGAAGCATCGGAATCTTAAACTGGACTCATAGGAGAGGTTCAAATCGTAGATAGTTAGAATGTCAGTCGTCGTGTACTTATGTCGGCATTGTGTCTTTTGAATTTAATTCCGATGCAATTTCTGTGTTTCATCGTCATTAAGAAGGTACAAGGTATACAGTAAACCTGAAGTGATGCATCGTAATCCAAAACTGGACTCACAGGAGGGGTTCAAATCATAGATAGTTAGAGTGTCAGTCCTCTTATACTTAAGTCGGCATTGTGTCGTTTGAATTTAATTCCGAAGCAGTCTCGTTGTTTCATCTTCGATATGAAGGTGCAAGGTATACAGTACACCTGAAGTGAAGCATCGCAATCTAAAACTGGACTCACAGAAGAGGTTCAAATCATAGAAAGAGAGAGTGTCAGTCCTCTTTTACTTAAGTCGGCATTGTGCCTTTTGTATTAAATTCGGATGCAATTTCTGTATTTCATCGTCAATAAGAAGGTCCTAGGTATAGAGTAAACCTGAAGTGAAGCATCGGAATCTAAAACTGGACTCACAGGAGATTTTCAAATCATAGAAAGGGAGAGTGTCAGTCCTCTTGTACTTAAGTCGGCATTGTGCCTTTTGCATTAAATTCGGATGCAATTTCTGTGTTGCATCGTCAATAAGAAGGTCCAAGGGATACAGTAAACCTGAATTGAAGCATCGGAATCTAAAACTGGACTCACAGGAGAGGTTCAAATCATAGAAAGCGAGAGTGTCAGTCCTCTTGTACTTAAGTCGGCATTGTGCCTTTTGTATTAAATTCGGATGCAATTTCTGTGTTTCATCGTGATCAAGAAGGTGCAAGGTATATAGTAAGCCTGACGTGAAGCATCAGAATCTAAAACTGGACTAACAGGAGAGGTTCAAATCAAAGAAAGTGAGAGTGTCAATCCTCTTGTACTTAAGTCGGCATTGTGCCTTTTGTATTATATTCGAATGCAATTTCTGTGTTTCATCGTCAATAGGAATGTCCAAGGCATACAGTAAACCTGAAGTGAAGCACCGGAATCTAAAACTGGAATCACAGGAGAGGTTCAGATCATAGAAAGTGGGCGTGACAGTCCTCTTTTACTTAAGTCGGCATTGTGCCTTTTGTTTTAGATTCGGATGCAATCTCTGTGTTACATCGTCAATAAGAAGGTGCAAGGTATAGAGTTAACCTGAAGTGAAGCATCGGAATCTAAAACTGGACTCACAGAAGAGGTTCAAATCATAGAGAGAAAGAGTGTCAGTCCTCTTTTACTTAAGTCGGCATTGTGCCTTTTGTATTAAATTCGGATGCTATTTCTGTATTTCATCGTCAATAAGAAGGTCCTAGGTATAGAGTAAACCTGAAGTGAAGCATCGGAATCTTAAACTGGACTCATAGGAGAGGTTCAAATCGAAGATAATTAGAATGTCAGTCCTCGTGTACTTAAGTCGGCATTGTGTCTTTTGAATTTATTTCCGATGCAATTTCTGTGTTTCATCGTCAATAAGGAGGTACAAGGTATACAGTGAACCTGAAGTGAAGCATCGGAAACGAAAAATGGACTCACAGGAGAGGTTCAAATCATAGAGAGTTAGAGTGTCAGTCCTCTTGTACTTAGGTTGGCATTGTATCTTTTGAATTTAATTCCGATGCAATTTCTGTGTTTCATCGTCAGTAAGAAGGTGCAAGGTATACAGTAAACCTGAAGTGAAGCATCGTAATCCAAAACTGGACTCACAGGAGGGGTTCAAATCAAAGTTAGTTAGAGAGTCAGTCCTCTTATACTTAAGTCGGCATTGTGTCGTTTGAATTTAATTCCGAAGCAGTTTCTTTGTTTCATCTTCAATAAGAAGGTGCAAGGTATACAGTAAACCTGAAGTGAAGCATCGGAATCTAAAACTGGACTCACAGAAGAGGTTCAAATCATAGAAAGAGAGAGTGTCAGTCCTCTTTTACTTAAGTCGGCATTGTGCCTTTTGTATTAAATTCGGATGCAATTTCTGTATTTCAACGTCATTAATTAGTCCTAGGTATAGGGTAAACCTGAAGTGAAGCATCGGAATCTTAAACTGGACTCATAGGAGAGGTTCAAATCGTAGATAGTTAGAATGTCAGTCGTCGTGTACTTATGTCGGCATTGTGTCTTTTGAATTTAATTCCGATGCAATTTCTGTGTTTCATCGTCATTAAGAAGGTACAAGGTATACAGTGAACCTGAAGTGGAGCATCGGAGTCTAAAACTGGAGTGACAGGAGAGGTTCAAATCATAGAGAGTTAGAGTGTCAGTCCTCTTGTACTTAAGTCGGCATTGTATCTTTTGAATTTAATTCCGATGCAATTTCTGTGTTTCATCGTCAATAAGAAGGTGCAAGGTATACAGTAAACCTGAAGTGAAGCATCGTAATCCAAAACTGGACTCACAGGAGGGGTTCAAATCATAGATAGTTAGAGTGTCAGTCCTCTTATACTTAAGTCGGCATTGTGTCGTTTGAATTTAATTCCGAAGCAGTCTCTTTGTTTCATCTTCAATATGAAGGTGCAAGGTATACAGTAAACCTGAAGTGAAGCATCGGAATCTAAAACTGGACTCACAGAAGAGGTTCAAATCATAGAAAGAGAGAGTGTCAGTCCTATTTTACTTAAGTCGGCATTGTGGCTTTTGTATTAAATTCGGATGCAATTTCTGTATTTCATCGTCAATAAGAAGGTCCTAGGTATAGAGTAAACCTGAAGTGAAGCATCGGAATCTAAAACTGGACTCACAGGAGAGGTTCAAATCATAGAAAGGGAGAGTGTCAGTCCTCTTGTACTTAAGTCGGCATTGTGCCTTTTGCATTAAATTCGGATGCAATTTCTGTGTTGCATCGTCAATAAGAAGGTCCAAGGGATACAGTAAACCTGAATTGAAGCATCGGAATCTAAAACTGGACTCACAGGAGAGGTTCAAATCATAGAAAGCGAGAGTGTCAGTCCTCTTGTACTTAAGTCGGCATTGTGCCTTTTGTATTAAATTCGGATGCAATTTCTGTGTTTCATCGTGATCAAGAAGGTGCAAGGTATACAGTAAGCCTGACGTGAAGCATCAGAATCTAAAACTGGACTCACAGGAGAGGTTCAATTCAAAGAAAGTGAGAGTGTCAATCCTCTTGTACTTAAGTCGGCATTGTGCCTTTTGTATTATATTCGAATGCAATTTCTGTGTTTCATCGTCAATAGGAATGTCCAAGGGATACAGTAAACCTGAAGTGAAGCATCGGAATCTAAAACTGGAATCACAGGAGAGGTTCAGATCATAGAGAGTGGGCGTGACAGTCCTCTTTTACTTAAGTCGGCATTGTGCCTTTTGTTTTAGATTCAAATGCAATCTCTGTGTTACATCGTCAATAAGAAGGTGCAAGGTATAGAGTTAACCTGAAGTGAAGCATCGGAATCTAAAACTGGACTCACAGAAGAGGTTCAAATCATAGAGAGAAAGAGTGTCAGTCCTCTTTTACTTAAGTCGGCATTGTGCTTTTTGTATTAAATTCGGATGCAATTTCTGTATTTCATCGTCAATAAGAAGGTCCTAGGTATAGAGTAAACCTGAAGTGAAGCATCGGAATCTTAAACTGGACTCATAGGAGAGGTTCAAATCGAAGATAATTAGAATGTCAGTCCTCGTGTACTTAAGTCGGCATTGTGTCTTTTGAATTTATTTCCGATGCAATTTCTGTGTTTCATCGTCAATAAGAAGGTACAAGGTATACAGTGAACCTGAAGTGAAGCATCGGAAACGAAAACTGGACTCACAGGAGAGGTTCAAATCATAGAGAGTTAGAGTGTCAGTCCTCTTGTACTTAAGTCGGCATTGTATCTTTTGAATTTAATTCCGATGCAATTTCTGTGTTTCATCGTCAGTAAGAAGGTGCAAGGTATACAGTAAACCTGAAGTGAAGCATCGTAATCCAAAACTGGACTCACAGGAGGGGTTCAAATCAAAGTTAGTTAGAGAGTCAGTCCTCTTATACTTAAGTCGGCATTGTGTCGTTTGAATTTAATTCCGAAGCAGTTTCTTTGTTTCATCTTCAATAAGAAGGTGCAAGGTATACAGTAAACCTGAAGTGAAGCATCGGAATCTAAAACTGGACTCACAGAAGAGGTTCAAATCATAGAAAGAGAGAGTGTCAGTCCTCTTTTACTTAAGTCGGCGTTGTGCCTTTTGTATTAAATTCGGATGCAATTTCTGTATTTCATCGTCATTAAGTAGGTCCTAGGTATAGGGTAAACCTGAAGTGAAGCATCGGAATCTTAAACTGGACTCATAGGAGAGGTTCAAATCGTAGATAGTTAGAATGTCAGTCGTCGTGTACTTATGTCGGCATTGTGTCTTTTGAATTTATTTCCGATGCAATTTCTGTGTTTCATCGTCAATAAGAAGGTACAAGGTATACAGTGAACCTGAAGTGAAGCATCGGAAACGAAAACTGGACTCACAGGAGAGGTTCAAATCATAGAGAGTTAGAGTGTCAGTCCTCTTGTACTTAAGTCGGCATTGTATCTTTTGAATTTAATTCCGATGCAATTTCTGTGTTTCATCGTCAGTAAGAGGGTGCAAGGTATACAGTAAACCTGAAGTGAAGCATCGTAATCCAAAACTTGACTCACAGGAGGGGTTCAAATCAAAGTTATTTAGAGAGTCAGTCCTCTTATACTTAAGTCGGCATTGTGTCGTTTGAATTTAATTCCGAAGCAGTTTCTTTGTTTCATCTTCAATAAGAAGGTGCAAGGTATACAGTAAACCTGAAGTGAAGCATCGGAATATAAACTGGACTCACAGAAGAGGTTCAAATCATAGAAAGAGAGAGTGTCAGTCCTCTTTTACTTACGTCGGCATTGTGCCTTTTGCATTAAATTCGGATGCAATTTCTGTGTTGCATCGTCAATAAGAAGGTCCAAGGGATACTGTAAACCTGAAGTGAAGCATCGGAATCTAAAACTGGACTCACAGGAGAGGTTCAAATCATAGAAAGGGAGAGTGTCAGTCCTCTTGTACTTAAGTCGGCATTGTGCCTTTTGCATTAAATTCGGATGCAATTTCTGTGTTGCATCGTCAATAAGAAGGTCCAAGGGATACTGTAAACCTGAATTGAAGCATCGGAATCTAAAAATGGACTCACAGGAGAGGTTCAAATCGTAGAAAGCGAGAGTGTCAGTCCTCTTGTACTTAAGTCGGCATTATGCCTTTTGTATTAAATTCGGATGCAATTTCTGTGTTTCATCGTGATCAAGAAGGTGCAAGGTATGCAGTAAGCCTGACGTGAAGCATCGGAATCTAAAACTGGACTCACAGGAGAGGTTCAAATCATAGATAGTTAGAATGTCAGTCCTCTTGTACTTAAATTGGCATTGTGCCTTTTGTATTAAATTCCGATGCAATTTCTGTGTCTCATCGTCAATAAGAAGGTGCAAGGTATACAGTAAACCAGAAGTGAAGCATCGGAATCTAAAACTGGACTCACAGGAGGGGTTCAAATTGTAGAGGGTTAGAGTGTCAGCCCTCTTGTACTTACGTCGGCATTGTGCCTTTTGAATTTAATTCCGATGCAATTTCTGTGTTTCATCGTCAACAAGAAGGTGCAAGGTATATAGTAAACCTGAAGTGAAGCATCGGAATCTAAAACTGGTCTCACAGGAGTGGTTCAAATCATAGATAGTTTGAGTGTCAGTCCTCTTATACTTAAGTCGGCATTGTGTCGTTTGAATTAAATTCCGATGCAATTTCTGTGTTTCATCGTCAATAAGAAGGTGCACGGTATACAGTAAACCTGAAGTGAAGCATCGGATTCTAAATCTGGACTCACAGGAGAGGTTCAAATGATAGAGAGTTACAGTGTCAGTCCACTTGTACTTAAGTCGGCTTTATGCCTTTTGAATTTAATTCCGATGCAATTTCTGTGTTTCATCGTCAATAAGAAGGTGCAAGGTATACAGAAAACCTGAAGTGAAGCATCGGAATCTAAAACTGGACTCACAGAAGAGGTTCAAATCATAGAAAGAGAGAGTGTCAGTCCACTTTTACTTAAGTCGGCGTTGTGCCTTTTGTATTAAATTCGGATGCTATTTCTGTATTTCATCGTCAATAAGAAGGTCCAAGGGAGACAGTAAACCTGAAGCGAAGCATCGGAATCTAAGACTGGACTCACAGGAGAGGTCAAATCATAGATAGTTAGAGTGTCAGTCCCCTTGTACTTAAGTCGGCATTGTGCCTTTTGAATTTAATTCCGATGCAATTTCTGTGTTTCATCGTCAATAAGAAGGTGCAAGGTATACAGTAATCCTGAAGTGAAGCATCAGAATCTAAAACTGGACTCACAGGAGAGGTTCAAGTCATAGAAAACGAGAGTATCAGTCCTCTTGTACTTAAGTGGGCATTGTGCCTTTTGTATTAAATTCGGATGCAATTTCTGTGTTTCATCGTCAATAAGAAGGTCCAAGGGATACAGTACACATGAAGTGAAGCATCGGAATCTAAAACTGGACTCACAGGAGGGGTTCAAATCAAAGACAGTGAGAGTGCCAATCCTCTTGTACTTAAGTCGGCATTGTGCCTTTTGTATTAAATTCGAATGCAATATCTGTGTTTCATCGTCACTAAGAAAGACCAAGGGATACAGTAAACCTGAAGTGAGCTTCGGAATCTAAAACTGGACTCACAGGAGAGGTTCAAATCATAGAAAGAGAGAGTGACAGTCCTCTTTTACTTAAGTCGGTATTGTGCCTTTTGTATTAAATTCAGATGCAATTTCTGTGTTTCATCGTCAATAAGAAGGTGCAAGGTATACAGTAAACCTGAAGTGAAGCATCGGAACCTATGACTGCACTCAGAGGAGAGGTTCAAATCATAGAAAACAAGAGTGTCAGTCCTCTTGTATTTAAGACGGCGTTGTGCCTTTTGTATGAAATTCGGATGCAATTTCTGTGTTTCATCGTCAACAAGAAGGTCCAAGGGATACAGTAAACCTGAAGTGAAGCATCGGAATCTAAAACTGGACTCACAGGAGAGGTCCAAATCATTTAAAGTTAGAGTGTCAGTCCTCTTGCACTTAAGTCGGCATTGTGCCTTTTGAATTTGAGTCCGATGCAATTTTTGTGTTTCATCGTCAATAAGACGGTGCAAGGTATACAGTAAACCTGACGTGAAGCATCGGAATCTAAAACTGGAATCACAGGAGAGATTCAAATCATAGGAAGTTAGAGTGTCAGTCCTCTTTTACTTAAGTCGGCATTGTGCCTCTTGTATTAAATTCCGATGAAATTACTGTTTTTCATCGTCAATAAGAAGGTCCAAGGGATACAGTAAACCTGAAGTGAAGCATCGGAATCTAAAACTGGACTCACAGGAGAGGTTCAAATCATAGAAAGGGAGAGTGTCAGTCCTCTTGTACTTAAGTCGGCATTGTGCCCTTTGTATTAAATTCGGATACAATTTCTGTGTTTCATCGTCAATAAGAAGGTGCAAGGTATACAGTAAACCTGAAGTGAAGCATCCGAATCGAAAACTGGACTCACAGGAGAGGTTCAAATCAAAGAAAGTGAGAGTGTCAATCCTCTTGTACTTAAGTCGGCATTGTGCCTTTTGTATTATATTCGAATGCAATTTCTGTGTTTCACCGTCAATAGGAATGTCCAAGGGATACAGTAAACCTGAAGTGAAGCATCGGAATCTAAAACTGGAATCACAGGAGAGGTTCAGATCATAGAAAGTGGGCGTGACAGTCCTCTTTTACTTAAGTCGGCATTGTGCCTTTTGTTTTAGATTCGGATGCAATCTCTGTGTTACATCGTCAATAAGAAGGTGCAAGGTATAGAGTAAACCTGAAGTGAAGCATCGGAATCTAAAACTGGACTCACAGAAGAGGTTCAAATCATAGAGAGAGAGAGTGTCAGTCCTCTTTTACTTAAGTCGGCATTGTGCCTTTTGTATTAAATTCGGATGCAATTTCTGTATTTCATCGTCAATAAGAAGGTCCTAGGTATAGAGTAAACCTGAAGTGAAGCATCGGAATCTTAAACTGGACTCATAGGAGAGGTTCAAATCGTAGATAGTTAGAATGTCAGTCGTCGTGTACGTATGTCGGCATTGTGTCTTTTGAATTTAATAAAGATGCAATTTCTGTGTTTCATCGTCAATAAGATGGTACAAGGTATACAGTGAACCTGAAGTGGAGCATCGGAATCCAAAATTGGACTGACAGGAGAGGTTCAAATCATAGAGAGTTAGAGTGTCAGTCCTCTTGTACTTAAGTCGGCATTGTATCTTTTGAATTTAATTCCGATGCAATTTCTGTGTTTCATCGTCAATAAGAAGGTGCAAGGTATACAGTAAACCTGAAGTGAAGCATCGTAATCCAAAACCGGACTCACAGGTGGGGTTCAAATCATAGATAGTTAGAGTGTCATTCCTCTTATACTTAAGTCGGCATTGTGTCGTTTGAATTTAATTCCGAAGCAGTCTCTTTGTTTCATCTTCAATATGAAGGTGCAAGGTATACAGTAAACCTGAAGTGAAGCATCGGAATCTAAAACTGGACTCAGAGAAGAGGTTCAAATCATAGAAAGAGAGAGTGTCAGTCCTCTTTTACTTAAGTCGGCATTGTGCCTTTTGTATTAAATTCGGATGCAATTTCTGTATTTCATCGTCAATAAGAAGGTCCTAGGTATAGAGTAAACCTGAAGTGAAGCATCGGAATCTAAAACTGGACTCACAGGAGAGGTTCAAATCATAGAAAGGGAGAGTGTCAGTCCTCTTGTACGTAAGTCGGCATTGTGCCTTTTGCATTAAATTCGGATGCAATTTCTGTGTTGCATCGTCAATAAGAAGGTCCAAGGGATACAGTAAATCTGAATTGAAGCATCGGAATCTAAAACTGGACTCACAGGAGAGGTTCAAATCATATAAAGCGAGAGTGTCAGTCCTCTTGTACTTAAGTCGGCATTGTGCCTTTTGTATTAAATTCGGATGCAATTTCTGTGTTTCATCGTGATCAAGAAGGTGCAAGGTATACAGTAAGCCTGACGTGAAGCATCGGAATCTAAAACTGGACTCACAGGAGAGGTTCAAATCATAGATAGTTAGAATGTCAGTCCTCTTGTACTTAAATTGGCATTGTGCCTTTTGTATTAAATTCCGATGCAATTTCTGTGTCTCATCGTCAATAAGAAGGTGCAAGGTATACAGTAAACCAGAAGTGAAGCATCGGAATCTAAAACTGGACTCACAGGAGGGGTTCAAATTGTAGAGGGTTAGAGTGTCAGTCCTCCTGTACTTACGTCGGCATTGTGCCTTTTGAATTTAATTCCGATGCAATTTCTGTGTTTCATCGTCAACAAGAAGGTGCAAGGTATACAGTAAACCTGAAGTGAAGCATCGGAATCTAAAACTGGTCTCACAGGAGTGGTTCAAATCATAGATAGTTTGAGTGTCAGTCCTCTTATACTTAAGTCGGCATTGTGTCGTTTGAATTTAATTCCGATGCAATTTCTGTGTTTCATCGTCAATAAGAAGGTGCACGGTATACAGTAAACCTGAAGTGAAGCATCGAAATCTAAATCTGGACTCACAGGAGAGGTTCAAATGATAGAGAGTTACAGTGTCAGTCCTCTTGTACTTAAGTCGGCATTATGCCTTTTGAATTTAATTCCGATGCAGTTTCTGTGTTTCATCGTCAATAAGAAGGTGCAAGGTATACAGAAAACCTGAAGTGAAGCATCGGAATCTAAAACTGGACTCACAGAAGAGGTTCAAATCATAGAAAGAGAGAGTGTCAGTCCACTTTTACTTAAGTCGGCGTTGTACCTTTTGTATTAAATTCGGATGCTATTTCTGTATTTCATCGTCAATAAGAAGGTCCTAGGTATAGAGTAAACCCGAAGTGAAGCATCGGAATCTTAAACTGGACTCATAGGAGAGGTTCAAATCGTAGATAGTTAGAATGTCAGTCCTCGTGTACTTAAGTCGGCATTGTGTCTTTTGAATTTATTTCCGATGCAATTTCTGTGTTTCATCGTCAATAAGAAGGTACAAGGTATACAGTGAACCTGAAGTGAAGCATCGGAAACCAAAACTGGACTCACAGGAGAGGTTCAAATCATAGAGAGTTAGAGTGTCAGTCCTCTTGTACTTAAGTCGGCATTGTATCTTTTGAATGTAATTCCGTTGCAATTTCTGTGTTTCATCGTCAGTAAGAAGGTGCAAGGTATACAGTAAACCTGAAGTGAAGCATCGTAATCCAAAACTGGACTCACAGGAGGGGTTCAAATCAAAGTTAGTTAGAGAGTCAGTCCTCTTATACTTAAGTCGGCATTGTGTCGTTTGAATTTAATTCCGAAGTAGTTTCTTTGTTTCATCTTCAATAAGAAGGTGCAAGGTATACAGTAAACCTGAAGTGAAGCATCGGAATCTAAAACTGGACTCACAGAAGAGGTTCAAATCATAGAAAGAGAGAGTGTCAGTTCTCTTTTACTTAAGTCGGCATTGTGCCTTTTGTATTAAATTCGGATGCAATTTCTGTATTTCATCGTCAATAAGAAGGTCCTAGGTATAGAGTAAACCTGAAGTGAAGCATCGGAATCTAAAACTGGACTCACAGGAGAGGTTCAAATCATAGAAAGGGAGAGTGTCAGTCCTCTTGTACTTAAGACGGCATTGTGCCTTTTGCATTAAATTCGGATGCAATTTCTGTGTTGCATCGTTAATAAGAAGGTCCAAGGGATACAGTAAATCTGAATTGAAGCATCGGAATCTAAAACTGGACTCACAGGAGAGGTTCAAATCATAGAAAGCGAGAGTGTCAGTCCTCTTGTACTTAAGTCGGCATTGTGCCTTTTGTATTAAATTCGGATGCAATTTCTGTGTTTCATCGTGATCAAGAAGGTGCAAGGTATACAGTAAGCCTGACGTGAAGCATCGGAATCTAAAACTGGACTCACAGGAGAGGTTCAAATCATAGATAGTTAGAATGTTAGTCCTCTTGTACTTAAATTGGCATTGTGCCTTTTGTATTAAATTCCGATGCAATTTCTGTGTCCCATCGTCAATAATAACGTGCAAGGTATACAGTAAACCAGAAGTGAAGCATCGGAATCTAAAACTGGACTCACAGGAGGGGTTCAAATTGTAGAGGGTTAGAGTGTCAGTCCTCCTGTACTTACGTCGGCATTGTGCCTTTTGAATTTAATTCCGATGCAATTTCTGTGTTTCATCGCCAACAAGAAGGTGCAAGGTATACAGTAAACCTGAAGTGAAGCATCGGAATCTAAAACTGGTCTCACAGGAGTGGTTCAAATCATAGATAGTTTGAGTGTCAGTCCCCTTATACTTAAGTCGGCATTGTGTCGTTTGAATTTAATTCCGATGCAATTTCTGTGTTTCATCGTCAATAAGAAGGTGCACGGTATACAGTAAACCTGAAGTGAAGCATCGGAATCTAAATCTGGACTCACAGGAGAGGTTCAAATGATAGAGAGTTACAGTGTCAGTCCTCTTGTACTTAAGTCGGCATTATGCCTTTTGAATTTAATTCCGATGCAATTTCTGTGTTTCATCGTCAATAAGAAGGTGCAAGGTATACAGAAAACCTGAAGTGAAGCATCGGAATCTAAAACTGGACTCACAGAAGAGGTTCAAATCATAGAAAGAGAGAGTGTCAGTCCACTTTTACTTAAGTCGGCGTTGTGCCTTTTGTATTAAATTCGGATGCTATTTCTGTATTTCATCGTCAATAAGAAGGTCCAAGGGAGACAGTAAACCTGAAGCGAAGCATCGGAATCTAAGACTGGACTCACAGGAGAGGTCAAATCATAGATAGTTAGAGTGTCAGTCCCCTTGTACTTAAGTCGGCATTGTGTCTTTTCAATTTAATTCCGATGCAATTTCTGTGTTTCATCGTCTATAAGAAGGTGCAAGGAATACTGTAAACCTGAAGTGAAGCATCGGAATCCAAAACTGGACTCACAGGAGAGGTTCAAATCATAGAGAGTTAGAGTGCCAATCCTCTTGTACTTAAGTCGGCATTGTGCCTTTTGAATTTAATTCCGATGCAATTTCTGTGTTTCATCGGCAATAAGAAGGTGCAAGGTATACAGTAATCCTGAAGTGAAGCATCAGAATCTAAAACTGGACTCACAGGAGAGGTTCAAGTCATAGAAAACGAGAGTATCAGTCCTCTTGTACTTAAGTGGGCATTGTGCCTTTTGTATTATATTCGGATGCAATTTCTGTGTTTCATCGTCAATAAGAAGGTCCAAGGGATACAGTACACATGAAGTGAAGCATCGGAATCTAAAACTAGACTCACAGGAGGGGTTCAAATCAAAGACAGTGAGAGTGCCAATCCTCTTGTACTTAAGTCGGCATTGTGCCTTTTGTATTAAATTCGAATGCAATATCTGTGTTTCATCGTCACTAAGAAAGACCAAGGGATACAGTAAACCTGAAGTGAGCTTCGGAATCTAAAACTGGACTCACAGGAGAGGTTCAAATCATAGAAAGAGAGAGTGACAGTCCTCTTTTACTTAAGTCGGCATTGTGCCTTTTGTATTAAATTCAGATGCAATTTCTGTGTTTCATCGTCAATAAGAAGGTGCAAGGTATACAGTAAACCCGAAGTGAAGCATCGGAACCTATGACTGCACTCACAGGAGAGGTTCAAATCATAGAAAACAAGAGTGTCAGTCCTCTTGTATTTAAGACGGCATTGTGCCTTTTGTATGAAATTCGGATGCAATTTCTGTGTTTCATCGTCAACAAGAAGGTCCAAGGGATACAGAAAACCTGAAGTGAAGCATCGGAATCTAAAACTGGACTCACAGGAGAGGTTCAAATCATAGAAAGGGAGAGTGTCAGTCCTCTTGTACTTAAGTCGGCATTGTGCCCTTTGTATTAAATTCGGATACAATTTCTGTGTTTCATCGTCAATAAGAAGGTGCAAGGTATACAGTAAACCTGAAGTGAAGCATCGTAATCCAAAACTGGACTCACAGGAGGGGTTCAAATCAAAGTTAGTTAGAGAGTCAGTATTCTTATACTTAAGTCGGCATTGTGTCGTTTGAAATTAATTCCGAAGCAGTTTCTTTGTTTCATCTTCAATAAGAAGGTGCAAGGTATACAGTAAACCTGAAGTGAAGCATCGGAATCTAAAACTGGACTCACAGAAGAGGTTCAAATCATAGAAAGAGAGAGTGTCAGTCCTCATTTACTTAAGTCGGCATTGTGCCTTTTGTATTAAATTCGGATGCAATTTCTGTATTTCATCGTCATTAAGAAGGTCCTAGGTATAGGGTAAGCCTGAAGTGAAGCATCGGAATCTTAAACTGGACTCATAGGTGAGGTTCAAATCGTAGATAATTAGAATGTCAGTCCTCGTGTACTTATGTCGGCATTGTGTCTTTTGAATTTAATTCCGATGCAATTTCTGTGTTTCATCGTCAATAAGAAGGTACAAGGTATACAGTGAACCTGAAGTGGAGCATCGGAATCCAAAACTGGACTGACAGGAGAGGTTCAAATCATAGAGACTTAAAGTGTCAGTCCCCTTGTACTTAAGTCGGCATTGTATCTTTTGAATTTAATTCCGATGCAATTTCTGTGTTTCATCGTCAATAAGAAGGTGCAAGGTATACAGTAAACCTGAAGTGAAGCATCGTAATCCAAAACTGGACTCACAGGAGGGGTTCAAATCATAGATAGTTAGAGTGTCAGTCCTATTATACTTAAGTCGGCATTGTGTCGTCTGAATTTAATTCCGAAGCAGTCTCTTTGTTTCATCTTCAATAAGAAGGTGCAAGGTATACAGTAAACCTGAAGTGAAGCATCGGAATCTAAAACTGGACTCACAGAAGAGGTTCAAATCATAGAAAGAGAGAGTGTCAGTCCTCTTTTACTTAAGTCGGCATTGGCCCTTATGTATTAAATTCGGATGCAATTTCTGAATTTCATCGTCAATTGGAAGGTCCTAGGTATAGAGTAAACCTGAAGTGAAGCATCGGAATCTAAAACTGCACTCACAGGAGAAGTTCAAATCATAGAAAGGGAGAGTGTCAGTCCTCTTGTACTTAAGTCGGCATAGTGCCTTTTGCATTAAATTCGGATGCAATTTCTGTGTTGCATCGTCAATAAGAAGGTCCAAGGGATACAGTAAACCTGAATTGAAGCATCGGAATATAAAACTGGACTCACAGGAGAGGTTCAAATCATAGAAAGCGAGAAAGTCAGTCCTCTTGTACTTAGGTCGGCATTGTGCCTTTTGTATTAAATTCGGATGCAATTTCTGTGTTTCATCGTGATCAAGAAGGTGCAAGGTATACAGTAAGCCTGACGTGAAGCATCGGAATCTAAAACTGGACTCACAGGAGAGGTTCAAATCATAGATAGTTAGAATGTCAGTCCTCTTGTACTTAAATTGGCATTGTGCCTTTTGTATTAAATTCCGATGCAATTTCTGTGTCTCATCGTCAATAAGAAGGTGCAAGGTATACAGTAAACCAGAAGTGTAGCATCGGAATCTAAAACTGGACTCACAGGAGGGGTTCAAATTGTAGAGGGTTAGAGTGTCAGTCCTCCTGTACTTACGTCGGCATTGTGCCTTTTGAATTTAATTCCGATGCAATTTCTGTGTTTCATCGTCAACAAGAAGGTGCAAGGTATACAGTAAACCTGAAGTGAAGCATCGGAATCTAAAACTGGTCTCACAGGAGTGGTTCAAATCATAGATAGTTTGAGTGTCAGTCCTCTTATACTTAAGTCGGCATTGTGTCGTTTGAATTTAATTCCGATGCAATTTCTGTGTTTCATCGTCAATAAGAAGGTGCACGGTATACAGTAAACCTGAAGTGAAGCATCGAAATCTAAATCTGGACTCACAGGAGAGGTTCAAATGATAGAGAGTTACAGTGTCAGTCCTCTTGTACTTAAGTCGGCATTATGCCTTTTGAATTTAATTCCGATGCAATTTCTGTGTTTCATCGTCAATAAGAAGGTGCAAGGTATACAGAAAACCTGAAGTGAAGCATCGGAATCTAAAACTGGACTCACAGAAGAGGTTCAAATCATAGAAAGAGAGAGTGTCAGTCCACTTTTACTTAAGTCGGCGTTGTACCTTTTGTATTAAATTCGGATGCTATTTCTGTATTTCATCGTCAATAAGAAGGTCCTAGGTATAGAGTAAACCCGAAGTGAAGCATCGGAATCTTAAACTGGACTCATAGGAGAGGTTCAAATCGTAGATAGTTAGAATGTCAGTCCTCGTGTACTTAAGTCGGCATTGTGTCTTTTGAATTTATTTCCGATGCAATTTCTGTGTTTCATCGTCAATAAGAAGGTACAAGGTATACAGTGAACCTGAAGTGAAGCATCGGAAACCAAAACTGGACTCACAGGAGAGGTTCAAATCATAGAGAGTTAGAGTGTCAGTCCTCTTGTACTTAAGTCGGCATTGTATCTTTTGAATGTAATTCCGATGCAATTTCTGTGTTTCATCGTCAGTAAGAAGGTGCAAGGTATACAGTAAACCTGAAGTGAAGCATCGTAATCCAAAACTGGACTCACAGGAGGGGTTCAAATCAAAGTTAGTTAGAGAGTCAGTCCTCTTATACTTAAGTCGGCATTGTGTCGTTTGAATTTAATTCCGAAGTAGTTTCTTTGTTTCAACTTCAATAAGAAGGTGCAAGGTATACAGTAAACCTGAAGTGAAGCATCGGAATCTAAAACTGGACTCACAGAAGAGGTTCAAATCATAGAAAGAGAGAGTGTCAGTCCTCTTTTACTTAAGTCGGCATTGTGCCTTTTGTATTAAATTCGGATGCAATTTCTGTATTTCATCGTCAATAAGAAGGTCCTAGGTATAGAGTAAACCTGAAGTGAAGCATCGGAATCTAAAACTGGACTCACAGGAGAGGTTCAAATCATAGAAAGGGAGAGTGTCAGTCCTCTTGTACTTAAGTCGGCATTGTGCCTTTTGCATTAAATTCGGATGCAATTTCTGTGTTGCATCGTTAATAAGAAGGTCCAAGGGATACAGTAAATCTGAATTGAAGCATCGGAATCTAAAACTGGACTCACAGGAGAGGTTCAAATCATAGAAAGCGAGAGTGTCAGTCCTCTTGTACTTAAGTCGGCATTGTGCCTTTTGTATTAAATTCGGATGCAATTTCTGTGTTTCATCGTGATCAAGAAGGTGCAAGGTATACAGTAAGCCTGACGTGAAGCATCGGAATCTAAAACTGGACTCACAGGAGAGGTTCAAATCATAGATAGTTAGAATGTCAGTCCTCTTGTACTTAAATTGGCATTGTGCCTTTTGTATTAAATTCCGATGCAATTTCTGTGTCTCATCGTCAATAAGAACGTGCAAGGTATACAGTAAACCAGAAGTGAAGCATCGGAATCTAAAACTGGACTCACAGGAGGGGTTCAAATTGTAGAGGGTTAGAGTGTCAGTCCTCCTGTACTTACGTCCGCACTGTGCCTTTTGAATTTAATTCCGATGCAATTTCTGTGTTTCATCGCTAACAAGAAGGTGCAAGGTATACAGTAAACCTGAAGTGAAGCATCGGAATCTAAAACTGGTCTCACAGGAGTGGTTCAAATCATAGATAGTTTGAGTGTCAGTCCCCTTATACTTAAGTCGGCATTGTGTCGTTTGAATTTAATTCCGATGCAATTTCTGTGTTTAATCGTCAATAAGAAGGTGCACGGTATACAGTAAACCTGAAGTGAAGCATCGGAATCTAAATCTGGACTCACAGGAGAGGTTCAAATGATAGAGAGTTACAGTGTCAGTCCTCTTGTACTTAAGTCGGCATTATGCCTTTTGAATTTAATTCCGATGCAATTTCTGTGTTTCATCGTCAATAAGAAGGTGCAAGGTATACAGAAAACCTGAAGTGAAGCATCGGAATCTAAAACTGGACTCACAGAAGAGGTTCAAATCATAGAAAGAGAGAGTGTCAGTCCACTTTTACTTAAGTCGGCGTTGTGCCTTTTGTATTAAATTCGGATGCTATTTCTGTATTTCATCGTCAATAAGAAGGTCCAAGGGAGACAGTAAACCTGAAGCGAAGCATCGGAATCTAAGACTGGACTCACAGGAGAGGTCAAATCATAGATAGTTAGAGTGTCAGTCCCCTTGTACTTAAGTCGGCATTGTGTCTTTTCAATTTAATTCCGATGCAATTTCTGTGTTTCATCGTCTATAAGAAGGTGCAAGGAATACTGGAAACCTGAAGTGAAGCATCGGAATCCAAAACTGGACTCACAGGAGAGGTTCAAATCATAGAGAGTTAGAGTGCCAATCCTCTTGTACTTAAGTCGGCATTGTGCCTTTTGAATTTAATTCCGATGCAATTTCTGTGTTTCATCGGCAATAAGAAGGTGCAAGGTATACAGTAATCCTGAAGTGAAGCATCAGAATCTAAAACTGGACTCACAGGAGAGGTTCAAGTCATAGAAAACGAGAGTATCAGTCCTCTTGTACTTAAGTGGGCATTGTGCCTTTTGTATTAAATTCGGATGCAATTTCTGTGTTTCATCGTCAATAAGAAGGTCCAAGGGAAACAGTACACATGAAGTGAAGCATCGGAATCTAAAACTAGACTCACAGGAGGGGTTCAAATCAAAGACAGTGAGAGTGCCAATCCTCTTGTACTTAAGTCGGCATTGTGCCTTTTGTATTAAATTCGAATGCAATATCTGTGTTTCATCGTCACTAAGAAAGACCAAGGGATACAGTAAACCTGAAGTGAGCTTCGGAATCTAAAACTGGACTCACAGGAGAGGTTCAAATCATAGAAAGAGAGAGTGACAGTCCTCTTTTACTTAAGTCGGCATTGTGCCTTTTGTATTAAATTCAGATGCAATTTCTGTGTTTCATCGTCAATAAGAAGGTGCAAGGTATACAGTAAACCCGAAGTGAAGCATCGGAACCTATGACTGCACTCACAGGAGAGGTTCAAATCATAGAAAACAAGAGTGTCAGTCCTCTTGTATTTAAGACGGCATTGTGCCTTTTGTATGAAATTCGGATGCAATTTCTGTGTTTCATCGTCAACAAGAAGGTCCAAGGGATACAGTAAACCTGAAGTGAAGCATCGGAATCTAAAACTGGACTCACAGGAGAGGTTCAAATCATAGAAAGGGAGAGTGTCAGTCCTCTTGTACTTAAGTCGGCATTGTGCCCTTTGTATTAAATTCGGATACAATTTCTGTGTTTCATCGTCAATAAGAAGGAGCAAGGTATACAGTAAACCTGAAGTGAAGCATCGTAATCCAAAACTGGACTCACAGAAGGGGTTCAAATCATAGTTAGTTAGAGAGTCAGTATTCTTATACTTAAGTCGGCATTGTGTCGTTTGAAATTAATTCCGAAGCAGTTTCTTTGTATCATCTTCAATAAGAAGGTGCAAGGTATACAGTAAACCTGAAGTGAAGCATCGGAATCTAAAACTGGACTCACAGAAGAGGTTCAAATCATAGAAAGAGAGAGTGTCAGTCCTCATTTACTTAAGTCGGCATTGTGCCTTTTGTATTAAATTCGGATGCAATTTCTGTATTTCATCGTCATTAAGAAGGTCCTAGGTATAGGGTAAGCCTGAAGTGAAGCATCGGAATCTTAAACTGGACTCATAGGTGAGGTTCAAATCGTAGATAATTAGAATGTCAGTCCTCGTGTACTTATGTCGGCATTGTGTCTTTTGAATTTAATTCCGATGCAATTTCTGTGTTTCATCGTCAATAAGAAGGTACAAGGTATACAGTGAACATGAAGTGGAGCATCGGAATCAAAAACTGGACTGACAGGAGAGGTTCAAATCATAGAGACTTAAAGTGTCAGTCCCCTTGTACTTAAGTCGGCATTGTATCTTTTGAATTTAATTCCGATGCAATTTCTGTGTTTCATCGTCAATAAGAAGGTGCAAGGTATACAGTAAACCTGAAGTGAAGCATCGTAATCCAAAACTGGACTCACAGGAGGGGTTCAAATCATAGATAGTTAGAGTGTCAGTCCTATTATACTTAAGTCGGCATTGTGTCGTCTGAATTTAATTCCGAAGCAGTCTCTTTGTTTCATCTTCAATAAGAAGGTGCAAGGTATACAGTAAACCTGAAGTGAAGCATCGGAATCTAAAACTGGACTCACAGAAGAGGTTCAAATCATAGAAAGAGAGAGTGTCAGTCCTCTTTTACTTAAGTCGGCATTGGGCCTTATGTATTAAATTCGGATGCAATTTCTGTATTTCATCGTCAATAGGAAGGTCCTAGGTATAGAGTAAACCTGAAGTGAAGCATCGGAATCTAAAACTGCACTCACAGGAGAAGTTCAAATCATAGAAAGGGAGAGTGTCAGTCCTCTTGTACTTAAGTCGGCATAGTGCCTTTTGCATTAAATTCGGATGCAATTTCTGTGTTGCATCGTCAATAAGAAGGTCCAAGGGATACAGTAAACCTGAATTGAAGCATCGGAATATAAAACTGGACTCACAGGAGAGGTTCAAATCATAGAAAGAGAGAGTGTCAGTCCACTTTTACTTAAGTCGGCGTTGTACCTTTTGTATTAAATTCGGATGCTATTTCTGTATTTCATCGTCAATAAGAAGGTCCTAGGTATAGAGTAAACCCGAAGTGAAGCATCGGAATCTTAAACTGGACTCATAGGAGAGGTTCAAATCGTAGATAGTTAGAATGTCAGTCCTCGTGTACTTAAGTCGGCATTGTGTCTTTTGAATTTATTTCCGATGCAATTTCTGTGTTTCATCGTCAATAAGAAGGTACAAGGTATACAGTGAACCTGAAGTGAAGCATCGGAAACCAAAACTGGACTCACAGGAGAGGTTCAAATCATAGAGAGTTAGAGTGTCAGTCCTCTTGTACTTAAGTCGGCATTGTATCTTTTGAATGTAATTCCGATGCAATTTCTGTGTTTCATCGTCAGTAAGAAGGTGCAAGGTATACAGTAAACCTGAAGTGAAGCATCGTAATCCAAAACTGGACTCACAGGAGGGGTTCAAATCAAAGTTAGTTAGAGAGTCAGTCCTCTTATACTTAAGTCGGCATTGTGTCGTTTGAATTTAATTCCGAAGTAGTTTCTTTGTTTCATCTTCAATAAGAAGGTGCAAGGTATACAGTAAACCTGAAGTGAAGCATCGGAATCTAAAACTGGACTCACAGAAGAGGTTCAAATCATAGAAAGAGAGAGTGTCAGTCCTCTTTTACTTAAGTCGGCATTGTGCCTTTTGTATTAAATTCGGATGCAATTTCTGTATTTCATCGTCAATAAGAAGGTCCTAGGTATAGAGTAAACCTGAAGTGAAGCATCGGAATCTAAAACTGGACTCACAGGAGAGGTTCAAATCATAGAAAGGGAGAGTGTCAGTCCTCTTGTACTTAAGTCGGCATTGTGCCTTTTGCATTAAATTCGGATGCAATTTCTGTGTTGCATCGTTAATAAGAAGGTCCAAGGGATACAGTAAATCTGAATTGAAGCATCGGAATCTAAAACTGGACTCACAGGAGAGGTTCAAATCATAGAAAGCGAGAGTGTCAGTCCTCTTGTACTTAAGTCGGCATTGTGCCTTTTGTATTAAATTCGGATGCAATTTCTGTGTTTCATCGTGATCAAGAAGGTGCAAGGTATACAGTAAGCCTGACGTGAAGCATCGGAATCTAAAACTGGACTCACAGGAGAGGTTCAAATCATAGATAGTTAGAATGTCAGTCCTCTTGTACTTAAATTGGCATTGTGCCTTTTGTATTAAATTCCGATGCAATTTCTGTGTCTCATCGTCAATAAGAACGTGCAAGGTATACAGTAAACCAGAAGTGAAGCATCGGAATCTAAAACTGGACTCACAGGAGGGGTTCAAATTGTAGAGGGTTAGAGTGTCAGTCCTCCTGTACTTACGTCGGCATTGTGCCTTTTGAATTTAATTCCGATGCAATTTCTGTGTTTCATCGCCAACAAGAAGGTGCAAGGTATACAGTAAACCTGAAGTGAAGCATCGGAATCTAAAACTGGTCTCACAGGAGTGGTTCAAATCATAGATAGTTTGAGTGACAGTCCCCTTATACTTAAGTCGGCATTGTGTCGTTTGAATTTAATTCCGATGCAATTTCTGTGTTTCATCGTCAATAAGAAGGTGCACGGTATACAGTAAACCTGAAGTGAAGCATCGGAATCTAAATCTGGACTCACAGGAGAGGTTCAAATGATAGAGAGTGACAGTGTCAGTCCTCTTGTACTTAAGTCGGCATTATGCCTTTTGAATTTAATTCCGATGCAATTTCTGTGTTTCATCGTCAATAAGAAGGTGCAAGGTATACAGAAAACCTGAAGTGAAGCATCGGAATCTAAAACTGGACTCACAGAAGAGGTTCAAATCATAGAAAGAGAGAGTGTCAGTCCACTTTTACTTAAGTCGGCGTTGTGCCTTTTGTATTAAATTCGGATGCTATTTCTGTATTTCATCGTCAATAAGAAGGTCCAAGGGAGACAGTAAACCTGAAGCGAAGCATCGGAATCTAAGACTGGACTCACAGGAGAGGTCAAATCATAGATAGTTAGAGTGTCAGTCCCCTTGTACTTAAGTCGGCATTGTGTCTTTTCAATTTAATTCCGATGCAATTTCTGTGTTTCATCGTCTATAAGAAGGTGCAAGGAATACTGGAAACCTGAAGTGAAGCATCGGAATCCAAAACTGGACTCACAGGAGAGGTTCAAATCATAGAGAGTTAGAGTGCCAATCCTCTTGTACTTAAGTCGGCATTGTGCCTTTTGAATTTAATTCCGATGCAATTTCTGTGTTTCATCGGCAATAAGAATGTGCAAGGTATACAGTAATCCTGAAGTGAAGCATCAGAATCTAAAACTGGACTCACAGGAGAGGTTCAAGTCATAGAAAACGAGAGTATCAGTCCTCTTGTACTTAAGTGGGCATTGTGCCTTTTGTATTAAATTCGGATGCAATTTCTGTGTTTCATCGTCAATAAGAAGGTCCAAGGGATACAGTACACATGAAGTGAAGCATCGGAATCTAAAACTAGACTCACAGGAGGGGTTCAAATCAAAGACAGTGAGAGTGCCAATCCTCTTGTACTTAAGTCGGCATTGTGCCTTTTGTATTAAATTCGAATGCAATATCTGTGTTTCATCGTCACTAAGAAAGACCAAGGGATACAGTAAACCTGAAGTGAGCTTCGGAATCTAAAACTGGACTCACAGGAGAGGTTCAAATCATAGAAAGAGAGAGTGACAGTCCTCTTTTACTTAAGTCGGCATTGTGCATTTTGTATTAAATTCAGATGCAATTTCTGTGTTTCATCGTCAATAAGAAGGTGCAAGGTATACAGTAAACCCGAAGTGAAGCATCGGAACCTATGACTGCACTCACAGGAGAGGTTCAAATCATAGAAAACAAGAGTGTCAGTCCTCTTGTATTTAAGACGGCATTGTGCCTTTTGTATGAAATTCGGATGCAATTTCTGTGTTTCATCGTCAACAAGAAGGTCCAAGGGATACAGTAAACCTGAAGTGAAGCATCGGAATCTAAAACTGGACTCACAGGAGAGGTTCAAATCATAGAAAGGGAGAGTGTCAGTCCTCTTGTACTTAAGTCGGCATTGTGCCCTTTGTATTAAATTCGGATACAATTTCTGTGTTTCATCGTCAATAAGAAGGAGCAAGGTATACAGTAAACCTGAAGTGAAGCATCGTAATCCAAAACTGGACTCACAGAAGGGGTTCAAATCATAGTTAGTTAGAGAGTCAGTATTCTTATACTTAAGTCGGCATTGTGTCGTTTGAAATTAATTCCGAAGCAGTTTCTTTGTTTCATCTTCAATAAGAAGGTGCAAGGTATACAGTAAACCTGAAGTGAAGCATCGGAATCTAAAACTGGACTCACAGAAGAGGTTCAAATCATAGAAAGAGAGAGTGTCAGTCCTCATTTACTTAAGTCGGCATTGTGCCTTTTGTATTAAATTCGGATGCAATTTCTGTATTTCATCGTCATTAAGAAGGTCCTAGGTATAGGGTAAGCCTGAAGTGAAGCATCGGAATCTTAAACTGGACTCATAGGTGAGGTTCAAATCGTAGATAATTAGAATGTCAGTCCTCGTGTACTTATGTCGGCATTGTGTCTTTTGAATTTAATTCCGATGCAATTTCTGTGTTTCATCGTCAATAAGAAGGTACAAGGTATACAGTGAACCTGAAGTGGAGCATCGGAATCCAAAACTGGACTGACAGGAGAGGTTCAAATCATAGAGACTTAAAGTGTCAGTCCCCTTGTACTTAAGTCGGCATTGTATCTTTTGAATTTAATTCCGATGCAATTTCTGTGTTTCATCGTCAATAAGAAGGTGCAAGGTATACAGTAAACCTGAAGTGAAGCATCGTAATCCAAAACTGGACTCACAGGAGGGGTTCAAATCACAGATAGTTAGAGTGTCAGTCCTATTATACTTAAGTCGGCATTGTGTCGTCTGAATTTAATTCCGAAGCAGTCTCTTTGTTTCATCTTCAATAAGAAGGTGCAAGGTATACAGTAAACCTGAAGTGAAGCATCGGAATCTAAAACTGGACTCACAGAAGAGGTTCAAATCATAGAAAGAGAGAGTGTCAGTCCTCTTTTACTTAAGTCGGCATTGGGCCTTATGTATTAAATTCGGATGCAATTTCTGTATTTCATCGTCAATAGGAAGGTCCTAGGTATAGAGTAAACCTGAAGTGAAGCATCGGAATCTAAAACTGCACTCACAGGAGAAGTTCAAATCATAGAAAGGGAGAGTGTCAGTCCTCTTGTACTTAAGTCGGCATAGTGCCTTTTGCATTAAATTCGGATGCAATTTCTGTGTTGCATCGTCAATAAGAAGGTCCAAGGGATACAGTAAACCTGAATTGAAGCATCGGAATATAAAACTGGACTCACAGGAGAGGTTCAAATCATAGAAAGAGAGAGTGTCAGTCCACTTTTACTTAAGTCGGCGTTGTACCTTTTGTATTAAATTCGGATGCTATTTCTGTATTTCATCGTCAATAAGAAGGTCCTAGGTATAGAGTAAACCCGAAGTGAAGCATCGGAATCTTAAACTGGACTCATAGGAGAGGTTCAAATCGTAGATAGTTAGAATGTCAGTCCTCGTGTACTTAAGTCGGCATTGTGTCTTTTGAATTTATTTCCGATGCAATTTCTGTGTTTCATCGTCAATAAGAAGGTACAAGGTATACAGTGAACCTGAAGTGAAGCATCGGAAACCAAAACTGGACTCACAGGAGAGGTTCAAATCATAGAGAGTTAGAGTGTCAGTCCTCTTGTACTTAAGTCGGCATTGTATCTTTTGAATGTAATTCCGATGCAATTTCTGTGTTTCATCGTCAGTAAGAAGGTGCAAGGTATACAGTAAACCTGAAGTGAAGCATCGTAATCCAAAACTGGACTCACAGGAGGGGTTCAAATCAAAGTTAGTTAGAGAGTCAGTCCTCTTATACTTAAGTCGGCATTGTGTCGTTTGAATTTAATTCCGAAGTAGTTTCTTTGTTTCATCTTCAATAAGAAGGTGCAAGGTATACAGTAAACCTGAAGTGAAGCATCGGAATCTAAAACTGGACTCACAGAAGAGGTTCAAATCATAGAAAGAGAGAGTGTCAGTCCTCTTTTACTTAAGTCGGCATTGTGCCTTTTGTATTAAATTCGGATGCAATTTCTGTATTTCATCGTCAATAAGAAGGTCCTAGGTATAGAGTAAACCTGAAGTGAAGCATCGGAATCTAAAACTGGACTCACAGGAGAGGTTCAAATCATAGAAAGGGAGAGTGTCAGTCCTCTTGTACTTAAGTCGGCATTGTGCCTTTTGCATTAAATTCGGATGCAATTTCTGTGTTGCATCGTTAATAAGAAGGTCCAAGGGATACAGTAAATCTGAATTGAAGCATCGGAATCTAAAACTGGACTCACAGGAGAGGTTCAAATCATAGAAAGCGAGAGTGTCAGTCCTCTTGTACTTAAGTCGGCATTGTGCCTTTTGTATTAAATTCGGATGCAATTTCTGTGTTTCATCGTGATCAAGAAGGTGCAAGGTATACAGTAAGCCTGACGTGAAGCATCGGAATCTAAAACTGGACTCACAGGAGAGGTTCAAATCATAGATAGTTAGAATGTCAGTCCTCTTGTACTTAAATTGGCATTGTGCCTTTTGTATTAAATTCCGATGCAATTTCTGTGTCTCATCGTCAATAAGAACGTGCAAGGTATACAGTAAACCAGAAGTGAAGCATCGGAATCTAAAACTGGACTCACAGGAGGGGTTCAAATTGTAGAGGGTTAGAGTGTCAGTCCTCCTGTACTTACGTCGGCATTGTGCCTTTTGAATTTAATTCCGATGCAATTTCTGTGTTTCATCGCCAACAAGAAGGTGCAAGGTATACAGTAAACCTGAAGTGAAGCATCGGAATCTAAAACTGGTCTCACAGGAGTGGTTCAAATCATAGATAGTTTGAGTGTCAGTCCCCTTATACTTAAGTCGGCATTGTGTCGTTTGAATTTAATTCCGATGCAATTTCTGTGTTTCATCGTCAATAAGAAGGTGCACGGTATACAGTAAACCTGAAGTGAAGCATCGGAATCTAAATCTGGACTCACAGGAGAGGTTCAAATGATAGAGAGTTACAGTGTCAGTCCTCTTGTACTTAAGTCGGCATTATGCCTTTTGAATTTAATTCCGATGCAATTTCTGTGTTTCATCGTCAATAAGAAGGTGCAAGGTATACAGAAAACCTGAAGTGAAGCATCGGAATCTAAAACTGGACTCACAGAAGAGGTTCAAATCATAGAAAGAGAGAGTGTCAGTCCACTTTTACTTAAGTCGGCGTTGTGCCTTTTGTATTAAATTCGGATGCTATTTCTGTATTTCATCGTCAATAAGAAGGTCCAAGGGAGACAGTAAACCTGAAGCGAAGCATCGGAATCTAAGACTGGACTCACAGGAGAGGTCAAATCATAGATAGTTAGAGTGTCAGTCCCCTTGTACTTAAGTCGGCATTGTGTCTTTTCAATTTAATTCCGATGCAATTTCTGTGTTTCATCGTCTATAAGAAGGTGCAAGGAATACTGGAAACCTGAAGTGAAGCATCGGAATCCAAAACTGGACTCACAGGAGAGGTTCAAATCATAGAGAGTTAGAGTGCCAATCCTCTTGTACTTAAGTCGGCATTGTGCCTTTTGAATTTAATTCCGATGCAATTTCTGTGTTTCATCGGCAATAAGAAGGTGCAAGGTATACAGTAATCCTGAAGTGAAGCATCAGAATCTAAAACTGGACTCACAGGAGAGGTTCAAGTCATAGAAAACGAGAGTATCAGTCCTCTTGTACTTAAGTGGGCATTGTGCCTTTTGTATTAAATTCGGATGCAATTTCTGTGTTTCATCGTCAATAAGAAGGTCCAAGGGATACAGTACACATGAAGTGAAGCATCGGAATCTAAAACTAGACTCACAGGAGGGGTTCAAATCAAAGACAGTGAGAGTGCCAATCCTCTTGTACTTAAGTCGGCATTGTGCCTTTTGTATTAAATTCGAATGCAATATCTGTGTTTCATCGTCAATAAGAAGGTGCAAGGTATACAGTAAACCCGAAGTGAAGCATCGGAACCTATGACTGCACTCACAGGAGAGGTTCAAATCATAGAAAACAAGAGTGTCAGTCCTCTTGTATTTAAGACGGCATTGTGCCTTTTGTATGAAATTCGGATGCAATTTCTGTGTTTCATCGTCAACAAGAAGGTCCAAGGGATACAGTAAACCTGAAGTGAAGCATCGGAATCTAAAACTGGACTCACAGGAGAGGTTCAAATCATAGAAAGGGAGAGTGTCAGTCCTCTTGTACTTAAGTCGGCATTGTGCCCTTTGTATTAAATTCGGATACAATTTCTGTTTTTCATCGTCAATAAGAAGGAGCAAGGTATACAGTAAACCTGAAGTGAAGCATCGTAATCCAAAACTGGACTCACAGAAGGGGTTCAAATCATAGTTAGTTAGAGAGTCAGTATTCTTATACTTAAGTCGGCATTGTGTCGTTTGAAATTAATTCCGAAGCAGTTTCTTTGTTTCATCTTCAATAAGAAGGTGCAAGGTATACAGTAAACCTGAAGTGAAGCATCGGAATCTAAAACTGGACTCACAGAAGAGGTTCAAATCATAGAAAGAGAGAGTGTCAGTCCTCATTTACTTAAGTCGGCATTGTGCCTTTTGTATTAAATTCGGATGCAATTTCTGTATTTCATCGTCATTAAGAAGGTCCTAGGTATAGGGTAAGCCTGAAGTGAAGCATCGGAATCTTAAACTGGACTCATAGGTGAGGTTCAAATCGTAGATAATTAGAATGTCAGTCCTCGTGTACTTATGTCGGCATTGTGTCTTTTGAATTTAATTCCGATGCAATTTCTGTGTTTCATCGTCAATAAGAAGGTACAAGGTATACAGTGAACCTGAAGTGGAGCATCGGAATCCAAAACTGGACTGACAGGAGAGGTTCAAATCATAGAGACTTAAAGTGTCAGTCCCCTTGTACTTAAGTCGGCATTGTATCTTTTGAATTTAATTCCGATGCAATTTCTGTGTTTCATCGTCAATAAGAAGGTGCAAGGTATACAGTAAACCTGAAGTGAAGCATCGTAATCCAAAACTGGACTCACAGGAGGGGTTCAAATCATAGATAGTTAGAGTGTCAGTCCTATTATACTTAAGTCGGCATTGTGTCGTCTGAATTTAATTCCGAAGCAGTCTCTTTGTTTCATCTTCAATAAGAAGGTGCAAGGTATACAGTAAACCTGAAGTGAAGCATCGGAATCTAAAACTGGACTCACAGAGGAGGTTCAAATCATAGAAAGAGAGAGTGTCAGTCCTCTTTTACTTAAGTCGGCATTGGGCCTTATGTATTAAATTCGGATGCAATTTCTGTATTTCATCGTCAATAGGAAGGTCCTAGGTATAGAGTAAACCTGAAGTGAAGCATCGGAATCTAAAACTGCACTCACAGGAGAAGTTCAAATCATAGAAAGGGAGAGTGTCAGTCCTCTTGTACTTAAGTCGGCATAGTGCCTTTTGCATTAAATTCGGATGCAATTTCTGTGTTGCATCGTCAATAAGAAGGTCCAAGGGATACAGTAAACCTGAATTGAAGCATCGGAATATAAAACTGGACTCACAGGAGAGGTTCAAATCATAGAAAGCGAGAGTGTCAGTCCTCTTGTACTTAGGTCGGCATTGTGCCTTTTGTATTAAATTCGGATGCAATTTCTGTGTTTCATCGTGATCAAGAAGGTGCAAGGTATACAGTAAGCCTGACGTGAAGCATCAGAATCTAAAACTGGACTCACAGGAGAGGTTCAAATCATAGATAGTTAGAATGTCAGTCCTCTTGTACTTAAATTGGCATTGTGCCTTTTGTATTAAATTCCGATGCAATTTCTGTGTCTCATCGTCAATACGAAGGTGCAAGGTATACAGTAAACCAGAAGTGAAGCATCGGAATCTAAAACTGGACTCACAGGAGGGGTTCAAATTGTAGAGGGTTAGAGTGTCAGTCCTCTTGTACTTACGTCGGCATTGTGCCTTTTGAATTTAATTCCGATGCAATTTCTATGTTTCATCGTCAACAAGAAGGTGCAAGGTATACAGTAAACCTGAAGTGAAGCATCGGAATCTAAAACTGGTCTCACAGGAGTGGTTCAAATCATAGATAGTTTGAGTGTCAGTCCTCTTATACTTAAGCCTGCATTGTGTCGTTTGAATTTAATTCCGATGCAATTTCTGTGTTTCATCGTCAATAAGAAGGTGCACGGTGTACAGTAAACCTGAAGTGAAGCATCGGAATCTAAATCTGGACTCACAGGAGAGGTTCAAATCATAGAGAGTTACAGTGTCAGTCCTCTTGTACTTAAGTCGGCATTATGCCTTTTGAATTTAATTCCGATGCAATTTCTGTGTTTCATCGTCAATAAGAAGGTGCAAGGTATACAGAAAACCTGAAGTGAAGCATCTGAATCTAAAACTGAACTCACAGAAGAGGTTCAAATCATAGAAAGAGAGAGTGTCAGTCCACTTTTACTTAAGTCGGCGTTGTACCTTTTGTATTAAATTCGGATGCTATTTCAGTATTTCATCGTCAATAAGAAGGTCCAAGGGAGACAGTAAACCTGAAGCGAAGCATCGGAATCTAAGACTGGACTCACAGGGGAGGTCAAATCATAGATAGTTAGAGTGTCAGTCCCCTTGTACTTAAGTCGGCATTGTGTCTTTTCAATTTAATTCCGATGCAATTTCTGTGTTTCATCGTCTATAAGAAGGTGCAAGGAATACTGTAAACCTGAAGTGAAGCATCGGAATCCAAAACTGGACTTACAGGAGAGGTTCAAATCATAGAGAGTTAGAGTGCCAATCCTCTTGTACTTAAGTCGGCATTGTGCCTTTTGAATTTAATTCCGATGCAATTTCTGTGTTTCATCGTCAATAAGAAGGTGCAAGGTATACAGTAATACTGAAGTGAAGCATCAGAATCTAAAACTGGACTCACAGGAGAGGTTCAAATCAAAGAAAGTGAGAGTGTCAATCCTCTTGTACTTAAGTCGGCATTGTGCCTTTTGTATTATATTCGAATGCAATTTCTGTGTTTCATCGTCAATACGAAGGTCCAAGGGATACAGTAAACCTGAAGTGAAGCATCGAAATCTAAAACTATAATCACAGGAGTGGTTCAGATCATAGAAAGAGGGCGTGACAGTCCTCTTTTACTTAAGTCGGCATTGTGCCTTTTGTTTTAGATTCGGATGCAATCTCTGTGTTACATCGTCAATAAGAAGGTGCAAGGTATACAGTAAACCTGAAGTGAAGCATCGGAATCTAAAACTGGACTCGCAGAAGAGGTTCAAATTATAGAAAGAGAGAGTGTCAGTCCTCTTTTACTTAAGTCGGCATTGTGCCTTTTCTATTAAATTCGGATGCAATTTCTGTATTTCATCGTCAATAAGAAGGTCCTAGGTATAGAGTAAACCTGAAGTGAAGCATCGGAATCTAAAACTGGACTCACAGGAGAGGTTCAAATCATAGAAAGGGAGACTGTCAGTCCACTTGTACTTAAGTCGGCATTGTGCCTTTTGCATTAAATTCGGATGCAATTTTTGTGTTGCATCGTCAATAAGAAGGTCCAAGGGATACAGTAAACCTGAATAGAACCATCGGAATCTAAAATTGGACTCACAGGAGAGGTTCAAATCATAGAAAGCGAGAGTGTCAGTCCTCTTGTACTTAAGTCGGCATTGTGCCTTTTGTATTAAATTCGGATGCAGTTTCTGTGTTTCATCGTGAATAAGAAGGTGCAAGGCATACAGTTAGCCTGACGTGAAGCATCGGAATCTAAGACTGGAATTACAGGAGAGGTTCAAATTGTAGAGGGTTAGAGTGTCAGTCCTCTTGTACTTACGTCGGCATTGTGCCTTTTGAATTTAATTCCGATGCAATTTCTGTGTTTCATCGTCAACAAGAAGGTGCAAGGTATACAGTAAACCTGAAGTGAATCATCGGAATCTAAAACTGGTCTCACAGGAGTGGTTCAAATCATAGATAGTTTGAGTGTCAGTCCTCTTATACTTAAGTCGGCATTGTGTCGTTTGAATTTAATTCCGATGCAATTTCTGTGTTTCATCGTCAATAAGAAGGTGCAAGGTATACAGTAAACCTGAAGTGAAGCATCGGAATCTAAATCTGGACTCACAGGAGAGGTTCACATCATAGAGAGTTACACTGTCAGTCCTCTTGTACTTAAGTCGGCATTGTGCCCTTTGAATTTTATACCGATGCAATTTCTGTGTTTCATCGTCAATAAGAAGGTGCAAGGTATACCGTAAACTTGAAGTGAAGGATCGGAATCTAAAACTGGACTCACAGGAGAGGTTCAAATCATAGAAAGAGAGAGTGTCAGTCCTCTTTTAATTAAGTCGGCATTGTTCATTTTGTACTAAATTCGGATGCAATTTCTGTAGTTCATCGTCAATAAGAACGTTCAAGGGATACAGTAAACCTGACGTGAAGCATCGGAATCTAAAACTGGACTCACAGGAGAGGTTCAAATCGTAGATAGTTAGAGTGTCAGTCCTCTTGTACTCTAGTCGGCATTGTGTGTTTTGAATTTAAATCCGATGCAATTTCTGTGTTTCATCGTCAACAAGATGGTGCAAGGTATACAGTAAACCTGAAGCGAAGCATCGGAATCCAAAACTGGACTCACAGGAGAGGTTCAAATCATAGAGAGTTAGAGTGTCAGTCCTCTTGTACTTAAGTCGGCATTGTGACTTTTGAATACAATTCCGATGCAATTTCTGTGTTTCATCGTCAATAAGAAGGTGCAAGGTATACAGTAAACCTGAAGTGAAGCATCGGAATCTAAACCTGGGGTCACAGGAGAGGTTCAAATCATAGAAAGAGAGAGTGTCAGTCCTCTTTTAATTAAGTCGGCATTGTGCCTTTTGTATTAAATTCGGATGCAATTTCTGTATTTCATCGTCACTAAGAAGGTCCAAGGGATACAGTACACCTGAAGTGAAGCATCGGAAACTAAAACTGGACTCACAGGAGAGGTTCAAATAATAGATAGCTAGAGTGTCAGTGGTCTTGTACTTAAGTCGGAATAGTGTCTGTTGTATTTAATTCCGATGCAATTTCTGTGTTTCATCGTCAATAATAAGGTGCAAGGTATACAGTAAACCTGAAGTAAAGCATCGGAATCCAAAACTGGACTCACAGGAGAGGTTCAAATCATAGAGGGTTAGAGTGTCAGTCCTCTTGTACTTAAGTCGGCATTATGCCTTTTGAATTTAATTCCGATGCAATTTCTGTGTTTCATCGTCAATAAGTAGGTGCAAGGTATACAGAACACCTGAAGTGAAGCATCGGAATCTAAAACTGGAATCACAGAAGAGGTTCAAATCAAAGAAAGGGAGAGTGTCAGTCCACTTTTACTTAAGTCGGCATTGTACCTTTTGTATTAAATTCGGATGCTATTTCTGTATTTCATCGTCAATAAGAAGGTCCAAGGGAGACAGTAAACCTAGAGCGAAGCATCGGAATCTAAAACTGGACTCACAGGAGAGGTCAAATCATAGATAGTTAGAGTGTCAGTCCCCTTGTACTTAAGTCGGCATTGTGACTTTTCATATTAATTTCGATGCAATTTTTGTGTTTCATCGTCAATAAGAAGGTGCAAGGAATACTGTAAACCTGAAGTGAAGCATCGGAATCCAAAACTGGACTCACAGGAGAGGTTCAAATCATAGAGAGTTAGAGTGCCAATCCTCTTGTACTGAAGTCGGCATTGTGCCTTTTGAATATTTCTCCGATGCAATTTCTGTGTTTCATCGTCAATAAGAAGGTGCAAGGTATACAGTAATCCTGAAGTGAAGCATCAGAATCTAAAACTGGACTCACAGGAGAGGTTCAAATCATAGAAAGTTAGAGTGTCAGTCCTCTTGTACTTAAGTCGGCATTGTGCCTTCTGAATTTATTTCCGATGCAATTTTTGTGTTTCATCGTCAATAAGACGGTGCAAGGTATACAGTAAACCTGAAGTGAAGCTTCGGAATCTAAAACAGGACTCACAGGAGAGGTTCAAATTGTAGAGAGTTATAGTGCCAGTCCTCTTGTACTTAAGTCGGCATTCTGTCTCTTGATTTTTAATTCTGATGCAATTTCAGCGTCTCATCGTCAATAAGAAGGTGCAAGGTTACAGTAAACCAGAAGTAAAGCATCGGAATCCAAACCTGAACTCACAGGAGAGTTTCAAATTGAAGAGAGTTAAAGTGTCAGTCTTCTTGTACTTAAGTCTGCATTGTGTCTTTTGAATTTAATGCCGATGCAATTTCTGTGTTTCATCGTCAATAAGAAGGTGCAAGGTATACAGTAAACCTGAAGTGAAGCATCGGAATCTAAAAGTGGACTCATAGGTGAGGTTCAAATCATAGAAAGAGAGAGTATCAGTCCCCTTTACTTAAGTCGGCACTGTGCCTTTTGTATTAAATTCGGATGCAATTTGTGTATTTCATCGTCAATGAGAAGGTCCAAGGGATACAGTAAACCTGAAGTGAAGCATCGGAATCTAAAACTGGACTCACAGGAGAGGTTCAAATCATAGAAAGTGAGAGTGTCAGTCCTCTTTTACTTAAGTCGGCATTCTGCCTTTTGTATTAAATTCGTATGCAATTTCTGTGTTTCATCGTCAATAAGAATGTCCAATGGATACAGTAAACCTGAAGTGAACCATCGGAATCTAAAACTGGACACAAACAGGAGAGGTCAAATCATAGATAGTTAGAGTGTCAGTTCCCTTGTACTTAAGTCGGCATTGTGTCTTTTCTCATTATTTCCGATGCAATTTCTCTGTGTTTCATCGTCAATAAGAAGGTCCTAGGGATACAGTAAACCTGAAATGAAGCATCGTAATCTAAAACTGGACTCACAGGAGAGGTTCAAATCATAGAGAGTTAGAGTGTCTGCCCTCTTGTACTTCAGTCGGCATTGTGCCTTTTGTATTAAATTCGGATGCAAACTCTGTGTTTCATCGTCAATAAGAAGGTCCAAGGGATACAGTAAACCTGAAGTGAAGCACCGGAATCTAAAACTGGACTCACAGGAGAGGTTCAAATCATAGAGAGTTACAGTGTCAGTCCTCTCGTACTTAAGTCGGCATTGTGCCCTTTGAATTTAATACCGATGCAATTTCTGTGTTTCATCATCAATAAGAAGGTGCAAGGTATACCGTAAACTTGAAGTGAAGCATCGGAATCTAAAACTGGACTCACAGGAGAGGTTCAAATCATAGAAAGGGAGAGCGTCAGTTCTCTTTTACTTAAGTCGGCATTGTGCATTTTGTATCAAATTCGGATGCAATTTCTGTATTTCATCGTCAATAAGAAGGTCCAAGGAATACAGTAAACCTGAAGTGAAGCATCGGAATCTAAAACTGGACTCACAGGAGAGGTTCAAATCGTAGATAGTTAGAGTGTCAGTCCTCTTGTACTTAATTCGGCATTGTGTGTTTTGAATTTAATTCCGATGCAATTTCTGTGTTTCATCGTCAATTAGAAGGTGCAAGGTATACAGTAAACCTGAAGCGAAGCAGCGGAATCCAAAACTGGACTCACAGGAGAGGTTCAAATCAAAGAGAGTTAGGGTGTCAGTCCTCTTGTACTTAAGTCGGCATTGTGACTCATGAATTTAATTCCGATGCAATTTCTGTGTTTCATCGTCAATAAGAAGGTGCAAGGTATACAGCAAACCTGAAGTGAAGCATCGGAATCTAAAACTGGAATCACAGAAGAGGTTCAAATCAAAGAAAGGGAGAGTGTCAGTCCACTTTTACTTAAGTCGGCATTGTACCTTTTGTATTAAATTCGGATGCTATTTCTGTATTTCATCGTCAATAAGAAGGTCCAAGGGAGACAGTAAACCTGGAGCGAAGCATCGGAATCTAAAACTGGACTCACAGGAGAGGTCAAATCATAGATAGTTAGAGTGTCAGTCCCCATGTACTTAAGTCGGCATTGTGACTTTTCATATTAATTTCGATGCAATTTTTGTGTTTCATCGTCAATAAGAAGGTGCAAGGAATACTGTAAACCTGAAGTGAAGCATCGGAATCCAAAACTGGACTCACAGGAGAGGTTCAAATCATAGAGAGCTAGAGTGCCAATCCTCTTGTACTTAAGTCGGCATTGTGCCTTTTGAATATTTCTCCGATGCAATTTCTGTGTTTCATCGTCAATAAGAAGGTGCAAGGTATACAGTAATCCTGAAGTGAAGCATCAGAATCTAAAACTGGACTCACAGGAGAGGTTCAAATCATAGAAAGTTAGAGTGTCAGTCCTCTTGTACTTAAGTCGGCATTGTGCCTTCTGAATTTAATTCCGATGCAATTTTTGTGTTTCATCGTCAATAAGACGGTGCAAGGTATACAGTAAACCTGAAGTGAAGCTTCGGAATCTAAAACAGGACTCACAGGAGAGGTTCAAATTGTAGAGAGTTATAGTGCCAGTCCTCTTGTACTTAAGTCGGCATTCTGTCTCTTGATTTTTAATTCTGATGCAATTTCAGCGTCTCATCGTCAATAAGAAGGTGCAAGGTTACAGTAAACCAGAAGTAAAGCATCGGAATCCAAACCTGAACTCACAGGAGAGTTTCAAATTGTAGAGAGTTAAAGTGTCAGTCTTCTTGTACTTAAGTCTGCATTGTGTCTTTTGAATTTAATGCCGATGCAATTTCTGTGTTTCATCGTCAATAAGAAGGTGCAAGGTATACAGTAAACCTGAAGTGAAGCATCGGAATCTAAAAGTGGACTCATAGGTGAGGTTCAAATCATAGAAAGAGAGAGTATCAGTCCCCTTTACTTAAGTCGGCACTGTGCCTTTTGTATTAAATTCGGATGCAATTTGTGTATTTCATCGTCAATGAGAAGGTCCAAGGGATACAGTAAACCTGAAGTGAAGCATCGGAATCTAAAACTGGACTCACAGGAGAGGTTCAAATCATAGAAAGTGAGAGTGTCAGTCCTCTTTTACTTAAGTCGGCATTCTGCCTTTTGTATTAAATTCGTATGCAATTTCTGTGTTTCATCGTCAATAAGAATGTCCAATGGATACAGTAAACCTGAAGTGAACCATCGGAATCTAAAACTGGACACACAGGAGAGGTCAAATCATAGATAGTTAGAGTGTCAGTCCCCTTGTACTTAAGTCGGCATTGTGTCTTTTCTCATTATTTCCGATGCAATTTCTGTGTTTCATCGTCAATAAGAAGGTCCTAGGGATACAGTAAACCTGAAATGAAGCATCGTAATCTAAAACTGGACTCACAGGAGAGGTTCAAATCATAGAGAGTTAGAGTGTCTGCCCTCTTGTACTTCAGTCAGCATTGTGCCTTTTGTATTAAATTCGGATGCAAACTCTGTGTTTCATCGTCAATAAGAAGGTCCAAGGGATACAGTAAACCTGAAGTGAAGCACCGGAATCTAAAACTGGACTCACAGGAGAGGTTCAAATCATAGATAGTGAGAGTGTCAGTCCTCTTTTACTTAAGTCGGCATTGTGCCTTTTGTATTAAATTCGGATGCAATTTCTGTGTTTCATCGTCAATAAGAAGGTGCAAGGTATACAGTAAACCTGAAGTGAAGCATCGGAATCTAAAAGTGGACTCACAGGAGAGGTTCAAATCATAGAGAGTTACAGTGTCAGTCCTCTCGTACTTAAGTCGGCATTGTGCCCTTTGAATTTAATACCGATGCAATTTCTGTGTTTCATCATCAATAAGAAGGTGCAAGGTATACCGTAAACTTGAAGTGAAGCATCGGAATCTAAAACTGGACTCACAGGAGAGGTTCAAATCATAGAAAGGGAGAGCGTCAGTTCTCTTTTACTTAAGTCGGCATTGTGCATTTTGTATCAAATTCGGATGCAATTTCTGTATTTCATCGTCAATAAGAAGGTCCAAGGAATACAGTAAACCTGAAGTGAAGCATCGGAATCTATAACTGGACTCACAGGAGAGGTTCAAATCGTAGATAGTTAGAGTGTCAGTCCTCTTGTACTTAATTCGGCATTGTGTGTTTTGAATTTAATTCCGATGCAATTTCTGTGTTTCATCGTCAATTAGAAGGTGCAAGGTATACAGTAAACCTGAAGCGAAGCAGCGGAATCCAAAACTGGACTCACAGGAGAGGTTCAAATCAAAGAGAGTTAGGGTGTCAGTCCTCTTGTACTTAAGTCGGCATTGTGACTCATGAATTTAATTCCGATGCAATTTCTGTGTTTCATCGTCAATAAGAAGGTGCAAGGTATACAGCAAACCTGAAGTGAAGCATCGGAATCTAAAACTGGGGTCACAGGAGAGGTTCAAATCATAGAAAGAGAGAGTGTCAGTCCTCTTTTACTTAAGTCAGCATTGTGCCTTTTGTATTAAATTCGGATGCAATTTCTGTATTTCATCGTCAATAAGAAGGTCCAAGGGATACAGTAAACCTGAAGTGAAGCATCGGAATCTAAAACTGGACTCACAGGAGAGGTTCAAATCATAGGAAGGGAGAGTGTCAGTCCTCTTGTACTTAAGTCGGCCTTGTGCCTTTTGTACTAAATTGGGATGCAATTTCTGTGTTTCATCGTCAATAAGAAGGTGCAAAGTATACTATAAACCTGAAGTGATGCATCGGAATCTAAAACTGGACTCTCAGGAGAGGTTCAAATCATAGATAGTTAGAGTTTCAGTCCTTTTGTACTTAAGTCGGCATTGTGCCTTTTGTATTAAATTCCGATGCAAATTCTGTGTTTCGTCGTCAATAAGAAGGTGCAAGGTATACAGTAAACCAGAAGTGAAGCTTCGGAATCTAAAACTGGACTCACAGGAGAGGTTCAAATTGTAGAGAGTTAGTGTGTCAGTCGTCTTGTACTTAAGTCGGCATTGTGCCTTTTGAATTTAATTCCGATGCAATTTCTGTGTTTCAACGTCAATACGAAGGTCCAAGGGATACAGTAATCCTGAAGTAAAGCATTGGAATCTAAACTGGAACCACAGGAGAGGTTCAAATTGTAGAGAGTTAGAGTGTCAGTCCTCCTGTACTTAAGTCGGCATTGTGCCTTTTGAATTTAATTCCGATGCAATTTCTGTGTTTCATCGTCAATAAGAAGGTGCAAGGTATACAGTAAAGCTGAAGTGAAGCATCGCAATCTGAAACTAACCTCACAGGAGAGGTTCATATTGTAGAGAGTTAGAGTATCAGTCCACTTGTACTTAGTCGTCATTGTGCCTTTTGAATTCAATTCCGATGCAATTTTTGTGTTTCAACGTCAATAAGAAGGTCCAAGGGATACAGTAATCCTGAAGTGAAGCATCGGAATCTAAAACTGAACTCACAGGAGAGGTTCAATTCATAGAAAGGAGAACGTCAGTCCTCTTGTACTTAAGACGGCATTGTGCCTTTTGTTTTAAATTCGGATGCTATTTCTGTATTTCATCGTCAATAAGAAGGTCCAGGGTACACAGAAGACCTGAAGTGAAGCATCGGAATCTAAAACTGGACTCGCAGGAGAGGTTCAAGTCATAGATAGTTAGAGTGTCAGTCCTCTTGTACTTATGTTGGCATAGTGTCTTTTGTATTTAATTCCGATGCAATTTCTGTGTTTCATCGTCAATAAGAAGGTCCAAGGGATACAGTAAACCTGTAGTGAAGAAACGGAATCTAGAACTGGACTCACAGGAGAGGTTCAAATCATAGAAAGGGAGAGTGTCAGTCCTCTTGTACTTAAGTCGGCCTTGTGCCTTTTGTACTAAATTCGGATGCAAACTCTGTGTTTCATCGCCAATAAGAAGGTCCAAGGGATACAGTAAACCTGAAGTGAAGCATCGGATTCTAAAACTGGACTCACAGGAGAGGTTCAAATCATAGAAGGTGAGAGTGTCAGTCCTCTTGTACTTAAGTCGGCATTGTGCCTTTTGAATTTAATTCCGGTGCAATTTCTGTGGTTCATCGTCAATAAGAAGGTGCAAGGAATACAGTAAACCTGAAGTGAATCTTCGGAATCCAAAACTGGACCCACAGGACAGGTTCAAATCATAGAAACTTAGAGTGTCAGTCCTCTTGTACTTAAGTCGGCATTGTGACTCTTGAATTTAATTCCGTTGCAATTTCTGTGTTTCATCGTCAATAAGAAGGTGCCAATTATACAGTAAACCTGAAGTGAAGCATCGGAATCTAAAACTGGACTCACAGGAGAGGTTCAAATCATTGAAAGAGAGAGTGTCAGTCCTCTTTTACTTAAGACGGCAATGTGCATTTTTTATTAAATTCGGATGCAATTTCTGTATTTCATTGTCAATAAGAAGGTCCAAGGGATACAGTAAACCTGACGTGAAGCATCGGAATCTATAACTGGACTCACAGGAGAGGTTCAAATCGTAGATAGTTAGAGTGTCAGTCCTCTTGTACTTATGTCGGCATTGTGTGTTTTGAAACTAATTCCGATGCAATTTCTGTGTTTCATCGTCAATAAGAAGGTGCAAGGTATACAGTAAACCTCAAGCGAAGCATCGGAATCCAAAACTGGACTCACAGGAGAGGTCCAAATCATAGAGAGTAAGAGTGTCAGTCCTCTCGCACTTAAGTCGGCATTGTGTCTCTTGAATTTAATTCCGATGCAATTTCTGTGTTTCATCGTCAATAAGAAGGTGCAAGGTATACAGTAAACCTGAAGTGAAGCATCGGAATCTAAAACTGGGGTCACAGGAGAGGTTCAAATCATAGAAAGAGAGAGTGTCAGTCCTCTTGTACTTAAGTTGGCATAGTGTCTTTTGTATTTAATTCCGATGCAATTTCAGTGTTTCATCGTCAATAATAAGGTGCAAGGTATACAGTAAACCTAAAGTGAAGCATCGGAATCCAAAACTGGACTCACAGGACAGGTTCAAATCATAGAGGGTTAGAGTGTCACTCCTTTTGTACTTAAGTCGGCATTATGCCTTTTGAATTTAATTCTGATGCAATTTCTGTGTTTCATCGTCAATAAGAAGGTCCAAGGGATACAGTAAACCTGAAGTGAAGCATCGGAATCTAAAACTGGACCCACAGAAGAGGTTTAAATCATAGAAAGAGAGAGTGTCAGTCCACTTTTACTTAAGTCGGCATTATGCCTTTGTATTAAATTCGGATGCTATTTCTGCATTTCATCGTCAAAAAGAAGGTCCAAGGGATACAGTAAATCTGAAGGGAAGCATCGGAATCCAAAACTGGACTCACAGGAGAGGTTCAAATCATAGAGAGTTAGAGTGTCAATCCTCTTGTACTTAAGTCGGCATTGTGCCTTTTGAATTTAATTCCGATGCAATTTCTGTGTTTCATCGTCAATAGGAAGGTGCAAGGTATACAGTAATCCTGAAGTGAAGCATCAGAATCTAAATCTGGACTCACAGGAGAGTTTGAAATCATAGAAAATTAGAGTGTGAGTCCACTTGTACTTAAGACGGCGTTGTGCCTTTTGAATTTAATTCCAATGCAGTTTTTGTATTTCATCGTCAATAAGACGGTGCAAGGTATACAGTAAACCTGAAGTGAAGCATCGGAATCTAAAACTGGAATCACAGGAGAGGTTCAAATCATATATAGGGAGAGTGTCACTCCTCTTGTACTTAAGTCGGCATTGTGCCTTTTGTATTAAATACGGATGCAATTCCTGTGTTACATCGTCAATAAGAAGGTGCAAGTTATACAGTAAACCTGAAGTGAAGCATCGGTATCTGAAACTGGACTCACAGGAGAGGTTCAAATCATAGAGAGAGAGAGTGACAGTCCTCTTTTACTTAAGTCGGCATTGTGCTTTTTGTATTAAATTCCGATGAAATTTCTGTGTTTCATCGTCAATAAGAAGGTCCAAGGGATACAGTAACCCTTAAGTGAAGCATCGGAATCTAAAACTGGACTCACAGGTGAGGTTCAAATCATTGAAAAGGGAGAGTGTCAGTCCTCTTGTACTTAAGTCGGCCTTGTGCCTTTTGTACTAAATTCGATAGCAATTTCTGTGTTTCATCGTCAATAAGAAGGTGCAAGGTATACAGTAAACCTGAAGTGAAGCATCGGAATCTAAAACTGGACTCACAGGTGAGGTTCAAATCATAGAAAGTGAGAGTGTCAAACCTCGTTTGCTTAAGTCGGCATTGTGCCTTTTGTATTAAATTCCGATGAAATTTCTGTGTTTCATCGTCAATAAGAAGGTGCAAGGTATACAGTAAACCAGAAGTGAAGCATCGGAATCCAAAACTGGACTCACAGGAGGGGTTCAAATTGTAGAGTGTTAGAGTGTCAGTCATCTTGTACTTAAGTCGGCATTGTGCCTTTTGAATTTAATTCCGATGCAACTTCTGTTCGTCATCGTCAATAAGAAGGTGCAAGGGATATAGTAAACCTGAAGTGAAGCTTTGGAATCTAAACTGGACCCACAGGAGAGGTTCAAATTGTAGAGAGTTAGAGTGTCAGTCCTCTTGTACTTGAGTCGGCATTGTGCCTTTTGAATTTAATTCCGATGCAATTTCTGTGTTTCATCGTCAATAAGAAGGTGCAAGGTATACAGTAAACCTGAAGTGAAGCATCGGAATCTAAAACCGTTGTCACAGGAGAGGTTCAGATCATAGGAAGAGAGAGAGTCAGTCCTCTTTTACTTCAGTCGGCATTGCGCCATTTGTATTAATTTCGGATGCAATTTCTATATTTCATCGTCAATAAGAAGGTCCAAGGGATACAGTAAACCTGAAGTGAGCATCTGAATCCAAAACTGGACTCACAGGAGAGGTTCAAATCATAGAGAGTTAGAGTGTCAGTCCTCTTGTACTTAAGTTGGCATAGTGTCTTTTGTATTTAATTCCGATGCAATTTCTGTGTTTCATCGTCAATAATAAGGTGCAAGGTATACAGTAAACCTGAAGTGAAGCATCGGAATCCAAAACTGGACTCACAGGTGAAGTTCACATCATAGTGGGTTAGAGTGTCAGTCCTCTTATACTTAAGTCGGGATTATGCCTTTTGAATTTAATTCCGATGCAATTTCTGTGTTTCATCGTCAATAAGAAGGTGCAAGATATACAGTAAACCTGAAGTGAAGCATCGGAATCTAAAACTGGACTCACAGAAGAGGTTTAAATCATAGAAAGAGAGAGTGTCAGTATACTTTTACTTAAGTCGGGATTGTGCATTTTGTATTAAATTCGGATGCTATTTCTGTATTTCATCGTCAATAAGAAGGTCCAAGGGATACAGTAAACCTGAAAGGAAGCATCGGAATCGAAACCTGGACTCACAGGAGAGTTCAAATCATAGATAGTTAGAGTGTCAGTCCCCTTGTATTTAAGTCGGCATTGTGTCTTTTTAATTTAATTCCGATGCAATTTCTATATTTCATCGTCAATAAGAAGGTCCAAGGGATACAGTAAGTATGAAGTGAAGCATCGGAATCGAAAACTGGACTCACAGGTGATGTTCACATCATAGAGGGTTAGAGTGTCAGTCCTCTTGAACTTAAGTCGGCATTATGCCTTTTGAATTTAATTCCGATGCAATTTCTGTGTTTCATCGTCAATAAGAAGGTGCAAGGTATACAGTAAACCTGAAGTGAAGCATCGGAATCTAAAACTGGACTCACAGAAGAGGTTTAAATCATAGAAAGAGAGAGTGTCAGTATACTTTTACTTAAGTCGGCATTGTGCCTTTTGTATTAAATTCGGATGCTATTTCTGTATTTCATCGTCAATAGGAAGGTCCAAGGGATACAGTAAACCTGAAGGGAAGCATCGGAATCTAGAACTGGAATCACAGGAGAGGTTCAAATCATAGATAGGGTGAGTGTCAGTCCTCTTGTACTTAAGTCGGCATTCTGTCTTTTGAATTTAATACCGATGCAATTTCTGTGTCTCATCGTCAATAAGAAGGTGCAAGGTATACAGTAAACCAGAAGTAAAGCATCGGAATCTAAACCTGGACTCACAGGAGAAGTTCTATTTCTAGAGAGTTAGAGTGTCAGTCCTCTTGTACTTAAGTCTGCATTGTGTCTTTTGAATTTAATTCCGATGCAATTTCTGTGTTTCATCGTCAATAAGAAGGTCCTAGGGATACAGTAAACCTAAAATGAAGCATCGGAATCTAAAACTGGACTCACAGGAGGGGTTCAAATCATAGAAAGAGAGAGTGTCAGTCCTCTTTTACTTAAGTCGGCATTGTGCCTTTTGTATTAAATTCGGATGCAATTTCTGTGTTTCATCGTCAATAAGAAGGTCCTAGGGATACAGTAAACCTGAAATGAAGCATCGGAATCTAAAACTGGGCTCACAGGAGGGGTTCAAATCATAGAAAGAGAGAGTTTCGGTCCTCTTTCGCTTAAGTCGGCATTGTGCCTTTTGTATTAAATTCAGATGCAATTTCTGTATCTCATCGTCAATAAGAAAGTCCAAGGGATACAGTAAACCTGAAGTGAAGCATCGGAATCTAAAACTGGACTCACTGGAGAGGTTCAAATCATAGAAAGTGAGAGCGTCAGTCCACTTGTACTGAAGTCGGCATCGTGCCTTTTGTATTTAATTCCGATGCAATTTCTGTGTTTCATCGTCAATAAGAAGGTGCAAGGTATACAGTAAACCTGAAGAGAAGCATCGGAATCTAAAACTCGACTCACAGGAGAGGTTCAAATCATAGAAAGAGAGAGTGTCAGTCCTCTTTTACTTAAGTCGGACTTTTGTATTAAATTCGGATGCAATTTCTGTGTTTCATCGTCAATAAGAAGGCCTAAGGGATACCGTAAACCTGAAGTGGAGCATCGGAATCTTGAACAGGACTCACAGGAGAGGTTCAAATCATAGAAAGGGAGAGTATCAGTCCTCTTCTACATAAGTCGGCATTGTACATTTTGTATTAAATTCGGATGCAACTTCTGTGTTTCATCGTCAATAAGAAGGTACAAGGTATACAGTAAACCTGAAGTGCACTATCGGAATCTAAAACTGGACTCACTGGAGAGGTTCAAATCATAGAAAGTGAGGGTGTCAGACCTCTTGTACTTAAGTCGGCATTGTGCCTTTAGTATTAGATTCCGATGCAATTTCTGTGTTTCATCGTCAATAAGACGGTGCAAGATATACAGTAAACCTGAAGTGAAGCAACGGAATCTAAAACTGGACTCACAGGAGAGGTTCAAATCATAGAAAGATGGATTGACAGTCCTCTTCTACTTAAGTCGGCATTGTGCCTTTTGTATTGAATTCGTATGCAATTTCTGTGTTTCATCGTAAATAAGAAGGTGCAAGGTATACAGTAAACCTGAAGTGAAGCATCGGAATCTAAAACTGGACTAACAGGAGACGTTCAAATCATAGAAAGTGAGAGTGTCAGTCCTCTTGTACTTAAGTCGGCATTGTGTCTTTTGAATTACTTCCGATGCAATTTCTGTGTTTCATCGTCAATAATAAGGTGCAAGGTATACAGTAAACCTGAAGTGAAGCATCGGAATCCGAAACTGGACCCACAGGAGAGGTTCAAATCATAGAGAGTTAGAGTGTCAGTCCTCTTGTACTTAAGTCGGCATTGTGCCTTTGAATTTATTCCGATGCAATTTCTGTGTTTCATCGTCAATGAGACGGTGTAAGGTATACAGTGAACCTGAAGTGAAGCATCGGAATCTAAAATTGGACTCACAGGAGAGGTTCAAATCATAGAAAGAGAAAGTGCCAGTCCTCTTTTACTTAAGTCGGCATTGTGCCTTTTGTATTAAATTCGGATGAAATTTCTGTGTTTCATCGTCAATAAGAAGGTCCAACGAATACAGTAAACCTGAAGTGAAGCATCGGAATCTGAAACTGGACTCACAGGAGAGGATTAAATCGTAGAATGGGAGAGTGTCAGTCCTCTTGTACTTCAGTCGGCATTGTGCCACTTGTATTAAATTCGAAGGCAATTTCTGTGTTTCATCGTCAATAAGAAGGTGCAAGGTAAACAGTAAACCTGAAGTGAAGCATCGGAATATAAAACTGGACTCACAGGAGAGGTTCAAATTGTAGAGAGTTAGAGTGTCAGTCCTCTTGTACTTAAGTCTGCATTGTGTCTTTTGAATTTAATTCCGATGCAATTACTGTGTTTCATCGTCAATAAGAAGGTCCTAGGGATACAGTAAACCTGAAATGAAGCATCGGAATCTAAAACTGGACTCACAGGAGGGGTTCAAATCATGGAAAGAGAGAGAGTCAGTCCTCTTTTACTTAAGTCGGCATTGCGCCTTTTGTATTAATTTCGGATGCAATTTCTATATTTCATCGTCAATAAGAAGGTCCAAGGGATACAGTAAACCTGAAGTGAAGCATCGGAATCCAAAACTGGACTCACAGGTGAAGTTCACATCATAGAGGGTTAGAGTGTCAGTCCTCTTGTACTTAAGTCGGCATTATGCCTTTTGAATTTAATTCCGATGCAATTTCTGTGTTTCATCGTCAATAAGAAGGTGCAAGGTATACAGTAAACCTGAAGTGAAGCATCGGAATCTAAAACTGGACTCACAGAAGAGGTTTAAATCATAGAAAGAGAGAGTGTCAGTATACTTTTACTTAAGTCGGGATTGTGCCTTTTGTATTAAATTCGGATGCTATTTCTGTATTTCATCGTCAATAGGAAGGTCCAAGGGATACAGTAAACCTGAAGGGAAGCATCGGAATCTAGAACTGGAATCACAGGAGAGGTTCAAATCATAGATAGGGTGAGTGTTAGTCTTCTTGTACTTAAGTCGGCATTCTGTCTTTTGAATTTAATACCGATGCAATTTCTGTGTCTCATCGTCAATAAGAAGGTGCAAGGTATACAGTAAACCTGAAGAGAAGCATCGGAATCTAAAACTCGACTCACAGGAGAGGTTCAAATCATAGAAAGAGAGAGTGTCAGTCCTCTTTTACTTAAGTCGGACTTTTGTATTAAATTCGGATGCAATTTCTGTGTTTCATCGTCAATAAGAAGGCCTAAGGGATACCGTAAACCTGAAGTGGAGCATCGGAATCTTGAACAGGACTCACAGGAGAGGTTCAAATCATAGAAAGGGAGAGTATCAGTCCTCTTCTACATAAGTCGGCATTGTACATTTTGTATTAAATTCTGATGCAACTTCTGTGTTTCATCGTCAATAAGAAGGTACAAGGTATACAGTAAACCTGAAGTGCACTATCGGAATCTAAAACTGGACTCACTGGAGAGGTTCAAATCATAGAAAGTGAGGGTGTCAGACCTCTTGTACTTAAGTCGGCATTGTGCCTTTAGTATTAGATTCCGATGCAATTTCTGTGTTTCATCGTCAATAAGAAGGTGCAAGATATACAGTAAACCTGAAGTGAAGCAACGGAATCTGAAACTGGACTCACAGGAGAGGTTCAAATCATAGAAAGAGGGATTGACAGTCCTCTTCTACTTAAGTCGGCATTGTGCCTTTTGTATTAAATTCGTTTGCAATTTCTGTGTTTCATCGTCAATAAGAAGGTGCAAGGTATACAGTAAACCTGAAGTGAAGCATCGGAATCTAAAACTGGACTAACAGGAGACGTTCAAATCATAGAAGGTGAGAGTGTCAGTCCTCTTGTACTTAAGTCGGCATTGTGTCTTTTGAATTACTTCCGATGCAATTTCTGTGTTTCATCGTCAATAATAAGGTGCAAGGTATACAGTAAACCTGAAGTGAAGCATCGGAATCCGAAACTGGACCCACAGGAGAGGTTCAAATCATAGAGAGTTAGAGTGTCAGTCCTCTTGTACTTAAGTCGGCATTGTGCCTTTGAATTTATTCCGATGCAATTTCTGTGTTTCATCGTCAATGAGACGGTGTAAGGTATACAGTGAACCTGAAGTGAAGCATCGGAATCTAAAATTGGACTCACAGGAGAGGTTCAAATCATAGAAAGAGAGAGTGCCAGTCCTCTTTTACTTAAGTCGGCATTGTGCCTTTTGTATTAAATTCGGATGAAATTTCTGTGTTTCATCGTCAATAAGAAGGTCCAACGAATACAGTAAACCTGAAGTGAAGCATCGGAATCTGAAACTGGACTCACAGGAGAGGATTAAATCATAGAATGGGAGAGTGTCAGTCCTCTTGTACTTCAGTCGGCATTGTGCCACTTGTATTAAATTCGAAGGCAATTTCTGTGTTTCATCGTCAATAAGAAGGTGCAAGGTAAACAGTAAACCTGAAGTGAAGCATCGGAATATAAAACTGGACTCACAGGAGAGGTTCAAATTGTAGAGAGTTAGAGTGTCAGTCCTCTTGTACTTAAGTCTGCATTGTGTCTTTTGAATTTAATTCCGATGCAATTACTGTGTTTCATCGTCAATAAGAAGGTCCTAGGGATACAGTAAACCTGAAATGAAGCATCGGAATCTAAAACTGGACTCACAGGAGGGGTTCAAATCATGGAAAGAGAGAGAGTCAGTCCTCTTTTACTTAAGTCGGCATTGCGCCTTTTGTATTAATTTCGGATGCAATTTCTATATTTCATCGTCAATAAGAAGGTCCAAGGGATACAGTAAACCTGAAGTGAAGCATCGGAATCCAAAACTGGACTCACAGGTGAAGTTCACATCATAGAGGGTTAGAGTGTCAGTCCTCTTGTACTTAAGTCGGCATTATACCTTTTGAATTTAATTCCGATGCAATTTCTGTGTTTCATCGTCAATAAGAAGGTGCAAGGTATACAGTAAACCTGAAGTGAAGCATCGGAATCTAAAACTAGACTCACAGAAGAGGTTTAAATCATAGAAAGAGAGAGTGTCAGTATACTTTTACTTAAGTCGGGATTGTGCCTTCTGTATTAAATTCGGATGCTATTTCTGTATTTCATCGTCAATAGGAAGGTCCAAGGGATACAGTAAACCTGAAGGGAAGCATCGGAATCTAGAACTGGAATCACAGGAGAGGTTCAAATCATAGATAGGGTGAGTGTTAGTCTTCTTGTACTTAAGTCGGCATTCTGTCTTTTGAATTTAATACCGATGCAATTTCTGTGTCTCATCGTCAATAAGAAGGTGCAAGGTATACAGTAAACCTGAAGAGAAGCATCGGAATCTAAAACTCGACTCACAGGAGAGGTTCAAATCATAGAAAGAGAGAGTGTCAGTCCTCTTTTACTTAAGTCGGACTTTTGTATTAAATTCGGATGCAATTTCTGTGTTTCATCGTCAATAAGAAGGCCTAAGGGATACCGTAAACCTGAAGTGGAGCATCGGAATCTTGAACAGGACTCACAGGAGAGGTTCAAATCATAGAAAGGGAGAGTATCAGTCCTCTTCTACATAAGTCGGCATTGTACATTTTGTATTAAATTCGGATGCAACTTCTGTGTTTCATCGTCAATAAGAAGGTACAAGGTATACAGTAAACCTGAAGTGCACTATCGGAATCTAAAACTGGACTCACTGGAGAGGTTCAAATCATAGAAAGTGAGGGTGTCAGACCTCTTGTACTTAAGTCGGCATTGTGCCTTTAGTATTAGATTCCGATGCAATTTCTGTGTTTCATCGTCAATAAGAAGGTGCAAGATATACAGTAAACCTGAAGTGAAGCAACGGAATCTGAAACTGGACTCACAGGAGAGGTTCAAATCATAGAAAGAGGGATTGACAGTCCTCTTCTACTTAAGTCGGCATTGTGCCTTTTGTATTAAATTCGTATGCAATTTCTGTGTTTCATCGTCAATAAGAAGGTGCAAGGTATACAGTAAACCTGAAGTGAAGCATCGGAATCTAAAACTGGACTAACAGGAGACGTTCAAATCATAGAAGGTGAGAGTGTCAGTCCTCTTGTACTTAAGTCGGCATTGTGTCTTTTGAATTACTTCCGATGCAATTTCTGTGTTTCATCGTCAATAATAAGGTGCAAGGTATACAGTAAACCTGAAGTGAAGCATCGGAATCCGAAACTGGACCCACAGGAGAGGTTCAAATCATAGAGAGTTAGAGTGTCAGTCCTCTTGTACTTAAGTCGGCATTGTGCCTTTGAATTTATTCCGATGCAATTTCTGTGTTTCATCGTCAATGAGACGGTGTAAGGTATACAGTGAACCTGAAGTGAAGCATCGGAATCTAAAATTGGACTCACAGGAGAGGTTCAAATCATAGAAAGAGAGAGTGCCAGTCCTCTTTTACTTAAGTCGGCATTGTGCCTTTTGTATTAAATTCGGATGAAATTTCTGTGTTTCATCGTCAATAAGAAGGTCCTAGGGATACAGTAAACCTGAAATGAAGCATCGGAATCTAAAACTGGGCTCACAGGAGGGGTTGAAATCATAGAAAGAGAGAGTTTCGGCCCTCTTTCACTTAAGTCGGCATTGTGCCTTTTGTATTAAATTCAGATGCAATTTCTGTATCTCATCGTCAATAAGAAGGTCCAAGGGATACAGTAAACCTGAAGTGAAGCATCGGAATCTAAAACTGGACTCACTGGAGAGGTTCAAATCATAGAAAGTGAGAGTGTCAGTCCACTTGTACTGATGTCGGCATCGTGCCTTTTGTATTTAATTCCGATGCAATTTCTGTGTCTCATCGTCAATAAGAGGGTGCAAGGTATACAGTAAACCTGAAGAGAAGCATCGGAATCTAAAACTCGACTCACAGGAGAGGTTCAAATCATAGAAAGAGAGAGTGTCAGTCCTCTTTTACTTAAGTCGGACTTTTGTATTAAATTCGGATGCAATTTCTGTGTTTCATCGTCAATAAGAAGGCCTAAGGGATACAGTAAACCTGAAGTGGAGCATCGGAATCTTGAACAGGACTCACAGGAGAGGTTCAAATCATAGAAAGGGAGAGTATCAGTCCTCTTCTACATAAGTCGGCATTGTACATTTTGTATTAAATTCGGATGCAACTTCTGTGTTTCATCGTCAATAAGAAGGTACAAGGTATACAGTAAACCTGAAGTGCACTATCGGAATCTAAAACTGGACTCACTGGAGAGGTTCAAATCATGGAAAGTGAGGGTGTCAGTCCTCTTGTACTTAAGTCGGCATTGTGCCTTTAGTATTAGATTCCGATGCAATTTCTGTGTTTCATCGTCAATAAGAAGGTGCAAGATATACAGTAAACCTGAAGTGAAGCAACGGAATCTAAAACTGGACTCACAGGAGAGGTTCAAATCATAGAAACAGGGATTGACAGTCCTCTTTTACATAAGTCGGCATTGTGCCTTTTGTATTAAATTCGTATGCAATTTCTGTGTTTCATCGTCAATAAGAAGGTGCAAGGTATACAGTAAACCTGAAGTGAAGCATCGGAATATAAAACTGGACTAACAGGAGACGTTCAAATCATAGAAAGTGAGAGTGTCAGTCCCCTTGTACTTAAGTCGGCATTGTGTCTTTTGAATTACTTCCGATGCAATTTCTGTGTTTCATCGTCATTAATAAGGTGCAAGGTATACAGTAAACCTGAAGTGAAGCATAGGAATCCGAAACTGGACACACAGGAGAGGTTCAAATCATAGAGAGTTAGAGTGTCAGTCCTCTTGTACTTAAGTCGGCATTGTGCCTTTTGAATTTAATTCCGATGCAATTTCTGTGTTTCATCGTCAATAAGACGGTGTAAGGTATACAGTGAACCTGAAGTGAAGCATCGGAATCTAAAATTGGACTCACAGGAGAGGTTCAAATCATAGAAAGAGAGAGTGCCAGTCCTCTTTTACTTACGTCGGCATTGTGCCTTTTGTATTAAATTCGGATGAAATTTCTGTGTTTCATCGTCAATAAGAAGGTCCAACGTATACAGTAAACCTGAAGTGAAGCATCGGAATCTGAAACTGGACTCACAGGAGAGGATCAAATCATAGAATTTGAGAGTGTCAGTCCTCTTGTACTTCAGTCGGCATTGTGCCACTTGTATTAAATTCGAAGGCAATTTCTGTGTTTCATCGTCAATAAGAAGGTGCAAGGTAAACAGTAAACCTGAAGTCAAGCTTCGGAATATAAAACTGGACTCACAGGAGAGGTTCAAATCATTGAAAGTGAGAGTGTCAGTTCTCTTGTACTTAAGTCGGGATCGCGCCTTATGTATTAAATTCGGATGCAATTTCAGTGTTTCATCGTCAATAAGAAGATCCAAGGGATACAGTAAACCTGAAGTGAAGCATCGGAAACTAAATCTGAACTCACAGGAGAGGTTCAAATCATCGATAGTTAGAGTGTCAGTCCTCTTGTCCTTAAGTCGGCATTGTGCCTTTTGAATTTAATTCCGATGCAATTTCTGTGTTTCATGGTCAATAAGAAGGTGCAAGGTATACAGTAAATCTGAAGAGAAGCATCGGAATCTAAAACTGGACTCACAGGAGAGGTTCAAATCATAGATATAGATAGTGTCAGTAATCTTTTACTTAAGTCGGCCTTTTGTATTAAATTCGGATGCAATTTCTGTGTTTCATCGTCAATAAGAAGGCCTAAGGGAAACAGTAAACCTGAAGTGAATTATCGGAATCTAAAACTGGACTCACAGGAGAGGTTAAAATCATAGAAAGTTAGAGTGTCAGTCCACTTGTACATAAGTCGGCATTGTGCCTTTTGTATTAAATTCGGATGCAATTTCTGTGTTCATCGTCAATAAGAAGGTGCAAGGTATACAGTAAACCTGAAGTGAAGCATCGGAATCTAAAACTGGACTCACAGGAGAGGTTCAAATCATAGAAAGAGAGAGTGTCAGTCCTCTTTTACTTAAGTCGGACTTTTGTATTAAATTCGGATGCAATTTCTGTGTTTCATCGTCAATAAGAAGGCCTAAGGGATACAGTAAACCTGAAGTGAAGCATCGGAATCTTGAACTGGTCTCACAGGAGAGGTTCAAATCATTGAAAGGGAGAGTGTCAGTCCTCTTGTACTTAAGTCGGCATTGTGCCTTTAGTATTAGATTCCGATGCAATTTCTGTGTTTCATCGTCAATAATAAGGTGCAAGATATACAGTAAACCTGAAGTGAAGCAGCGGAATCTAAAACTGGACTCACAGGAGAGGTTCAAATTATAGAAAGAGGGAGTGAAAGTCCTCTTTTACTTAGGTCGGCATTGTGCCTTTTGTATTAAATTCGTATGAACTTTCTGTGTTTCATCGTCAATAAGAAGGTCCAAGGTATACAGTAGACCTGAAGTGAGGCATCGGAATCTGAAACTGGACTCACAGGAGATGATCAACTCATAGAATGGGAGAGTGTCTGTCCTCTTGTACTTAAGTCGGCATTGTTCCTTTTGTATTAAATTCGGATGCATATTCTGTGTTTCATCGTCAATAAGAAGGTGCTAGGTATATAGTAAACCTGAAGTGAAGCATCGGAACCTATAACTGGACTCACAGGAGAGGTTCAAATCATAGATAGTTAGAGTGTCAGTCCTCTTGTACATAAGTCGGCATTGTGTCTGTTGAATTTAATTCCGATGCAATTTCTGTGTTTCATCGTCAATAAGAAGGTGCTAGGTATACAGTAAACCTGAAGTGAAGCATCGGAATACAAAACTAAACTCACAGGAGAGGTTCAAATCATAGAAAGAGAGATAGTCGTTCCTCTTTTACTTAAGTAGGCATTGTGCCTTTTGTATTAAATTCGGATGCAATTTCTGTGTTTCATCGTTAATTAGAAGGTCCAAGGGATACAGTAAACCTGAAGTGAAGCATCGGAATCTAAAACTGGACTCACAGGAGAGGTTCAAAACATAGATAGTTAGAGTGTCAGTCCTCTTGTACTTAAGTCGGCATTGTGTCTTTTGAATTTAATTCCGATGCACGTTCTGTGTTTCATCGTCAATAAGAAGGTGCAAGATATACAGTAAACCTGAAGTGAAGCATCGGAATCTAAAACTGGATTCACAGGAGAGGTTCAAATCATAGAGAGTTAGAGTGTCAGTCCTCTTGTAGTTAAGTCGGCATTGTGCCTTCTGAATTTAATTCCGATGCAATTTCTGTGTTTCATCGTCAATAAGAAGGTGCAAGGTATACAGTAATCCTGAAGTGAAGCATCGGAATCTAAAACTGGACTCACAGGAGAGGTTCAAATCATAGAGAGATCGAGTGTCAGTTCTATTGTACTTAAGTCGGCATTGTCCCTTTTGTATTTAATTCCGATGCAATTTCTGTGTTTCATCGTCAATAAGAAGGTGCAAGGTATACAGTAAATCTGAACTGAAGCATCGGAATCTAAAACTGGACTCACAGGAGAGGTTCAAATCATAGAAAGTGAGAGTGTCGGTCCTCTTTTACATAAGTCGGCAATGTGCCTTTTGTATTAAATTAGGATGCAATTTCTGTATTTCATCGTCAATAAGAAGGCCAAGGGATACAGTGAACCTGAAGTGAAGCATCGGAACCTAAAACTGGAGTCACAGGAGTGGTTCAAATCGTAGATAGTTTGAGTGTCAGTCCTCTTGTACTTAAGTCGGCATTGTAAATTCTGAATTTAATTCCGATGCAATTTCTGTGTTTCATCGTCAATAAGAAGGTGCAAGGAATACAGTATTCCTGAAGTGAAGCATCGGAATCTAAAACTGGACTCACAGGAGAGGTTCAAATCATAGAAAGAGAGAGTGTCGGTCCTCTTTTACTTAAGTCGGCATTGTGCCTTCTGTATTAAATTCGGATGCAATTTCTGTATTTCATCGTCAATAAGAAGGTCCAAGGGATACAGTAAACCTGAAGTAAAGCACCGGAATCTAAAACTAGACTCACAGGATAGGTTCTAATCATAGAAAATGAGAGTGTCAGTCCTCTTTTACCTAAGTCATCCTTTTATATTAAATGCGGATGCAATTTCTGTGTTTCATCGTCAATAAGAAGGTGCAAGGTATGCAGTAAACCTGAAGTGATGCATCGGAATCCAAAACTGGACTCACAGGAAAGGTTCAAAACATAGAGAGTTCGAGTGTCAGTTCTCTTGTACTTAAGTCGGCATTGTGCCTTTTGTATTTAATTCCAATGCAATTTCTGTGTTTCATCGTCAATAAGAAGGTGCAAGGTATACAGTAAACCTGAACTGAAGCATCGGAATCTAAAACTGGACTCACAGGAGAGGTTCAAATCATAGAAAGTGAGAGTGTCGGTCCTCTTTTACATAAGTCGGCAATGTGCCTTTTGTATTAAATTCGGATGCAATTTCTGTATTTCATCGTCAATAAGAAGGCCAAGGGATACAGTAAATCTGAAGTGAAGCATCGGAACCAAAAACTAGACTCACAGGAGAGGTTCAAATCGTAGATAGTTAGAGTGTCAGTCCTCTTGTACTTAAGTCGGCATTGTGCCTTCTGAATTTAATTCCGATGCATATTCTGTGTCTCATCGTCAATTGGAAGGTGCAAGGTATACAGTAAACCTGAACTGAAGCATCGGAATCTAAAACTGGACTCACAGGAGGAGTTCAAATAATAGAAAGTGAGAGTGTCGGTCCTCTTTTACATAAGTCGGCAATGTGCCTTTTGTATTAAATTCGGATGCAATTTCTTTATTTCATCGTCAATAAGAAGGTCCAAGGGATACAGTAAACCTGATGTGAAGCATCGGAATCTAAATCTGGACTCACAGCAGAGGTTCAAATGATAGATAGTTACAGTGTCAGTCCTCTGGTACTTAAGTCGGCATTGTGCCTTCTGAATTTAATTCCGATGCAATTTCTGTGTTTCATCGTCAATAAGAAGGTGCAAGGTATAAAGTAAACCTGAAGTGAAGCATCGGAATCTGAAACTGGACTCACAGGAGAGGTTCAAATCATAGAAAGAGAGAGTGTCGGTCCTCTTTTACTTAAGTCGGCATTGTGCCTTTTCTTTTAAATTCGGATGCAATTTCTGTATTTCATCGTCAATAAGAAGCTCCAAGGGATACAGTATACCTGAAGTGCAGCATCGAAATCTAAAACTGGACTCACAGGAGAGGTTCAAATCATATAAAGTGAGACTGTCAGTCCTCTTGTACTTAAGTCGGCATTGTGCTTTTTTTATTAAATTCCAATGCAATTTCTGTGTTTCATCGTCAATAAGAAGTTGCTAGGTATACAGTAAACCTGAAGTGAAGCATCGGAATCTAAAACTGGACTCACAGGAGTGGTTCAAATCGTAGAAAGAGAGAGTGTCAGTCCTCTTTTACTTACGTCGGCCTTTTGTATTAAATTCGGATGTAATTTCTGTGTTTCATCGTCAATAAGAAGGTCTAACGGATTTAGTAAACCTGAAGTGAAGCATCGGAATCTAGAACTGGACTCACAGGAGAGGTTCAAACCATAGAAAGGGAGAGTGTCAGTCCTCTTGTACTTAAGTCGGCATTGTGCCTTTTGTATTAAATTCGGATGCAATTTCTGTGTTTCATCGTCAATAAGAAGGTACAAGGTATACAGTAAACCTGAAGTGAACTATCGGAATCTAAAACTCTACTCACAGGAGAGGTTCAAATCATAGAAAGTGAGAGTGTCAGTCCTATTGTACTTAAGTCGGCATTGTGCCTTTTGTATTAAATTGGGATTCAATGTCTGTGTTTCATCGTCAAATAGATGGTCCAAGGGATACAGTAAACCTGAAGTGAAGCATCGGAATGTAAAACTGGACTCACAGGAGAGGTTGAAATCATAGAAAGAGAGAGTGTCGGTCCGCTTTTACTTAAGTCGGCATTGTGCCTTTTGTATTAAATTCGGATGCAGTTTCTGTAATTCATCGTCAGTAAGAAGGTCCAAGGGATACATTAAACCTGATGTAGAGCATCGGAATCTAAAACTGGACTCACAGGAGAGGTTCAAATCATAGAAAGTGAGATTGTCAGTCCTCTTGTACGTAAGTCGGCATTGTGCCTTTTGTATTAAATCCGATGCAATTTCTGTGTTTCATCGTCAATAAGAAGATGCAAGGTATACAGTAAACCTGAAGTGAAACATCGGAATCAAAAACTGGACTCACAGGAGAGGTTCAAATAACAGAAAGAGAGAGTGTCAGTCCTCTTTTACTTAAGTCGGCCTATTGTATTAAATTTGGATGCAATTTCTGTGTTTCATCGTCAATAAGAAGGTGTAAGGGATACAGTAAACCTGAAGTGAAGCATCTTAATCTAGAACTGGACTCACAGGAGAGGTTCAAATCATAGGAAGTGAGAGTGTCAGTCCTCTTGTACTTAAGTCGGCATTGTGCCTTTTGAATTAAATTCGGATGCAATTTCTGTGTTTCATCGTCAATATGAAGGTGCAAGGTATACAGTAAACCTGAAGTGAAGCATCGGAATCTGAAATTGGACTCACAGGAGAGGTTCAAATCATAGAAAGAGAGAGTGTCGGTCCTCTTTTACTTAAGTCGGCATTGTGCCTTTTCTTTTAAATTCGGATGCAATTTCTGTATTTCATCGTCAATAAGAAGCTCCAAGGGATACAGTAAAGCTGAAGTGCAGCATCGAAATCTAAAACTGGACTCACAGGAGAGGTTCAAATCATATAAAGTGAGACTGTCAGTCCTCTTGTACTTAAGTCGGCATTGTGCTTTTTGTATTAAATTCCAATGCAATTTCTGTGTTTCATCGTCAATAAGAAAGTGCAAGGTATACAGTAAACCTGAAGTGAAGCATAGGAATCTAAAACTGGACTCACAGGAGTGGTTCAAATCGTAGAAAGAGAGAGTGTCAGTCCTCTTTTACTTACGTCGGCCTTTTGTATTAAATTCGGATGTAATTTCTGTGTTTCATCGTCAATAAGAAGGTCTAACGGATTTAGTAAACCTGAAGTGAAGCATCGCAATCTAGAACTGGACTCACAGGAGAGGTTCAAATCATAGAAAGGGAGAGTGTCAGTCCTCTTGTACTTAAGTCGGCATTGTGCCTTTTGTATTAAATTCGGATGCAATTTCTGTGTTTCATCGTCAATAAGAAGGTACAAGGTATACAGTAAACCTGAAGGGAACTATCGGAATCTAAAACTCTACTCACAGGAGAGGTTCAAATCATAGAAAGTGAGAGTGTCCGTCCTATTGTACTTAAGTCGGCATTGTGCCTTTTGTATTAAATTCGGATGCAGTTTCTGTAATTCATCGTCAGTAAGAAGGTCCAAGGGATACATTAAACCTGATGTGGAGCATCGGAATCTAAAACTGGACTCACAGGAGAGGTTCAAATCATAGAAAGTGAGAGTGTCAGTCCTCTTGTACGTAAGTCGGCATTGTGCCTTTTGTATTAAATTCCGATGCAGTTTCTGTAATTCATCGTCAGTAAGAAGGTCCAAGGGATACATTAAACCTGATGTGGAGCATCGGAATCTAAAACTGGACTCACAGGAGAGGTTCAAATCATAGAAAGTGAGAGTGTCAGTCCTCTTGTACGTAAGTCGGCATTGTGCCTTTTGTATTAAATTCCGATGCAATTCCTGTGTTTCATCGTCAATAAGAAGATGCAAGGTATACAGTAAACCTGAAGTGAAACATCGGAATCAAAAACTAGACTCACAGGAGAGGTTCAAATAATAGAAAGAGAGAGTGTCAGTCCTCTTTTACTTAAGTCGGCCTATTGTATTAAATTCGGATGCAATTTCTGTGTTTCATCGTTAATAAGAAGGTGTAAGGGATACAGTAAACCTGAAGTGAAGCATCTTAATCTAGAACTGGACTCACAGGAGAGGTTCAAATCATAGAAAGGGAGAGTGTCAGTCCTCTTGTACTTAAGTCGGCGTTGTGCCTTTTGAATTAAATTCGGATGCAATTTCTGTGTTTCATCGTCAATATGAAGGTGCAAGGTATACAGTAAACCTGAAGTGAAGCATTGGTATCTAAAACTAGACTCACAGGAGAGGTTCAAATCATAGAGAGTAAGGTTGTCAGTTCTCTTGTACTTAAGTCAGCATTGTGCCTTTTGAATTTAATTCCGATGCAATTCTCGCGTTACATCGTCAATAAGATAGTGCAAGGTATACAGTAAACCTGAACTGAAGCATCGGAATCTAAAACTGGACTCACAGGAGAGGTTCAAATCGTAGATAGTTAGAAAGTCAGTCCTCTTGTACTTAAGTCGGCCTTGTGCCTTCTGAATTTAATTCCGATGCATATTCTGTGTTTCATCGTCAATAAGAAGGTGCAAGGTATACAGTAAACCTGAACTGAAGCATCGGAATCTAAAACTGGAGTCACAGGAGGGGTTCATATCATAGAAAGTGAGAGTTTCGGTCCTCTTTTACTTAAGTCGGCATTGTGCCTTTTGAATTAAATTCGGATGCAATTTCTGTATTTCATCGTCAATTAGAAGGTCCAAGGGATACAGTAAACCTGATGTGAAGCATCGTAATCTAAAACTGGACTCACAGGAGAGGTTCAAATCATAGAAAGAGAGAGTATCAGTCCTCTTTTACTTAAGTCGGCCTTTTGTAGTAAATTCGGATGCAATTTCTGTGTTTCATCGTCAATAAGAAGGTCCAAGGGATACAGTAAACCTGATGTGAAGCTCCGGAATCCAAAACTGGACTCACAGGAGAGGTTCAAATCATAGAAAGGGAGAGTGTCAGTCCTCTTGTACATAAGTCGGCATTGTGATTTTTGTATTAAATTCGGATGCAATTTCTGTGCTTCATCGTCAATAAGAAGGTACAAGGTATACAGTAAACCTGAAGTGAACTATCCGAATCTAAAACTGGACTCACAGGAGAGGTTCAAATCGTAGAAGGTGAGAGTGTCAGTCCTATTGTACTGAAGTCGGCATTGTGCCTTTTGTATTACATTCGGATGCAATTTCTGTGTTTCATCGTCAATTACAAGGTCCAAGGGATACAGTAAACCTGAAGTGAAGCATCGGAATTTAAAACTAAACTCACAGGAGTGTTTCAAATCATAGATAGTTAGAGGGTCAGTTGTCCTGTACTTAAATCGGCATTGTGCTTTTTGAATTTAATTCCGATGCAATATCTGCGTTTCATCGTCAATAATAAGGTGCAAGGTATTAGGTGAACCTGAAGTTAAGCATCGGAATCTAAAACTAAACTCACAGGAGAGGTTCAAAACATAGAGAGTTAGAGTGTCAGTCCTCTTGTACTTAAGTCGGCATTGTGCCTTTTGAATTTAATTCCGATCCAATTTCTGTGTTTCATCGTCAATAAGAAGGTGCAAGGTATACAGTAAACCTGAAGTGAAGCATCGGAATCCAAAACTGGACTCACAGGAGAGGTTCAAATCAAAGAAAGTGAGAGTGTCAGTCCTATTGTACTCAAGTCGGCATTGTGCCTTTTGTATTACATTCGGATGCAATTTCTGTGTTTCATAGTCAATTGGAAGGTCCAAGGGATACAGTAAACCTGATGTGAAGCATCGGAATATAAAACTGGACTCACAGGAGTGGTGCAAATCATAGACAGTTAGAGGGTCAGTCCTCTTGTACTTAAATCGGCATTGTGCCTTTTGAATTTAATTCCGATGCAATATCTGCGTTTCATCGTCAATAATAAGGTGCAAGGTATACAGTGAACCTGAAGTGAAGCATCGGAATCTAAAACTAAACTCACAGGAGAGGTTCAAATCACAGAGAGTTAGAGTGTCAGTCCTCTTGTACTTAAGTCGGCATTCTGCCTTCTGAATTAAATTCCGATGCTATTTCTGTGTTCCATCGTCAATAAGAATGTGCAAGGTATACAGTAAACCTGAAGAGATGCATCGGAATCCAAAACTGGACTCACAGGAGAGGTTCAAATCATAGAAAGAGAGAGTGTCCGTCCTCTTTTACTTTAGTCGGCATTGTGCCTTTTGAATTAAATTCGGATGCAATTTCTGTATTTCATCGTCAATAAGAAGGTGCAAGGGATACAGTAAACCTGAAGTGAAGCATCGGAATCCAAAACTGGACTTACAGGAGAGGTTCAAATCATAGAAAGTGAGAGTGTCAGTCCTCTTGTACTTAAGTCGGCATTGTGCCTTTAGTATTAAATTCCGATGCAATATCTGTGTTTCATCGTCAATAAGAAGGTGCAAGGTATACAGTAAACCTGAAGAGAAGCATCGGAATCCAAAACTGGACTCACAGGAGAGGTTCAAATCATAGAAAGAGAGAGTGTCCGTCCTCTTTTACTTTAGTCGGCATTGTGCCTTTTGAATTAAATTCGGATGCAATTTCTGTATTTCATCGTCAATAAGAAGGTCCAAGGGATACAGTAAACCTGAAGTGAAGCAACGGAATCCAAAACTGGACTTACAGGAGAGGTTCAAATCATAGAAAGTGAGAGTGTCAGTCTTCTTGTACTTAAGTCGGCATTATGCCTTTAGTATTAAATTCCGATGCAATTTCTGTGTTTCATCGTCAATAAGAAGGTGCAAGGTATACAGTAAACCTGAAGTGAAGCATCGGAATCCAAAACTGGACACACAGGAGCGGTTCAAATCATAGAGAGTTTAAGTGTCAGTCCTCTTGTACTTAAGTCGGCATTGTGCATTTTGAGAATAATACCGATGCAATTCTTGTGTTTCATCGTCAATAAGACGGTGTAAGGTATACAGTGAACCTGAAGTGAAGCATCGGAATCTAAAATTGGACTCACAGGAGAGGTTCAAATCATAGAAAGAGAGAGTGACAGTCCTCTTTTACTTAAGTCGGCATTGTTTCTTTTGTATTAAATTCGGATGAAATTTCTGTGTTTCATCGTCAATAAGAAGGTCCAACGTATACAGTAAACATGAAGTAAAGCATCGGAATCTGAAACTGGACTCACAGGAGAGGATCAAATCATAGAATGGGAGAGTGTCAGTATTCTTGTACTTCAGTCGGAATTGTGCCTCTTGTATTAAATTAGAATGCAATTTCTGTGTTTCATCGTCAATAAGAAGATCCAAGGGATACAGGAAACCTGAAGTGAAGCATCGGAAACTAAATCTGGACTCACAGGAGAGGTTCAAATCATATAAAGAGAGAGTGTCAGTCCTCTTTTACTTAAGTCGGCCTTTTGTATTTAATTCGGATGCAATTTCTGTGTTTCATCGTCAATAAGAAGGCCTAAGGGACACAGTAAACCTGAAGTGAAGCATCGGAATCTAAAACTGGTCTCACAGGAGAGGTTAAAATCATAGAAAGTTAGAGTGTCAGTCCTCTTGTGCATAAGTCGGCATTGTGCCTTTTGTATCAAATTCGGATGCAATTTCTGTGTTTCATCGTCAATAAGAAGGTGCAAGGTATACAGTAAACCTGAAGTGAAGCATCGGAATCTAAAACTGGACTCACAGGAGAGGTTCAAATCATAGAAAGTGAGAGTGTCAGTCCTCTTTTACTTAAGTCGGACTTTTGTATTAAATTCGGATGCAATTTCTGTGTTTCATCGTCAATAAGAAGGCCTAAGGGATACAGTAAAGCTGAAGTGAAGCATCGGAATCTTGAACTGAACTCACATTACAGGTTCAAATCATAGAAAGGGAGAATATCAGTCCTCTTGTACATAAGTCGGCTTTGTGCATTTTGTATTAAATTCGGATGCAATTTTTGTGTTTCATCGTCAATAAGAAGGTACAAGTTATACAGTAAACCTGAAGTGCACTATCGGAATCTAAAACTGGACTCACTGGAGAGGTTCAAATCATAGAAAGTGAGAGTGTCAGTCCTCTTGTACTTAAGTCGGCATTGTGCCTTTAGTATTAGATTCCGATGCAATTTCTGTGTTTCATCGTCAATACGAAGGTGCAAGGTATACAGTAAACCTGAAGTGAAGCAACGGAATCTAAAACTGGACTCACAGGAGAGGTTCAATTCATAGAAAGAGGGAGTGACAGTCCTCTTTTACTTATGTCGGCATTGCGCCTTCTGTATTAAATTCGTATGAAATTTCTGTGTTTCATCGTCAATAAGTAGGTCCAAGGTATACAGTAGACCTGAAGTGAGGCATCGGCATCTGAAACTGGACTCACAGGAGATGTTCAAATCATAGAATGGGAGAGTGTCAGTCCTCTTGTACTTAAGTCGGCATTGTGCCTTCTGTATTAAATTCGGATGCAATTTCTGTGTTTCATCATCAATACGAAGGTGCAAGGTATACAGTAAACCTGAAGTGAAGCATCGGAATCTAAAACTGAACTCACAGGAGACGTTCAAATCATAGAAAGTGAGAGTGTCAGTCCTCTTGTACTTAAGTCGGCATTGTGTCTTTTGAATTACTTCCGATGCAATTTCTGTGTTTCATCGTCAATAAGAAGGTGCAAGGTATACAGTAAACCTGACGTGATGCATCGGAATCTAAAACTGGATTCACAGTAGAGGTTCAAATCATAGAGAGTTAGAGTGTCAGTCCTCTTGTACTTAAGTCGGCATTGTGCCTTCTGAATTTAATGCCGATGCAATTTCTGTGTTCCATCGTCAATACGAAGGTGCAAGGTATACAGTAAACCTGAAGTGAAGCATCGGAATCTACAACTGGACTCACAGGAGAGGTTCAAATCATAGAAAGAGAGTGTTTCGGTCCTCTTTTACTTAAGTCGGCATTGTGCCTTTTGTATTAAATTCAGATGCAATTTCTGTATCTCATCGTTAATAAGAAGGTCCAAGGGATACAGTAAACCTGAAGTGAAGCATAGGAATCTAAAACTGGACTCACTGGAAAGGTTCAAATCATAGTAAGTGAGAGTGTCAGTCCTCTTGTACTTAAGTCGGCATTGTGCCTTTAGTATTAAATTCCGATGCAATTTCTGTGTTTCATCGTCAATAAGAAGGTGCAAGGTATACAGTAAACCTGAAGAGAAGCATCGGAATCCAAAACTGGACTCACAGGAGAGGTTCAAATCATAGAAAGAGAGAGTGTCCGTCCTCTTTTACTTTAGTCGGCATTGTGCCTTTTGAATTAAATTCGGATGCAATTTCTGTATTTCATCGTCAATAAGAAGGTCCAAGGGATACAGTAAACCTGAAGTGAAGCAACGGAATCCAAAACTGGACTTACAGGAGAGGTTCAAATCATAGAAAGTGAGAGTGTCAGTCTTCTTGTACTTAAGTCGGCATTATGCCTTTAGTATTAAATTCCGATGCAATTTCTGTGTTTCATCGTCAATAAGAAGGTGCAAGGTATACAGTAAACCTGAAGTGAAGCATCGGAATCCAAAACTGGACACACAGGAGCGGTTCAAATCATAGAGAGTTTAAGTGTCAGTCCTCTTGTACTTAAGTCGGCATTGTGCATTTTGAGAATAATACCGATGCAATTCTTGTGTTTCATCGTCAATAAGACGGTGTAAGGTATACAGTGAACCTGAAGTGAAGCATCGGAATCTAAAATTGGACTCACAGGAGAGGTTCAAATCATAGAAAGAGAGAGTGACAGTCCTCTTTTACTTAAGTCGGCATTGTGCCTTTTGTATTAAATTCGGATGAAATTTCTGTGTTTCATCGTCAATAAGAAGGTCCAACGTATACAGTAAACATGAAGTAAAGCATCGGAATCTGAAACTGGACTCACAGGAGAGGATCAAATCATAGAATGGGAGAGTGTCAGTCCTCTTGTACTTCAGTCGGAATTGTGCCTCTTGTATTAAATTAGAATGCAATTTCTGTGTTTCATCGTCAATAAGAAGATCCAAGGGATACAGTAAACCTGAAGTGAAGCATCGGAAACTAAATCTGGACTCACAGGAGAGGTTCAAATCATATAAAGAGAGAGTGTCAGTCCTCTTTTACTTAAGTCGGCCTTTTGTATTTAATTCGGATGCAATTTCTGTGTTTCATCGTCAATAAGAAGGCCTAAGGGACACAGTAAACCTGAAGTGAAGCATCGGAATCTAAAACTGGTCTCACAGGAGAGGTTAAAATCATAGAAAGTTAGAGTGTCAGTCCTCTTGTACATAAGTCGGCATTGTGCCTTTTGTATCAAATTCGGATGCAATTTCTGTGTTTCATCGTCAATAAGAAGGTGCAAGGTATACAGTAAACCTGAAGTGAAGCATCGGAATCTAAAACTGGACTCACAGGAGAGGTTCAAATCATAGAAAGTGAGAGTGTCAGTCCTCTTTTACTTAAGTCGGACTTTTGTATTAAATTCGGATGCAATTTCTGTGTTTCATCGTCAATAAGAAGGCCTAAGGGATACAGTAAAGCTGAAGTGAAGCATCGGAATCTTGAACTGAACTCACATTACAGGTTCAAATCATAGAAAGGGAGAATATCAGTCCTCTTGTACATAAGTCGGCTTTGTGCATTTTGTATTAAATTCGGATGCAATTTTTGTGTTTCATCGTCAATAAGAAGGTACAAGTTATACAGTAAACCTGAAGTGCACTATCGGAATCTAAAACTGGACTCACTGGAGAGGTTCAAATCATAGAAAGTGAGAGTGTCAGTCCTCTTGTACTTAAGTCGGCATTGTGCCTTTAGTATTAGATTCCGATGCAATTTCTGTGTTTCATCGTCAATACGAAGGTGCAAGGTATACAGTAAACCTGAAGTGAAGCAACGGAATCTAAAACTGGACTCACAGGAGAGGTTCAATTCATAGAAAGAGTGAGTGACAGTCCTCTTTTACTTATGTCGGCATTGCGCCTTCTGTATTAAATTCGTATGAAATTTCTGTGTTTCATCGTCAATAAGTAGGTCCAAGGTATACAGTAGACCTGAAGTGAGGCATCGGAATCTGAAACTGGACTCACAGGAGATGTTCAAATCATAGAATGGGAGAGTGTCAGTCCTCTTGTACTTAAGTCGGCATTGTGCCTTCTGTATTAAATTCGGATGCAATTTCTGTGTTTCATCGTCAATACGAAGGTGCAAGGTATACAGTAAACCTGAAGTGAAGCATCAGAATCTAAAACTGAACTCACAGGAGACGTTCAAATCATAGAAAGTGAGAGTGTCAGTCCTCTTGTACTTAAGTCGGCATTGTGTCTTTTGAATTACTTCCGATGCAATTTCTGTGTTTCATCGTCAATAAGAAGGTGCAAGGTATACAGTAAACCTGAAGTGAAGCATCGGAATCTAAAACTGGATTCACAGTAGAGGTTCAAATCATAGAGAGTTAGAGTGTCAGTCCTCTTGTACTTAAGTCGGCATTGTGCCTTCTGAATTTAATGCCGATGCAATTTCTGTGTTTCATCGTCAATAAGAAGGTGCAAGGTATACAGTAAACCTGAAGTGAAGCATCGGAATCTACAACTGGACTCACAGGAGAGGTTCAACTCATAGAAAGAGAGTGTTTCGGTCCTCTTTTACTTAAGTCGGCATTGCGCCTTTTGTATTAAATTCAGATGCAATTTCTGTATCTCATCGTTAATAAGAAGGTCCAAGGGATACAGTAAACCTGAAGTGAAGCATCGGAATCTAAAACTGGACTCACTGGAGAGGTTCAAATCATAGAAAGTGAGAGTGTCAGTCCTCTTGTACTTAAGTCGGCATTGTGCCTTTAGTATTAAATTCCGATGCAATTTCTGTGTTTCATCGTCAATAAGAAGGTGCAAGGTATACAGTAAACCTGAAGTGAAGCATCATAATCCAAAACTGGACACACAGGATAGGTTCAAATCATAGAGAGTTAGAGTGTCAGTCCTCTTGTACTTAAGTCGGCATTGTGCCTTTTGAATATAATTCCGATGCAATTGTTGTGTTTCATCGTCAATAAGACGGTGTAAGGTATACAGTGAACCTGAAGTGAAGCATCGGAATATAAAACTGGACTCACAGGAGAGGTTCAAATCATAGAAAGTGAGAGTGTCAGTCCTGTTGTACTTAAGTCGGCATCGTGCCTTTTGTATTAAATTCGGATGCAATTTCTGTGTTTCATCGTCAATAAGAAGATCCAAGGGATACAGTAAACCTGAAGTGAAGCATCGGAAACTAAATCTGGACTCACAGGAGAGGTTCAAATCATAGATAGTTAGAGTGTCAGTCCTCTTGTCCTTAAGTCAGCATTGTGCCTTTTGAATTTAATTCCGATGCAATTTCTATGTTTCATAGTCAATAAGAAGGTGCAAGGTATACAGTAAACCTGAAGAGAAGCATCGGAATCTAAAACTGGACTCACAGGAGAGGTTCAAATCATAGAAAGAGAGAGTGTCAGTCCTCATTTACTTAAGTCGGACTTTTGTATTAAATTCGGATGCAATTTCCGTGTTTCATCGTAAATAAGAAGGCATAAGGGATACAGTAAACATGAAGTGAAGCATCGGAATCTTGAACAGGACTCACAGGAGAGGTTCAAATCATAGAAAGGGAGAGTATCAGTCCTCTTGTACATAAGTCGGCATTGTGCCTTTAGTATTAGATTCCGATGCAATTTCTGTGTTTCATCGTCAATAAGAAGGTGCAAGATATACAGTAAACCTGTAGTGAAGCAACGGAATCTAAAACTGGACACACAGGAGAGGTTCAAATCATAGAGAGTTAGAGTGTCAGTCCTCTTGTACTTAAGTCGGCATTGTGCCTTTTGAATTTATTTCCGATGCAATTTCTGTGTTTCATCGTCAATAAGACGGTGTAAGGTATACAGTGAACCTGAAGTGAAGCATCGGAATCTAAAATTGGACTCACAGGAGAGGTTCAAATCATAGAAAGAGAGAGTGACAGTCCTCTTTTACTTAAGTCGGCATTGTGCCTTTTGTATTAAATTCGGATGAAATTTCTGTGTTTCATCGTCAATAAGAAGGTCCAACGTATACAGTAAACCTGAAGTGAAGCATCGGAATCTGAAACTGGACTCACAGGAGAGGATCAAATCATAGAATGGGAGAGTGTCAGTCCTCTTGTACTTCAGTCGGCACTGTGCCACTTGTATTAAATTCGAAGACAATATCTGTGTTTCATCGTCATTAAGAAGGTGCAAGGTAAACAGTAAACCTGAAGTGAAGCATCGGAATTTAAAACTGGACTCACAGGAGACGTTCAAATCATAGAAAGTTAGAGTGTCAGTCCTCTTGTACTTAAGTCGGCATCGTGCCTTTTGTATTAAATTCGGATGCAATTTCTGTGTTTCATCGTCAATAAGAAGATCCAAGGGATACAGTAAACCTGAAGTGAAGCATCGGAAACTAAATCTGGACTCACAGGAGAGGTTCAAATCATAGATAGTTAGAGTGTCAGTCCTCTTGTCCTTAAGTCGGCATTGTGCCTTTTGAATTTAATTCCGATGCATTTTCTGTGTTTCATCGTCAATAAGTAGGTGCAAGGTATACAGTAAATCTGACGAGAAGCATCGAAATCTAAAACTGGACTCACTTGAGAGGTTCAAATCATAGATATAGAGAGCGTCAGTACTCTTTTACTTAAGTCGGCCTTTTGTATTAAATTCGGATGCAATTTCTGTGTTTCATCGTCAATAAGAAGGTGCAAGGTATAAAGTAAACCTGAAGTGAAGCATCGGAATCTAAAACTGGACTCACAGGAGAGGTTCAAATCATAGAAAGAGAGAGTGTCGGTCCTCTTTTACTTAAGTCGGACTTTTGTATTAAATTCGGATGCAATTTCTGTGTTTCATCGTCAATAAGAAGGCCTAAGGGATTCAGTAAACCTGAAGTTAAGCATCGGAATCTTGAACTGGACTCACAGGAGAGGTTCAAATCATTGAAAGGGAGAGTGTCAGGCCTCTTGTACATATGTTGGCATTGTGCATTTTGTATTAAATTCGGATGCAATTTCTGTGTTACATCGTCAATAAGAACGTACAAGGTATACAGTAAACCTGAAGTGCAATATCGGAATCTAAAACTGGACTCACTGGAGAGGTTCAAATCATAGAAAGTGAGAGTGTCAGTCCTCTTGTACTTAAGTCGGCATTGTGCCTTTAGTATTAGAATCCGATGCAATTTCTGTGTTTCATCGTCAATAAGAAGGTGCAAGATATACAGTAAACCTGAAGTGAAGCAACGGAATCTAAAACTGGACTCACAGGAGAGGTTCAAATCATAGAAAGAGGGAGTGAAAGTCCACTTTTACTTAAGTCGGCATTGTGCCTTTTGTATTAAATTCGTATGAAATTTCTGTGTTTCATCGTCAATAAGAAGGTCCAAGGTATACAGTAGACCTGAAGTGAGGAATCGGAATCTGAAACGGGACTCACAGGAGATGATCAAATCATGGAATGGGAGAGTGTCAGTCCTCTTGTACTTAAGTCGGCATTGTTCCTTTTGTATTAAATTCGGATGCAATTTCTGTGTCTCATCGGCAATAAGAAGGTGCAAGGTATACAGTAAACCTGAAGTGAAGCATCGGAATCTAAAACTGGACTCACAGGAGACGTTCAAATCATAGAAAGTGAGAGTGTCAGTCCTCTTGTACTTAAGTCGGCATTGTGTCTTTTGAATTACTTCCGATGCAATTGCTGTGTTTCATCGTCAATAATAAGGTGCAAGGTATACAGTAAACCTGAAGTGAAGCATCGGTATCTAAAACTGGATTCACAGTAGAGGTTCAAATCATAGAGTGTTAGAGTGTCAGTCCTCTTGTACTTAAGTCGGCATTGTGCCTTCTGAATTTAATTCCGATGCAATTTCTGTGTTTAATCGTCAATAAGAAGGTGCAAGGTATACAGTAAACCTGAACTGAAGCATCGGAATCTACAACTGGACTCACAGGAGAGGTTCAAATCATAGAAAGAGAGTTTCGGTCCTCTTTTACTTAAGTCGGCTTTGTGCCTCTTGTATTTAATTCAGATGCAATTTCTGTATTTCATCGTCAATAAGAAGGTTCAAGGGATACAGTAAACCTGAAGTGAAGCATCGGAATCTAAAACTGGACTCACTGGAGAGGTTCAAATCATAGAAAGTGAGAGTGTCAGTCCTCTTGTTCTTAAGTCGGCATTGTGACTTTTGAATTTAATTCCGATGCAATTTCTGTGTTCCATCGTCAATAAGAAGGTGCTAGCTATACAGTAAACCTGAAGTGAAGAATCGGAATCCAAAACTAAACTCGCGGGAGAGGTTCAAATCATAGAAAAAGAGAGTGTCGGTCCTCTTTTACTTAAGTCGGCATTGTGCCTTTTGTATTAAATTCGGATGCAATTTCTGTGTTTCATCGTCAATAAGAAGGTCCAAGGGATACAGTAAACCTGAAGTGAAGCATCGGAATCTAAAACTGGACTCACAGGAGAGGTTGAAATCATAGAAAGTGAGACTGTCAGTCCTCTTGTACTTAAGTCGGCATTGTGCTTTTTGTATTAAATTCCGATGCAATTTCAGTGTTTCATCATCAATAAGAAGGTGCAAGGTATACAGTAAACCTGAAGTGAAGCATCGGAATCTAAAACTGGACTCACAGGAGACGTTCAAATCGTAGAAAGAGAGTGTGTCAGTACTCTTTTACTTAAGTCGGATTTTGTATTAAATTCGGATGCTATTTCTGTGTTTCATCGTCAATAAGAAGGTCTAAGGGATTTAGTAAACCTGAATTGAAGCAGCGGAATCTAGAACTGGACTCACAGGAGAGCTTCAAATCATAGAAAGGGAGAGTATCAGTCCTCTTGTACATAAGTCGGCATTGTGGATTTTGTATTAAATTCGGATGCAATTTCTGTGTTTCATTGTCAATAATAAGGTACAAGGTATACAGTAAACCTGAAGTGCACTATCGGAATCTAAAACTGGACTCACTGGAGAGGTTCAAATCATAGAAAGTGGGAGTGTCAGTCCACTTGTACTTAAGCCGGCATTGTGCCTTTAGTATTAGATTCCGATGCAATATCTGTGTTTCATCGTCAATAAGAAGGTGCAAGATATACAGTAAACCTGAAGTGAAGCAACGGAATCTAAAACTGGACTCACAGGAGAGGTTCAAATCATAGGAAGGGGGATTGACAGTCCTCTTTTACTTAAGTAGGCATTGTGCCTCTTGTATTAAATTCGTATGAAATTTCTGTGTTTCATCGTCAATAAAAAGGTCCAAGGTATGCAGTAGACCTGAAGTGAGGCATCGGAATCTGAAACTGGACTCACAGGAGATAATCAAAACATAGAATGGGAGAGTGTCAGTCCTCTTGTACTTAAGTCGGCATTGTGCCTTTTGTATTAAATTCGGATGCAATTTCTGTGTTTCATCGTCAATAAGAAGGTGCAAGGTATACAGTAAACCTGAAGTGAAGCATCGGAATCTAAAACTGGACTAACAGGAGACGTTCAAATCATAGAAAGTGAGAGTGTCTGTCCTCTTGTAGATAAGTCGGCATTGTGTCTTTTGAATTACTTCCGATGCAATTTCTGTGTTTCATCGTCAATAAGACGGTGTAAGGTATACAGTGAACCTGAAGTGAAGCATCGGAATCTAAAATTGGACTCACAGGAGAGGTTCAAATCATAGAAAGAGAGAGTGACAGTCCTCTTTTACTTAAGTCGGCATTGTGCCTTTTGTATTAAATTTAGATGCAATTTCTGTATCTCATCGTTAATAAGAAGGTCCAACGTATACAGTAAACCTGAAGTAAAGCATCGGAATCTGAAACTGGACTCAAAGGAGAGGATCAAATCATAGAATGGGAGAGTGTCAGTCCTCTTGTACTTCAGTCGGCATTGTGCCACTTATATTAAATTCGAAGGCAATTTCTGTGTTTCATCGTCAATAATAAGGTGCAAGGTATACAGTAAATCTGACGAGAAGCATCGGAATCTAAAACTGGACTCACAGGAGAGGTTCAAATCATAGATATAGAGAGTGTCGGTCCTCTTTTACTTAAGTCGGCCTTTTGTATTAAATTCGGATACAATTTCTGTGTTTCATCGTCAATAAGAAGGCCTAAGGGATACAGTAAACCTGAAGTGAAGCATCGGAATCTAAAACTGGACTCACAGGAGAGGTTAAAATCATAGAAAGTTAGAGTGTCAGTCCTCTTGTACATAAGTCGGCATTGTGCCTTTTGTATTAAATTCGGATGCAATTTCTGTGTTTCATCGTCAATAAGAAGGTGCAAGGTATAAAGTAAACCTGAAGTGAAGCATCGGAATCTAAAACTGGACTCACAGGAGAGTTTCAAATCATAGAAAGAGAGAGTTTCGGTCCTCTTTTACTTAAGTCGGCATTGTGCCTCTTGTATTAAATTCAGATGCAATTTCTGTATCTCATCGTCAATAAGAAGGTCCTAGGGATACAGTAAACCTGAAGTGAAGCATCGGAATCTAAAACTGGATTCACTGGAGAGGTTCAAATCATAGAAAGTGAGAGTGTCAGTCCTCTTGTTCTTAAGTCGGCATTGTGACTTTTGAATTTAATTCCGTTGCAATTTCTGTGTTTCATCGTCAATAAGAAGCTGCTAGGTATACAGTAAACCTGAAGTGAAGCAACGGAATCCAAAACTAAACTCGCAGGAGAGGTTCAAATCATAGAAAAAGAGAGTGTCGGTCCTCTTTTACTTAAGTTGGCATTGTGCATTTTGTATTAAATTCGGATGCAATTTCTGTATTTCATCGTCAATAAGAAGGTCCAAGGGATACAGTAAACCTGAAGTGAAGCATCGGAATCTAAAACTGGGCTCACAGGAGAGGTTCAAATCATAGAAAGTGAGACTGGCAGTCCTCTTGTACTTAAGTCGGCATTGTGCTTTTTGTATTAAATTCCGATGCAATTTCAGTGTTTCATCGTCAATAAGACGGTGCAAGGTATACAGTAAACCTGAAGTGAAGCATCGGAATCTAAAACTGGACTCACAGGAGAGGTACAAATCGTAGAAAGAGAGAGTGTCAGTCCTCTTTTACTTAAGTCGGCTTTTTGTATTAAATTCGGATGCAATTTCTGTGTTTCATCGTCAATAAGAAGGTCTAAGGGATTTAGTAAACCTGAATTGAAGCATCGGAATCTAGAACTGGACTCACAGGAGAGGTTCAAATCATAGAAAGGGAGAGTGTCAGTCCTCTTGTACTTAGGTCGGCATTGTGCCTTTTGTATTAAATTCGGATGCAATTTCTGTGTTTCATCGTCACTAAGAATGTACAAGGTATACAGTAATCCTGAAGTGAACTACCGGAATCTAAAACTGGACTCACAGGAGAGGTTCAATTATAGAAAGTGAGAGTGTCAGTCCTATTGTACTTAAGTCGGCATTGTGCCTTTTGTATTAAATTCGGATGCAATTTCTGTGTTTCATCGTCAATTAGAAGGTCCAAGGGACACAGTAAACCTGAAGTGAAGCATCGGAATTTAAAACTGGACTCACAGGAGAGGTTCAAATCGTAGATAGTTAGAGTGTCAGTCCTCTTGTCCTTAAGTCGGCATTGTGCCTTTTGAATTTAATTCCGATGCAATTTCTGTGTTTCATCGTCAATAAGAAGGTGCAAGGTATACAGTAATACTGACGAGAAGCATCGGAATCTAAAACTGGACTCACAGGAGAGGTTCAAATCATAGATATAGAGCGTGTCAGTCCTCTTTTACTTAAGTCGGCCTTTTGTATTAAATTCGGATACAATTTCTGTGTTTCATCGTCAATAAGAAGGCCTAAGGGATACAGTAAACCTGAAGTGAAGCATCGGAATCTAAAACTGGACTCACAGGAGAGGTTAAAATCATAGAAAGTTAGAGTGTCAGTCCTCTTGTACATAAGTCGGCATTGTGCCTTTTGTATTAAATTCGGATGCAATTTCTGTGTTTCATCGTCAATAAGAAGGTGCAAGGTATAAAGTAAACCTAGAGTGAAGCATCGGAATCTAAAACTGGACTCACAGGAGAGGTTCAAATCATAGAAAGAGAGAGTTTCGGTCCTCTTTTACTTAAGTCGGCATTGTGCCTCTTGTATTAAATTCAGATGCAATTTCTGTATCTCATCGTCAATAAGAAGGTCCTAGGGATACAGTAAACCTGAAGTGAAGCATCGGAATCTAAAACTGGATTCACTGGAGAGGTTCAAATCATAGAAAGTGAGAGTGTCAGTCCTCTTGTTCTTAAGTCCGCATTGTGACTTTTGAATTTAATTCCGTTGCAATTTCTGTGTTTCATCGTCAATAAGAAGGTGCTAGGTATACAGTAAACCTGAAGTGAAGCATCGGAATCCAAAACTAAACTCGCAGGAGAGGTTCAAATCATAGAAAAAGAGAGTGTCGGTCCTCTTTTACTTAAGTCGGCATTGTGCATTTTGTATTAAATTCGGATGCAATTTCTGTATTTCATCGTCAATAAGAAGGTCCAAGCGATACAGTAAACCTGAAGTGAAGAATCGGAATCTAAAACTGGACTCACAGGAGAGGTTCAAATCATAGAAAGTGAGACTGGCAGTCCTCTTGTACTTAAGTCGGCATTGTGCTTTTTGTATTAAATTCCGATGCAATTTCAGTGTTTCATCGTCAATAAGAAGGTGCAAGGTATACAGTAAACCTGAAGTGAAGCATCGGAATCTAAAACTGGACTCACAGGAGAGGTTCAAATCGTAGAAAGAGAGAGTGTCAGTCCTCTTTTACTTAAGTCGGCTTTTTGTATTAAATTCGGATGCAATTTCTGTGTTTCATCGTCAATAAGAAGGTCTAAGGGATTTAGTAAACCTGAATAGAAGCATCGGAATCTAGAACTGGACTCACAGGAGAGGTTCAAATCATAGAAAGGGAGAGTGTCAGTCCTCTTGTACTTAGGTCGGCATTGTGCCTTTTGTATTAAATTCGGATGCAATTTCTGTGTTTCATCGTCACTAAGAATGCACTAGGTATACAGTAATCCTGAAGTGAACTATCGGAATCTAAAACTGGACTCACAGGAGAGGTTCAATTATAGAAAGTGAGAGTGTCAGTCCTATTGTACTTAAGTCGGCATTGTGCCTTTTGTATTAAATTCGGATGCAATTTCTGTGATTCATCGTCAATTAGAAGGTCCAAGGGACACAGTAAACCTGAAGTGAAGCATCGGAATTTAAAACTGGACTCACAGGAGAGGTTCAAATCGTAGATAGTTAGAGTGTCAATCCTCTTGTTTTTCAGTTGGCATTGTGTCTTTTGAATTTAATTCCGATGCAATTTCTGTGTTTCATCGTCAATAAGAAGATGCAAGGTATACAGTAAACCTGAAGTGAAGCATCGGAATCTAAAACTGGATTCACAGGAGAGGTTCAAATCATAGAGAGTTAGAGTGTCACTGCTCTTGTACTTAAGTCGGCATTGTGCCTTCTGAATTTATTTCCGATGCAATTTCTGTGTTTCATCGTCAATAAGAAGGTGCAAGGTATACAGTAAACCTGAAGTGAAGCATCGGAATCTAAAACTGGACTCACAGGAGAGGTTCAAATCATAGAAAGAGAGAGTGTCGGTCATCTTTTACTTAAGTCGGCATTGTGCCATTTGTATTAAATTCGGATGCAATTTCTGTGTTTCATCGTCAACAAGAAGGTGCAAGGTATACAGTAAACCTGAAGTGAAGCATCGGAATCTAAAACTGGACTCACAGGAGAGGTTAAAATGATGGAGAGTAAGAGTGTCAGTCCTCTTGTACATAAGTCGGCATTGTGACTTTTGAATTTAATTCCGATGCAATTTCTGTGTTTCATCGTCAATAAGAAGGTGCTAGGTATACAGTAAACCTGAAGTGAAGCATCGGAATCCAAAACTAACCTCGCAGGAGAGGTTCAAATCGTAGAAAAAGAGAGTGTCGGTCCTCTTTTACTTAAGTCGGCATTGTGCCTTTTGTATTAAACTCGGATGCAATTTCTGTGTTTCATCGTCAATAAGAAGGTGCAAGGTATAAAGTAAACTTGAAGTGAAGCATCGGAATCTAAAACTGGACTCACAGGAGAGGTTCAAATCATAGGAAGAGAGAGTGTCGGTCATCTTTTACTTAAGTCGGCATTGTGCATTTTGTATTAAATTCGGATGCAATTTCTGTGTTTCATCGTCACTAAGAATGTACAAGGTATACAGTAATCCTGAAGTGAACTATCGGAATCTAAAACTGGACTCACAGGAGAGGTTCAATTATAGAAAGTGGGAGTGTCAGTCCTATTGTACTTAAGTCGGCATTGTGCCTTTTGTATTAAATTCGGATGCAATTTCTGTGTTTCATCGTCAATTAGAAGGTCCAAGGGATACAGTAAACCTGAAGTGAAGCATCGGAATTTAAAACTGGACTCACAGAGGTTCAAATCGTAGATAGTTAGAGTGTCAGTCCTCTTGTCCTTAAGTCGGCATTGTGCCTTTTGAATTTAATTCCGATGCAATTTCTGTGTTTCATCGTCAATAAGAAGGTGCAAGGTATACAGTAAATCTGACGAGAAGCATCGGAATCTAAAACTGGACTCACAGGAGAGGTTCAAATCATAGATATAGAGAGTGTCAGTCCTCTTTTACTTAAGTCGGCCTTTTGTATTAAATTCGGATACAATTTCTGTGTTTCATCGTCAATAAGAAGGCCTAAGGGATACAGAAAACCTGAAGTGAAGCATCGGATCTAAAACTGGACTCACAGGAGAGGTTAAAATCATAGAAAGTTAGAGTGTCAGTCCTCTTGTACATAAGTCGGCATTGTGCCTTTTGTATTAAATTCGGATGCAATTTCTGTGTTTCATCGTCAATAAGAAGGTGCAAGGTATAAAGTAAACCTGAAGTGAAGCATCGGAATCTAAAACTTGACTCACAGGAGAGGTTCAAATCATAGAAAGAGAGAGTTTCGGTCCTCTTTTACTTAAGTCGGCATTGTGCCTCTTGTATTAAATTCAGATGCAATTTCTGTATCTCATCGTCAATAAGAAGGTCCTAGGGATACAGTAAACCTGAAGTGAAGCATCGGAATCTAAAACTGGATTCACTGGAGAGGTTCAAATCATAGAAAGTGAGAGTGTCAGTCCTCTTGTTCTTAAGTCGGCATTGTGACTTTTGAATTTAATTCCGTTGCAATTTCTGTGTTTCATCGTCAATAAGAAGGTGCTAGGTATACAGTAAACCTGAAGTGAAGCATCGGAATCTAAAACTGGACTCACAGGAGAGGTTCAAATCATAGAAAGTGAGACTGGCAGTCCTCTTGTACTTAAGTCGGCATTGTGCTTTTTGTATTAAATTCCGATGCAATTTCAGTGTTTCATCGTCAATAAGAAGGTGCAAGGTATACAGTAAACCTGAAGTGAAGCATCGGAATCTAAAACTGGACTCACAGGAGAGGTTTAAATCGTAGAAAGAGAGAGTGTCAGTCCTCTTTTACTTAAGTCGGCTTTTTGTATTAAATTCGGATGCAATTTCTGTGTTTCATCGTCAATAAGAAGGTCTAAGGGATTTGGTAAACCTGAATTGAAGCATCGGAATCTAGAACTGGACTCACAGGAGAGGTTCAAATCATAGAAAGGGAGAGTGTCAGTCCTCTTGTACTTAGGTCGGCATTGTGCCTTTTGTATTAAATTCGGATGCAATTTCTGTGTTTCATCGTCACTAAGAATGTACAAGGTATACAGTAATCCTGAAGTGAACTATCGGAATCTAAAACTGGACTCACAGGAGAGGTTCAATTATAGAAAGTGAGAGTGTCAGTCCTATTGTACTTAAGTCGGCATTGTGCCTTTTGTATTAAATTCGGATGCAATTTCTGTGATTCATCGTCAACTAGAAGGTCCAAGGGATACGGTAAACCTGAAGTGAAGCATCGGAATTTAAAACTGGACTCACAGGGGAGGTTCAAATCGTAGATAGTTAGAGTGTCAGTCCTCTTGTTTTTCAGTCGGCATTGTGTCTTTTGAATTTAATTCCGATGCAATTTCTGTGTTTCATCGTCAATAAGAAGGTGCAAGGTATACAGTAAACCTGAAGTGAAGCATCGGAATCTAAAACTGGATTCACAGGAGAGGTTCAAATCATAGAGAGTTAGAGTGTCACTGCTCTTGTACTTAAGTCGGCATTGTGCCTTCTGAATTTATTTCCGATGCAATTTCTGTGTTTCATCGTCAATAAGAAGGTGCAAGGTATACAGTAAACCTGAAGTGAAGCATCGGAATCTAAAACTGGACTCACAGGAGAGGTTCAAATCATAGAAAGAGAGAGTGTCGGTCATCTTTTACTTAAGTCGGCATTGTGCCATTTGTTTTAAATTCGGATGCAATTTCTGTGTTTCATCGTCAACAAGAAGGTGCAAGGTATACAGTAAACCTGAAGTGAAGCATCAGAATCTAAAACTGGACTCACAGGAGAGGTTAAAATGATGGAGAGTAAGAGTGTCAGTCCTCTTGTACATAAGTCGGCATTGTGCCTTTTGAATTTACTTCCGATGCAATTTCTTTGTTTAATCGTCAATAAGAAGGTGCAAGGTATACAGTAAACCTGAACTGAAACATCGGAATCTAAAACTGGACTCACAGGAGAAGTTCAAATCATAGAAAGTGAGAGTATCGGTCCTCTTTTACTTAAGTCGGCATTGTGCCTCTTGTATTAAATTCAGATGCAATTTCTGTATCTCATTGTCAATAAGAAGGTCAAAGGGATACAGTAAACCTGAAGTGAAGCATCGGAATCTAAAACTGAACTCACTGGAGAGGTTCAAATCATAGAAAGTGAGAGTGTCAGTAATCTTGTTCTTAAGTCGGCATTGTGACTTTTGAATTTAATTCCGATGCAATTTCTGTGTTTCATCGTCAATAAGAAGGTGCTAGGTATACAGTAAACCTGAAGTGAAGCATCGGAATCCAAAACTAACCTCGCAGGAGAGGTTCAAATCGTAGAAAAAGAGAGTGTTGGTCCTCTTTTACTTAAGTCGGCATTGTGCCTTTTGTATTAAACTCGGATGCCATTTCTGTGTTTCATCGTCAATAAGAAGGTGCAAGGTATAAAGTAAACCTGAAGTGAAGCATCGGAATCTAAAACTGGACTCACAGGAGAGGTTCAAATCATAGGAAGAGAGAGTGTCAGTCCTCTTTTACTTAAGTCGGTCTTTTGTATTAAATTCGGATGCAATTTCTGTGTTTCATCGTCAATAAGAAGGCCTAAGGGATACGGTAAACCTGAAGTGAAGCATCGGAATCTTGAACTGGACTCACAGGAGAGGTTCAAATCGTTGAGAGGGAGAGTGTCAGTCCTCTTGTACATAAGTCGGCATTGTGCATTTTGTATTAAATTCGGATGATATTTCTGTGTTTCATCGTCAATAAGAAGGTACAAGGTAAACAGTAAACCTGAAGTGCAATATCGGAATCTAAAACTGGACTCACTGGAGAGGTTCAAATCATAGAATGTGAGGGTGTCAGTCCTCTTGTACTTAAGTCGGCATTGTGCCTTTAGTATTAGATTCCGATGCAATTTCTGTGTTTCATCATCAATAAGAAGGTGCAAGATATACAGTAAACCTGACGTGAAGCAACGGAATCTAAAAGTGGACTCACAGGAGAGGTTCAAATCATAGAAAGAGGGAGTAAAAGTCCTCTTATACTTAAGTCGGCATTGTGCCTTTTGTATTAAATTCGAATGAAATTTCTGTGTTTCATCGTCAATAAGAAGGTCCAAGGAATACAGTAGACCTGAAGTAAGGCATCGGAATCTGAAACTGGACTCACAGGAGATGATCAAATCATGGAATGGGAGAGTGTCAGTCCTCTTGTTCTTAAGTCGGCATTGTGACTTTTGAATTTAATTCCGATGCAATTTCTGTGTTTCATCGTCAATAAGAAGGTGCTAGGTATACAGTAAACCTGAAGTGAAGCATCGGAATCCAAAACTAACCTCGCAGGAGAGGTTCAAATCGTAGAAAAAGAGAGTGTTGGTCCTCTTTTACTTAAGTCGGCATTGTGCCTTTTGTATTAAACTCAGATGCCATTTCTGTGTTTCATCGTCAATAAGAAGGTTCAAGGTATACAGTAAACCTGAAGTGAAGCATCGGAATCTAAAACTGGACTCACAGGAGACGTTCAAATCATAGAAAGTGAGAGTGTCAGTCCTCTTGTTCTTAAGTCGGCATTGTGACTTTTGAATTTAATTCCGATGCAATTTCTGTGTTTCATCGTCAATAAGAAGGTGCTAGGTATACAGTAAACCTGAAGTGAAGCATCGGAATCCAAAACTAACCTCGCAGGAGAGGTTCAAATCATAGAAAGAGAGAGTGACAGTCCTCTTTTACTTAAGTCGGCATTGTGCCTCTTGTATTACATTCAGATGCAATTTCTGTATCTCATCGTCAATAAGAAGGTCCAAGGGATACAGTAAACCTGAAGTGAAGCATCGGAATCTAAAACTGGACTCACTGGAGGGGTTCAAATCATAGAAAGTGAGAGTGTCAGTCCTCTTGTTCTTAAGTCGGCATTGTGACTTTTGAATTTAATTCCGATGCAATTTCTGTGTTTCATCGTCAATAAGAAGGTGCTAGGTATACAGTAAACCGGAAGTGAAGCATCGGAATCCAAAACTAAACTCGCAGGAGAGGTTCTAAACATAGAAAAAGAGAGTGTCGGTCCTCTTTTACTTAAGTCGGCATTGTGCCTTTTGTATTAAATGCGGATGCAATTTCTGTATTTCATCGTCAATAAGAAGGTCCAAGGGATACAGTAAACCTGAAGTGAAGCATCGGAATCTAAAACTGGACTCACAGGAGAGGTTCAAATCATAGAAAGTGAGACTGTCAGTCCTCTTGTACTTAAGTCGGCATTGTGCTTTTTGTATTAAATTCCGATGCAATTTCAGTGTTTCATCGTCAATAAGAAGGTGCAAGGGATACAGTAAACCTGAAGTGAAGCATCGGAATCTAAAACTGGACTCACAGGAGAGGTTCAAATCGTAGAAAGAGAGAGTGTCAGTCCTCTTTTACTTAAGTCGGCCTTTTGTATTACATTCGGATGCAATTTCAGTGTTTCATCGTCAATAAGAAGGTCTAAGAGATTTAGTAAACTTGAATTGAAGCATCAGAATCTAGAACTGGACTCGCAGGAGAGGTTCAAATCATAGAAAGGGAGAGTGTAAGTCCTCTTGTACTTAAGTCGGCATTGTGCCTTTTGTATTAAATTCGGATGCAATTTCTGTGTTTCATCGTCACTAAGAATGTACAAGGTATACAGTAAACCTGAAGTGAACTATCGGAATCTAAAACTGGACTCACAGGAGAGGTTCAATTATAGAAAGTGAGAGGTCAGTCCTATTGTACTTAAGTCGGCATTGTGCCTTTTGTATTAAATTCGGATGATATTTCTGTGTTTCATCGTCAATTAGAAGGTCCAAGGGATTCAGTAAACCTGAAGTGAAGCATCGGAATCTAAAACTGGACTCACAGCAGAGGTTCAAATCATAGATAGTTAGAGTGTCAGTCCTCTTGTACTTAAGTCGGCATTGTGTCTTTTGAATTTAATTCCGATGCAATTTCTGTGTTTCATCGTCAATAAGAAGGTGCAAGGTATACAGTAAACCTGAAGTGAAGCATCGGAATCTAAAACTGGATTCACAGGAGAGGTTGAAATCATAGATAGTTAGAGTGTCAGTCTTCTTGTACTTAAGTCGGCATTGTGCCTTCTGAATTTAATTCCGATGCAATTTCTGTGTTTCATCGTCAATAAGAAGGTGCAAGGTATACAGTAATCCTGAAGTGAAGCATCGGAATTTAAAACTGGACTCACAGGAGAGGTTCAAATCATAGAAAGAGAGAGTGTCGGTCCTCTTTTACTTAAGTCGGCATTGTGCCTTTTGTATTAAATTCGGATGCAATTTCTGTATTTCATCGTCAATAAGAAGGTCCAAGGGATACATTAAGCCTATAGTGAGGCATCAGAATCTAAAACTGGACTCACAGGATAGGTTCTAATCATAGAAAGTGAGAGTGTCAGTCCTTTTTTACCTAAGTCATCCTTTTATATTAAATTCGGATGCAATTTCTGTGTTTCATCGTCAATAAGAAGGTCTAAGGGATACAGTAAACCTGAAGTGAAGCATCGGAATCTAAAACTGGACTCACAGGAGAGGTTCAAATCATAGAAAGTGAGAGTGTCGGTCCTCTTTTACTTAAGTCGGCAATGTGCCTTTTGTATTAAATTCGGATGCAATTTCTGTATTTCATCGACAATAAGAAGGTCCAAGGGATTTAGTAAACCTGAAGTGAAGCATCGGAACCTAAAACTGGACTCACAGGAGAGGTTCATATCGTAGATAGTTAGAGTGTCAGTCCTCTTGTACTTAAGTCGGCATTGTGGCTTCTGAATTTAATTCCGATGCATATTCTGTGTTTCATCGTCAATAAGAAGGTGCAAGGTATACAGTAAACCTGAACTGAATCATCGGAATCTAATACTGGACTCACAGGAGGGGTTCAAATCATAGAAAGTGTGAGTGTCGGTCCTCTTTTACTTAAGTCGGCATTGTGCCTTTTGTATTAAATTCGGATGCAATTTCTGTATTTCATCGTCAATAAGAAGGTCCAAGGGATACAGTAAACCTGATGTGAAGCATCGGAATCTAAAACTGGACTCACAGCAGAGGTTCAAATCATAGATAGTTACAGTGTCACTCCTCTTGTACTTAAGTCGGCATTGTGTCTTTTGAATTTAATTCCGATGCAATTTCTGTGATTCATCGTCAATAAGAAGGTGCTAGGTATACAGTAAACCTGAAGTGAAGCATCGGAATCTAAAACTGGATTCACAGGAGAGGTTCAAATCATAGAGAGTTAGAGTGTCAGTCCTCTGGTACTTAAGTCGGCATTGTGTCTTCTGAATTTAATTCCGATGCAATTTCTGTGTTTCATCGTCAATAAGAAGGTGCAAGGTATACAGTAAACCTGAAGTGAAGCATCGGAATCTAAAACTGGACTCACAGGAGAGGTTCAAATCAGAGAAAGAGAGAGTGTCGGTCCTCTTTTACTTAAGTCGGAATTGTGCCTTTTGTATTAAATTCGGATGCAATTACTGTATTTCATCGTCAATAAGAAGCTCCAAGGGATACAGTAAACCTGAAGTGCAGCATCGGAATCTAAAACTGGACTCACAGGAGAGGTTCAAATCATATAAAGTGAGACTGTCAGTCCTCTTGTACTTAAGTCGGCATTGTGCTTTTTGTATTAAATTCCAATGCAATTTCTCTGTTTCATCGTCAATAAGAAGGTGCAAGGTATACAGTAAACCTGAAGTGAAGCATCGGAATCTAAAACTGGACTCACAGGAGAGGTTCAAATCGTAGAAAGAGAGAGTGTCAGTCCTCTTTTACTTAAGTCGGCCTCTTGTATTAAATTCGGATGTAATTTCCGTGTTTCATCGTCAATAAGAAGGTCTAAGGGATTTAGTAAACCGGAAGTGAAGCATCGGAATCTAGAACTGGACTCACAGGAGAGGTTCAAATCATAGAAAGGGAGAGTGTCAGTCCTCTTGTACTTAAGTCGGCATTGTGCCTTTTGTATTAAATTCGGATGCAATTTCTGTGTTTCGTCGTCAACAAGAAGGTGCAAGGTATACAGTAAACCTGAAGTGAAGCATCGGAATCTAAAACTGGACTCACAGGAGAGGTTCAAATCATGGAGAGTAAGAGTGTCAGTCCTCTTGTACTTAAGTCGGCATTGTGCCTTTTGAATTTACTTCCGATGCAATATCTGTGTTTCATCGTCAATAAGAAGGTGCAAGGTATACAGTAAACCTGAACTGAAGCATCGGAATCTAAAACTGGACTCACAGGAGAGGTTCAAATCATAGAAAGTGAGAGTGTCGGTCCTCTTTTACTTAAGTCGGCAATGTGCCTTTTGTATTAAATTCGGATGCAATTTCTGTATTTCATCGTCAATAAGAAGGTCCAAGGGACACAGTAAACCTGAAGTGAAGCATCGGAACCTAAAACTGGACTCACAGGAGAGGTTCAAATCGTAGATACCTAGAGTGTCAGTCCTCTTGTACTTAAGTCGGCATTGTGGCTTCTGAATTTAATTCCGATGCATATTCTGTGTTTCATCGTCAATAAGAAGGTGCAAGGTATACAGTAAACCTGAACTGAATCATCGGAATCTAATACTGGACTCACAGGAGGGGTTCAAATCATAGAAAGTGTGAGTGTCGGTCCTCTTTTACTTAAGTCGGCATTGTGCCTTTTGTATTAAATTCGGATGCAATTTCTGTATTTCATCGTCAATAAGAAGGTCCAAGGGATACAGTAAACCTGATGTGAAGCATCGGAATCTAAAACTGGACTCACAGCAGAGGTTCAAATCATAGATAGTTACAGTGTCAGTCCTCTTGTACTTAAGTCGGCATTGTGTCTTTTGAATTTAATTCCGATGCAATTTCTGTGATTCATCGTCAATAAGAAGGTGCTAGGTATACAGTAAACCTGAAGTGAAGCATCGGAATCTAAAACTGGATTCACAGGAGAGGTTCAAATCATAGAGAGTTAGAGTGTCAGTCCTCTGGTACTTAAGTCGGCATTGTGTCTTCTGAATTTAATTCCGATGCAATTTCTGCGTTTCATCGTCAATAAGAAGGTGCAAGGTATACAGTAAACCTGAAGTGAAGCATCGGAATCTAAAACTGGACTCACAGGAGAGGTTCAAATCAGAGAAAGAGAGAGTGTCGGTCCTCTTTTACTTAAGTCGGAATTGTGCCTTTTGTATTAAATTCGGATGCAATTTCTGTATTTCATCGTCAATAAGAAGCTCCAAGGGATACAGTAAACCTGAAGTGCAGCATCGTAATCTAAAACTGCACTCACAGGAGAGGTTCAAATCATATAAAGTGAGACTGTCAGTCCTCTTGTACTTAAGTCGGCATTGTGCTTTTTGTATTAAATTCCAATGCAATTTCTCTGTTTCATCGTCAATAAGAAGGTGCAAGGTATACAGTAAACCTGAAGTGAAGCATCGGAATCTAAAACTGGACTCACAGGAGAGGTTCAAATCGTAGAAAGAGAGAGTGTCAGTCCTCTTTTACTTAAGTCGGCCTCTTGTATTAATTTTGGATGTAATTTCCGTGTTTCATCGTCAATAAGAAGGTCTAAGGGATTTAGTAAACCTGAAGTGAAGCATCGGAATCTAGAACTGGACTCACAGGAGAGGTTCAAATCATAGAAAGGGAGAGTGTCAGTCCTCTTGTACTTAAGTCGGCATTGTGCCTTTTGTATTAAATTCGGATGCAATTTCTGTGTTTCGTCGTCAACAAGAAGGTGCAAGGTATACAGTAAACCTGAAGTGAAGCATCGGAATCTAAAACTGGACTCACAGGAGAGGTTCAAATCATGGAGAGTAAGAGTGTCAGTCCTCTTGTACTTAAGTCGGCATTGTGCCTTTTGAATTTACTTCCGATGCAATATCTGTGTTTCATCGTCAATAAGAAGGTGCAAGGTATACAGTAAACCTGAACTGAAGCATCGGAATCTAAAACTGGACTCACAGGAGAGGTTCAAATCATAGAAAGTGAGAGTGTCGGTCCTCTTTTACTTAAGTCGGCAATGTGCCTTTTGTATTAAATTCGGATGCAATTTCTGTATTTCATCGTCAATAAGAAGGTCCAAGGGACACAGTAAACCTGAAGTGAAGCATCGGAACCTAAAACTGGACTCACAGGAGAGGTTCAAATCGTAGATACTTAGAGTGTCAGTCCTCTTGTACTTAAGTCGGCATTGTGGCTTCTGAATTTAATTCCGATGCATATTCTGTGTTTCATCGTCAATAAGAAGGTGCTAGGTATACAGTAAACCTGAAGTGAAGCAACGGAATCTAAAAGTGGACTCACAGGAGAGGTTCAAATCATAGAAAGAGGGAGTGAAAGTCCTCTTTTACTTAAGTCGGCATTGTGCCTTTTGTATTAAATTCGAATGAAATTTCTGTGTTTCATCGTCAATAAGAAGGTCCAAGGAATACAGTAGACCTGAAGTAAGGCATCGGAATCTGAAACTGGACTCACAGGAGATGATCAAATCATGGAATGGGAGAGTGTCAGTCCTCTTGTACTTAAGTCGGCATTGTTCCTTTTGTATTAAATTCGGATGCAATTTCTGTGTTTCATCGTCAACAAGAAGCTCCAAGGGATACAGTAAACCTGAAGTGCAGCATCGGAATCTAAAACTGGACTCACAGGAGAGGTTCAAATCATATAAAGTGAGACTGTCAGTCCTCTTGTACTTAAGTCGGCATTGTGCTTTTTGTATTAAATTCCAATGCAATTTCTGTGTTTCATCGTCAATAAGAAGGTGCAAGGTATACAGTAAACCTGAAGTGAAGCATCGGAATCTAAAACTGGACTCACAGGAGAGGTTCAAATCGTAGAAAGAGAGAGTGTCAGTCCTCTTTTACTTAAGTCGGCCTCTTGTACTAAATTCGGATGTAATTTCCGTGTTTCATCGTCAATAAGAAGGTCTAAGGGTTTTAGTAAACCTGAAGTGAAGCATCGGAATCTAGAACTGGACTCACAGGAGAGGTTCAATTCATAGAAAGTGAGAGTGTCAGTCCTCTTGTTCTTTAGTCGGCATTGTGACTTTTGAATTTAATTCCGATGCAATTTCTGTGTTTCATCGTCAATAAGAAGGTGCTAAGTATACAGTAAACCGGAAGTGAAGCATCGGAATCCAAAACTAAACTCGCAGGAGAGGTTCAAATCATAGAAAAAGAGAGTGTCGGTCCTCTTTTACTTAAGTCGGCATTGTGCCTTTTGAATTAAATGCGGATGCAATTTCTGTATTTCATCGTCAATAAGAAGGTCCAAGGGATACAGTAAACCTGAAGTGAAGCATCGGAATCTAAAACTGGACTCACAGGAGAGGTTCAAATCATAGAAAGTGAGACTGTCAGTCCTCTTGTACTTAAGTCGGCATTGTGCTTTTTGTATTAAATTCCGATGCAATTTCAGTGTTTCATCGTCAATAAGAAGGTCCAAGGGATACAGTAAACCTGAAGTGAAGCATCGGAATCTAAAACTGGACTCACAGGCGAGGTTCAAATCATAGAAAGTGAGAGTGTCGGTCCTCTTTTACTAAGTCGGCAATGTGCCTTTTGTATTAAATTCGGATGCAATTTCTGTATTTCATCGTCAATAAGAAGGTCCAAGGGATACAGTAAACCTGAAGTGAAGCATCGGAATCTAAAACTGGACTCACAGGAGAGGTTCAAATCGTAGATAGTTAGAGTGTCAGTCCTCTTGTACTTAAGTCGGCATTGTGGCTTCTGAATTTAATTCCGATGCATATTCTGTGTTTCATCGTCAATAAGAAGTTGCAAGGTATACAGTAAACCTGAACTGAATCATCGGAATCTAATACTGGACTCACAGGAGGGGTTCAAATCATAGAAAGTGTGAGTGTCGGTCCTCTTTTACTTAAGTCGGCATTGTGCCTTTTGTATTAAATTCGGATGCAATTTCTGTATTTCATCGTCAATAAGAAGGTCCAAGGGATACAGTAAACCTGATGTGAAGCATCGGAATCTAAAACTGGACTCACAGCAGAGGTTCAAATCATAGATAGTTACAGTGTCAGTCCTCTTGTACTTAAGTCGGCACTGTGTCTTTTGAATTTAATTCCGATGCAATTTCTGTGATTCATCGTCAATAAGAAGGTGCTAGGTATACAGTAAACCTGAAGTGAAACATCGGAACCTAAAACTGGATTCACAGGAGAGGTTCAAATCATAGAGAGTTAGAGTGTCAGTCCTCTGGTACTTAAGTCGGCATTGTGTCTTCTGAATTTAATTCCGATGCAATTTCTGTGTTTCATCGTCAATAAGAAGGTGCAAGGTATACAGTAAACCTGAAGTGAAGCATCGGAATCTAAAACTGGACTCACAGGAGAGGTTCAAATCAGAGAAAGAGGGAGTGTCGGTCCTCTTTTACTTAAGTCGGAATTGTGCCTTTTGTATTAAATTCGGATGCAATTTCAGTATTTCATCGTCAATAAGAAGCTCCAAGGGATACAGTAAACCTGAAGTGCAGCATCGGAATCTAAAACTGGACACACAAGAGAGGTTCAAATCATATAAAGTGAGACTGTCAGTCCTCTTGTACTTAAGTCGGCATTGTGCTTTTTGTATTAAATTCCAATGCAATTTCTCTGTTTCATCGTCAATAAGAAGGTGCAAGGTATACAGTAAACCTGAAGTGAAGCATCGGAATCTAAAACTGGACTCACAGGAGACGTTCAAATCGTAGAAAGAGAGAGTGTCAGTCCTCTTTTACTTAAGTCGGCCTCTTGTATTAAATTCTGATGTAATTTCCGTGTTTCATCGTCAATAAGAAGGTCTAAGGGATTTAGTAAACCTGAAGTGAAGCATCGGAATCTAGAACTGGACTCACAGGAGAGGTTCAAATCATAGAAAGGGAGAGTGTCAGTCCTCTTGTACTTAAGTCGGCATTGTGCCTTTTGTATTAAATTCGAATGCAATTTCTGTGTTTCGTCGTCAACAAGAAGGTGCAAGGTATACAGTAAACCTGAAGTGAAGCATCGGAATCTAAAACTGGACTCACAGGAGAGGTTCAAATCGTAGATAGTTAGAGTGTCAGTCCTCTTGTACTTAAGTCGGCATTGTGGCTTCTGAATTTAATTCCGATGCATATTCTGTGTTTCATCGTCAATAAGAAGGTGCAAGGTATACAGTAAACCTGAACTGAATCATCGGAATCTAATACTGGACTCACAGGAGGGGTTCAAATCATAGAAAGAGTAAGTGTCGGTCCTCTTTTACTTAAGTCGGCATTGTGCCTTTTGTAGTAAATTCGGATGCAATTTCTGTATTTCATCGTCAATAAGAAGGTCCAAGGGATACAGTAAACCTGATGTGAAGCATCGGAATCTAAAACTGGACTCACAGCAGAGGTTCAAATCATAGAGAGTAAGAGTGTCAGTCCTCCTGTACTTAAGTCGGCTTTGTGCCTTTTGAATTTTATTCGGCTGCAATTTCTGTGTTTAATCGTCAATAAGAAGGAGCAAGGTATACAGTAAACCTGAAGTGAAGCATCGGAATCTAAAACTGGACGCACAGGAGAGGTTCAAATCAGAGAAAGAGAGAGTGTCTGTCCTCTTTTACTTAAGTCGGAATTGTGCCTTTTGTATTAAATTGAGATGCAATTTCTGTATTTCACCGTCAATAAGAAGCTCCAAGGGATACAGTAAACCTGAAGTGCAGCATCGGAATCTAAAACTGGACTCACAGGAGAGGTTCAAATCATATAAAGTGAGACTGTCAGTCCTCTTGTACTTAAGTCGGCATTGTGCTTTTTGTATTAAATTCCAATGCAATTTCTGTGTTTCATCGTCAATAAGAAGGTGCAAGGTATACAGTAAACCTGAAGTGAAGCATCGGAATCTAAAACTGGACTCACAGGAGAGGTTCAAATCGTAGAAAGAGAGAGTGTCAGTCCTCTTTTACTTAAGTCGGCCTCTTGTATTAAATTCGGATGTAATTTCCGTCTTTCATCGTCAATAAGAAGGTCTAAGGGATTTAGTAAACCTGAAGTGAAGCATCGGAATCTAGAACTGGACTCACAGGAGAGGTTCAAATCATAGAAAGGGAGAGTGTCAGTCCTCTTGTACTTAAGTCGGCATTGTGCCTTTTGTATTAAATTTGGATGCAATTTCTGTGTATCATCGTCAAATAGATGGTCCAAGGGATACAGTAAACCTGAAGTGAAGCATCGGAATCTAAAACTGGACTCACAGGAGAGGTTCAAATCATAGAAAGAGAGAGTGTCGGTCCCCTTTTACTTAAGTCGGCATTGTGCCCTTTGTATTAAATTCGGATGCAATTTCTGTGTTTCATCGTCAATAAGAAGGTGTAAGGGATACAGTAAACCTGAAGTGAAGCATCTTAATCTAGAACTGGACTCACAGGAGAGGTTCAAATCATAGAGAGTAAGAGTGTCAGTCTTCCTGAACTTAAGTCGGCATTGTGCCTTTTGTATTAATATCGGATGCAATTTCTGTGTTCCATCGTCAATATGAATGTGCAAGGTATACAGTAAACCTGAAGTGAAGCATTGGAATCTAAAACTGGACTCACAGGAGAGGTTCAAATCATAGAGAGTAAGAGTGTCAGTCCTCCTGTACTTAAGTCGGCTTTGTGCCTTTTAAATTTTATTCGGCTGCAATTTCTGTGTTTAATAGTCAATAAGAAGGTGCAAGGTATACAGTAAACCTGAAGTGAAGCATCGGAATCCAAAACTGGACTAACAGGAGGGGTTCAAATCAAAGACAGTTAGAGTGTCAGTTCTCTTGTACTTAAGTCAGCATTGTGCCTTTTGAATTTAATTCCGATTCAATTCTCGTGTTACATCGTCAATAAGATGGTGCAAGGTATACAGTAAACCTGAAGTGAAGCATCGGAATCTAAAACTGGACTCACAGGGGAGGTTCAAATCATAGAAAGAGAGATTGACAGTCCTCTTTTACATAAGTCGGCATTGGGCCTTTGTATTTAATTCGGTTGCAATATCTGTGTTTCATCGTCAATAAGAAGGTCCAAGGGATACAGTAAACCTGAAGTGAAGCATCGGAACGCAAAAATGGACTCACAGGAGGGGTTCAAATCGTAGATAGTTAGAGTGTCAGTCCCCTTGTACTTAAGTCGGCATTGTGTCTTTTGAATTTAATTCCGATGCATTTTCTCTGTTTCATCGTCAATAAGAAGGTGCTAGGTATACAGTAAACCTGAAGTGAAGCATCGGAATCTAAAACTGGATTCACAGGAGAGATTCAAATCATAGAGAGTTAGAGTGTCAGTCCTCTGGTACTTAAATCGGCATTGTGCCTTCTGAATTTAATTCCGATGCAATTTCTGTGTTTCATCGTCAATAAGAAGGTGCAAGGTATACAGTAAACCTGAAGTGAAGCATCGGAATCTAAAACTGGACTCTCAAGAGAGGTTCAAATCATAGAAAGAGGGAGTGTTGGTCCTCTTTTACTTAAGTCGGCATTGTGTATTTCGTATTAAATTCGGATGCAATATCTGTATTTCATCGTCAATAAGAAGGTCCAAGGGATACAGTAATCCTGAAGTGCAGCATCAGAATCTAAAACTGGACTCACAGGAGAGGTTTAAATCATAGAAAGTGAGACTGTCAGTCCTCTTGTACTTAAGTCGGCATTGTGCTTTTTTATTTAATTCCGATACAAATTCTGTGTTTCATCGTCAATAAGAAGGTGCAAGGTATAAAGTAAACCTGAAGTGAAGCATCGGAATCTAAAACTGAAGTCACAGGAGAGGTTCAAATCGTCGAAAGAGAGATTGTCAGTCCTCTTTTACTTAAGTCGGCCTTTTGTATTAAATTCGGATGCAATTTCTGTGTTTCATCGTCAATAAGAAGGTCTAAGGGATTTAGTAAACCTGAAGTGAAGCATCGGAATCTAGAACTGGACTCAAAGGAGAGGTTCAAATCATAGAAAGGGAGAGCGTCTGTCCTCCTGTACTTAAGTCGGCATTGTGCCTTCTGTATTAAATTCGGATGCAATTTCTGTGTTTCATCGTCAATAAGAAGGTACAAGGTATACAGTAAACCTGAAGTGAACTATCGGAATCTAAAACTGGACTCACAGGAGAGGTTCAATTCATAGAAAGTGAGAGTGTCAGTCCAATTGTACTTAAGTCGGCATTGTGCCTTTTGTATTAAATTGGGATGCAATTTCCGTGTTTCATCGTCAATTAGAAGGTCCAAGGGATACAGTAATCCTGAAGTAAAGCATCGGAATCTAAAACTGGACTCACAGGAGAGGTTCAAACCATAGGTAGCTAGAGTGTCAGTCCTCTTGTACTCAAGTCGGCATTGTGTCTTTTGAATTTAATTCCGATGCAATTTCTGTGTTTCATCGTCAATAAGAAGGTGCAAGGTATACAGTAAACCTGAAGTGAAGCATCGGAATCTAAAACTGGATTTACAGGAGAGGTTCAAATCATAGAGAGTTAGAGTGTCAGTCCTCTTGTACTTAAGTCGGCATTGTGCCTTCTGAATTTAATTACGATGCAATTTCTGTGTTTCATCGTCATTAAGAAGGTGCAAGGTATACAGTATCCCTGAAGTGAAGCATCGGAATCTAAAACTGGACTCACAGGAGAGGTTCAATTCATAGAAAGAGAGAGTGTCGGTCCTCTTTTACTTAAGTCGGCATTGTGCCCTTTGTATTCAATTCGAATGCAGTTTCCGTATTTCAACGTCAATAAGAAGGTCCAAGGGATACAGTAAACCTGAAGTGAAGCATCGGATTCTATAACTGGACTCACAGGAGAGGTTCAAATCATAGAAAGGGAGAGTGTCCGTCCTCTTGTACTTAAGTCGGCATTGTGCCTTTTGTATTAAATTCGGATGCAATTTCTGTGTTTCATCGTCAACAAGAAGGTGCAAGGTATACAGTAAACCTGAAGTGAAGCATCGGAATCTAAAACTGGACTCACAGGAGAGGTTCAAATCATGGAGAGTAAGAGTGTCAGTCCTCTTGTACTTAAGTCGGCATTGTGCCTTTTGAATTTACTTCGGATGCAATTTCTGTGTTTAATCGTCAAAAAGAAGGTGCAAGGTATACAGTAAACCTGAAGTGATGCATCGGATTCTAAAACTGGATTCACAGTAGAGGTTCAAATCATAGAGAGTTAGACTGTCAGTCCTCTGGTACTTAAGTCGGCATTGTGCCTTCTGAATTTAATTCCGATGCAATTTCTGTGTTTCATCGTCAATAAGAAGGCGCAAGGTATACAGTAAACCTGAAGTGAAGCATCGGAATCTAAAACTGGACTCACAGGAGAGGTGCAAATCGTAGAAAGAGAGAGTGTCATTCCTCTTTTACTTAAGTCGGCCTTTTTGTATTAAATTCGGATGTAATTTCTGTGTTTCATCGTCAATAAGAAGGTCTAAGGGATTTAGTAAACCTGAAGTGAAGCATCGGAATCTAGAACTGGACTCACAGGACAGGTTCAAATCATAGAAACTGAGAGTGTCAGTCCTCTTGTACTTAAGTCGGCATTGTGCCTTTTGTATTAAATTCGAATGCAGTTTCCGTATTTCAACGTCAATAAGAAGGTCCAAGGTATTCAGTAAACCTGAAGTGAAGCATTGGATTCTAGAACTGGACTCACAGGTGAGGTTCAAATCATAGAAAGGGAGAGTGTCAGTCCTCTTGTACTTAAGTCGGCATTGTGCCTTTTGTATTAAATTCGGATGCTATTTCTGTGTTTCATCGTCAATAAGATGGTGCTAGGTATACAGTAAACCTGAAGTGAAGCATCGGATTCTAAAACTGGATTCACAGGAGAGGTTCAAATCATAGAGAGTTAGACTGTCAGTCCTCTGGTACTTAAGTCGGCATTGTGCCTTCTGAATTTAATTCCGATGCAATTTCTGTGTTTCATCGTCAATAAGAAGGTGCAAGGTATACAGTAAACCTGAAGTGAAGCATCGGAAACTAAAACTGGACTCACAGGAGAGGTTCAAATCCTAGAAATAGAGAGTGTCGGTGCTCTTTTACTTAAGTCGGCATTGTGTTTTTTGTATTAAATTCCAATGCAATTTCTGTGTTTCATCGTCAATAAGAAGGTGCAAGGTATACAGTAAACCTGAAGTGAAGCATCGGAATCTAAAACTGGAATCACAGGAGAGGTGCAAATCGTAGAAAGAGAGAGTGTCAGTCCTCTTTTACTTAAGTCGGCCTTTTGTATTAAATTCGGATGTAATTTCTGTGTTTCATCGTCAATAAGAAGGTCTAAGGGATTTAGTAAACCTGAAGTGATGCATCGGAATCCAAAACTGGACTCACAGGAGAGGTTCAAATCATAGAGAGTTAGAGTGTTAGTTCTCTTGTACTTAAGTCGGCATTGTGCCTTTTGTATTTAATTCCGATGCAATTTCTGTGTTTCATCGTCAATAAGAAGGTGCAAGGTATACAGTAAACCTGAACTGAAGCATCGGAATCTAAAACTGGACTCCCAGGAGGGGTTCAAATCATAGAAAGTGAGAGTGTCGGTCCTCTTTTACTTAAGTCGGCATTGTGCCTTTTTATTAAATTCGGATGTAATTTCTGTATTTCATCGTCAATAAGAAGGTCCAAGGGATACAGTAAACCTGATGTGAAGCATCGGAATCCAAAACTGGACCCACAGCAGAGGTTCAAATCATAGATAGTTACAGTGTCAGTCCTCTTGTACTTAAGTCGGCATTGTGTCTTTTGAATTTAATTCCGATGCAATTTCTGTGATTCATTGTCAATAAGATGGTGCTACGTACACAGTAAACCTGAAGTGAAGCATCGGATTCTAAAACTGGATTCACAGGAGAGGTTCCAATCATAGAGAGTTAGACTGTCAGTCCTCTGGTACTTATGTCGGCATTGTGCCTTCTGAATTTAATTCCGATGCAATTTCTGTGTTTCATCGTCAATAAGAAGGTGCAAGGTATACAGTAAACCTGAAGTGCAGCAACGGAAACTAAAACTGGACTCACAGGAGAGATTCAAATCATAGAAAGTGAGACTGTCAGTCCTCTTGTACTTAAGTCGGCATTGTGTTTTTTGTATTAAATTCCAATGCAATTTCTGTGTTTCAACGTCAATAAGAAGGTCCAAGGGATACAGTAAACCTGAAGTGAAGCATTCAATTCTAGAACTGGACTCACAGGTGAGGTTCAAATCATAGAAAGGGAGACTGTCAGTCCTCTTGTACTTAAGTCGGCATTGTGCCTTTTGAATTTACTTCGGATGCAATTTCTGTGTTTAATCGTCAATAAGAAGGTGCAAGGTATACAGTAAACCTGAAGTGATTCATCGGAATCCAAAACTGGACTCACAGGAGAGGTTCAAATCATAGAGAGTTAGAGTGACAGTTCTCTTGTACTTAAGTCGGCATTGTGCCTTTTGTATTTAATTCCGATGCAATTTCTGTGTTTCATCGTCAATAAGAAGGTGCAAGGTATACAGTAAACCTGAACTGAAGCATCGGAATCTAAAACTGGACTCACAGGAGAGGTTCAAATCATAGAAAATGAGAGTGTCGGTCCTCTTTTACTTAAGTCGGCAATGTGCATTTTGTACTAAATTCGGATGCAATTTCTTATTTCATCGTCAATAAGAAGGTCCAAGGGATACAGTAAACCTGAAGTGAAGCATCGGAACCTAAAACTGGACTCACAGGAGAGGTTCCAATCGAAGATAGTTAGAGTGTCAGTCCTCTTGTACTTAAGTCGGCATTGTGCCTTCTGAATTTAATTCCGATGCATATTCTGTGTTTCATCGTCAATAAGAAGGTGCAAGGTATACAGTAAACCTGAACTGAAGCATCGGAATCTAAAACTGGACTCCCAGGAGGGGTTCAAATCATAGAAAGTGAGAGTGTCGGTCCTCTTTTACTTAAGTCGGCATTGTGCATTTTGTATTAAATTCGGATGCAATTTCTGTATTTCATCGTCAATAAGAAGGTCCAAGGGATACAGTAAACCTGATGCGCAGCATCGGAATCTAAAACTGGACCCACAGCAGAGGTTCAAATCATAGATAGTTACAGTGTCAGTCCTCTTGTACTTAAGTCGGCATTGTGTCTTTTGAATTTAATTCCGATGCAATTTCTGTGATTCATCGTCAATAAGATGGTGCTAGGTATACAGTTAAAATGAAGTGAAGCATCGGATTCTAAAACTGGATTCACAGGAGAGGTTCAAATCATAGGGAGTTCGACTGTCAGTCCTCTGGTACTTAAGTCGGCATTGTGCCTTCTGAATTTAATTCCGATGCAATTTCTGTGTTTCATCGTCAATAAGAAGGTGCAAGGTATACAGTAAACCTGAACTGAAGCATCGGAATCTAAAACTGGACTCACAGGAGAGGTTCAAATCATAGAAAGTGAGAGTGTCGGTCCTCTTTTACTTAAGTCGGCAATGTGCATTTTGTACTAAATACGGATGCAATTTCTTATTTCATCGTCAATATGAAGGTCCAAGGGATACAGTAAACCTGAAGTGAAGCATCGGAACCTAAAACTGGACTCACAGGAGAGGTTCAAATCGTAGATAGTTAGAGTGTCAGTCCTCTTGTACTTAAGTCGGTATTGTGCCTTCTGAATTTAATTCCGATGCATATTCTGTGTTTCATCGTCAATAAGAAGGTGCAAGGTATACAGTAAACCTGAACTGAAGCATCGGAATCTAAAACTGGACACCCAGGAGGGGTTCAAATCATAGGAAGTGAGAGTGTCGGTCCTCTTTTACTTAAGTCGGCATTGTGCCTTTTGTATTAAATTCGGATGCAATTTCTGTATTTCATCGTCAATAAGAAGGTCCAAGGGATACAGTAAACCTGATGTGAAGCATCGGAATCTAAAACTGGACCCACAGCAGAGGTTCAAATCATAAATAGTTACAGTGTCAGTCCTCTTGTACTTAAGTCGGCATTGTGTCTTTTGAATTTAATTCCGATGCAATTTCTGTGATTCATCGTCAATAAGCAGGTGCTAGGTATACAGTAAACCTGAAGTGAAGCATCGGATTCTAAAACTGGATTCACAGGAGAGGTTCAATCATAGAGAGTTAGACTGTCAGTCCTCTGGTACTTAAGTCGGCATTATGCCTTCTGAATTTAATTCCGATGCAATTTCTGTGTTTCATCGTCAATAAGAAGGTGCAAGGTATACAGTAAACCTGAAGTGAAGCATCGGAATCTAAAACTGGACTCACAGGAAAGGTTCAAATCATAGAAAGAGAGAGTGTCGGTCCTCTTTTACTTAAGTCGGCAATGTGCCTTTTGTATTAAACTCGGATGCAATTTCTGTATTTCATCGTCAATAAGAAGCTCCAAGGGATACAGTAAACCTGAAGTGCAGCAACGGAAACTAAAACTGGACTCACTGGAGAGGTTCAAATCATAGAAAGTGAGACTGTCAGTCCTCTTGTACTTAAGTCGGCATTGTGTTTTTTGTATTAAATTCCAATGCAATTTCTGTTTTTCATCGTCAATAAGAAGGTGCAAGGTATACAGTAAACCTGAAGTGAAGCATCATAATCTAAAACTGGACTCACAGGAGTGGTGCAAATCGTAGAAAGAGAGAGTGTCAGTCATCTTTTACTTAAGTCGGCCTTTTGTATTAAATTCGGATGTAATTTCTGTGTTTCATCGTCAATAAGAAGGTCTATGGGATTTAGTAAACCTGATGTGAAGCATCGGAATCTAGAACTGGACTCACAGGAGAGGTTCAAATCATAGAAACTGAGAGTGTCAGTCCTCTTGTACTTAAGTCGGCATTGTGCCTTTTGTATTAAATTCGAATGCAGTTTCCGTATTTCAACGTCAATAAGAAGGTCCGAGGGATACAGTAAACCTGAAGTGAAGCATTGGATTCTAGAACTGGACTCAGAGGAGAGGTTCAAATCATAGAAACTGAGAGTGTCAGTCCTCTTGTACTTAAGTCGGCATTGTTCCTTTTGTATTAAATTCGGATGCAATTTCTGTGTTTCATCGTCAACAAGAAGGTGCAAGGTATACAGTAAACCTGAAGTGAAGCATCGGAATCTAAGACTGGACTCACAGGAGGGGTTCAAATCATAGAGATTAAGAGTGTCAGTCCTCTTGTACTTAAGTCGGCATTGTGCCTTTTGAATTTACTTCGGATGCAATTTCTGTGTTTAATCGTCAATAAGAAGGTGCAAGGTATACAGTAAACCTGAAGTGATGCATCGGAATCCAAAACTGGACTCACAGGAGAGGTTCAAATCATAGAGAGTTAGAGTGTCAGTTCTCTTGTACTTAAGTCGGCATTGTGCCTTTTGTATTTAATTCCAATGCATTTTCTGTGTTTCATCGTCAATAAGAAGGTGCTAGGTTTACAGTAAACCTGAAGTGAAGCATCGGAATCTAAAACTGGATTCACAGGAGAGATTCAAATCATAGAGAGTTAGAGTGTCAGTCCTCTGGTACTTAAATCGGCATTGTGCCTTCTGAATTTAATTCCGATGCAATTTCTGTGTTTCATCGTCAATAAGAAGGTGCAAGGTATACAGTAAACCTGAAGTGAAGCATCGGAATCTAAAACTGGACTCTCAAGAGAGGTTCAAATCATAGAAAGAGAGAGTGTCGGTCCTCTTTTACCAAAGTCGGCATTGTGTATTTTGTATTAAATTCGGATGCAATTTCTGTATTTCATCGTCAATAAGAAGGTCCAAGGGATACAGTAATCCTGAAGTGCAGCATCAGAATCTAAAACTGGACTCACAGGAGAGGTTCAAATCATAGAAAGTGAGACTGTCAGTCCTCTTGTACTTAAGTCGGCATTGTGCTTTTTGTATTAAATTCCGATGCAAATTCTGTGTTTCATCGTCAATAAGAAGGTGCAAGGTATAAAGTAAACCTGAAGTGAAGCATCGAAATCTAAAACTGAAGTCACAGGAGAGGTTCAAATCGCCGAAAAAGAGATTGTCAGTCCTCTTTTACTTAAGTCGGCCTTTTGTATTAAATTCGGATGCAATTTCTGTGTTTCATCGTCAATAAGAAGGTCTAAGGGATTTAGTAAACCTGAAGTGAAGCATCGGAATCTAGAACTGGACTCAAAGGAGAGGTTCAAATCATAGAAAGGGAGAGTGTCTGTCCTCCTGTACTTAAGTCGGCATTGTGCCTTCTGTATTAAATTCGGATGCACTTCTGTGTTTTATCGTCAATAAGAAAGTACAAGGTATACAGTAAACCTGAAGTGATCTATCGGAATCTAAAACTGGACTCACAGGAGAGGTTCAAATCATAGAAAGTGAGAGTGTCAGTCCTATTGTACTTAAGTCGGCATTGTGCCTTTTGTATTAGATTGGGATGCAATTTCTGTGTGTTTCATCGTCAATTGGAAGGTCCAAGGGATACAGTAAACCTGAAGTAAAGCATCAGAATCTAAAACTGGACTCACAGGAGAGGTTCAAACCATAGATAGTTAGAGTGTCAGTCCTCTTGTACTTAAGTCGGCATTGTATCTTTTGATTTTCATTACGATGCAATTTCTGTGTTTCATCGTCAATAAGAAGGTGCAAGGCATACAGTAAACCTGAAGTGAAGCATCGGAATCTTAAACTGAATTACAGGAGAGGTTCAAATCATAGAGGGTTAGAGTGTCAGTCCTCTTGTACTTAAGTCGGCATTGTGCCTTCTGAATTGAATTACGATGCAATTTCTGTGTTTCATCGTCATTAAGAAGGTGCAAGGTATACAGTAACCCTGAAGTGAAGCATCGGAATCTAAAACTGGACTCACAGGAGAGGTTCAAATCATAGAAAGAGAGAGTGTCGGTCCTCTTTTACTTAAGTCGGCATTGTGCCTTTTGTATTAAATTCGAATGCAGTTTCCGTATTTCAACGTCAATAAGAAGGTCCAAAAGATACAGTAAACCTGAAGTGAAGCATTGGATTCTAGAACTGGACTCACAGGAGAGGTTCAAATCATAGAAAGGGAGAGTGTCAGTCCTCTTGTACTTAAGTCGGCATTGTGCCTTTTGTATTAAATTCGGATGCAATTTCTGTGTTTCATCGTCAACAAGAAGGTGCAAGGTATACAGTAAACCTGAAGTGAAGCATCGGAATCTAAAACTGGACTCACAGGAGAGGTTCAAATCATGGAGAGTAAGAGTGTCAGTCCTCTTGTACTTAAGTCGGCATTGTGCCTTTTGAATTTACTTCGGATGCAATTTCTGTGTTTAATCGTCAATAAGAAGGTGCAAGGTATACAGTAAACCTGAAGTGATGCATCGGAATCCAAAACTGGACTCTCAGGAGAGGTTCAAATCATAGAGAGTTAGAGTGTCAGTTCTCTTGTACTTAAGTCGGCATTGTGCCTTTTGTATTTAATTCCGATGCAATTTCTGTGTTTCATCGTCAATAAGAAGGTGCAAGGTATACAGTAAACCTGAACTGAAGCATCGGAATCTAAAACTGGACTCACAGGAGAGGTTCAAATCATAGAAATTGAGAGTGTCGGTCCTCTTTTACTTCAGTCGGCAATGTGCATTTTGTACTAAATTCGGATGAAATTTCTTATTTCATCGTCAATAAGAAGGTCCAAGGGATACAGTAAATCTGAAGTGAAGCATCGGAACCTAAAACTGGACTCACAGGAGAGGTTCAAATCGTAGATAGTTAGAGTGTCAGTCCTCTTGTACTTGAGTCGGCATTGTGCCTTCCGAATTTTATTCCGATGCATATTCTGTGTTTCATCGTCAATAAGAAGGTGCAAGGTATACAGTAAACCTGAACTGAAGCATCGGAATCTAAAACTGGACTCCCAGGAGGGGTTCAAATCATAGAAAATGAGAGTGTCGGTCCTCTTTTACTTAAGTCGGCATTGTGCCTTTTGTATTAAATTCGGATGCAATTTCTGTATTTCATCGTCAATAAGAAGGTCCAAGGGATACAGTAAACCTGATGTGAAGCATCGGAATCTAAAACTGGACCCACAGCAGAGGTTCAAATCATAGATAGTTACAGTGTCAGTCCTCTTGTACTTAAGTCGGCATTGTGTCTTTTGAATTTAATTCCGATGCAATTTCTGTGATTCATCGTCAATAAGATGGTCCTAGGTATACAGTAAACCTGAAGTGAAGCATTGGATTCTAAAACTGGATTCACAGGAGAGGTTCAAATCATAGAGAGTTAGACTGTCAGTCCTCTGGTACTTAAGTCGGCATTGTGCCTTCTGAATTTAATTCCGATGCAATTTCTGTGTTTCATCGTCAATAAGAAGGTGCAAGGTATACAGTAAACCTGAAGTGAAACATCGGAATCTAAAACTGGACTCACAGGAGAGGTTCAAATCATAGAAAGAGAGAGTGTCGGTCCTCTTTTACTTAAGTCGGCAATGTGCCTTTTGTATTAAACTCGGATGCAATTTCTGTATTTCATCGTCAATAAGAAGCTCCAAGGGATACAGTAAACCTGAAGTGCAGCAACGGAATCTAAAACTGGACTCACAGAAGAGGTTCAAATCATAGAGAGTTAGACTGTCAGTCCTCTGGTACTTAAGTCGGCATTGTGCCTTCTGAATTTAATTCCGATGCAATTTCTGTGTTTCATCGTCAATAAGAAGGTGCAAGGTATACAGTAAACCTGAAGTGAAGCATCGAAATCTAAAACTGGACTCACAGGAGAGGTTCAAATCATAGAAAGAGAGAGTGTCAGTCCTCTTTTACTTAAGTCGGCAATGTGCCTTTTGTATTAAACTCGGATGCAATTTCTGTATTTCTTCGTCAATAAGAAGCTCCAAGGGATACAGTAAACCTAAAGTGCAGCAACGGAATCTAAAACTGGACTCACAGGAGAGGTTCAAATCATAGAAAGTGAGACTGTCAGTCCTCTTGTACTTAAGTCGGCATTGTGTTTTTTGTATTAAATTCAAATGCAATTTCTGTGTTTCATCGTCAATAAGAAGGTCCAAGGTATACAGTAAACCTGAAGTGAAGCATCGGAATCTAAAACTGGACTCACAGGAGAGGTGCAAATCGTAGAAAGAGAGAGTGTCAGTCCTCATTTACTTAAGTCGGCCTTTTGTATTAAATTCGGATCTAATTTCTGTGTTTCATCGTCAATAAGAAGGTCTTAGGGATTTAGTAAACCTGAAGTGAAGCATCGGAATCTAGAACTGGACCCACAGGAGAGGTTCAAATCATAGAAACTGAGAGTGTCAGTCCTCTTGTACTTAAGTCGGCATTGTGCCTTTTGTATTAAATTCGGATGCAATTTCTGTGTTTCATCATCAATAAGAAGGTACAAGTTATACAGTAAACCTGAAGTGAACTATCGGAATCTAAAACTCTACTCACAGGAGAGGTTCAAATCATAGAAAGTGAGAGTGTCAGTCCTATTGTACTTAAGTCGGCATTGTGCCTTTTGTATTAAATTGGGATGCAATGTCTGTGTTTCATCGTCAATTAGAAGGTCCAAGGATTACAGTAAAACTGAAGTGAAGCATCGGAATCCAAATCTGGACTCACAGGAGAGGTTCAAATCATAGATAGTTAGAGTGTCAGTCCTCTTGTACTTAAGTCGGCATTGTGTCTTTTGAATTTAATTCCGATGCAATTTATGTGTTTCATCGTCAATAAGAAGGTGCAAGGTATACAGTAAACCTGAAGTGAAGCATCGGAATCTAAAACTGGATTCACAGGAGAGGTTCAAATCATAGAGAGTTAGAGTGTCAGACCTCTTGTACTTAAGTCGGCATTGTGCCTTCTGAATTTAATTCCGATGCAATTTCTGTGTTTCATCGTCAATAAGAAGGTGCAAGGTATACAGTAATCCAGAAGTGAAGCATCGGAATCTAAAACTGGACTCACAGGAGAGGTTCAAATCATAGAAAGAGAGAGTGTCGGCCCCTTTTTTCTTAAGTCGGCATTGTGCCTTTTGTATTAAATTCGGATGCAGTTTCTGTAATTCATCGTCAGTAAGAAGGTCCAAGGGATACAGTAAACCTGAAGTGGAGCATCGGAATCTAAAACTGGACGCACAGGAGAGGTTCAAATCATAGAAAGTGAGAGTGTCAGTCCTCTTGTACGTAAGTCGGCATTGTGCCTTTTGTATTAAATTCCGATGCAATTTCTGTGTTTCATCGTGAATAAGAAGGTGCAAGGTATACAGCAAACCTGAAGTGAAGCATCGGAATCTAAAACTGGACTCACAGGAGAGGTTCAAATCATAGAAAGAGAGAGTGTATGTCCTCTTTTACTTAAGTCGGCCTATTGTATTCAATTCTGATGCTATTTCTGTGTTTCATCGTCAATAAGAAGGTCTAAGGGATACAGTAAACCTGAAGTGAAGCATCGGAATCTAGAACTGGACTCACAGGAGAGGTTCAAATCATAGAAAGGGAGGGTGTCAGTCCTCTTGTACTTAAGTCGGCATTGTGCCTTTTGTATTAAATTCGGATGCAATTTCTGTGTTTCATCGTCAATATGAAGGTGCAAGGTATACAGTAAACCTGAAGTGGAGCATCGGAATCTAAAACTGTACTCACAGGAGATGTTCAAATCATAGAGAGTAAGAGTGTCAGTCCTCTTGTACTTAAGTCGGCTTTGTGAATTTTGAATTTTATTCGGGTGCAATGTCTGTGTTTAATCGTCAATAAGAAGGTGCAAGGTATACAGTAAACCTGAAGTGAAGCATCGGAATCCAAAACTGGACTCACAGGAGAGGTTCAAATCATAGAAAGTTAGAGTGTCAGTTCTCTTGTACTTAAGTCGGCATTGTGCCTTTTGTATTTAATTCCGATGCAATTCTCGTGTTACATCGTCAATAAGATGGTGCAAGGTATACTATAAACCTGAAGTGAAGCATCGGAATCTAAAACTGGACTCACTGGAGAGGTTCACATCATAGAAAGAGAGATTGACAGTCCTCTTTTACATAAGTCGGCATTGTGCCTTTGTATTTAATTCGGTTGCAATTTCTGTGTTTCATCGTCAATAAGAAGGTCCAAGGGATACAGTAAACCTAAAGTGCAGCATCAGAATCTAAAACTGGACTCACAGGAGAGGTTCAAATCATAGAAAGTGAGACTGTCAGTCCTCTTGTACTTAAGTCGGCATTGTGCCTTTTGTATTAAATTGGGATGCAATTTCTGTATTTCATCGTCAATTAGAAGGTCGAAAGGATACAGTAAACCTGAAGTAAAGCATCGGAATCTAAAACTGGACTCACCGGAGAGGTTCAAATCATAGATAGTTAGAGTGTCAGTCCTCCTGTACTTAAGTCGGCATTGTGTCTTTTGAATTTAATTCCGATGCAATTTCTGTGTTTCTTCGTCAATAAGAAGGTGCAAGGTATACAGTAAACCTGAAGTGAAGCATCGGAATCTAATACTGGACTCACAGGAGAGGTTCAAATCGTAGAAAGAGAGGGTGTCAGTCCCCTTTTACTTAAGTCGGCCTATTGTATTATATTCGGATGCAATTTCTGTGTTTCATCGTCAACAAGAAGGTCTAAGGGATACAGTAAACCTGAAGTGAAGCATCGTAATCTAGAACTGGACTCACAGGAGAGGTTCAAATCATAGAAAGGGAGAGTGTCAGTCCTCTTGTACTTAAGTCGGCATTGTGCCTTTTGTATTAAATTTGGATGCAATTTCTGTGTTTCATCGTCAATAAGATGGTGCAAGGTATACAGTAAACCTGAAGTGAAGCATCGGAATCTAAAACTGGACTCACAGGAGAGGTTCAAATCATAGAGAGTAAGAGTGTCAGTCCTCTTGTACTTAAGTCGGCATTGTGCCTTTTGAATTTAATTCGGATGCAATTTCTGTGTTTAATCGTCAATACGAAGGTGCAAGGTATACAGTAAACCTGAAGTGAAGCATCGGAATCTAAAACTGGACTCACAGGAGGGGTTCAAATCATAGATGGTTAGAGTGTCAGTCCTCTTATACTTAAGTAGGCTTTGTGTCCTTTGAATTTAATTCCGATGCAATTTCTGTGTTTCATCGTGAATAAGAAGGTGCAAGGTATACAGCAAACCTGAAGTGAAGCATCGGAATCTAAAACTGGACTCACAGGAGAGGTTCAAATCATAGAAAGAGAGAGTGTATGTCCTCTTTTACTTAAGTCGGCCTATTGTATTCAATTCTGATGCTATTTCTGTGTTTCATCGTCAATAAGAAGGTCTAAGGGATACAGTAAACCTGAAGTGAAGCATCGGAATCTAGAACTGGACTCACAGGAGAGGTTCAAATCATAGAAAGGGAGGGTGTCAGTCCTCTTGTACTTAAGTCGGCATTGTGCCTTTTGTATTAAATTCGGATGCAATTTCTGTGTTTCATCGTCAATATGAAGGTGCAAGGTATACAGTAAACCTGAAGTGGAGCATCGGAATCTAAAACTGGACTCACAGGAGATGTTCAAATCATAGAGAGTAAGAGTGTCAGTCCTCTAGTACTTAAGTCGGCTTTGTGAATTTTGAATTTTATTCGGGTGCAATGTCTGTATTTAATCGTCAATAAGAAGGTGCAAGGTATACAGTAAACCTGAAGTGAAGCATCGGAATCCAAAACTGGACTCACAGGAGAGGTTCAAATCATAGAAAGTTAGAGTGTCAGTTCTCTTGTACTTAAGTCGGCATTGTGCCTTTTGTATTTAATTCCGATGCAATTCTCGTGTTACATCGTCAATAAGATGGTGCAAGGTATACTATAAACCTGAAGTGAAGCATCGGAATCTAAAACTGGACTCACTGGAGAGGTTCTCATCATAGAAAGAGAGATTGACAGTTCTCTTTTACATAAGTCGGCATTGTGCCTTTGTATTTAATTCGGTTGCAATTTCTGTGTTTCATCGTCAATAAGAAGGTCCAAGGGATACAGTAAACCTAAAGTGCAGCATCAGAATCTAAAACTGGACTCACAGGAGAGGTTCAAATCATAGAAAGTGAGACTGTCAGTCCTCTTGTACTTAAGTCGGCATTGTGATTTTTGTATTAAATTGGGATGCAATTTCTGTGTTTCATCGTCAATTAGAAGGTCGAAAGGATACAGTAAACCTGAAGTAAAGCATCGGAATCTAAAACTGGACTCACCGGAGAGGTTCAAATCATAGATAGTTAGAGTGTCAGTCCTCCTGTACTTAAGTCGGCATTGTGTCTTTTGAATTTAATTCCGATGCAATTTCTGTGTTTCATCGTCAATAAGAAGGTGCAAGGTATACAGTAAACCTGAAGTGAAGCATCGGAATCTAATACTGGACTCACAGGAGAGGTTCAAATCGTAGAAAGAGAGGGTGTCAGTCCCCTTTTACTTAAGTCGGCCTATTGTATTATATTCGGATGCAATTTCTGTGTTTCATCGTCAACAAGAAGGTCTAAGGGATACAGTAAACCTGAAGTGAAGCATCGTAATCTAGAACTGGACTCACAGGAGAGGTTCAAATCATAGAAAGGGAGAGTGTCAGTCCTCTTGTACTTAAGTCGGCATTGTGCCTTTTGTATTAAATTTGGATGCAATTTCTGTGTTTCATCGTCAATAAGAAGGTGCAAGGTATACAGTAAACCTGAAGTGAAGCATCGGAATCTAAAACTGGACTCACAGGAGAGGTTCAAATCATAGAGAGTAAGAGTGTCAGTCCTCTTGTACTTAAGTCGGCATTGTGCCTTTTGAATTTAATTCGGATGCAATTTCTGTGTTTAATCGTCAATACGATGGTGCAAGGTATACAGTAAACCTGAAGTGAAGCATCGGAATCTAAAACTGGACTCACGGGAGGGGTTCAAATCATAGATGGTTAGAGTGTCAGTCCTCTTATACTTAAGTAGGCTTTGTGTCCTTTGAATTTAATTCCGATGCAATTTCTGTGTATCATCGTCAATAAGAAGGTGCAACGTATACAGTAAACCTGAAGTGAAGCATCGGAATCTAAAACTGGACTCACAGGAGAGGTTCAAATCATAGAAAGAGAGAGTGTCAGTCCTCTTTTACTTAAGTTAGCATTGTGCCTTTTGTATTAAATTCGGAAGCAATTTCTGTATTTCATTGTCAATAAGAAGGTCCAAGGAATACAGTAAGCCTGAGGTGAAGCATCGGATTCTAAAACTGGACTCACTGGACAGGTTCAAATCATAGATAGATAGACAGTCTGTCCTCTTGTATTTAAGTCGGCATTGTGTCTTTTGAATTTAATTCCGATGCTATTTCTTTGTTTCATCGTCAATAAGAAGGTGCAAGGTATACAGTAAACCTGAAGTGGAGCATCGGAATCCTAAACTGGACTCCCAGGAGAGGTTCAAATCATATAGAGTTAGAGTGTCAGTCCTCTTGTACTTAAGTCGGCATTGTGCCTTTTGAATCTAATTCCGATACAATTTCTGTGTTTCTTCGCAAATAAGAAGGTGTAAGGTATACGGTAAACCTGAAGTGACGCATCGGAATCTAAAACTGGACTCACAGGATAGGTTCAAAACATAGAAAGTTACAGTGTCAGTCCTCTTGTACTTAAGTCGGCATTGTGCCTTTTGAATTTAATTCCGATGCAATTTTTGTGTTTCATCGTCAATAAGACGGTGCAAGGTATACAGTAAACCTGAAGTGAATCATCGGAATCTATAACTGGACTCACAGGAGGGGTTCAAATCATAGAAAGTGAGGGTGTCAGTCCTCTTTAATTAAGTCCGCATTGTGCCTTTTGTATTAAATTCCGATGCAATATCTGTGTTACTTCGTAAATAAGAAGGTGCAAGGTATACGGTAAACCTGAAGTGAAGCATCGGAATCTAAAACTGGACTCACAGGATAGGTTCAAAGCATAGAAAGTTAGAGTGTCAGTCCTCTTGTACTTAAGTCGGCATTGTGCCTTTTGAATCTAATTCCGATACAATTTTTGTGTTTCTTCGTAAATAAGGAGGTGCAAGGTATACGGTAAACCTGAAGTGAAGCATGGGAATCTAAAACTGGACTCATAGGATAGGTTCAAAACGTAGAAAGTTAGAGTGTCAGTCCTCTTGTACTTAAGTCGGCATTGTGCCTTTTGAATTTAATTCCGATGCAATTTTTGTGTTTCATCGTCAATAAGACGGTGCAAGGTATACAGTAAACCTGAAGTGAATCATCGGAATCTATAACTGGACTCACAGGAGGGATTCAAATCATAGAAAGTGAGGGTGTCAGTCCTCTTGTAATTAAGTCGGCATTGTGCCTTTTGTATTAAATTCCGATGCAATTTCTGTGTTTCTTCGTAAATAAGAAGGTGCAAGGAATACGGTATACCTGAAGTGAAGCATCGGAATCTAAAACTGGACTCACAGGATAGGTTCAAAACATAGAAAGTTTGAGTGTCAGTCCTCTTGTACTTAAGTCGGCATTGTGCATTTTGAATTTAATTCCGATGCAATTTTTGTGTATCATCGTCAATAAGACGGTGCAAGGTATACAGTAAACCTGAATTGAATCATCGGAATCTAAAACTGGACTCACAGGAGGGGTTCAAATCATAGAAAGTGAGGGTGTCAGTCCTCTTGTAATTAAGTCGGCATTGTGCCTTTTGTATTAAATTCCGATGCAATTTCTGTGTTTCATCGTCAATAAGAAGGTGCAAGGTATACAGTAAACTTGAAATGAAGCATCGGAATCTAAAACTGGACTCGCAGGAGAGGTTCAAATCATAGAAAGAGAGGGTGAAAGTCCTCTTTTACTTGAGTCGGCATTGTGCCTTTGTATTAAATTCGGATGCAATGTCTGTGTTTCATCGTCAACAATAAGGTCCAAGGGATACTGTAAACCTGAAGTGACACATCGGAATCTAAAACTGGACTCACAGGAGGGGTTCAAATCATAGAAAGGGAGAGTGTCAGTCCTTTTGTACTTAAGTTGGCATTGTGCCTTTTGAATATAATTCCGATCTATTCTTGTGTTACATCGTCAATAAGACGGTGCAAGGTATACAGTAAACCTGAAGTGAAGCATCGGAATCCAAAACTGGACTCACAGGAGGGGTTCAAATCATAGAAAGGGAGAGTGACAGTCCTCTTTTACTTAAGTCGGAATGTGCCTTTAGTATTAAATTCGGATGAAATATCTGTGTTTCATCGTCAATAAGAAGGTCCAAGGTATACAGTAAACCTGAAGTGAAGCATCGGAATCTGAAACTGGACTCACAGGAGAGGATCAAATCATCGAGTGGGAGAGTGTCAGTCCTCTTGTACTTAAGTCGGCATTGTGCCTTTTGTATTAAATTGGGATGCAATTTCAGTGTTTCATCGTCAATAAGAAGGTGCAAGGTATACAGTAAACCTGAAGTGAAGCTTCGGAATCTAAAACTGGACTCACAGGAGACGTTCAAATCATAGAAAGTGAGAGTGTCAGTCCTCTTCTACTTAAGTCGGCATTGTGCCTTTTGTATTTAATTCGGATGCAATTTCTGTGTATCATCGTCAATATGAAGGTCCAAGGGATACAGTGAACCTGAAGTGAAGCATCGGAACCTAAAACTGGACTCACAGGAGAGGTTCAAATCGTAGATAGTAAGAGTGTCAGTCCTCTTGCACTTAAGTCATCATTGTGTCTTCTAAATTTAATTCCGATGCAATTTCTGTGTTTCATCGTCAATAAGAAGGTGCAAGGAATACAGTAAACCTTAACAGATGCATCGGAATCTAAAACTGGATTCACAAGAGAGGTTCAAATCATAGAGAGTTAGAGTGGCAGTCCTCTTGTACTTAAGTCGGCATTGTGCCTTCTGAATTTAATTCCGATGCAATTTCTGTGTTTCATCGTCAATAAGAAAGTGCAAGGTATACAGTAAACCTGAAGTGAGGCATCGGAATCTAAAACTGGTCTCACAGGAGAGGTTCAAATCATAGAAAGAGAGAGTGTCAGTCCCATTGTACTTAAGTCGGCCTTGTGCCTCTTGTATTAAATTCTGGTGCAATTTCTGTGTTTCATCGTCAATTAGAAGGTCCGAGGGATACAGTAAACCTGAAGTAAAACATCGGAATCTAGAACTGGACTCACAGGAGGGGTTCAAATCATAGAAAGTGAGGGTGTCAGTCCTCTTGTACTTAAGTCGGCATTGTGCCTTTTTATTAAATTACGATGCAAATTTCTGTCTTTCATCGTCAATAAGAAGGTGCAAGGTATTCGGTAAACCTGAAGTGACGCATCGGAAACTAAAACTGGACTCACAGGAGAAGTTTAAATCATAGAAAGTGAGAGTGTCAGTCCTCTTTTACTTAAGTCGACATTGTGCCTTTTCAATTTAATTCCGATGCAGTATCTGTGTTTCATCGTCAATAAGAAGGTGTAAGGTATTCAGTAAACCTGAAGTGAAGCATCGCAATCTAAAACAGGACTCACAGGAAAGGTTCAAATCACAGAAAGTGAGAGTGTCAGTCCTCTTATACTTAAGTCGGCATTGTGTTTTTTGAATTTAATTCCGATGCAATTTCTGTGTATCATCGTCAATAAGAAGGTGCAACGTATACAGTAAGCCTGAAGTGAAGCATCGGAATCTATAACTGGACTCACAGGAGAGGTTCATATCATAGAGAGTTAGAGTGTCAGTCCTCTTGTACTAATGTCGGCATTGTGCCTACTGAATTTAATACTGATGCAAATTATGTGTTTCATCGTCAATAAGAAGGTGCAAGGTATACAGTACACCTGAAGTGAAGCATCGGATTCTAAAACTGGACTCACAGGAGAGTTTCAAATCATAGAAAGAGAGAGTGTCAGTCCTCTTTTACTTAAGTCGGCATTGTGCCTTTTGTATTAAATTGGGATGCAATTTCAGTGTTTCATCGTCAATTAGAAGGTCCAAGGGATACAGTAAACCTGAGGTGAAGCATCGGTTTCTAAAACTGGACTCACAGCACAGGTTCAAATCATAGATAGTTAGAGTGTCAGTCCTCTTGTATTTAAGTCGGCATTGTGTCTTTTGAATTTAATTCCGATGCTATTTCTGTGTTTCATCGTAAATAAGAAGGTGCAAGGTATACAGTAAACCTGAAGTGAAGCATCGGAATCCTAAACTGGACTCACAGGAGAGGTTCAAATCATATAGAGTTAGAGTGTCAGTCCTCTTGTACTTAAGTCGGCATTGTGCCTTATGAATCTAATTCCGATACAATTTCTGTGTTTCATCGTAAATAAGAAGGTGCAAGGTTTATAGTAAACCTGAAGTGAAGCATCGGAATCTAAAACTGGACTCACAGGAGAGGTTCAAATCATAGAAAGTTAGAGTGTCAGTCCTCTTGTACTTAAGTCGGCATTAAGCCTTTTGAATTTAATTCCGATGCAATTTTTGTGTTTTATCGTCAATAAGACGGTGCAAGGTATACAGCAAACCTGAAGTGAAGCATCGGAATCTAAAACTGGACTCACAGGAGATGTTTAAATCATAGAAAGTGAGAGTGTCAATCCACTTGTACTTAAGTCGGCATTGTGCCTTTTGTATTAAATTCGGATGCAATTTCTGTATTTCATCGTCAATAAGAAGGTGCAAGGTATACAGTAAACCTGAAATGTAGCATCAGAATCTAAAACTGGACTCACAGGAGAGGTTCAAATCATAGACAGAGAGAGTGAAAGTCCTCTTTTACTTAAGTCGGCATTGTGCCTTTGTATTAAATTCGGATGCAATTTCTGTGTTTCATCGTCAATAAGATGGTCAAAGGGATACAGTAAACCTGAAGTGAAGCATCGGAATCTAAAACTGGACTCACAGGAGAGGCTCATATCATAGAATGATCACATAAAACAAATAGTGGGAAAAGCAGGCGCCAGGTTGAGATTCATAGGAAGAATTCTAAGAAAATGTGACTCATCGACGATAGAAGTAGCTTACAAAACCCTTGTTCGTCCGAATCTTGAGTATTGCTCATCAGTATGGGACCCTTACCAGGTTGGATTAATAGAAGAGATAGACATGATCCAGCGAAAAGCAGCGCGATTCGTCATGGGGACATTTAGTCAGCGCGAGAGCGTTACGGAGATGCTGAAAAAGCTCCAGTGGCGGACACTTCAAGACAGGCGTTACGCAATACGGAGAGGTTTATTATCGAAATTACGAGAGAGCACATACCGGGAAGAGATGGGCAACAAATTACTACCGCCCACATATATCTCGCGTAATGATCACAACGAAAAGATCCGAGAAATTAGAGCAAATACGGAGACTTACAAGCAGTCGTTCTTCCCACGCACAATTCGTGAATGGAACAGGGAAGGGGGGATCAGATAGTGGTACAATAAGTACCCTCCGTCACACACCGTAAGGTGGCTCGCGGAGTATAGATATAGATGTAGAAAGTGAGAGTGTCAGTCCTCTTGTACTTAAGTCGGCATTGTGCCTTTTGTGTTAAATTCGGATGCAATTTCTGTGTTTCATCGTCAATAAGAAGGCCCAAGGGATACAGTAAACCTGAAGAGAAGCATCGGAATCTAAAACTGGACTCACAGGAGAGGTCCAAATCATAGATAGTTAAAGTGTCAGTCCTCTTGTACTTAAGTCGGCATGTGTCTCTTGAATTTAATTCCGACGCAATTTCTGTCTTTCATCGTCAATAAGAATGTGCAAGGTATACAGTAAACCTGAAGTGAAGCATCGGAATCTATACCTGAACTCAGAGGAGAGGTTCAAATCATAGAGAGTTAGAGTGTCAATCCTCTTGTATTTAAGTCGGAATTGTGCCTTTTGAATTTAATTCCGATGCAGTTTCTGTGTTTCATCGTCAATAAGAAGGTACAAGGTATACAGTAATCCTGAAGTGAAGCATCGGAATCTAAAATTGGACTCACAGGAGAGGTTCAAATCACAGAAGGAGAGAGTGTCAGTCCGCTTTTACTTAAGTCAGCATTGTGCCTTTTGTATTAAATTCCGATGCAATTTCGGTGTTTCATCGTCAATAAGAAGGTGCAAGGTATACAGTAACCCTGAAGTGAAGCATCGGAATCTAAAACTGGATTCACAGGAGAGGTTCAAATCATAGAAAGGGAAAGTGTCAGTCCTCTTGTACTTAAGTCGGCATTGTGACTTTTGTATTAAATTCGGATGCAATTTCTGTATTTCATCGTCAATAAGAAGGTCCAAGGGATACACTAAACCTGAAGTGAAGCATCGGAATCTAAAACTGGACTCACAGGAGAGGTTAGAGTCATAGAAAGTGAGAGTGTCAGTCCTCTTGTACTTAAGTCGGCATTGTCCCTTTTGTATTAAATTCGGATGCAATTTCTGTGTTTCATCGTCAATAAGAAGGTGCAAGGTATACAGTAAACCTGAAGTGAAGCATCGGAATATAAAACTGGACTCATAGGAGAGGTTCAAATCATAGAATGAGAGAGTGTGGGTCCCCTTTTACTTAAGACGGCATTGTGCGTTCTGTATTAAATTGGGATGCAATTTCTGTGTTTCATCGTCAATAAGAAGGTCCAAGGGATACAGTAAACCTGAAGTGAAGCATCTGGATCTAAAACTGGACTCACAGGAGAGGTCCAAATCATAGAAAGGGAGAGTGACAGTCCTCTTGTACTTACGTCAGCATTGTGCTTTTGTATTAAACTCAGATGCAATTTCTGTGTTTCATCGTCAATAAGAAGGTGCAAGGTATACAGTAAACCTGAAGTGAAACATCGGAATCTATAACTTGACTCACAGGAGAGGTTCAAATCATAGAAAGTGAGAGTGTCAGTCCTCTTGTACTTAAGTCGGCATTGTGTCTTTTGAATTTAATTCCGATTCAATTTCTGTGTTTCATCGTCGGTAAGAAGGTGCAAGGTATACAGTAAACCTGAAGTGAAGCACCGGAATCTAAAACTGGACTCAGAGGAGAGGTTCAAATCATTGAAAGAAAGAGTGTCAGTCCGCATTTACTTAGGTCGGCATTGTGCCTTTTGTATTAAATTCCGATGCAATTTCGGTGTTTCATCGTCAATAAGAAGGTGCAAGGTATACAGTAAACCTGAAGTGAAGCATCGGAATCTAAAACTGGACTCACAGGAGAGGTTCAAATCATAGAAAGTGGGAGGTTCAGTCCTCTTTTACTTAAGTCGGCATGGTGCCTTTTGTATTACATTCGGATGCAATTTCTGTGTTTCATCGTCAATAAGAAGGTCCCAGGGATACAGTAAACCTGAAGTGAAGCATCGGAATCCAAAACTGGACTCACAGGAGAGGTTCAAATCATAGAAAGTGAGAGTGTCAGTCCTCATGTACTTAAGTCGGCATTGTGCCTTTTGTATTACATTCGGATGCAATTTCTGTGTTTCATCCTCAATAAGACGGTGGAAGGTATGCAGTAAACCTGAAGTGAAGCATCGGAATTTAAAACCGGACGCACAGGAGAGGTTCAAATCATAGAAAGAAAGAGTGTGAGTCCTCTTGTACTTAAGTCGGCATTGTGCTTTTTGTATTAAATTCCGATGTAATTTCTGTGTTTCATCGACAATAAGAAGTTGCAAGTTATACAGTAAACTTGAAATGAAACATCGGAATCTAAAACTGGACTTACTGGAGAGGTTCAAATCATGGAAAGTGAGAGTGTCAGTCCTCTTGTACTTAAGTCGGCATTGTGCCTTTTGTATTACATTCGGATGCAATTTCTGTGTTTCATCCTCAATAAGACGGTGGAAGGTATACAGTAAACTTGAAGTGAAACATCGGAATCTAAAACTGGACTTACTGGAGTGGTTCAAATCATGGAAAGTGAGAGTGTCAGTCCTCTTGTACTTAAGTCGGCATTGTGCCTTTTGTGTTAAATTCGGATGCAATTTCTTTGTTTCATCGTCAATAAGAAGGCCCAGGGGATACAGTAAATCTGAAGTGAAGCATCGGAATCTAAAACTGGAATCACAGGAGAGTTTCAAATCATAGATAGTTACAGTGTCAGTCCTCTTGTACTTAAGTCGGCATGTGTCTCTTGAATTAAATTCCGACGCAATTTCTGTCATTCATCGTCAATAAGAAGGTGCAAGGTATACAGTAAACCTGAAGTGAAGCATCGGAATCTATACCTGGACTCAGAGGAGAGGTTCAAATCATAGAGAGTTAGAGTGTCAATCCTCTTGTACTTAAGTCGGAATTGTGCCTTTTGAATTTAATTCCGATGCAATTTCTGTGTTTCAACGTCAATAAGAAGGTACAAGGTAGACAGTAATCCTGAAGTGAAGCATCGGAATCTAAAATTGGACTCACAGGAGAGGTTCGAATCACAGAAAGAGAGAGTGTCAGTCCGCTTTTACTTAAGTCAGCATTGTGCCTTTTGTATTAAATTCCGATGCAATTTCGGTGTTTCATCGTCAATAAGAAGGTGCAAGGTATACAGTAAACCTAAAGATAAGCATCGGAATATAAAACTGGACTCACAGGAGAGGTTCAAATCATGGAAAGTGAGAGGTTCAGTCCCCTTTTACTTAAGTCGGCATGGTGCCTTTTGTATTAAATTCGGATGCAATTTCTGTGTTTCATCGTCAATAAGAAGGTCCAAGGGATACAGTAAACCTGAAGTGAAGCATCGGATTCTAAAACTGGACTCACAGGAGAGGTTCAAATCATAGAAAGTGAGAGTGTCAGTCCCCTTGTACTTAAGTCGGCATTGTGCCTTTTGTATTAAATTCCGATGCAACTTCTGTGTTTCATCGTCAATAAGAAGGTCCAAGGGATACAGTAAACAAGAAGAGAAGCATCGGAATCTAAAACTGGACTCACAGGAGAGGTTTAAATCATAGAAAGAGAGAGTGTCAGTCCTCATTTACTTAAGACGGCATTCTGCCTTTTGTATTACATTCGGATGCAATTTCTGTGTTTCATCGTCAATAAGAAGGTCCAAGGGATACAGTAAACCTGAAGTGAAGCATCGGAATCTAAAACTGGATTCACAGGAGAGGTTCAAATCATAGAAAGGGAAAGTGTCAGTCCTCTTGTACTTAAGTCGGCATTGTGACTTTTGTATTAAACTCGGATGCAATTTCTGTATTTCGTCGTCAATAAGAAGGTCCAAGGGATACACTAAACCTGAAGTGAAGCATCGGAATCTAAAACTGGACTCACAGGAGAGGTTAGAGTCATAGAAAGTGAGAGTGTCAGTCCTCTTGTACTTAAGTCGGCATTGTGCCTTTTGTATTAAATTCGGATGCAATTTCTGTGTTTCATCGTCAATAAGAAGGTGCAAGGTATACAGTAAACCTGAAGTGAAGCATCGGAATATAAAACTGGACTCATAGGAGAGGTTCAAATCATAGAAATAGAGAGTGTGAGTCCCCTTTTACTTAAGACGGCATTCTGCCTTCTGTATTAAATTGGGATGCAATTTCTGTGTTTCATCGTCAATAAGAAGGTCCAAGGGATACAGTAAACCTGAAGTGAAGCATCGGGATCTAAAACTGGACTCACAGGAGAGGTCCAAATCATAGAAAGGGAGAGTGTCAGTCCTCTTGTACTTACGTCAGCATTGTGCCTTTTGTATTAAATTCAGATGCAATTTCTGTGTTTCATCGTCAATAAGAAGGTGCAAGGTATACAGTAAACCTGAAGTGAAGCATCGGAATCTATAACTGGACTCACAGGAGAGGTTCAAATCATAGAAAGTGAGAGTGTCAGTCCTCTTGTACTTAAGTCGGCATTGTGCTTTTGTGTTAAATTCGGATGCAATTTCTGTGTTTCATCGTCAATAAGAAGGCCCAAGGGATACAGTAAACCTGAAGTGAAGCATCGGAATCTAAAACTGGACTCACAGGAGAGGTTCAAATCATAGATAGTTAGAGTGTCAGTCCTCTTGTACTTAAGTCGGCATTGTGTCTTTTGAATTTAATTCCGATTCAATTTCTGTGTTTCATCGTCGGTAAGAAGGTGCAAGGTATACAGTAAACCTGAAGTGAAGCACCGGAATCTACAACTGGTCTCAGAGGAGAGGTTCAAATCATAGAAAGTGAGAGTGTCAGTCCGCTTTTACTTAGGTCGGCATTGTGCCTTTTGTATTACATTCCGATGCAATTTCGGTGTTTCATCGCCAATAAGAAGGTGCAAGGTACACAGTAAACCTGAAGTGAAGCATCGGAATCTAAAACTGGACTCACAGGAGAGGTTCAAATCATAGAAAGTGAGAGGTTCAGTCCTCTTTTACTTAAGTCGGCTTGGTGCCTTTTGTATTAAATTCGGATGCAATTTCTGTGTTTCATCGTCTATAAGAAGGTCCAAGGGATACAGTAAACCTGAAGTGAAGCATCGGAATCCAAAACTGGACTCACAGGCGAGGTTCAAATCATAGAAAGTGAGAGTGTCAGTCCTCATGTACTTAAGTCGGCATTGTGCCTTTTGTATTACATTCGGATGCAATTTCTGTGTTTCATCCTCAATAAGACGGTGGAAGGTATACAGTAAACCTGAAGTGAAGCATCGGAATCTAAAACCGGACGCACAGGAGAGGTTCAAATCATAGAAAGAAAGAGTGTCAGTCCTCTTGTACTTAAGTCGGCATTGTGCCTTTTGTATTAAATTCCGATGTAATTTCTGTGTTTCATCGACAATAAGAAGGTGCAAGTTATACAGTAAACTTGAAATGAAACATCGGAATCTAAAACTGGACTTACTGGAGAGGTTCAAATCATGGAAAGTGAGAGTGTCAGTCCTCTTGTACTTAAGTCGGCATTGTGCCTTTTGTGTTAAATTCGGATGCAATTTCTGTGTTTCATCGTCAATAAGAAGGTGCAAAATATACAGTAAACCTGAAGTGAAGCATCGGAATCTATAACTGGACTCACAGGAGAGGTTCAAATCATAGAAAGTGAGAGTGTCAGTCCTCTTGTACTTAAGTCGGCATTGTGCCTTTTGTGTTAAATTCCGATGCAATATCTGTGTTTCATCGTCAATAAGAAGGCCCAAGGGATACAGTAAACCTGAAGTGAAGCATCGGAATCTAAAACTGGACTCACAGGAGAGGTTCAAATCATAGATAGTTAGAGTGTCAGTCCTCTTGTACTTAAGTCGGCATTGTGTCTTTTGAATTTAATTGCGATTCAATTTCTGTGTTTCATCGTCGGTAAGAAGGTGCAAGGTATACAGTAAACCTGAAGTGAAGCACCATAATCTAAAACTGGACTCAGAGGAGTGATTCAAATCATAGAAAGAAAGAGTGTCAGTCCGCTTTCACTTAGGTCGGCATTGTGCCTTTTGTATTAAATTCCGATGCAATTTCGGTGTTTCATCGTCAATAAGAAGGTGCAAGGTATACAGTAAACCTGAATTGAAGCATCGGAATCTAAAACTGGACTCACAGGAGAGGTTCAAATCATAGAAAGTGAGAGGTTCAGTCCTCTTTTACTTAAGTCGGCATGGTGCCTTTTGTATTAGATTCGGATGCAATTTCTGTGTTTCATCCTCAATAAGACGGTGGAAGGTATACAGTAAACCTGAAGTGAAGCATCGGAATCTAAAACCGGACGCACAGGAGAGGTTCAAATCATAGAAAGGAAGAGTGTCAGTCCTCTTGTACCTAAGTCGGCATTGTGCCTTTTGTATTAAATTCCGATGTAATTTCTGTGTTTCATCGACAATAAGAAGTTGCAAGTTATACAGTAAACTTGAAGTGAAACATCGGAATCTAAAACTGGACTTACTGGAGTGGTTCAAATCATGGAAAGTGAGAGTGTCAGTCCTCTTGTACTTAAGTCGGCATTGTGCCTTTTGTGTTAAATTCGGATGCAATTTCTTTGTTTCATCGTCAATAAGAAGGCTCAAGGGATACAGTAAATCTGAAGTGAAGCATCGGAATCTAAAACTGGACTCACAGGAGAGTTTCAAATCATAGATAGTTAGAAAGTCAGTCCTCTTGTACTTAAGTCGGCATGTGTCTCTTGAATTTAATTCCGACGCAATTTCTGTCTTTCATCGTCAATAAGAAGGTGCAAGGTATACAGTAAACCTGAAGTGAAGCATTGGAATCTATACCTGGACTCAGAGGAGAGGTTCAAATCATAGAGAGTTAGTGTGTCAATCCTCTTGTACTTAAGTCGGAATTGTGCCTTTTGAATTTAATTCCGATGCAATTTCTGTGTTACATCGTCAATAAGAAGGTACAAGGTATACAGTAATCCTGAAGTGAAGCATCGGAATCTAAAATTGGACTCACAGGAGAGGTTCAAATCACAGAAAGAGAGAGTGTCAGTCCGCTTTCACTTAAGTCAGCATTGTGCCTTTTGTATTAAATTCCGATGCAATTTCGGTGTTTCATCGTCAATAAGAAGGTGCAAGGTATACAGTAAACCTGAAGATAAGCATCGGAATTTAAAACTGGACTCACAGGAGAGGTTCAAATCATGGAAAGTGAGAGGTTCAGTCCCCTTTTACTTAAGTCGGCATGGTGCCTTTTGTATTAAATTCGGATGCAATTTCTGTGTTTCATCGTCAATAAGAAGGTCCAAGGGATACAGTCAACCTGAAGTGAAGCATCGGATTCTAAAACTGGACTCACAGGCGAGGTTCAAATCAGAGAAAGTGAGAGTGTCAGTCCCCTTGTACTTAAGTCGGCATTGTGCCTTTTGTATTACATTCCGATGCAACTTCTGTGTTTCATCGTCAATAAGAAGGTCCAAGGGATACAGTAAACAAGAAGTGAAGCATCGGAATCAAAAACTGGACTCACAGGAGAGGTTAAAATCATAGAAAGAGAGAGTGTCAGTCCTCATTTACTTACGACGGCATTCTGCCTTTTGTATTACATTCGGATGCAATTTCTGTGTTTCATCGTCAATAAGAAGGTCCAAGGGATACAGTAAACCTGAAGTGAAGCATCGGAATCTAAAACTGGATTCACAGGAGAGGTTCAAATCATAGAAAGGGAGAGTGTCAGTCCTCTTGTACTTAAGTCGGCATTGTGACTTTTGTATTAAATTCGGATGCAATTTCTGTATTTCATCGACAATAAGAAGGTCCAAGGGATACACTAAACCTGAAGTGAAGCATCGGAATCTAAAACTGGACTCACAAGAGAGGTTAGAATCATAGAAAGTGAGAGTGTCAGTTCTCTTGTACTTAAGTCGGCATTGTGCCTTTTGTATTAAATTCGGATGCAATTTCTGTGTTTCATCGTCAATAAGAAGGTGCAAGGTATACAGTAAACCTGAGGTGAAGCATCGGAATATAAAACTGGACTCATAGGAGAGGTTCAAATCATAGAATGAGAGAGTGTGAGTCCTCTTTTACTTAAGACAGCATTGTGCCTTTTGTATTAAATTGGGATGCAATTTCTGTGTTTCATCGTCAATAAGAAGGTCCAAGGGATACAGTAAACCTGAAGTGAAGCATCGGGATCTAAAACTGGACTCACAGGAGAGGTCCAAATCATAGAAAGGGAGAGTGTCAGTCCTCTTGTACTTACGTCAGCATTGTGCCTTTTGTATTAAATTCAGATGCAATTTCTGTGTTTCATCGTCAATAAGAAGGTGCAAGGTATACAGGTAACCTGAAGTGAAGCATCGGAATCTATAACTGGACTCACAGGAGAGGTTCAAATCATAGAAAGTGAGAGTGTCAGTCCTCTTGTACTTAGGTCGGCATTGTGCCTTTTGTATTAAATTACGATGCAATTTCAGTGTTTCATCTTCAATTAGAAGGTCCAAGGGATACAGTACACCTGAAGCGAAGCATCGGAATCTAAAACTGGACTCACAGGAGAGGTTTAAATCATAGATAATTAGAGTGTCAGTTCACTTGTACTTAAGTCGGCATTGTGCCTTTTGAATTTAATTACGATGCAATATCTGTGTTTCATCGTCAATAAGAAGGTCCAAGAGATACATTAAACCTGAAGTGAAGCATCGGAATTTATAACTGGACTCACAGGAGAGGTTCACATAATCGAAAGTGAGAGTGTCAGTCCTGTTGTACTTTTGTCGGCATTGTGCCTTTTGTATTAAATTCCGATGCAATTTCTGTGTTTCATCGTGAATGAGAAGGTGCAAGGTATACAGAAAACCTGAAGTGACGCATCGGAATCTAAAACTGGCCTCACAGGAGAGGTTCAAATCATAGAAAATGAGAGTATTAGTCCACTTTTACATAAGTCGGCAATGTGCCTTTTGTATTAAATTCGGATGCAATTTCAATGATTCATCGTCAATAAGAAGGTCCAAGGGATACAGTAAACCTGAAGTGAAGCATCGGAATCTAACACTGGACTCACAGGAGAGGTTTAAATCATAGAAAGAGAGAGTGTCAGTCCTCTTTTACTTACGACGGCATTCTGCCTTTTGTATTACATTCGGATGCAATTTCTGTGTTTCATCGTCAATAAGAAGGTCCAAGGGATACAGTAAACCTGAAGTGAAGCATTGGAATCTAAAACTGGATTCACAGGAGAGGTTCAAATCATAGAAAGAGAGAGTGTCAGTCCTCTTGTACTTAAGTCGTAATTGTGACTTTTGTATTAAATTGGGATGCAATTTCCGTATTACATCGTCAATAAGATGGTCCAAGGGATACACTAAACCTGAAATGAAGCATCGGAATCTAAAACTGGACTCACCGGAGCGGTTCGAATCATAGAAAGTGAGAGTGTCAGTCCTCTTGTACTTAAGTCGCCATTGTGCCTTTTGTATTAAATTCGGATGCAATTTCTGTGTTTCATCGTCAATAAGAAGGTGCAAAGTATACGGTAAACCTAAAGTTTAGCATCGGAATATAAAACTGGACTCACAGGAGAGGTTCAAATCATAGAAAGAGAGAGTGTGAGTCCCCTTTAACTTAAGTCGGCATTGTGCCTTCTAAATTAAATTCGGATGCAATTTCTGTGTTTCATCGTCAATAAGAAGGTCCGAGGGATACAGTAAACCTGAAGTGAAGCATCGGAATCTAAAACTGGACTCACAGGAGAGGTCCAAATCATAGAAAGGGAGAGTGTCAGTCCTCTTGTACTTACGACGGCATTGTGCCTTTTGTATTAAATTCAGATGCAATTTCTGTGTTTCATCGTCAATAAGAAGGTGCAAGGTGTACAGTAAACCTGAAGTGAAGCATCGGAATCTATAACTGGACTCACAGGAGAGGTTCAAATCATAGAAAGTGAGAGTGTCAGTCCTCTTGTACTTAAGTCGGCATTGAGCGTTTTGAATTTAATTCCGATGCAATACCTGTGTTTCATCGTCAATAAGAAGCTCCAAGGGATACAGTAAACCTGAAGTGAAGCATCGGAATCTAAAACTGGACTGACAGGAGAGGTTCATATCATAGAGAGTTAGAGTGTCAGCCCTCGTGTACTTAAGTCGGCATTGTGCCTCTTGTTTTAAATTCGGATGCAATTTCTGTATTTCATCGTCAATAAGAAGGTCGAAGAGGTACATTAAACCAGAATTGAAGCATCGGAATCTAAAACTGGACTCACAGGAGAGGTTCACATCATCGAAAGTGAGAGTGTCAGTCCTGTTGTACTTTTGTCGGCATTGTGACATTTGTATTAAATTCCGATGCAATTTCTGTGTTTCATCATCAATAAGAAGGTGCAAGGTATACAGAAAACCTGCAGTGACGCACCAGAATCTAAAACTGGACTCACAGGAGAGGTTCAAATCATAGAAAATCAGAGTGTTAGTCCACTTTTACTTAAGTCGGCAATGTGCCTTTTGTATTACATTCGGATGCAATTTCTGTGTTTCATCGTCAATAAGAAGGTCCAAGGGATACAGTAAACCTGAAGTGAAGCATTGGAATCTAAAACTGGATTCACAGGAGAGGTTCAAATCATAGAATGTGAGAGTGTCAGTCCTCTTGTATTTAAGTCGGCATTGTGCCTTTTGAATTTAATTCCGATACAATTTCTGCGTTTCTTCGTCAATAAGAAGGTGCAAGGTATACTGTAAACCTGAAGTAAAGCATCGGAACTTTTAAACTGGACTGACAGGAGAGGTTCAAATCACAGAAAGTGGGAGTGTCAGTCCTTTTTTACTTAAGTTGGCATTGTGCCTTTTGTATTAAATTCGGATGCAATTTCTGTGCTTCATTGTCAATAAGAAGGTCCAAGGTATACAGTAAACCTGAAGTGAAGCATCGGTATCTAAAACTGGTCTTACAGGAGTGGTTCAACTAATAGAAAGTGAGAGTGTCAGTCCTCTTGTACTTAAGTCGGCATTGTGCCTTTTGTATTAAATTCGGATGCCATTTCTGTGTTTCATCGTCAATAAGAAGGTCCAAGGGATACAGTAAACCTGAAGTGAAGCATCGGAATCGAAAACTAGACTCACAGGAGAGGTTTAAGTCATAGAAAGTGAGAGTGTCAGTCCTCTTGTACCTAAGTCGGCATTGTGCCTTTTGTATCAAATTCGGATGCAATTTCTGTGTTTCATCGTCAATAAGAAGATGCAAGGTATACAGTAAACCTGAAGTGAAGCATCGGAATCTAAAACTGGACTCACAGGAGAGGATCAAATCATAGAAAGAGAGAGTGTCAGTCCTCTTGTACTTAAGTCGGCATTGTGCCTTATGTATTAGATTCAAATGCAATTTCTGAGTGTCATCGTCGATAGGAAGGTGCAAGGTACACAGTACACTTGAAGTGAAGCATCGGAATCTAAAACTGGACTCGCGAGAGAGGTTCGAATCATAGAAAACGAGACTGTCAGTCCTCGTGTACTTAAGTCGGCATTGTGCCTTTTGAATTTAATTCCAATGCAATTTCTGTGTTTCATCGTCAATACGTAGGTGCAAGGTATACAGTACACCTGAAGTGAAGCATCGGAATCTCAAACTGGACTCACAGGAGAGGTTCAAATCATAGATAGTTAGAGTGTCAGTCCTCTTTTACTTAAGTCGGCATTGTGCCTTTTGAATTTAATTCCGATGCAATTTCTGTGTTTCATCGTCAATAAGAAGTTGCAAGGTATACAGTAAACCTGAAGTGAAGCATCGGAATCTAAAACTGGACTCACAGGAGAGGTTCAAATCACAGAAAGTGAGAGTGTCAGTCCTCTTTTACTTAAGTCGGCATTGTGCTTTTTGTATTAAATTCGGATGCAATTTCTGTGTTTCATCGTCAATAAGAAGGTCCAAGGGATACAGTAAACCTGAATTGAAGCATCGGAATCTGAAACTGGACTCACAGAAGAGGTTCAAATCATAGAAAGTTAGAGTGTCAGTCCTCTTGTACTTAAGTCGGTTATTTTGCCTTTTGTATTGAATTCGGATGCAAACTCTGTGTTTCATCGTCAATAAGAAGGTCCAAGGGACAGTAAACCTGAAGTGAAGCATCGGAATCTAAAACTGGACACTCAGGAGAGGTTCAAATCACAGAAAGTGAGAGTGTCAGTCCTCTTTTACTTAAGTCGGCATTGTGCTTTTTGTATTAAATTCGGATGCAATTTCTGTGTTTCATCGTCAATAAGAAGGTCCAAGGGATACAGTAAACCTGATGTGAAGCATCGGAATCTAAAACTGGACTCACAGGAGAGGTTTAAATCATAGAAAAAGAGAGTGTCAGTCCTCTTTTACTTACGACCGCATTCTGCCTTTTGTATTACATTCGGATGCAATTTCTATGTTTCATCATCAATAAGAAGGTCCAAGGGATACAGTAAACCTGAAGTGAAGCATCGGAATCTAAAACTGGACTCACAGGAGAGGTTCAAATCATACATAGTTAGAGTGTCAGTCCTCTTGTACTTAAGTCGGCATTGTGCCTTTTGTATTAAATTCGGATGCAATTTCTGTGTTTCATCGTCAATAAGAATGTCCAAGGGATACAGTAAACCTGAAGTAAAGCATCGGAATCTAAAACTGGACTCACAGGAGAGGTTTAAATCATAGAAAAAGAGAGTGTCAGTCCTCTTTTACTTACGACGGCATTCTGCCTTTTGTATTACATTCGGATGCAATTTCTATATTTCATCGTCAATAAGAAGGTCCAAGGGATACAGTAAACCTGAAGTGAAGCATCGGAATCTAAAACTGGACTCACAGGAGAGGTTCAAATCATACATAGTTAGAGTGTCAGTCCTCTTGTACTTAAGTCGGCATTGTGCCTTTTGTATTAAATTCGGATGAAATTTCTGCGTTTCATCGTCAATAAGAAGGTCCAAGGTATACAGTTAACCTGAAGTGAAGCATAGGAATCTAAAACTGGACTCACAGGAGAGGTTCAAATCATAGAAAGTGAGAGGTTCAGTCCTCTTTTACTTAAGTCGGCATGGTGCCTTTTGTATTAAATTCGGATGCAATTTCTGTGTTCCATCGTCAATAAGAAGGTCCAAGGGATACAGTAAACCTGAAGTGAAGCATCGGAATCTAAAACTGGACTCACAGGAGAGGTTCAAATCATAAAAAGTGAGAGTGTCAGTCCTCATGTACTTAAGTCGGCATTGTGCCTTTTGTATTACATTCGGATGCAATTTCTGTGTTTCATCCTCAATAAGACGGTGGAAGGTATACAGTAAAACTGAAGTGAAGGATCGGAATCTAAAACCGGACGCACAGGAGAGGTTCAAATCATAGAAAGAGAGAGTGTCAGTCCTCTTGTACTTAAGTCGGCATGGTGCCTTTTGTATTAAATTCGGATGCAATTTCTGTGTTCCATCGTCAATAAGAAGGTCCAAGGGATACAGTAAACCTGAAGTGAAGCATCGGATTCTAAAACTGGACTCACAGGAGAGGTTCAAATCAGAGAAAGTGAGAGTGCCAGTCCCCTTGTACTTAAGTCGGCATTGTGCCTTTTGTATTACATTCCGATGCAACTTCTGTGTTTCATCGTCAATAAGAAGGTCCAAGGGATACAGTAAACAAGAAGTGAAGCATCGGAATCTAAAACTGGACTCATAGGAGAGATTAAAATCATAGAAAGAGAGAGTGTCAGTCCTCATTTACTTACGACGGCATTCTGCCTTTTGTATTACATTCGGATGCAATTTCTGTGTTTCATCGTCAATAAGAAGGTCCAAGGGATACAGTAAACCTGAAGTGAAGCATCGGAATCTAAAACTGGATTCACAGGAGAAGTTCAAATCATAGAAAGGGAGAGTGTCAGTCCTCTTGTTCTTAAGTCGGCATTGTGACTTTTGTATTAAATTCGGATGCAATTTCTGTATTTCATCGTCAATAAGAAGGTCCAAGGGATACACTAAACCTGAAGTGAAGCATCGGAACTTAAAACTGGACTCACAGGAGGGGTTAGAATCATAGAAAGTGAGAGTGTCAATCCTCTTGTACTTAAGTCGGCATTGTGCTTTTTGTATTAAATTCGGATGCAATTTCTGTGTTTCATCGTCAATAAGGCGGTGCAAGGTATACAGTAAACCTGAAGTGAAGCATCGGAATATAAAACTGGACTCATAGGAGAGGTTCAAATCATAGAATGAGGGAGTGTGAGTCCTCTTTTACTTAAGACGGCATTGTGCCTTTTGTATTAAATTGGGATGCAATTTCTGTGATTCATCGTCAATAAGAAGGTCCAAGGGATACAGTAAACCTGAAGTGAAGCATCGGGAACTAAAACTGGACTCACAGGAGAGGTCCAAATCATAGAAAGGGAGAGGGTCAGTCCTCTTGTACTTACGTCAGCATTGTGCCTTTTGTATTAAATTCAGATGCAATTTCTGTGTTTCATCGTCAATAAGAAGGTGCAAGGTAAACAGTAAACCTGAAGTGAAGCATCGGAATCTAAAACTGGACTGACAGGAGAGGTTCATATCATAGAGAGTTAGAGTGTCAGCCCTCGTGTACTTAAGTCGGCATTGTGCCTCTTGTTTTAAATTCGGATGCAATTTCTGTATTTCATCGTCCATAAGAAGGTGCAAGAGATACATTAAACCAGAAGTGAAGCATCGGAATCTAAAACTGGACTCACAGGAGAGGTTCACATCATCGAAAGTGAGAGTGTCAGTCCTGTTGTACTTTTGTCGGCATTGTGCCTTTTGTATTAAATTCGGATGCCATTTCTGTGTTTCATCGTCAATAAGAAGGTCCAAGGGATACAGTAAACCTGAAGTGAAGCATCCGAATCTAAAACTAGACTCACAGGAGAGGTTCAAATCATAAAAAGAGAGAGTATCAGTCTGCTTGTACTTAAGCGGCATTGTGCCGTTTGTGTGAAATTCGGATGGAATTTCTGTATTTCATCGTCAATAAGAAGGTCCAAGGGATACAGTAAACCTGAAGTGAAGCATCGGAATCTGAAACTGGACTCACAGAAGAGGTTCAAATCATAGAAAGTTAGAGTGTCAGTCCTCTTGTACTTAAGTCGGTTATTTTGCCTTTTGTATTGAATTCGGATGCAAACTCTGTGTTTCATCGTCAATAAGAAGGTCCAAGGGACAGTAAACCTGAAGTGAAGCATCGGAATCTAAAACTGGACACTCAGGAGAGGTTCAAATCACAGAAAGTGAGAGTGTCAGTCCTCTTTTACTTAAGTCGGCATTGTGCTTTTTGTATTAAATTCGGATGCAATTTCTGTGTTTCGTCGTCAATAAGAAGGTCCAAGGGATACAGTAAACCTGAAGTGAAGCATCGGAATCTAAAACTGGACTCACAGGAGAGGTTTAAATCATAGAAAAAGAGAGTGTCAGTCCTCTTTTACTTACGACCGCATTCTGCCTTTTGTATTACATTCGGATGCAATTTCTATGTTTCATCATCAATAAGAAGGTCCAAGGGATACAGTAAACCTGAAGTGAAGCATCGGAATCTAAAACTGGACTCACAGGAGAGGTTCAAATCATACATAGTTAGAGTGTCAGTCCTCTTGTACTTAAGTCGGCATTGTGCCTTTTGTATTAAATTCGGATGCAATTTCTGTGTTTCATCGTCAATAAGAAGGTCCAAGGGATACAGTAAACCTGAAGTAAAGCATCGGAATCTAAAACTGGACTCACAGGAGCGGTTTAAATCATAGAAAAAGAGAGTGTCAGTCCTCTTTTACTTACGACGGCATTCTGCCTTTTGTGTTACATTCGGATGCAATTTCTATATTTCATCGTCAATAAGAAGGTCCAAGGGATACAGTAAACCTGAAGTGAAGCATCGGAATCTAAAACTGGACTCACAGGAGAGGTTCAAATCATAGAAAGTGAGAGTGTCAGTCCTCATGTACTTAAGTCGGCATTGCGCCTTTTTTATTACATTCGGATGCAATTTCTGTGTTTCATCCTCAATAAGACGGTGGAAGCTATACAGTAAAACTGAAGTGAAGCATCGGAATCTAAAACCGGACGCACAGGAGAGGTTCAAATCATAGAAAGAGAGAGTGTCAGTCCTCTTGTACTTAAGTCGGCATTGTGCCTTTTGTATTAAATTCCGATGTAATTTCTGTGTTTCATCGACAATAAGAAGTTACAAGTTATACAGTAAACTTGAAGTGAAACATCGGAATCTAAAACTGGACTTACTGGAGAGGTTCAAATCATGGAAAGTGAGAGTGTCAGTCCTCTTGTACTTAAGTCGGCATTGTGCCTTTTGTGTTAAATTCGGATGCAATTTCTTTGTTTCATCGTCAATAAGAAGGCCCAAGGGATACAGTAAATCTGAAGTGAAGCATCGGAATCTAAAACTGGACTCACAGGAGAGTTTCAAATCATAGATAGTTAGAGTGTCAGTCCTCTTGTACTTAAGTCGGCATGTGTCTCTTGAATTTAATTCCGACGCAATTTCTGTCTTTCATCGTCAATAAGAAGGTGCAAGGTATACAGTAAACCTGAGGTGAAGCATCGGAATCTATACCTGGACTCAGAGGAGAGGTTCAAATCATAGAGAGTTAGAGTGTCAATCCTCTTGTACTTAAGTCGGAATTGTGCCTTTTGAATTTAATTCCGATGCAATTTCTGTGTTTCATCGTCAATAAGAAGGTACAAGGTATAGAGTAATCCTGAAGTGAAGCATCGGAATCTAAAATTGGACTCACAGGAGAGGTTCAAATCACAGAAAGAGAGAGTGTCAGTCCGCTTTTACTTAAGTCAGCATTGAGTCTTTTGTATTAAATTCCGATGCAATTTCGGTGTTTCATCGTCAATAAGAAGGTGCAAGGTATACAGTAAACCTGAAGATAAGCATCGGAATATAAAACTGGACTCACAGGAGAGTTTCAAATCATGGAAAGTGAGAGGTTCAGTCCCCTTTTACTTAAGTCGGCATGGTGCCTTTTGTATTACATTCGGATGCAATTTCTGTGTTTCATCGTCAATAAGAAGGTGCAAGGTATACAGTAAACCTGAAGTGAAGCATCGGAATATAAAACTGGACTCATAGGAGAGGTTCAAATCATAGAATGAGAGAGTGTGAGTCCTCTTTTACTTAAGACGGCATTGTGCCTTTTGTATTAAATTGGGATGCAATTTCTGTGTTTCATCGTCAATAAGAAGGTCCAAGGGATACAGTAAACCTGAGTGAAGCATCGGGAACTAAAACTGGACTCACAGGAGAGGTCCAAATCATAGAAAGGGAGAGTGTCAGTCCTCTTGTTTTTACGTCAGCATTGTGCCTTTTGTAATAAATTCATATGCAATTTCTGTGTTTCATCGTCAATAAGAAGGTGCAAGGTAAACAGTAAACCTGAAGTGAAGCATCGGAATCTATAACTGGACTCACAGGAGAGGTTCAAATCATAGAAAGTGAGAGTGTCAGTCTCTTGTACTTAAGTCGGCATTGAGCGTTTTGAATTTAATTTCCGATGCAATACCTGTGTTTCATCGTCAATAAGAAGCTCCAAGGGATACAGTAAACCTGAAGTGAAGCATGGGAATCTAAAACTGGACTGACAGGAGAGGTTCATATCATAGAGAAATAGAGTGTCAGCCCTCGTGTACTTAAGTCGGCATTGTGCCTCTTGTTTTAAAAATCGGATGCAATTTCTGTATTTCATCGTCAATAAGAAGGTCCCAAGGGATACATTAAACCAGAAGTGAAGCATCGGAATCTAAAACTGACTCACAGGAGAGGTTCACATCATCGAAAGTGAGAGTGTCAGTCCTGTTGTACTTTTGTCGGCATTGTGCCTTTTGTATTAAATTCCGATGCAATTTCTGTGTTTCATCATCAATAAGAAGGTGCAAGGTATACAGAAAACCTGCAGTGACGCACCAGAATCTAAAACATGACTCACAGGAGAGGTTCAAATCATAGAAAATCAGAGTGTTAGTCCACTTTTACTTAAGTCGGCAATGTGCCTTTTGTATTAAATTCGGATGCAATTTCTGTGATTCATCGTCAATAAGAAGGTCAAAGGGATACAGTAAACCTGCAGTGAAGCATCGGAATCTAAAACTGGACTCACAGGAGAGGTTCAAATCATAGAATGTGAGAGTGTCAGTCCTCTTGTATTTAAGTCGGCATTGTGCCTTTTGAATTTAATTCCGATACAATTTCTGTGTTTCTTCGTCAATAAGAAGGTGCAAGGTATACTGTAAACCTGAAGTAAAGCATCGGAACTTTTAAACTGGACTGACAGGAGAGGTTCAAATCACAGAAAGTGGGAGTGTCAGTCCTTTTTTACTTAAGTCGGCATTGTGCCTTTTGTATTAAATTCGGATGCAATTTCTGTGCTTCATTGTCAATAAGAAGGTCCAAGGTATACAGTAAACCTGAAGTGAAGCATCGGTATCCAAAACTGGTCTTACAGGAGTGGTTCAACTAATAGAAAGTGAGAGTGTCAGTCCTCTTGTACTTAAGTCGGCATTGTGCCTTTTGTATTAAATTCGGATGCCATTTCTGTGTTTCATCGTCAATAAGAAGGTCCAAGGGATACAGTAAACCTGAAGTGAAGCATCGGAATCTAAAACTAGACTCACAGGAGAGGTTCAAATCATAAAAAGAGAGAGTATCAGTCTGCTTGTACTTATGCGGCATTGTGCCTTTTGTGTGAAATTCGGATGGAATTTCTGTATTTCATCGTCAATAAGAAGGTCCAAGGGATAAAGTAACCCTGAAGTGAAGCATTGGAATCTAAACTGGACTCACAGGAGAGGTCCAAATCATAGGAGGGAGAGTGTCAGTCCTCTTGTACTTAAGTCGGCATTGTGCCTTATGTATTAGATTCAAATGCAATTTCTGAGTGTCATCGTCGATAGGAAGGTGCAAGGTGCACAGTAAACTTGAAGTGAAGCATCGGAATCTAAAACTGGACTCGCGAGAGAGGTTCGAATCATAGAAAACGAGACTGTCAGTCTTCGTGTACTTAAGTCTGCATTGTGCCTTTTGAATTTAATTCCAATGCAATATCTGTGTTTCATCGTCAATAAGTAGGTGCAAGGTATACAGTACACCTGAAGCGAAGCATCGGAATCTCAAACTGGACTCACAGGAGAGGTTCAAATCATAGATAGTTAGAGTGTCAGTCCTCTTTTACTTAAGTCGGCATTGTGCCTTTTGAATTTAATTCTGATGCAATTTCTGTGTTTCATCGTCAGTAAGAAGGTGCAATTTATACAGTAAACCTGAAGTGATGCATCGGAATCTAAAACTGGACTGACAGGAGAGGTTCTAGTCATAGAGACTTAAAGTGTCAGTCCTCTTGTACTTAAGTCGGCATTGTGCCTTTTGAATTTAATTGCGATGCAATTTCTGTGTTTCATCGTCAATAAGAAGTTGCAAGGTATACAGTAAACCTGAAGTGAAGCATCGGAATCTAAAACTGGACTCACAGGAGAGGTTCAAATCACAGAAAGTGAGAGTGTCAGTCCTCTTTTACTTAAGTCGGCATTGTGCTTTTTGTATTAAATTCGGATGCAATTTCTGTGTTTCATCGTCAATAAGAAGGTCCAAGGGATACAGTAAACCTGAATTGAAGCATCGGAATCTGAAACTGGACTCACAGAAGAGGTTCAAAACATAGAAAGTTAGAGTGTCAGTCCTCTTGTACTTGAGTCGGTTATTTTGCCTTTTGTATTGAATTCGGATGCAAACTCTGTGTTTCATCGTCAATAAGAAGGTCCAAGGGACAGTACACCTGAAGTGAAGCATCAGAATCTAAAACTGGACACTCAGGAGAGGTTCAAATCACAGAAAGTGAGAGTGTCAGTCCTCTTTTACTTAAGTCGGCATTGTGCTTTTTGTATTAAATTCGGATGCAATTTCTGTGTTTCATCGTCAATAAGAAGGTCCAAGGGATACAGTAAACCTGAAGTAAAGCATCGGAATCTAAAACTGGACTCACAGGAGAGGTTTAAATCATAGAAAAAGAGAGTGTCAGTCCTCTTTTACTTACGACCGCATTCTGCCTTTTGTATTACTTTCGGATGCAATTTCTATGTTTCATCATCAATAAGAAGGTCCAAGGGATACAGTAAACCTGAAGTGAAGCATCGGAATCTAAAACTGGACTCACAGGAGAGGTTCAAATCATACATAGTTAGAGTGTCAGTCCTCTTGTACTTAAGTCGGCATTGTGCCTTTTGTATTAAATTCGGATGCAATTTCTGTGTTTCATCGTCAATAAGAAGGTCCAAGGGATACAGTAAACCTGAAGTAAAGCATCGGAATCTAAAACTGGACTCACAGGAGAGGTTTAAATCATAGAAAAAGAGAGTGTCAGTCCTCTTTTACTTACGACGGCATTCTGCCTTTTGTATTACATTCGGATGCAATTTCTATATTTCATCGTCAATAAGAAGGTCCAAGGGATATAGTAAACCTGAAGTGAAGCATCGGAATCTAAAACTGGACTCACAGGAGAGGTTCAAATCATACATAGTTAGAGTGTCAGTCCTCTTGTACTTAAGTCGGCATTGTGCCTTTTGTATTAAATTCGGATGAAATGTCTGCGTTTCATCGTCAATAAGAAGGTCCAAGGTATACAGTTAACCTGAAGTGAAGCATCGGAATCTAAAACTGGACTCACAGGAGAGGTTCAAATCATAGAAAGTGAGAGGTTCAGTCCTCTTTTACTTAAGTCGGCATGGTGCCTTTTGTATTAAATTCGGATGCAATTTCTGTGTTTCATCCTCAATAAGACGGTGGAAGGTATACAGTAAAACTGAAGTGAAGCATCGGAATCTAAAACCGGACGCACAGGAGAGGTTAAAATCATAGAAAGAGAGAGTGTCAGTAGTCTTGTACTTAAGTCGGCATTGTGCCTTTTGTATTAAATTCCGATGTAATTTCTGTGTTTCATCGACAATAAGAAGGTCCAAGGGATACAGTAAACCTGAAGTGAAGCATCGGAATATAAAACTGGACTCATAGGAGAGGTTCAAATCATAGAATGAGAGAGTGTGAGTCCTCTTTTACTTAAGACGGCATTGTGCCTTTTGTATTAAATTGGGATGCAATTTCTGTGTTTCATCGTCAATAAGAAGGTCAAAGGGGTACAGTAAACCTGAGTGAAGCATCGGGAACTAAAACTGGACTCACAGGAGAGGTCCAAATCATAGAAAGGGAGAGTGTCAGTCCTCTTGTACTTACGTCAGCATTGTGCCTTTTGTATTAAATTCAGATGCAATTTCTGTGTTTCATCGTCAATAAGAAGGTGCAAGGTAAACAGTAAACCTGAAGTGAAGCATCGGAATCTATAACTGGACTCACAGGAGAGGTTCAAATCATAGAAAGTGAGAGTGTCAGTCCTCTTGTACTTAAGTCGGCATTGAGCGTTTTGAATTTAATTCCGATGCAATACCTGTGTTTCATCGTCAATAAGAAGCTCCAAGGGATACAGTATACCTGAAGTGAAGCATCGGAATCTAAAACTGGACTGACAGGAGAGGTTCATATCATAGAGAGTTAGAGTGTCAGCCCTCGTGTACTTAAGTCGGCATTGTGCCTCTTGTTTTAAATTCGGATGCAATTTCTGTATTTCATCGTCAATAAGAAGGTCGAAGAGATACATTAAACCAGAAGTGAAGCATCGGAATCTAAAACTGGACTCACAGGACAGGTTCACATCATCGAAAGTGAGAGTGTCAGTCCTGTTGTACTTTTGTCGGCATTGTGCCTTTTGTATTAAATTCCGATGCAATTTCTGTGTTTCATCATCAATAAGAAGGTGCAAGGTATACAGAAAACCTGCAGTGACGCACCAGAATCTAAAAGTGGACTCACAGGAGAGGTTCAAATCATAGAAAATCAGAGTGTTAGTCCACTTTTACTTAAGTCGGCAATGTGCCTTTTGTATTAAATTCGGATGCAATTTCTGTGATTCATCGTCAATAAGAAGGTCAAAGGGATACAGTAAACCTGCAGCGAAGCATCGGAATCTAAAACTGGACTCACAGGAGAGGTTCAAATCATAGAATGTGAGAGTGTCAGTCCTCTTGTATTTAAGTCGGCATTGTGCCTTTTGAATTTAATTCCGATACAATTTCTGTGTTTCTTCGTCAATAAGAAGGTGCAAGGTATACTGTAAACCTGAAGTAAAGCATCGGAACTTTTAAACTGGACTGACAGGAGAGGTTCAAATCACAGAAAGTGGGTGTGTCAGTCCTTTTTTACTTAAGTCGGCATTGTGCCTTTTGTATTAAATTCGGATGCAATTTCTGTGCTTCATTGTCAATAAGAAGGTCCAAGGTATACAGTAAACCTGAAGTGAAGCATCGGTATCTAAAACTGGTCTTGCAGGAGTGGTTCAACTAATAGAAAGTGAGAGTGTCAGTCCTCTTGTACTTAAGTCGGCATTGTGCCTTTTGTATTAAATTCGGATGCCATTTCTGTGTTTCATCGTCAATAAGAAGGTCCAAGGGATACAGTAAACCTGAAGTGAAGCATCGGAATCGAAAACTAGACTCACAGGAGAGGTTCAAATCATAAAAAGAGAGAGTATCAGTCTGCTTGTACTTAAGCGGCATTGTGCCTTTTGTGTGAAATTCGGATGGAATTTCTGTATTTCATCGTCAATAAGAAGGTCCAAGGGATACAGTAAACCTGAAGTGATGCATCGGAATCGAAAACTAGACTCACAGGAGAGGTTTAAGTCATAGAAAGTGAGAGTCAGTCCTCTTGTACCTAAGTCGGCAATGTGCCCTTTGTATCAAATTCGGATGCAATTTCTGTGTTTCATCGTCAATAAGAAGGTCCAAGGGATACAGTAAACCTGAAGTAAAGCATCGGAATCTAAAACTGGACTCACAGGAGAGGTTTAAATCATAGAAAATGAGAGTGTCAGTCCTCTTTTACTTACGACGGCATTCTGCCTTTTGTATTACATTCGGATGCAATTTCTATATTTCATCGTCAATAAGAAGGTCCAAGGGATAAAGTAACCCTGAAGTGAAGCATTGGAATCTAAAACTGGACTCACAGGAGAGGTCCAAATCATAGGAGGGAGAGTGTCAGTCCTCTTGTACTTAAGTCGGCATTGTGCCTTATGTATTAGATTCAAATGCAATTTCTGAGTGTCATCGTCGATAGGAAGGTGCAAGGTACACAGTAAACTTGAAGTGAAGCATCGGAATCTAAAACTGGACTCGCGAGAGAGGTTCGAATCATAGAAAACGAGACTGTCAGTCCTCGTGTACTTAAGTCGGCATTGTGCCTTTTGAATTTAATTCCAATGCAATTTCTGTGTTTCATCGTCAATAAGTAGGTGCAAGGTATACAGTACACCTGAAGTGAAGCATCGGAATCTCAAACTGGACTCACAGGAGAGGTTCAAATCATAGATAGTTAGAGTGTCAGTCCTCTTTTACTTAAGTCGGCATTGTGCCTTTTGAATTTAATTCTGATGCAATTTCTGTGTTTCATCGTCAGTAAGAAGGTGCAATTTATACAGTAAACCTGAAGTGATGCATCGGAATCTAAAACTGGACTGACAGGAGAGGTTCTAGTCATAGAGACTTAAAGTGTCAGTCCTCTTGTACTTCAGTCGGCATTGTGCCTTTTGAATTTAATTCCGATGCAATTTCTGTGTTTCATCGTCAACAAGAAGTTGCAAGGGATACAGTAAACCTGAAGTGAAGCATCGGAATCTAAAACTGGACTCACAGGAGAGGTTCAAATCACAGAAAGTGAGAGTGTCAGTCCTCTTTTACTTAAGTCGGCATTGTGCTTTTTGTATTAAATTCGGATGCAATTTCTGTGTTTCATTGTCAATAAGAAGGTCCAAGGGATACAGTAAACCTGAATTGAAGCATCGGAATCTGAAACTGGACTCACAGAAGAGGTTCAAATCATAGAAAGTTAGAGTGTCAGTCCTCTTGTACTTAGGTCGGTTATTTTGCCTTTTGTATTGAATTCGGATGCAAACTCTGTGTTTCATCGTCAATAAGAAGGTCCTAGGGACAGTAAACCTGAAGTGAAGCATCGGAATCTAAAACTGGACTCACAGGAGAGGTTCAAATCACAGAAAGTGAGAGTGTCAGTCCTCTTTTACTTAAGTCGGCATTGTGCTTTTTGTATTAAATTCGGATGCAATTTCTGTGTTTCATCGTCAATAAGAAGGTCCAAGGGATACAGTAAACCTGTAGTGAAGCATCGGAATCTAAAACTGGACTCACAGGAGAGGTTTAAATCATAGAAAAAGAGAGTGTCAGTCCTCTTTTACTTACGACCGCATTCTGCCTTTTGTATTACTTTCGGATGCAATTTCTATGTTTCATCATCAATAAGAAGGTCCAAGGGATACAGTAAACCTGAAGTGAAGCATCGGAATCTAAAACTGGACTCACAGGAGAGGTTCAAATCACACATAGTTAGAGTGTCAGTCCTCTTGTACTTAAGTCGGCATTGTGCCTTTTGTATTAAATTCGGATGCAATTTCTGTGTTTCATCGTCAATAAGAAGGTCCAAGGGATACAGTAAACCTGAAGTAAAGCATCGGAATCTAAAACTGGACTCACAGGAGAGGTTTAAATCATAGAAAAAGAGAGTGTCAGTCCTCTTGTACTTAAGTCGGCATTGTGCCTTTTGTATTAAATTCCGATGTAATTGCTGTGTTTCATCGACAATAAGAAGTTGCAAGTTATACAGTAAACTTGAAGTGAAACATCGGAATCTAAAACTGGACTTACTGGAGAGGTTCAAACCATGGAAAGTGAGACTGTCAGTCCTCTTGTACTTAAGTCGGCATTGTGCCTTTTGTGTTAAATTCGGATGCAATTTCTTTGTTTCATCGTCAATAAGAAGGCCCAAGGGATACAGTAAATCTGAAGTGAAGCATCGGAATCTAAAACTGGACTCACAGGAGAGTTTCAAATCATAGATAGTTAGAGTGTCAGTCCTCTTGTACTTAAGTCGGCATGTGTCTCTTGAATTTAATTCCGACGCAATTTCTGTCTTTCATCGTCAATAAGAAGGTGCAAGGTATACAGTAAACCTGAAGTGAAGCATCGGAATCCATACCTGGACTCAGAGGAGAGGTTCAAATCATAGAGAGTTAGAGTGTCAATCCTCTTGTACTTAAGTCGGAATTGTGCCTTTTGAATTTAATTCCGATGCAATTTCTGTGTTTCATCGTCAATACGAAGGTACAAGGTATAGAGTAATCCTGAAGTGAAGCATCGGAATCTAAAATTGGACTCACAGGAGAGGTTCAAATCACAGAAAGAGAGAGTGTCAGTCCGCTTTTACTTAAGTCAGCATTGTGCCTTTTGTATTAAATTCCGATGCAATTTCGGTGTTTTATCGTCAGTAAGAAGGAGCAAGGTATACAGTAAACCTGAAGATAAGCATCGGAATATAAAACTGGACTCACAGGAGAGGTTCAAATCATGGAAAGTGAGAGGTTCAGTCCCCTTTTACTTAAGTCGGCATGGTGCCTTTTGTATTACATTCGGATGCAATTTCTGTGTTTCATCGTCAAGAAGAAGGTCCAAGGGATACAGTAAACCTGAAGTGAAGCATCGGATTCTAAAACTGGACTCACAGGAGAGGTTCAAATCAGAGAAAGTGAGAGTGCCAGTCCCCTTGTACTTAAGTCGGCATTGTGCCTTTTGTATTACATTCCGATGCATCTTCTGTGTTTCATCGTCAATAAGAAGGTCCAAGGGATACAGTAAACAAGAAGTGAAGCATCGGAATCTAAAACTGGACTCACAGGAGGGATTAAAATCATAGAAAGAGAGAGTGTCAGTCCTCATTTACTTACGACGGCATTCTGCCTTTTGTATTACATTCGGATGCAATTTCTGTGTTTCATCGTCAATAAGAAGGTCCAAGGGATACAGTAAACCTGAAGTGAAGCATCGGAATCTAAAACTGGATACACAGGAGAAGTTCAAATCATTGAAAGGGAGAGTGTCAGTCCTCTTGTACTTAAGTCGGCATTGTGACTTTTGTATTAAATTCGGATGCAATTTCTGTATTTCACCGTCAATAAGAAGGTCCAAGGGATACACTAAACCTGAAGTGAAGCATCGGAATCTAAAACTGGACTCACAGGAGAGGTTAGAATCATAGAAAGTGAGAGTGTCAGTCCTCTTGTACTTAAGTCGGCATTGTGCCTTTTGTATTACATTCGGATGCAATTTCTGTGTTTCATCGTCAATAAGAAGGTGCAAGGTATACAGTAAACCTGAAGTGAAGCATCGGAATATAAAACTGGACTCATAGGAGAGGTTCAAATCATAGAATGAGAGAGTGTGAGTCCTCTTTTACTTAAGACGGCATTGTGCCTTTTGTATTAAATTGGGATGCAATTTCTGTGTTTCATCGTCAATAAGAAGGTCCAAGGGATACAGTAAACATGAAGTGAAGCATCGGGAACTAAAACTGGACTCACAGGAGAGGTCCAAATCATAGAAAGGGAGAGTGTCAGTCCTCTTGTACTTACGTCAGCATTGTGCCTTTTGTATTAAATTCAGATGCAATTTCTGTGTTTCATCGTCAATAGGAAGGTGCAAGGTAAACAGTAAACCTGAAGTGAAGCATCGGAATCTATAACTGGACTCACAGGAGAGGTTCAAATCATAGAAAGTGAGAGTGTCAGTCCTCTTGTACTTAGGTCGGCATTGTGCCTTTTGTATTAAATTACGATGCAATTTCAGTGTTTCATCTTCAATTAGAAGGTCCAAGGGATACAGTCCACCTGAAGTGAAGCCTCGGAATCTAAAACTGGACTCACAGGAGAGGTTTAAATCATAGATAATTAGAGTGTCAGTTCACTTGTACTAAAGTCGGCATTGTGCCTTTTGAATTTAATTCCGATGCAATATCTGTGTTTCATCGTCAATAAGAAGGTCCAAGAGATACATTAAACCTGAAGTGAAGCATCGGAATTTAAAACTGGACTCACAAGAGAGGTTCACATCATCGTAAGTGAGAGTGTCAGTCCTGTTGTACTTTTGTCGGCATTGTGCCTTTTGTATTAAATTCCGATGCAATTTCTGTGTTTCATCGTGAATGAGAAGGTGCAAGGTATACAGAAAACCTGAAGTGACGCATCGGAATCTAAAACTGGACTCACAGGAGAGGTTCAAATCATAGAAAATGAGAGTATTAGTCCATTTTTACATAAGTCGGCAATGTGCCTTTTGTATTAAATTCGGATGCAATTTCTGTGATTCATCGTCAAGAAGAAGGTCCAAGGGATACAGCAAACCTGAAGTGAAGCATCGGAATCTAAAACTGGACTCACAGGTTAGGTTCAAATCATAGAAAGTGAGAGTGTCAGTCCTCTTGTTCTTAAGTTGGCATTGTGCCTTTTGTATTAAATTCTAATGCAATTTCTATGTTTCATCGTCAATAAGAAAGTGCAAGGGATACAGTAAACCTGAAGTGAAGCATCGGAATCTAAAACTGGACTCACAGGAGAGGTTTAAATCATAGAAAGAGAGCGTGTCAGTCCTCTTTTACTTACGACGGCATTCTGCCTTTTGTATTACATTCGGATGCAATTTCTGTGTTTCATCGTCAATAAGAAGGTCCAAGGGATACAGGAAACCTGAAGTGAAGCATTGGAATCTAAAACTGGATTCACAGGAGAGGTTCAAATCATAGAAAGAGAGAGTGTCAGTCCTCTTGTACTTAAGTCGTCATTGTGACTTTTGTATTAAATTCGGATGCAATTTCCGTATTTCATCGTCAATAAGAAGGTCCAAGGGATACACTAAACCTGAAATGAAGCATCGGAATCTAAAACTGGACTCACCGGAGAGGTTCGAATCATAGAAAGTGAGAGTGTCAGTCCTCTTGTACTTAAGTCTGCATTGTGCCTTTTGTATTAAATTCGGATGCAATTTCTGTGTTTCATCGTCAATAAGAAGGTGCAAGATATACAGTAAACCTGAAGTTTAACATCGGAATATAAAACTGGACTCACAGGAGAGGTTCAAATCATAGAAAGAGAGAGTGTGAGTCCTCTTTAACTTAAGACGGCATTGTGCCTTTTGTATTAAATTCGGATGCAATTTCTGTGTTTCATCGTCAATAAGAAGGTCTGAGGGATACAGTAAACCTGAAGTGAAGCATCGGAATCTAAAACTGGACTCACAGGCTAGGTCCAAATCATAGAAAGGGAGAGTGTCAGTCCTCTTGTACATACGTCGGCATTGTGCCTTTTGTATTAAATTCAGATGCAATTTCTGTGTTTCATCGTCAATAAGAAGGTGCAAGGTGTACAGTAAACCTGAAGTGAAGCATCGGAATCTAAAACTGGACTCACAGGAGAGGTTCAAATCATAGAATGTGAGAGTGTCAGTCCTCGTGTATTTAAGTCTGCATTGTGCCTTTAGAATTTAATTCCGATACAATTTCTGTGTTTCTTCGTCAATGAGAAGGTGCAAGGTATACTGTAAACCTGAAGTAAAGCATCGGAATTTTAAACTGGACTGACAGGAGAGGTTCAAATCACAGAAAGTGGGAGTGTCTGTCCTTTTTTACTTAAGTCGGCATTGTGCCTTTTGTATTAAATTCGGATGCAATTTCTGTGCTTCATTGTCAATAAGAAGGTCCAAGGTATACAGTAAACCTGAAGTGAAGCATCGTTATCTAAAACTGGACTTACAGGAGTGGTTCAACTAATAGAAAGTGAGAGTGTCAGTCCTCTTGTACTTAAGTCGGCATTGTGCCTTTTGTATTAAATTCGGATGCCATTTCTGTGTTTCATCGTCAATAAGAAGGTCCAAGGGATACAGTAAACCTGAAGTGAAGCATCGGAATCGAAAACTAGACTCACAGGAGAGGTTCAAATCATAAAAAGAGAGAGTATCAGTCTGCTTGTACTTAAGCGGCATTGTGCCTTTTGTGTGAAATTCGGATGGAATTTCTGTATTTCATCGTCAATAAGAAGGTCCAAGGGATACAGTAAACCTGAAGTGATGCATCGGAATCGAAAACTAGACTCACAGGAGAGGTTTAAGTCATAGAAAGTGAGAGTCAGTCCTCTTGTACCTAAGTCGGCAATGTGCCCTTTGTATCAAATTCGGATGCAATTTCTGTGTTTCATCGTCAATAAGAAGGTCCAAGGGATACAGTAAACCTGAAGTAAAGCATCGGAATCTAAAACTGGACTCACAGGAGAGGTTTAAATCATAGAAAAAGAGAGTGTCAGTCCTCTTTTACTTACGACGGCATTCTGCCTTTTGTATTACATTCGGATGCAATTTCTATATTTCATCGTCAATAAGAAGGTCCAAGGGATAAAGTAACCCTGAAGTGAAGCATTGGAATCTAAAACTGGACTCACAGGAGAGGTCCAAATCATAGGAGGGAGAGTGTCAGTCCTCTTGTACTTAAGTCGGCATTGTGCCTTATGTATTAGATTCAAATGCAATTTCTGAGTGTCATCGTCGATAGGAAGGTGCAAGGTACACAGTAAACTTGAAGTGAAGCATCGGAATCTAAAACTGGACTCGCGAGAGAGGTTCGAATCATAGAAAACGAGACTGTCAGTCCTCGTGTACTTAAGTCGGCATTGTGCCTTTTGAATTTAATTCCAATGCAATTTCTGTGTTTCATCGTCAATAAGTAGGTGCAAGGTATACAGTACACCTGAAGTGAAGCATCGGAATCTCAAACTGGACTCACAGGAGAGGTTCAAATCATAGATAGTTAGAGTGTCAGTCCTCTTTTACTTAAGTCGGCATTGTGCCTTTTGAATTTAATTCTGATGCAATTTCAGTGTTTCATCGTCAGTAAGAAGGTGCAATTTATACAGTAAACCTGAAGTGATGCATCGGAATCTAAAACTGGACTGACAGGAGAGGTTCTAGTCATAGAGACTTAAAGTGTCAGTCCTCTTGTACTTAAGTCGGCATTGTGCCTTTTGAATTTAATTCCGATGCAATTTCTGTGTTTCATCGTCAATAAGAAGTTGCAAGGTATACAGTAAACCTGAAGTGAAGCATCGGAATCTAAAACTGGACTCACAGGAGAGGTTCAAATCACAGAAAGTGATAGTGTCAGTCCTCTTTTACTTAAGTCGGCATTGTGCTTTTTGTATTAAATTCGGATGCAATTTCTGTGTTTCATTGTCAATAAGAAGGTCCAAGGGATACAGTAAACCTGAATTGAAGCATCGGAATCTGAAACTGGACTCACAGAAGAGGTTCAAATCATAGAAAGTTAGAGTGTCAGTCCTCTTGTACTTAGGTCGGTTATTTTGCCTTTTGTATTGAATTCGGATGCAAACTCTGTGTTTCATCGTCAATAACAAGGTCCTAGGGACAGTAAACCTGAAGTGAAGCATCGGAATCTAAAACTGGACACTCAGGAGAGGTTCAAATCACAGAAAGTGAGAGTGACAGTCCTCTTTTACTTAAGTCGGAATTGTGCTTTTTGTATTAAATTCGGATGCAATTTCTGTGTTTCATCGTCAATAAGAAGGTCCAAGGGATACAGTAAACCTGTAGTGAAGCATCGGAATCTAAAACTGGACTCACAGGAGAGGTTTAAATCATAGAAAAAGAGAGTGTCAGTCATCTTTTACTTACGACCGCATTCTGCCTTTTGTATTACTTTCGGATGCAATTTCTATGTTTCATCATCAATAAGAAGGTCCAAGGGATACAGTAAACCTGAAGTGAAGCATCGGAATCTAAAACTGGACTCACAGGAGAGGTTCAAATCATACATAGTTAGAGTGTCAGTCCTCTTGTACTTAAGTCGGCATTGTGCCTTTTGTATTAAATTCGGATGCAATTTCTGTGTTTCATCGTCAATAAGAAGGTCCAAGGGATACAGTAAACCTGAAGTAAAGCATCGGAATCTAAAACTGGACTCACAGGAGAGGTTTAAATCATAGAAAAAGAGAGTGTCAGTCCTCTTTTACTTACGACGGCATTCTGCCTTTTGTATTACATTCGGATGCAATTTCTATATTTCATCGTCAATAAGAAGGTCCAAGGGATACAGTAAACCTGAAGTGAAGCATCGGAATCTAAAACTGGACTCACAGGAGAGGTTCAAATCATACATAGTTAGAGTGTCAGTCCTCTTGTACTTAAGTCGGCATTGTGCCTTTTGTATTAAATTCGGATGAAATTTCTGCGTTTCATCGTCAATAAGAAGGTCCAAGGTATACAGTTAACCTGAAGTGAAGCATCGGAATCTAAAACTGGACTCACAGGAGAGGTTCAAATCATAGAAAGTGAGAGGTTCAGTCCTCTTTTACTTAAGTCGGCATGGTGCCTTTTGTATTAAATTCCGATGTAATTGCTGTGTTTCATCGACAATAAGAAGTTGCAAGTTATACAGTAAACTTGAAGTGAAACATCGGAATCTAAAACTGGACTTACTGGAGCGGTTCAAACCATGGAAAGTGAGACTGTCAGTCCTCTTGTACTTAAGTCGGCATTGTGCCTTTTGTGTTAAATTCGGATGCAATTTCTTTGTTTCATCGTCAATAAGAAGGCCCAAGGGATACAGTAAATCTGAAGTGAAGCATCGGAATCTAAAACTGGACTCACAGGAGAGTTTCAAATCATAGATAGTTAGAGTGTCAGTCCTCTTGTACTTAAGTCGGCATGTGTACTTGAATTTAATTCCGACGCAATTTCAGTCTTTCATCGTCAATAAGAAGGTGCAAGGTATACAGTAAACCTGAAGTGAAGCATCGGAATCCATACCTGGACTCAGAGGAGAGGTTCAAATCATAGAGAGTTAGAGTGTCAATCCTCTTGTACTTAAGTCGGAATTGTGCCTTTTGAATTTAATTCCAATGCAATTTCTGTGTTTCATCGTCAATAAGAAGGTACAAGGTATAGAGTAATCCTGAAGTGAAGCATCGGAATCTAAAATTGGACTCACAGGAGAGGTTCAAATCACAGAAAGAGAGAGTGTCAGTCCGCTTTTACTTAAGTCAGCATTGTGCCTTTTGTATTAAATTCCGATGCAATTTCGGTGTTTCATCGTCAATCAGAAGGAGCAAGGTATACAGTAAACCTGAAGATAAGCATCGGAATATAAAACTGGACTCACAGGAGAGGTTCAAATCATGGAAAGTGAGAGGTTCAGTCCCCTTTTACTTAAGTCGGCATGGTGCCTTTTGTATTACATTCGGATGCAATTTCTGTGTTTCATCGTCAAGAAGAAGGTCCAAGGGATACAGTAAACCTGAAGTGAAGCATCGGATTCTAAAACTGGACTCACAGGAGAGGTTCAAATCAGAGAAAGTGAGAGTGCCAGTCCTCTTTTACTTACGACGGCATTCTGCCTTTTGTATTACATTCGGATGCAATTTCTATATTTCATCGTCAATAAGAAGGTCCAAGGGATAAAGTAACCCTGAAGTGAAGCATTGGAATCTAAAACTGGACTCACAGGAGAGGTCCAAATCATATGAGGGAGAGTGTCAGTCCTCTTGTACTTAAGTCGGCATTGTGCCTTATGTATTAGATTCAAATGCAATTTCTGAGTGTCATCGTCGATAGGAAGGTGCAAGGTACACAGTAAACTTGAAGTGAAGCATCGGAATCTAAAACTGGACTCGCGAGAGAGGTTCGAATCATAGAAAACGAGACTGTCAGTCCTCGTGTACTTAAGTCGGCATTGTGCCTTTTGAATTTAATTCCAATGCAATTTCTGTGTTTCATCGTCAATAAGTAGGTGCAAGGTATACAGTACACCTGAAGTGAAGCATCGGAATCTCAAACTGGACTCACAGGAGAGGTTCAAATCATAGATAGTTAGAGTGTCAGTCCTCTTTTACTTAAGTCGGCATTGTGCCTTTTGAATTTAATTCTGATGCAATTTCAGTGTTTCATCGTCAGTAAGAAGGTGCAATTTATACAGTAAACCTGAAGTGATGCATCGGAATCTAAAACTGGACTGACAGGAGAGGTTCTAGTCATAGAGACTTAAAGTGTCAGTCCTCTTGTACTTAAGTCGGCATTGTGCCTTTTGAATTTAATTCCGATGCAATTTCTGTGTTTCATCGTCAATAAGAAGTTGCAAGGTATACAGTAAACCTGAAGTGAAGCATCGGAATCTAAAACTGGACTCACAGGAGAGGTTCAAATCACAGAAAGTGATAGTGTCAGTCCTCTTTTACTTAAGTCGGCATTGTGCTTTTTGTATTAAATTCGGATGCAATTTCTGTGTTTCATTGTCAATAAGAAGGTCCAAGGGATACAGTAAACCTGAATTGAAGCATCGGAATCTGAAACTGGACTCACAGAAGAGGTTCAAATCATAGAAAGTTAGAGTGTCAGTCCTCTTGTACTTAGGTCGGTTATTTTGCCTTTTGTATTGAATTCGGATGCAAACTCTGTGTTTCATCGTCAATAAGAAGGTCCTAGGGACAGTAAACCTGAAGTGAAGCATCGGAATCTAAAACTGGACACTCAGGAGAGGTTCAAATCACAGAAAGTGAGAGTGTCAGTCCTCTTTTACTTAAGTCGGCATTGTGCTTTTTGTATTAAATTCGGATGCAATTTCTGTGTTTCATCGTCAATAAGAAGGTCCAAGGGATACAGTAAACCTGTAGTGAAGCATCGGAATCTAAAACTGGACTCACAGGAGAGGTTTAAATCATAGAAAAAGAGAGTGTCAGTCCTCTTTTACTTACGACCGCATTCTGCCTTTTGTATTACTTTCGGATGCAATTTCTATGTTTCATCATCAATAAGAAGGTCCAAGGGATACAGTAAACCTGAAGTGAAGCATCGGAATCTAAAACTGGACTCACAGGAGAGGTTTCTAATCATAGAAAGTGAGAGGTTCAGTCCTCTTTTACTTAAGTCGGCATGGTGCCTTTTGTATTAAATTCGGATGCAATTTCTGTGATTCATCGGCAATAAGAAGGTCAAAGGGATACAGTAAACCTGAAGTGAAGCATCGGAATCTAAAACTGGACTCACAGGAGAGGTTCAAATCATAGAATGTGAGAGTGTCAGTCCTCTTGTATTTACGTCAGCATTGTGCCTTTTGAATTTAATTCCGATACAATTTCTGTGTTTCTTCGTCAATAAGAAGGTGCAAGGTATACTGTAAACCTGAAGTAAAGCATCGGAATTTTAAACTGGACTGACAGGAGAGGTTCAAATCACAGAAAGTGGGAGTGTCAGTCCTTTTTTACTTAAGTCGGCATTGTGCCTTTTGTATTAAATTCGGATGCAATTTCTGTGTTTCATCGTCAATAAGAAGGTGCAAGGTATACAGAAAACCTGCAGTGACGCATCGGAATCTAAAACTGGGCTCACAGGAGAGGTTCAAATCATAGAAAATCAGAGTGTTAGTCCACTTTTACTTAAGTCGGCAATGTGCCTTTTGTATTAAATTCGGATGCAATTTCTGTGATTCATCGGCAATAAGAAGGTCAAAGGGATACAGTAAACCTGAAGTGAAGCATCGGAATCTAAAACTGGACTCACAGGAGAGGTTCAAATCATAGAATGTGAGAGTGTCAGCCCTCTTGTATTTACGTCGGCATTGTGCCTTTTGAATTTAATTCCGATACAATTTCTGTGTTTCTTCGTCAATAAGAAGGTGCAAGGTATACTGTAAACCTGAAGTAAAGCATCGGAATTTTAAACTGGACTGACAGGAGAGGTTCAAATCACAGAAAGTGGGAGTGTCAGTCCTTTTTTACTTAAGTCGGCATTGTGCCTTTTGTATTAAATTCGGATGCAATTTCTGTGCTTCATTGTCAATAAGAAGGTCCAAGGTATACAGTAAACCTGAAGTGAAGCATCGGTAACTAAAACTGGACTTACAGAAGAGGTTCAACTAATAGAAAGTGAGAGTGTCAGTCCTCTCGTACTTAAGTCGGCATTGTGCCTTTTGTATTAAATTCGGATGCCATTTCTGTGTTTCATCGTCAATAAGAAGGTCCAAGGGATACAGTAAACCTGAAGTGAAGCATCGGAATCTAAAACTAGACTCACAGGAGAGGTTCAAATCATAAAAAGATAGAGTGTCAGTCCTCTTGTACTTAAGTCGTCATTGTGCGTTTTGTATTACATTCGGATGCAAACTCTGTGTTTCATCGTCAATAATAAGGTCCAAGGGATACAGTAAACCAGAAGTGAAGCATCGGAATCTAAAACTGGACTCACAGGAGAGGTTCAAAACATAGACAGTTAGAGTGTAAGTCCTCTTGTACTTAAGTCGGCATTGCGCTTTTTGTATTAAATTCAGAAGCAATTTCTGTGTCTCATAGTCAATAAGATGGTCCAAGGTATACAGTAAAGATGAAGTGAAGCATCGGAATCGTAAACTAGACTCACAGGAGAGGTTCAAATCATAGGAGGGAGAGTGTCAGTCCTCTTGTACTTAAGTCGGCATTGTGCCTTATGTATTAGATTCAAATGCAATTTCTGAGTGTCATCGTCGATAGGAAGGTGCAAGGTACACAGTAAACCTGAAGTGAAGCATCGGAATCTAAAACTGGACTCGCGAGAGAGGTTCGAATCATAGAAAACGAGACTGTCAGTCCTCGTGTACTTAAGTCGGCATTTTGCCTTTGGTATTGAATTCGGATGCAATTTCTGTGTTTCATCGTCAATAAGAAGGTCCAAGGGATACAGTAAACCTGAAGTAAAGCATCGGAATGTAAAACTGGACTCACAGGAGAGGTTCAAATCTTACAAAGATAGAGAGTCAGTCCTCTTGTACTTAAGTCGGCATTGTGCCTTTTGAATTTAATTCCAATGCAATTTCTGTGTTTCATCGTTAATAAGTAGCTGCAAGGTATACAGTACACCTGAAGTGAAGCATCGGAATCTCAAACTGGACTCACAGGAGAGGTTCAAATCATAGATAGTTAGAGTGTCAGTCCTCTTTTACTTAAGTCGGCATTGTGCCTTTTGAATTTAATTCCGATGCAATTTCTGTGTTTCATCTTCAGTAAGAAGGTGCAATTTATACAGTAAACCTGAAGTGATGCATCGGAATCTAAAACTGGACTGACAGGAGAGGTTCAAGTCACAGAGACTTAAAGTGTCAGTCCTCTTGTACTTAAGTCGGCATTGTGCGTTTTGAATTTAATTCCGATGCAATTTCTGTGTTTCATCGTCAATAAGAAGTTGCAAGGTATACAGTAAACCTGAAGTGAAGCATCGGAATCTAAAACTGGACTCACAGGAGAGGTTCAAATCACAGAAAGTGAGAGTGTCAGACCTCTTTTACTTAAGTCGGCATTGTGCTTTTTGTATTAAATTCAGATGCAATTTCTGTGTTTCATCGTCAGTAAGAAGGTCCAAGGGATACAGTAAACCTGAATTGAAGCATCGGAATCTGAAACTGGACTCACAGAAGAGGTTCAAATCATAGAAAGTTAGAGTGTCAGTCCTCTTGTACTTAGGTCGGTTATTTTGCCTTTTGTATTGAATTCGGATGCAAACTCTGTGTTTCATCGTCAATAAGAAGGTCCTAGGGACAGTAAACCTGAAGTGAAGCATCGGAATCTAAAACTGGACACTCAGGAGAGGTTCAAATCACAGAAAGTGAGAGTGTCAGTCCTCTTTTACTTAAGTCGGCATTGTGCTTTTTGTATTAAATTCGGATGCAATTTCTGTGTTTCATCGTCAATAAGAAGGTCCAAGGGATACAGTAAACCTGTAGTGAAGCATCGGAATCTAAAACTGGACTCACAGGAGAGGTTTAAATCATAGAAAAAGAGAGTGTCAGTCCTCTTTTACTTACGACCGCATTCTGCCTTTTGTATTACTTTCGGATGCAATTTCTATGTTTCATCATCAATAAGAAGGTCCAAGGGATACAGTAAACCTGAAGTGAAGCATCGGAATCTAAAACTGGACTCACAGGAGAGGTTCAAATCATAGAAAGTGAGAGGTTCAGTCCTCTTTTACTTAAGTCGGCATGGTGCCTTTTGTATTAAATTCGGATGCAATTTCTGTGATTCATCGGCAATAAGAAGGTCAAAGGGATACAGTAAACCTGAAGTGAAGCATCGGAATCTAAAACTGGACTCACAGGAGAGGTTCAAATCATAGAATGTGAGAGTGTCAGTCCTCTTGTATTTACGTCAGCACTGTGCCTTTTGAATTTAATTCCGATACAATTTCTGTGTTTCTTCGTCAATAAGAAGGTGCAAGGTATACTGTAAACCTGAAGTAAAGCATCGGAATTTTAAACTGGACTGACAGGAGAGGTTCAAATCACAGAAAGTGGGAGTGTCAGTCCTTTTTTACTTAAGTCGGCATTGTGCCTTTTGTATTAAATTCGGATGCAATTTCTGTGTTTCATCGTCAATAAGAAGGTGCAAGGTATACAGAAAACCTGCAGTGACGCATCGGAATCTAAAACTGGGCTCACAGGAGAGGTTCAAATCATAGAAAATCAGAGTGTTAGTCCACTTTTACTTAAGTCGGCAATGTGCCTTTTGTATTAAATTCGGATGCAATTTCTGTGATTCATCGGCAATAAGAAGGTCAAAGGGATACAGTAAACCTGAAGTGAAGCATCGGAATCTAAAACTGGACTCACAGGAGAGGTTCAAATCATAGAATGTGAGAGTGTCAGCCCTCTTGTATTTACGTCGGCATTGTGCCTTTTGAATTTAATTCCGATACAATTTCTGTGTTTCTTCGTCAATAAGAAGGTGCAAGGTATACTGTAAACCTGAAGTAAAGCATCGGAATTTTAAACTGGACTGACAGGAGAGGTTCAAATCACAGAAAGTGGGAGTGTCAGTCCTTTTTTACTTAAGTCGGCATTGTGCCTTTTGTATTAAATTCGGATGCAATTTCTGTGCTTCATTGTCAATAAGAAGGTCCAAGGTATACAGTAAACCTGAAGTGAAGCATCGGTAACTAAAACTGGACTTACAGGAGAGGTTCAACTAATAGAAAGTGAGAGTGTCAGTCCTCTCGTACTTAAGTCGGCATTGTGCCTTTTGTATTAAATTCGGATGCCATTTCTGTGTTTCATCGTCAATAAGAAGGTCCAAGGGATACAGTAAACCTGAAGTGAAGCATCGGAATCTAAAACTAGACTCACAGGAGAGGTTCAAATCATAAAAAGATAGAGTGTCAGTCCTCTTGTACTTAAGTCGTCATTGTGCGTTTTGTATTACATTCGGATGCAAACTCTGTGTTTCATCGTCAATAATAAGGTCCAAGGGATACAGTAAACCAGAAGTGAAGCATCGGAATCTAAAACTGGACTCACAGGAGAGGTTCAAAACATAGACAGTTAGAGTGTAAGTCCTCTTGTACTTAAGTCGGCATTGCGCTTTTTGTATTAAATTCAGAAGCAATTTCTGTGTCTCATAGTCAATAAGATGGTCCAAGGTATACAGTAAAGATGAAGTGAAGCATCGGAATCGTAAACTAGACTCACAGGAGAGGTTCAAATCATAGGAGGGAGAGTGTCAGTCCTCTTGTACTTAAGTCGGCATTGTGCCTTATGTATTAGATTCAAATGCAATTTCTGAGTGTCATCGTCGATAGGAAGGTGCAAGGTACACAGTAAACCTGAAGTGAAGCATCGGAATCTAAAACTGGACTCGCGAGAGAGGTTCGAATCATAGAAAACGAGACTGTCAGTCCTCGTGTACTTAAGTCGGCATTTTGCCTTTGGTATTGAATTCGGATGCAATTTCTGTGTTTCATCGTCAATAAGAAGGTCCAAGGGATACAGTAAACCTGAAGTAAAGCATCGGAATGTAAAACTGGACTCACAGGAGAGGTTCAAATCTTACAAAGATAGAGAGTCAGTCCTCTTGTACTTAAGTCGGCATTGTGCCTTTTGAATTTAATTCCAATGCAATTTCTGTGTTTCATCGTCAATAAGTAGCTGCAAGGTATACAGTACACCTGAAGTGAAGCATCGGAATCTCAAACTGGACTCACAGGAGAGGTTCAAATCATAGATAGTTAGAGTGTCAGTCCTCTTTTACTTAAGTCGGCATTGTGCCTTTTGAATTTAATTCCGATGCAATTTCAGTGTTTCATCTTCAGTAAGAAGGTGCAATTTATACAGTAAACCTGAAGTGATACATCGGAATCTAAAACTGGACTGACAGGAGAGGTTCAAGTCATAGAGACTTAAAGTGTCAGTCCTCTTGTACTTAAGTCGGCATTGTGCGTTTTGAATTTAATTCCGATGCAATTTCTGTGTTTCATCGTCAATAAGAAGTTGCAAGGTATACAGTAAACCTGAAGTGAAGCATCGGAATCTAAAACTGGACTCACAGGAGAGGTTCAAATCACAGAAAGTGAGAGTGTCAGACCTCTTTTACTTAAGTCGGCATTGTGCTTTTTGTATTAAATTCAGATGCAATTTCTGTGTTTCATCGTCAGTAAGAAGGTCCAAGGGATACAGTAAACCTGAATTGAAGCATCGGAATCTGAAACTGGACTCACAGAAGAGGTTCAAATCATAGAAAGTTAGAGTGTCAGTCCTCTTGTACTTAAGTCGGTTTTTTTGCCTTTTGTATTGAATTCGGATGCAAACTCTGTGTTTCATCGTCAATAAGAAGGTCCAAGGGACAGTAAACCTGAAGTGAAGCATCGGAATCTAAAACTGGACACTCAGGAGAGGTTCAAATCATAGAAAGTGAGAGTATCAGTCCTATATTTCTTAAGTCGGCATTGTGCCTTTTGTATATAATTCCGATGCAATTTCTGTGTTTCATCGTCAATAAGAAGGTGCAAGGTATACAGTAAACCTTAAGTTAAGCATCGGAATCTAAAACTGGACCCACAGGAGAGGTTCAAATCATAGAAAGAGAGAGAGTCAGGCCTCTTTTACTTTAGTCGGCATTGTGCCTTTTGTGTTAAATTCCGATTCAATTTCTGTGTTTCATCGTCAATAAGAAGGTCCAAGGGATACAGTAAACCTGAAGTGAAGCATCGGTATCTAAAACTGGACTCACAGGAGAGGTTTAAATCATAGAAAAAGAGAGTGTCAGTCCTCTTTTACTTACGACGGCATTCTGCCTTTTGTATTACATTCGGATGCAATTTCTATGTTTCATCGTCAATAAGAAGGTCCAAGGGATACAGTAAACCAGAAGTGAAGCATCAGAATCTAAAACTGGACTCACAGGAGAGGTACAAATCATACATAGTTAGAGTGTCAGTCCTCTTGTACTTAAGTCGGCATTGTGCCTTTTGCATTAAATTCGGATGCAATTTCTGTGTTTCATCGTCAATAAGAAGGTCCAAGGGATACAGTAAACATGAAGTAAAGCATCGGAATCTAAAACTGGACTCACAGGAGGGGTTCAAATCATAGAAAGAGAGAGTGTCGGTCCTCTTTTACCTAAGTCGGCATTGTGTATTTTGTATTAAATTCGGATGCAATTTCTGTACTTCATCGTCAATAAGAAGGTCCAAGGGATTAGTTAAACCTGAAGTGAAGCATCGGAATCTAAAACTGGACTCACAGGAGAGGTTCAAATCTTACAAAGATAGAGAGTCAGTCCTCTTGTACTTAAGTCGGCATTGTGCCTTTTGAATTTAATTCCAATGCAATTTCTGTGTTTCATCGTCAATAAGTAGGTGTAAGGTATACAGTACACCTGAAGTGAAGCATCGGAATCTCAAACTGGACTCACGGGAGAGGTTCAAATCATAGATAGTTAGAGTGTCAGTCCTCTTGTACTTAAGTCGGCATTGTGCCTTTTGAATTTAATTCCGATGCAATTTCTGTGTTTCATCGTCAATAAGAAGGTGCAATTTATACATCAAACCTGAAGTGACTATCGGAATCTAAAACTGGACTGACAGGAGAGGTTCAAATCATAGAGACTTAGAGTGTCAGTCCCCTTGTACTTAAGTCGACATTGTGCCTTTGAATTTAATTCCGATGCAATTTCTGTGTTTCATCGTCAATAAGAAGTTGCAAGGTATACAGTAAACCTGAAGTGAAGCATCGGAATCTAAAACTGGACTCACAGGAGAGGTTCAAATCACAGAAACTGGGAGTTTCAGTCCTCTTTTACTTAAGTCGGCATTGTGCTTTTTGTCTTAAATTCGGATGCAATTTCTGTGTTTCATCGTCAATAAGAAGGTCCAAGGGATACAGTAAACCTGAATTGAAGCTTCGGAATCTAAAACTGGACTCTCAGGAGAGGTTTAGATCATAGAAAGTTAGAGTATCAGTCCTATTTTTCTTAAATCGGCATTGTGCCTTTTGTATTAAATTCCGATGCAATTTCTGTGTTTCATCGTCAATAAGAAGGTGCAAGGTATATAGTAAACCTGAAGTTAAGCATCGGAATCTAAAACTGGACTCACAGGAGGGATTCAAATCATAGAAAGAGAGAGAGTCAGGCCTCTTTTACTTTAGTCGGCATTGTGCCTTTTGTATTAAATTCCGATGCAATTTCTGTGTTTCATCGTCAATAAGAAGGTCCAAGGGATACAGTAAACCTGAATTGAAGCATTGGAATCTGAAACTGGACTAACAGGAGAGGTTCAAATCATAGAAAATTAGAGTGTCAGTCCTCTTGTACTTAAGTCGGTTTTTTTTGCCTTTTGTATTGAATTCGGATGCAAACTCTGTGTTTCATCGTCAATAAGAAGGTCCAAGGGACAGTAAACCTGAAGTGAAGCATCGGAATCTAAAACTGGACACTCAGGAGAGGTTCAAATCATAGAAAGTGAGAGTATCAGTCCTATTTTTCTTAGGTCGGCATTGTGCCTTTTGTATTAAATTCCGATGCAATTTCTGTGTTTCATCGTCAATAAGAAGGTGCAAGGTATACAGTAAACCTGAAGATAAGCATCGGAATATAAAACTGGACTCACTAGAGAGGTTCAAATCATAGAAAGGGAGAGAGTCAGGCATCTTTTACTTTAGTCGGCATTGTGCCTTTTGTATTAAATTCCGATTCAATTTCTGTGTTTCATCGTCAATAAGAAGGTCCAAGGGATACAGTAAACCTGAAGTGAAGCATCGGAATCTAAAACTGGACTCACAGGAGAGGTTTAAATCATAGAAAGAGAGCGTGTCAGTCCTCTTTTACTTACGACGGCATTCTGCCTTTTGTATTACATTCGGATGCAATTTCTATGTTTCATCGTCAATAAGAAGGTCCAAGGGATACAGTAAACCTGAAGTGAAGCATAGGAATCTAAAACTGGACTCACAGGAGAGGTTCAAATCATACATAGTTAGAGTGTCAGTCCTCTTGTACTTAAGTCGGCATTGTGCCTTTTGTATTAAATTCGGATGCAATTTCTGTGTTTCATCGTCAATAAGAAGGTCCAAGGGATACAGTAAACCTGAAGTAAAGCATCGGAATCTAAAACTGGACTCACAGGAGGGGTTCAATTCATAGATAGGTAGATTGTCAGTGCTCTTATACTTAAGTGGGCATTGTGCCTTTTGTATTAAATTAAGATGCAATTTCTGTGTTTCATCGTCAATAAGAAGGTCCAAGGGATACAGTAAACCTGAAATGAAGCATCGGAATGTAAAACTGGACTCACAGGAGAGGTTCAAATCATAGAAAGTGAGAGTGTCAGTCCTCTTGTACTTAAGTCGGCATTGTGCCTTTTGTATTAAATTCCGATGCAATATCTGTTTCATCTTCAATTAGAAGGTCCAAGGGATACAGTACACCTGAAGTGAAGCATCGGAATCTAAAACTGGACTCACAGGAGAGGTTCAAATCATAGATAGTTAGAGTGTCAGTCCTCTTGTACTTAAGTCGGCATTGTGCTTGTTGAATTTAATTCCAATGCAATATCTCTGTTTCATCGTCAATAAGAAGGTCCAAGGGATACAGTAAACCTGAAGTGAACCATTGGAATCTAAAACTGGACTCACAGGAGAGGTTCAAATCTTAGAAAGTGAGAGTGTCAGTCCTCTTGCACTTAAGTCAGGAATGTCCCTTTTGTATTAATTTCGGATGCAATTTCTGTGTTTCATCGTCAATAAGAAGGTCCAAGGGATACAGTAAACCTGAAGTGAAGCATCGGAATCTAAAACTGGACTCGCAGAATAGGTTCAAATCATTGAAAGTTAGAGTGTCAGTCATCTCGTACTTAAGTCGGCATTGTGCATTTTGTTTTAAATTCGGATGCAATTTCTGTATTTCATCGTCAATAAGAAGGTCCAAGAGATACATTAAGCCTGAAGTGAAGCATCGGAATCTAAAACTGGATCACAGGAGAGGTTTACATCATCGAAAGTGAGAGTGTCAGCCCTGTTGTACTTTTGTCGGCATGGTGCCTTTTGTGTTAAAATCCGATGCAATTTCTGTATTTCATCGTCAATAAGAAGGTGCACGGTATACAGTAAACCTGAAGTGACGCATCGGAATCTAAAACTGGACTCACAGGAGAGGTTCAAATCATAGAAAATGAGAGTGTCAGTCCACTTTTACTTAAGTCGGCAATCTGCCTTTTGTATTAAATTCCGATGCAATTTCTGTGATTCATCTTCAATAAGAAGGTCCAAGGGATACAGTAAACCTGAAGTGAAGCATCGGAATCTAAAACTGGACTCACAGGAGAGGTTCAAATCATAGAAAGTGAGAGTGTCAGTTCTCTTGTACTTGAGTTGGCATTGTGCCTTGTGTATTAAATTCTAATGCAATTTCTATGTTTCATGGTCAATAAGAAAGTCCAAGGGATACAGTAAACCTGAAGTGAAGCATCGGAATCTAAAACTGGACTCACAGGAGAGGTTCAAATCATAGAAAGTTAGAGTGTCAGTCCTCTTTTACTTATGTCGGCATTGTGCCTTTTGTATTAAATTTGGATGCAATTTCTGTGTTTCATCGTCAATGAGAAGGTCCAAGGTATACAGTAAACCTGAAGTGAACCATCGGAATCTAAAACTGGACTCACAGGAGAGGTTCAAATTTAGAAAGTTAGAGTGTCAGTCCTCTTGTATTTAAGTCGGCATTGTGCCTTTTTAATTTAATTCGGATGCAATTTCTGTGTTTCATTGTCAATAAGAAGGTCCAAGGTATACGGTAAACCTGAAGTGAAGCATCGGTATCTAAAACTGGACTTATAGGAGAGGTTCAAATCATAGAAAGTGAGAGTGTCAGCCCTCTTGTACTTACGTCGGCATTGTGCCTTTTGTATTAAATTCAGATGCAATTTCTGTTTTTCATCGTCAATAAGAAGGTGAAAGGTATACAGTAAACCTGAAGTGAAGCATCGGAATCTAAAACTGGACTCACAGGAGAGGTTCAAATCATAGAAAGTTAGAGTGTCAGTCCTCTTGTACTTAAGTCGGCATTGTGATTTTTGAATTTAATTCCGATGCAATATCTTTGTTTCATCGTCAATAAGAAGGTGCAAGGTATACAGTAAACCTGAAGTGAAGCATCGGAATCTAAAACTGGACTCACAGGAGAGATTCAAATCATAGAAAGAGAGAGTGTCAATCCTCTTTTACTTAAGTCGGCCTTGTGCCTTTTGTGTTTAATTCGGATGCAATTTCTGTATTTCAACGTCAATAAGAAGGTTCAAGGGACACATTAAACCTGAAGTGAAGCATCGGAATCTAAAACTGGACTCACAGGAGAGGTTCATATCTTACAAAGATAGAGAGTCAATCCTCTTGTACTTAAGTCGGCGTTGTGCCTTTTGAATTTAATTCCAATGCAATTTCTGTGTTTCATCGTCAATAAGTAGCTCCAAGGTATACAGTACACCTGAAGTGAAGCATCGGAATCTCAAACTGGACTCACAGGAGAGGTTCAAATCATAGATAGTTAGAGTGTCAGTCCTCTTTTACTTAAGTCGGCATTGTGCCTTTTGAATTTAATTCCGATGCAATATCTGTGTTTCATCTTCAGTAAGAAGGTGCAATTTATACAGTAAACCTGAAGTGATGCATCGGAATCTAAAACTGGACTGACAGGAGAGGTTCAAGTCATAGAGTCTTAAAGTGTCAGTCCTCTTGTACTTAAGTCGGCATTGTGCCTTTTGAATTTAATTCCGATGCAATTTCTGTGTTTCATCGTCAATAAGAAGTTGCAAGGTATACAGTAAACCTGAAGATAAGCATCGGAATATAAAACTTGACTCACTAGAGAGGTTCAAATCATAGAAAGGGAGAGAGTCAGGCATCTTTTACTTTAGTCGGCATTGTGCCTTTTGTATTAAATTCCGATTCAATTTCTGTGTTTCATCGTCAATAAGAAGTTGCAAGGTATACAGTAAACCTGAAGTGAAGCATCGGAATCTAAAACTGGACTCACAGGAGAGGTTCAAATCACAGAAAGTGGGAGTTTCAGTCCTCTTTTACTTAAGTCGGCATTGTGCTTTTTGTATTAAATTCGGATGCAATTTCTGTGTTTCATCGTCAATAAGAAGGTCCAAGGGATACAGTAAACCTGAATTGAAGCTTCGGAATCTAAAACTGGACTCTCAGGAGAGGTTTAGATCGTAGAAAGTTAGAGTATCAGTCCTATTTTTCTTAAATCGGCATTGTGCCTTTTGTATTAAATTCCGATGCAATTTCTGTGTTTCATCGTCAATAAGAAGGTGCAAGGTATATAGTAAACCTGAAGTTAAGCATCGGAAACTAAAACTGGACTCACAGGAGGGATTCAAATCATAGAAAGAGAGAGAGTCAGGCCTCTTTTACTTTAGTCGGCATTGTGCCTTTTGTATTAAATTCCGATGCAATTTCTGTGTTTCATCGTCAATAAGAAGGTCCAAGGGATACAGTAAACCTGAATTGAAGCATTGGAATCTGAAACTGGACTAACAGGAGAGGTTCAAATCATAGAAAATTAGAGTGTCAGTCCTCTTGTACTTAAGTCGGTTTTTTTGCCTTTTGTATTGAATTCGGATGCAAACTCTGTGTTTCATCGTCAATAAGAAGGTCCAAGGGACAGTAAACCTGAAGTGAAGCATCGGAATCTAAAACTGGACACTCAGGAGAGGTTCAAATCATAGAAAGTGAGAGTATCAGTCCTATTTTTCTTAGGTCGGCATTGTGCCTTTTGTATTAAATTCCGATGCAATTTCTGTGTTTCATCGTCAATAAGAAGGTGCAAGGTATACAGTAAACCTGAAGTGAAGCATCGGAATCTAAAACTGGACTCACAGGAGAGGTTTAAATCATAGAAAGAGAGAGTGTCAGTCCTCTTTTACTTACGACGGCATTCTGCCTTTTGTATTACATTCGGATGCAATTTCTATGTTTCATCGTCAATAAGAAGGTCCAAGGGATACAGTAAACCTGAAGTGAAGCATCGGAATCTAAAACTGGACTCACAGGAGAGGTTCAAATCATACATAGTTAGAGTGTCAGTCCTCTTGTACTTAAGTCGGCATTGTGCCTTTTGTATTAAATTCGGATGCAATTTCTGTGTTTCATCGTCAATAAGAAGGTACAAGGGATACAGTAAACCTGAAGTAAAGCATCGGAATCTAAAACTGGACTCACAGGAGGGGTTCAATTCATAGATAGGTAGATTGTCAGTGCTCTTATACTTAAGTGGGCATTGTGCCTTTTGTATTAAATTCAGATGCAATTTCTGTGTTTCATCGTCATTAAGAAGGTCCAAGGGATTAGTTAAACCTGAAGTGAAGCATCGGAATCTAAAACTGGACTCACAGGAGAGGTTCAAATCATAGAAAGAGAGAGAGTCAGGCCACTTCTACTTTAGTCGGCATTGTGCATTTTGTATTAAATTCCGATGCAATTTCTGTGTTTCATCGTCAATAAGAAGGTCCGAGAGATACAGTAAACCTGAAGTGAAGCATCGGAATCTAAAACTGGACTTACAGGAGGGGTTTAAATCATAGAAAGAGAGAGTGTCAGTCCTCTTTTTTTTTTTAAGTCTTCATTGTGCCTTTTGTATTAAATCCGGATGTAATTTCTGTGTTTCATCGTCAATAAGAAGGTCCAAGGGATACAGTAAACCTGAAGTGAAGCATCGGAATCTAAAACTGGACTCACAGGAGAGGTCCAAATCATAGAAAGAGAGAGTCACAGTCCTCTTGTACTTAAGTCGGCATGTGACTTTTGTATTAAATTCGGATGCAATTTCTGTATTTCATCGTCAATAAGAAGGTCCAAGGGATACAGTAAACCTGAAATGAAGCATCGGAATGTAAAACTGGACTCACAGGAGAGGTTCAAATCATAGAAAGTGAGAGTGTCAGTCCTCTTGTACTTAAGTCGGCATTGTGCCTTTTGTATTAAATTCCGATGCAATATCTGTTTCATCTTCAATTAGAAGGTCCAAGTGATACAGTACACCTGAAGTGAAGCATCGGAAACTAAAACTGGACTCACAGGAGAGGTTCAAATCATAGACTCTTAGAGTGTCAGTTCTCTTGTACTTAAGTTGGCATTGTGCTTGTTGAATTTAATTCCAATGCAATATCTGTGTTTCATCGTCAATAAGAAGGTCCAAGGGATACAGTAAACCTGAAGTGAACCATTGGAATCTAAAACTGGACTCACAGGAGAGGTTCAAATCTTAGAAAGTGAGAGTGTCAGTCCTCTTGCACTTAAGTCAGGATTATCCCTTTTGTATTAATTTCGGATGCAATTTCTGTGTTTCATCGTCAATAAGAAGGTCCAAGGGATACAGTAAACCTGAAGTGAAGCATCGGAATCTAAAACTGGACTCGCAGAAGAGGTTCAAATCATTGAAAGTTAGAGTGTCAGTCCTCTCGTACTTAAGTCGGCATTGTGCATTTTGTTTTAAATTCGGATGCAATTTCTGTATTTCATCGTCAATAAGAAGGTCCAAGAGATACATTAAGCCTGAAGTGAAGCATCGGAATCTAAAACTGGATCACAGGAGAGGTTTACATCATCGAAAGTGAGAGTGTCAGTCCTGTTGTACTTTTGTCGGCATGGTGCCTTTTGTGTTAAAATCCGATGCAATTTCTGTATTTCATCGTCAATAAGAAGGTGCACGGTATACAGTAAACCTGAAGTGACGCATCGGAATCTAAAACTGGACTCACAAGAGAGGTTCAAATCATAGAAAATGAGAGTGTCAGTCCACTTTTACTTAAGTCGGCAATGTGCCTTTTGTATTAAATTCCGATGCAATTTCTGTGATTCATCTTCAATAAGAAGGTCCAAGGGATACAGTAAACCTGAAGTGAAGCATCGGAATCTAAAACTGGACTCACAGGAGAGGTTCAAATCATAGAAAGTGAGAGTGTCAGTTCTCTTGTACTTGAGTTGGCATTGTGCCTTTTGTATTAAATTCTAATGCAATTTCTATGTTTCATGGTCAATAAGAAAGTCCAAGGGATACAGTAAACCTGAAGTGAAGCATCGGAATCTAAAACTGGACTCACAGGAGAGGTTCAAATCATAGAAAGTTAGAGTGTCAGTCCTCTTTTACTTATGTCGGCATTGTGCCTTTTGTATTAAATTTGGATGCAATTTCTGTGTTTCATCGTCAATGAGAAGGTCCAAGGTATACAGTAAACCTGAAGTGAACCATCGGAATCTAAAACTGGACTCACAGGAGAGGTTCAAATTTAGAAAGTTAGAGTGTCAGTCCTCTTGTATTTAAGTCGGCATTGTGCCTTTTTAATTTAATTCGGATGCAATTTCTGTGTTTCATTGTCAATAAGAAGGTCCAAGGTATACAGTAAACCTGAAGTGAAGCATCGGTATCTAAAACTGGACTTATAGGAGAGGTTCAAATCATAGAAAGTGAGAGTGTCAGCCCTCTTGTACTTACGTCGGCATTGTGCCTTTTGTATTAAATTCAGATGCAATTTCTGTTTTTCATCGTCAATAAGAAGGTGAAAGGTATACAGTAAACCTGAAGTGAAGCATCGGAATCTAAAACTGGACTCACAGGAGAGGTTCAAATCATAGAAAGTTAGAGTGTCAGTCCTCTTGTACTTAAGTCGGCATTGTGATTTTTGAATTTAATTCCGATGCAATTTCTGTGTTTCATCGTCAATAAGTAGCTCCAAGGTATACAGTACACCTGAAGTGAAGCATCGGAATCTCAAACTGGACTCACAGGAGAGGTTCAAATCATAGATAGTTAGAGTGTCAGTCCTCTTTTACTTAAGTCGGCATTGTTCCTTTTGAATTTAATTCCGATGCAATTTCTGTGTTTCATCTTCAGTAAGAAGGTGCAATTTATACTGTAAACCTGAAGTGATGCATCGGAATCTAAAACTGGACTGACAGGAGAGGTTCAAGTCATAGAGACTTAAAGTGTCAGTCCTCTTGTACTTAAGTCGGCATTGTGCCTTTTGAATTTAATTCCGATGCAATTTCTGTGTTTCATCGTCAATAAGAAGTTGCAAGGTATACAGTAAACCTGAAGTGAAGCATCGGAATCTAAAACTGGACTCACAGGAGAGGTTCAAATCACAGAAAGTGAGAGTGTCAGACCTCTTTTACTTAAGTCGGCATTGTGCTTTTTGTATTAAATTCAGATGCAATTTCTGTGTTTCATCGTCAGTAAGAAGGTCCAAGGGATACAGTAAACCTGAATTGAAGCATCGGAATCTGAAACTGGACTCACAGAATAGGTTCAAATCATAGAAAGTTAGAGTGTCAGTCCTCTTGTACTTAAGTCGGTTTTTTTGCCTTTTGTATTGAATTCGGATGCAAACTCTGTGTTTCATCGTCAATAAGAAGGTCCAAGGGACAGTAAACCTGAAGTGAAGCATCGGAATCTAAAACTGGACACTCAGGAGAGGTTCAAATCATAGAAAGTGAGAGTATCAGTCCTATTTTTCTTAAGTCGGCATTGTGCCTTTTGTATAAAATTCCGATGCAATTTCTGTGTTTCATCGTCAATAAGAAGGTGCAAGGTATACAGTAAACCTGAAGTTAAGCATCGGAATCTAAAACTGGACTCACAGGAGGGGTTCAAATCATAGAAAGAGAGAGTGTCGGTCCTCTTTTACCTAAGTCGGCATTGTGTATTTTGTATTAAATTCTGATGCAATTTCTGTACTTCATCGTCAATAAGAAGGTCCAAGGGATTAGTTAAACCTGAAGTGAAGCATCGGAATCTAAAACTGGACTCACAGGAGAGGTTCAAATCTTACAAAGATAGAGAGTCAGTCCTCTTGTACTTAAGTCGGCATTGTGCCTTTTGAATTTAATTCCAATGCAATTTCTGTGTTTCATCGTCAATAAGTAGGTGTAAGGTATACAGTACACCTGAAGTGAAGCATCGGAATCTCAAACTGGACTCACGGGAGAGGTTCAAATCATAGATAGTTATAGTGTCAGTCCTCTTGTACTTAAGTCAGCATTGTGCCTTTTGAACTTAATTCCGATGCAATTTCTGTGTTTCATCGTCAATAAGAAGGTGCAATTTATACATCAAACCTGAAGTGACTATCGGAATCTAAAACTGGACTGACAGGAGAGGTTCAAATCATAGAGACTTAGAGTGTCAGTCCCCTTGTACTTAAGTCGACATTGTGCCTTTGTATTAAATTCCGATGCAATTTCTGTGTTTCATCGTCAATAAGAAGGTGCAAGGTATATAGTAAACCTGAAGTTAAGCATCGGAATCTAAAACTGGACTCACAGGAGGGATTCAAATCATAGAAAGAGAGAGAGTCAGGCCTCTTTTACTTTAGTCGGCATTGTGCCTTTTGTATTAAATTCCGATGCAATTTCTGTATTTCATCGTCAATAAGAAGGTCCAAGGGATACAGTAAACCTGAATTGAAGCATTGGAATCTGAAACTGGACTAACAGGAGAGGTTCAAATCATAGAAAATTAGAGTGTCAGTCCTCTTGTACTTAAGTCGGTTTTTTTGCCTTTTGTATTGAATTCGGATGCAAACTCTGTGTTTCATCGTCAATAAGAAGGTCCAAGGGACAGTAAACCTGAAGTGAAGCATCGGAATCTAAAACTGGACACTCAGGAGAGGTTCAAATCATAGAAAGTGAGAGTATCAGTCCTATTTTTCTTAGGTCGGCATTGTGCCTTTTGTATTAAATTCCGATGCAATTTCTGTGTTTCATCGTCAATAAGAAGGTGCAAGGTATACAGTAAACCTGAAGATAAGCATCGGAATATAAAACTGGACTCACTAGAGAGGTTCAAATCATAGAAAGGGAGAGAGTCAGGCATCTTTTACTTTAGTCGGCATTGTGCCTTTTGTATTAAATTCCGATTCAATTTCTGTGTTTCATCGTCAATTAGAAGGTCCAAGGGATACAATAAACCTGAAGTGAAGCATCGGAATCTAAAACTGGACTCACAGGAGAGGTTTAAATCATAGAAAGAGAGAGTGTCTGTCCTCTTTTACTTACGACGGCATTCTGCCTTTTGTATTACATTCGGATGCAATTTCTATGTTTCATCGTCAATAAGAAGGTCCAAGGGATACAGTAAACCTGAAGTGAAGCATCGGAATCTAAAACTGGACTCACAGGAGAGGTTCAAATCATACATAGTTAGAGTGTCAGTCCTCTTGTACTTAAGTCGGCATTGTGCCTTTTGTATTAAATTCGGATGCAATTTCTGTGTTTCATCGTCAATAAGAAGGTCCAAGGGATACAGTAAACCTGAAGTAAAGCATCGGAATCTAAAACTGGACTCACAGGAGGGGTTCAATTCATAGATAGGTAGATTGTCAGTGCTCTTATACTTAAGTGGGCATTGTGCCTTTTGTATTAAATTCAGATGCAATTTCTGTGTTTCATCGTCAATAAGAAGGTCCAAGGGATTAGTTAAACCTGAAGTGAAGCATCGGAATCTAAAACTGGACTCACAGGAGAGGTTCAAATCATAGAAAGAGAGAGAGTCAGGCCACTTTTACTTTAGTCGGCATTGTGCATTTTGTATTAAATTCCGATGCAATTTCTGTGTTTCATCGTCAATAAGAAGGTCCAGGAGATACAGTAAACCTGAAGTGAAGCATCGGAATCTAAAACTGGACTTACAGGAGGGGTTTAAATCATAGAAAGAGAGAGTGTCAGTCCTCTTTTTTTTTTTAAGTCTTCATTGTGCCTTTTGTATTAAATCCGGATGTAATTTCTGTGTTTCATCGTCAATAAGAAGGTCCATGGGATACAGTAAACCTGAAGTGAAGCATCGGAATGTAAAACTGGACTCACAGGAGAGGTTCAAATCATAGAAAGTGAGAGTGTCAGTCCTCTTGTACTTAAGTCGGCATTGTGCCTTTTGTATTAAATTCCGATGCAATATCTGTTTCATCTTCAATTAGAAGGTCCAAGGGATACAGTACACCTGAAGTGAAGCATCGGAATCTAAAACTGGACTCACAGGAGAGGTTCAAATCATAGATAGTTAGAGTGTCAGTCCTCTTGTACTTAAGTCGGCATTGTGCTTGTTGAATTTAATTCCAATGCAATATCTGTGTTTCATCGTCAATAAGAAGGTCCAAGGGATACAGTAAACCTGAAGTGAACCATTAAAATCTAAAACTGGACTCACAGGAGAGGTTCAAATCTTAGAAAGTGAGAGTGTCAGTCCTCTTGCACTTAAGTCAGGATTGTCCCTTTTGTATTAATTTCGGATGCAATTTCTGTGTTTCATCGTCAATAAGAAGGTCCAAGGGATACAGTAAACCTGAAGTGAAGCATCGGAATCTAAAACTGGACTCGCAGAAGAGGTTCAAATCATTGAAAGTTAGAGTGTCAGTCCTCTCGTACTTAAGTCGGCATTGTGCATTTTGTTTTAAATTCGGATGCAATTTCTGTATTTCATCGTCAATAAGAAGGTCCAAGAGATACATTAAGCCTGAAGTGAAGCATCGGAATCTAAAACTGGATCACAGGAGAGGTTTACATCATCGAAAGTGAGAGTGTCAGTCCTGTTGTACTTTTGTCGGCATGGTGCCTTTTGTGTTAAAATCTGATGCAATTTCTGTATTTCATCGTCAATAAGAAGGTGCACGGTATACAGTAAACCTGAAGTGACGCATCGGAATCTAAAACTGGACTCACAGGAGAGGTTCAAATCATAGAAAATGAGAGTGTCAGTCCACTTTTACTTAAGTCGGCAATGTGCCTTTTGTATTAAATTCCGATGCAATTTCTGTGATTCATCTTCAATAAGAAGGTCCAAGGGATACAGTAAACCTGAAGTGAAGCATCGGAATCTAAAACTGGACTCACAGGAGAGGTTCAAATCATAGAAAGTGAGAGTGTCAGTCCTCTTGTACTTGAGTTGGCATTGTGCCTTTTGTATTAAATTCTAATGCAATTTCTATGTTTCATGGTCAATAAGAAAGTCCAAGGGATACAGTAAACCTGAAGTGAAGCATCGGAATCCAAAACTGGACTCACAGGAGAGGTTCAAATCATAGAAAGTTAGAGTGTCAGTCCTCTTTTACTTATGTCGGCATTGTGCCTTTTGTATTAAATTTGGATGCAATTTCTGTGTTTCATCGTCAATGAGAAGGTCCAAGGTATACAGTAAACCTGAAGTGAACCATCGGAATCTAAAACTGGACTCACAGGAGAGGTTCAAATTTAGAAAGTTAGAGTGTCAGTCCCCTTGTATTTAAGTCGGCATTGTGCCTTTTTAATTTAATTCGGATGCAATTTCTGTGTTTCATTGTCAATAAGAAGGTCCAAGGTATACAGTAAACCTGAAGTGAAGCATCGGTATCTAAAACTGGACTTATAGGAGAGGTTCAAATCATAGAAAGTGAGAGTGTCAGCCCTCTTGTACTTACGTCGGCATTGTGCCTTTTGTATTAAATTCAGATGCAATTTCTGTTTTTCATCGTCAATAAGAAGGTGAAAGGTATACAGTAAACCTGAAGTGAAGCATCGGAATCTAAAACTGGACTCACAGGAGAGGTTCAAAGCATAGAAAGTTAGAGTGTCAGTCCTCTTGTACTTAAGTCGGCATTGTGATTTTTGAATTTAATTCCGATGCAATATCTTTGTTTCATCGTCAATAAGAAGGTGCAAGGTATACAGTAAACCTGAAGTGAAGCATCGGAATCTAAAACTGGACTCACAGGAGAGATTCAAATCATAGAAAGAGAGAGTGTCAATCCTCTTTTACTTAAGTCGGCCTTGTGCCTTTTGTGTTTAATTCGGATGCAATTTCTGTATTTCACCGTCAATAAGAACGTTCAAGGGACACATTAAACCTGAAGTGAAGCATCGGAATCTAAAACTGGACTCACAGGAGAGGTTCATATCTTACAAAGTTAGAGAGTCAGTCCTCTTGTACTTAAGTCGGCATTGTGCCTTTTGTATCAAACTCGGATGCAATTTCTGTGTTTCATCGTCTATGAGATGGTCCAAAGTATACAGTAAACCTGAAGTGCAGCATCGGAATCTAAAACTGGACTCACATGAGGTTCAAGTCTTACAAAGTTAGAGAGTCAGTCCTCTTGTACTTAAGTCGGCATTGTGAATTTTTTTTTAAATTCGGATGCAATTTCTGTGTTTCATCGTCAGTAAGAAGTTCCAAGGGATACAGTAAACCTGAAGTGAAGCATCGGAATCTCAAACTGGACTCACAGGAGAGGTTCAAATCATAGAAAGTTAGAGTGTCAGTCCTCTTTTACTTAATTCGGCATTGTGCATTTTGAATTTAATTCCGATGCAATTTCTGTGTTTCATCGTCAATAAGAAGGCCCAAGGGATACAGTAAACCTGAAGTGAAGCATCGGAATCTAAAACTGGACTCACAGGAGAGATTCAAATCATAGAAAGAGAGAGTGTCAGTCCGCTTGTACGTACGTCGGCATTGTGCCTTTTGTATTAAATTCGGATGCAATTTCTGTATTTCATCGTCAACAAGATTGTCTAAGGGATGCAGTAAACCTGAAGTGAAGCATCGAAATCAAAACTGGACTCACAGGAGAGGTTCAAATCATAGACAGAGAGAGTGTCAGTCCTCTTTAACTTAAGGCGGCATTGCGCCTTTTGTATTAATTCCGAATGCAATTTCTGTGTTTCATCGTCAATAAGAATGTCCAAGGGATACAGTAAACCTGAAGTGAAGCGTCGGAATCTAAATTGCACTCACAGGAGAGGTCCAAATCATAGGAAGAGAGAGTTTCAGTCCTCTTGTACGTACGTCGGCATTGTGCCTTTTGTTTTAAATTCGGATGCAATTTCTGTGCTTCATCGTCAATAAGAAGGTGCAAGGTATACAGTAAACCTGAAGTGAAGCATCGAAATCTAAAACTGGACTCAAAGGATAGGTTCAAATCATAGAGAGTTAGAGTGTCAGTCCTCTTGTACTGAAGTCGGCATTGTGCCTTTTGATTTAAATTCCGATGCAATTTCTATGTTTCATCGTTAATAAGAAGGTGCAAGGTATACAGTAAACCTGAAGTGAAGCATCGAAATCTAAAACTGGACTCACAGGAGAGGTTCAAATCATAGGAAGTGAGAGTGTCAGTCCTCTTTTACTTAAGTCGGCATTGTGCCTTTTGTATTAAATTCGGATGCAATTTCTGTATTTCATCGTCAATAAGAAGGTCCAAGGGATACAGTAAACCTGAAGTGGAGCATCGGAATCTAAAACTGGACTCACAGGGAGGTTCAAATCATAGATAGTTAGAGTGTCAGTCCTCTTGTGCTTAAGTAGGCATTGTGTCTTTTGAATTTAATTCCGATGCAATTTCTGTGTTTCATCGTCAATAAGAAGGCCCAAGGGATACAGTACACCTGAAGTGAAGCATCGGAATCTAAAACTGGAATCACAGGAGAGGTTCAAATCATAGATAATTAGAGTGTCAGTCCTCTTGTACTTAAGTCGGCATTGTGCCTGTTGAATTTAATTCCGATGCAATATCTGTGTTTCATCGTCAATAAGAAGGTCCAGGGATACAGTAAACCTGAAGTGAAGCATCGGAATCTGAAACTGGACTGACAGGAGAGGTTCAAATCATAGAGAGTTAGAGTGTCAGTCCTCGTGTACTTAAGTCGGCATTGTGCCTTTTGAAATTACTTCCGATACAATTTCTGTGTTTCATCGTCAATAAGAAGGTGCAAGGTATACAGTAAACCTGAAGTGAAGCATCGGAATCTAAAACTGGACTCACATGAGAGGTTCAAACCATAGAAAGAGAGAGTGTCAATCCTCTTTTACTTAAGTCGGCATTGTGCCTTTTGTTTTAAATTCGGATGCAATCTCTGTATTTCATCGTCAATAAGAAGGTCCAAGAGATACATTAAACCTGAAGTGAAGCATCGGAATCTAAAACTGGATCACAGGAGAGGTTCACATCATCGAAAGTGAGAGTGTCAGTCCTGTTGTACTTTTGCAGGCATTGTGCCTTTTGTATTAAATTCCGATGCAATTTCTGTGTTTCATCGTCAATAAGAAGGTGCACGGTATACAGTATACCTGAAGTGACGCATCGGAATCTAAAAGTGGACTCACAGGAGAGGTTCAAATCATAGAAAATGAGAGTGTCAGTCCACTTTTACTGAAGTCGGCAAGGTGCCTTTTGTATTAAATTCGGATGCAATTTCTGTGATTCATCTTCAATAAGAAGGTCCAAGGGATGCAGTAAACCTGAAGTGAAGCATCGGAATCTAAAACTGGACTCACAGGAGAGATTCAAATCATAGAAAGAGAGAGTGTCAGTCCGCTTGTACTTAAGTCGGCATTGTGCCTTTTGTATTAAATTCGGATGCAATTTCTGTATTTCATCGTCAATAAGATGGTCTAAGGGATGCAGTAAACCTGAAGTGAAGCATCGAAATCTAAAACTGGACTCAAAGGAGAGGTTCGAGTCATAGAAAGTGAGAGTGTCAGTCCTCTTGTAATTAAGTCGGCATTGTGCCTTTTGTATTAAATTCGGATGCAATTTCTGTGTTTCATCGTCAATAAGAAGGTGCAAGGAATACAGTAAACCTGAAGTGAAGCATCGGAATCAAAACTGGACTCACAGGAGAGGTTCAAATCATAGACAGAGAGAGTGTCAGTCCTCTTTTACTTAAGGCGGCATTGCGCCTTTTGAATTAATTCCGAATGCAATTTCTGTGTTTCATCGTCAATAAGAATGTCCAAGGGATACAGTAAACCTGAAGTGAAGCATCGGAATCTAAATTGGACTCACAGGAGAGGTCCAAATCATAGGAAGAGAGAGTGTCAGTCCTCTTGTACGTACGTCGGCATTGTGCCTTTTGTATTAAATTCGGATGCCATTTCTGTGTTTCATCGTCAATAAGGAGGTCCAAGGGATACAGTAAACCTAAAGTGAAGCATCGGAATCTAAAACTGGACTCACAGGAGAGGTTCAAATCATAGAAAGAGAGAGTGTCAGTCCCCTTTTACTTAAGTTGGCATTGTGCCTTTTGTATTAAATCTGGATGCAATTTCTGTGTTTCATCGTCAACAAGAAGGTCCAAGGGATAAAGTAAACCTGATGTGAAGCATCGGAATCTAAAACTGGACTCACAGGAGAGGTCCAAATCATAGAAAGTGAGAGTGTCAGTCCTCTTGTACTTACGTCGGCATTGAGCCTTTTGTATTAAATTCAGATGCAATTTCTGTTTTTCATCGTCAATAAGTAGGTGAAAGGTATACAGTAAACCTGAAGTGAAGCATCGGAATCTAAAACTGGACTCACAGGAGAGGTTCAAATCATAGAAAGTTAGAGTGTCAGTCCTCTTGTACTTAAGTCGGCATTGTGATTTTTGAATTTAATTCCGATGCAATTTCTTTGTTTCATCGTCAATAAGAAGGTGTAAGGTATACAGTAAATCTGAAGTGAAGCATCAGAATCTAAAACTGGACTCACAGGAGAGATTCAAATAATAGAAAGAGAGAGTGTCAATCCCCTTTTACTTAAGTCGGCCTCGTGCCTTTTGTGTTTAATTCGGATGCAATTTCTGTATTTCACCGTCAATAAGAAGGTTCAAGGGATACATTAAACCTGAAGTGAAGCATCGGCATCTAAAACTGGACTCACAGGAGAGGTTCACATCATCGAAAGTGAGAGTGTCAGTCCTCTTGTACTTATGTCAGCATTGTGCCTTTTGTGTTAAATTCCGATGCAATTTCTGTGTTTCATCGTCAATAAGAAGGTGCAAGGTATACAGTAAACCTGAAGTGACGCATTGGAATCTAAAACTGGACTCACAGGAGAGGTTCAAATCATATAAAATGAGAGTGTCAGTCCTCTTTTACTTACGTCGGCATTGTGCCTTTTGTATTACATTCGGATGCAATACCTGTGTTTCATCGTCAATAAGAAGGTCCAAGGGATACAGTAAACCTAAAGTGAAGCATCGGAATCTAAAACTGGACTCACAGGAGAGGTTCGAATCATAGAAATTTAGAGTGTCAGTCCTCTTGTACTTAAGTCGGCATTGTGCCTTTTGAATTTAATTCCGATGCAATTATTGTTTTTCATCGTCAATAAGACGGTGCAAGGTATACAGAAAACCTGAAGTGAAGCATCGGAATCTAAAACTGGACTCACAGGAGAGGTTCAAATCATATAAAGAGAGAGTGTCAGTCCTCTTGTACTTAAGTCGGCATTGTGCCTTTTGTATTAGATTCAAATGCAATTTCTGAGTGTCATCGTCAATAGGAAGGTGCAAGGTACACAGTAAACCTGAAGTGAAGCATCGGAATCTAAAACTGGACTCACAGGAGAGGTTCGAATCATAGAAAACGAGAGTGTCAGTCCTCGTGTGCTGAAGTCTGCATTGTGCCTTTTGTATTTAATTCGGATGCAATTTCTGTGTTTCATCGTCAATAAGAAGGTCCCAGGGATACAGTAATCCTGAAGTGAAGCATCGGAATCTAAAACTGGTCTCACAGGAGAGGTTCATATCATAGATAGTAAGAGTGTCAGTCCTCTTGTATTTAAGTCGGCATTGTGCCTTTTGTATTAAATTCGGATGCAATTTCTGTGTTTCATCGTCAATAAGAAGGTCCAAGGGATTAGTTAAACCCGAAGTGAAGCATCGGAATCTAAAACTGGACTTACAGGAGGGGTTCAAATCATTGATAATTTGAGTGTCAGTCCTCTTGTACTTAAGTCGGCATTGTGCCTTTTCAATTTAATTCCGATGCAATTTCTGTGTTTCATCGTCAATGAGATGGTCCAAGGTATACAGTAAACCTGAAGTGCAGCATCGGAATCTAAAACTGGACTCACAGGAGAGGTTAAAATCTTACAAAGTTAGAGAGTCAGTCCTCTTGTATTTAAGTCATCATTGTGAATTTTTTTTAAAATTCGGATGCAATTTCTGTGTTTCATCGTCAATAAGAATGTCCAAGGGATACAGTAAACCTGAAGTGAAGCATCGGAATCTCAAACTGGACTCACAGGACAGGTTCAAATCATAGAAAGTCAGAGTGTCAGTCCTCTTGTACTTAATTCGGCATTGTGCATTTTGAATTGAATTCCGATGCAATTTCTGGGTTTCATCGTCAATAAGAAGGCCCAAGGGATACAGTAAACCTGAAGTGAAGCATCGGAATTTAAACTGGACTCACAGGAGGGATTCAAATCATAGAAAGAGAGAGTGTCAGTCCTCTTGTACTTAAGTCGGCATTGTGCCTTTTGTATTAAATTCGGATGCAATTTCTGTATTTCATCGTCAATAAGATGGTCTAAGGGATGCAGTAAACCTGAAGTGAAGCATCGGAATCTAAAACTGGACTCAAAGGAGAATTTCAAGTCACAGAAAGTGAGAGTGTCAGTCCTCTTGTACTTAAGTCGGCATTGTGCCTTTTGTACTAAATTCGGATGCAATTTCTGTGTTTCATCGTCAATAAGAAGGTGCAAGGTATACAGTAAACCTGAAATGAAGCATCGGAATCAAAACTGGACTCACAGGAGATGTTCAAATCATAGAAAGAGAGAGTGTCAATGCTCTTTTACTTAAGTCGGCATTGCGTCTTTGTATTAAATCCGAATGCCATTTCTGTGTTTCATCGTCAATAAGAATGTCCAAGTGATACAGTAAACCTGAAGTGAAGCATCGGAATCTAAAACTGGACTCACAGGAGAGGTCCAAATCATAGGAAGAGAGAGTGTCAGTAATCTTGTACTTACGTCGGCATTGTGCCTTTTGTATTAAATTCAGATGCAATTTCTGTGCTTCATCGTCAATAAGAAGGTGCAAGGTATACAGTAAACCTCAAGTGAAGCATCGAAATCTAAAATTGGACTCACAGGATAGGTTCAAATCATAGAGGATTAGAGTGTCAGTCCTCTTGTACTTAAGTCGGCATTGTGCCTTTTGATTTAAATTCCGATGCAATTTCTATGTTTCATCGTAAATAAGAAGGTGCAAGGTATACAGTAAACCTGAAGTGAAGCATCGAAATCTAAAACTGGACTCACAGGAGAGGTTCAAATCATAGGAAGAGAGAGTGTCAGTCCTCTTTTACTTAAGTCGGCATTGTGCCTTTTGTACTAAATTCGGATGCAATTTCTGTGTTTCATCGCCAATAAGAAGGTCCAAGGGATACAGTAAGCCTAAAGTGAAGCATCGGAATCTACAACTGGACTCACACGAAGGGGTTCATATCATTGATAGTTAGAGTGTCAGTCCTCTTGTACTTAAGTCGACATTGTGCCTTTTAAATTTAATTCCGTTGCAATTTCTGTGTTTCATCGTCAATAAGAAGGTCCAAGGGATACAGTAAACCTGAAGTGAAGCATCGGAATCTAAAGCTGGACTCACAGGGGAGGTTCATATCATAGGAAGAGAGTGTGTCAGTTCTCTTTTACTTTAGTCGACATTGTGCCTTTTGTATTAAATTCGGATGCAGTTTCTGTATTACATCGTCAAAAACATGGTCCAAGGGATACAGTAAAGCTGAAGTGAAGCATCGGAATCTAAAACTGGACTCACAGGAGAGGTTCAAGTCATAGAAAGTGAGAGTGTCAGTCCTCTTGTACTTAAGTCGGCATTGTGCCTTTTGTATTAAATTCGGATGCAATTTCTGTGTCTCATCGTCAATAAGAAAGTCCAAGGTATACAGTTATCCTGAAGTGAAGCATCGGAATCAAAACTGGACTCACAGGAGAAGTTCAAATCATAGAAAGAGAGAGTGTCAGTCCTCTTTTACTTAAGTCGGCATTGCGCCTTTTGTGTTAAATCCGAATGCAATTTCTGTGTTTCATCGTCAATAAGAATGTCCAAGTGATACAGTAAACCTGAAGTGAAGCATCGGAATCTAAAACTGGACTCACAGGAGAGGTACAAATCATAGGAAGAGAGAGTGTCAGACCTCTTGTACTTACGTCGGCATTGTGCCTTTTGTATTACATTCAGATGCATTTTCTGTGCTTCATCGTCAATAAGAAGGTGCAAGGTATACAGTAAACCTGAAGTGAAGCATCGAAATCTAAAACTGGACTCACAGGATTGGTTCAAATCATAGAGAGTTAGAGTGTCAGTCCTCTTGTACTGAAGTCGGCATTGTGCCTTTTGATTTAAATTCCGATGCAATTTCTATGTTTCATCGTCAATAGGAAGGTGCAAGGTATACAGTAAAACTGAAGTGAAGCATCGAAATCTAAAACTGGACTCACTGGAGAGGTTCAGATCATAGGAAGAGAGAGTGTCAGTCCTCTTGTGCTTAAGTCGGCATTGTGTCTTTTGAATTTAATTCCAATGCAATTTCTGTGTTTCATCGTCAATAAGAGGGTCCAAGGGATACAGTAAACCTGAAGTAAAGCATCGGTATCTAAAACTGGACTCACAGGAGGGGTTTAAATCATTGATAGTTAGAGTGTCAGTCCTATTATACTTAAGTCGGCATTGTGCCTCATGTATTAAATTCGGATGAAATTTCTGTGTTTCATCGTCAATAAGAAGGTCCAAGGGATACAGTAAACCTGAAGTGAAGCATCGGAATCTAAAATTGGACTCACAGGAGAGGTTCAAATCATAGATAGTTAGAGTGTCAGTCCTCTTGTACTTAAGTCGGCGTTGTGTCTTTTGAATTTAATTCCGATGCAATTTCTGAGTTTCATCGTCAATAAGAAGTTCCAAGGGATACAGTAAACCTGAAGAGAAGCATCGGAATCTAAAGGTGGACTCACAGGAGAGGTTCAAATCATAGAAAGTTAGATTGTCAGTCCTTTTGTACTTAAGTCGGCGTTGTGCGTTTTGTATTAAATTCGGATGCAATTTCTGTGTTTCATCGTCAATAAGAAGGTCCATGGGATACAGTAAACCTGAAGTAAAGCATCGGAATCTAAAACTGGACTCACAGGAGAGGTTCAAATCATAGGAAGAGAGAGTGTCAGTCCTCTTTTACTTAAGTCGGCATTGTGCTTTTTGTATTAAATTTGGATGCAATTTCTGTATTTCATCGTCAATAAGAAGGTCCAAGGGATACAGTAAACCTTAAGTGAAGCATCGGAATCTAAAACTGGACTCACTGGAGAGGTTCAAATCATAGAAAGAGAGAGTGTCAGTCCGCTTGTACTTAAGTCGGCAATGTGCCTTTTGTATTAAATTTGAATGCAATTTCTGTAATTCATTGTCAAAAAGATGGTCCAAGGGATACAGTAAACCTGAAGTGAAGCATCGAAATCTAAAACTGGACTCACTGGAGAGGTTCAAATCATAGGAAGAGAGAGTGTCAGTCCTCTTTTACTTAAGTCGGCATTGTGCCTTTTGTATTAAATTCGGATGCAATTTCTGTATTTCATCGTCAAAAACATGGTCCAAGGGATTCAGTAAACATGAAGTGAAGCATCGGAATCTAAAACTGGACTCACAGGAGAGGTTCAAGTCATAGAAAGTGAGAGTGTCAGTCCTCTTGTACTTAAGTCGGCATTGTGCCTTTTGTATTAAATTCGGATGCAATTTCTGTGTCTCATCGTCAATAAGAAAGTCCAAGGTATACATTAATCCTGAAGTGAAGCATCGGAATCTAAAACTGGACTCTCAGGAGAGGTTCAAATCATAGAAAGAGAGAGTGTCAGTCCTCTTTTACTTAAGTCGGCCTTGCGAATTTTGTATTAAATCCGGATGCAATTTCTGTGTTTTATCGTCAATAAGAAGGTCCAAGGGATACAGTAAACCTGAAGTGAAGCATCGGAATCTAAAACTGGACTCACAGGAGAGGACCAAATCATAGAACGGAAGTGAGTCAGTCCTCTTGTACTTACGTCGGCATTGTGCCTTTAGTATTAAATTCAGATGCAATTTCTGTGCTTCATCGTCAATAAGAAGGTGCAAGGTATGCAGTAAACCTGAAGTGAAGCATCGGAATCTAAAACTGGACTCACAGGAGAGGTTCAAATCATAGAAAGTTAGAGTGTCAGTCCTCTTGTATTTAAGTCGGCATTGTGATTTTTGAATTTAATTCCGATGCAATTTCTGTGTTTCATCGTCAATAAGAAGGTGCAAGGTATACAGTAAACCTGAAGTGAAACATCGGAACCTAAAACTGGACTCACAGGAGAGATTCAAATCATAGAAAGAGAGAGTGTCAATCCTCTTTTACTTATGTCGGCATTGTGCCTTTTGTGTTAAATTCGGTTGCAATTTCTGTATTTCATCGTCAATAAGAAGGTCCAACGGAAACATTAAACCTGAAGTGAATCATCGGAATCTAAAACTGGACTCACAGGAGAGGTTCACATCATCGAAAGTGAGAGTGACAGTCCTCTTGTACTTATGTCAGCATTGTGCCTTTTGTATTGAATTCGGATGCAATTTCTGTGTTTCATCGTAAATAAGAAGGACCAAGGGATACAGTGAACCTGAAGTTATGCATCGGAATCCAAAACTAGACTCACACGAGGGGTTCAAATCATAGAGAGTTGGAGTGTCAGTCCTCTAGAACTTAAGTCGGCATTGTGCCTTTTGAATTAAATTCCGATGCAATTTCTATGATTCATCGTCAATAAGAAGGTGCAAGGTATACAGTAAACCTGAAGTGAAGAATCGGAATCTAAAACTGGACTCACAGGAGAGGTTAAAATCATATTAAGAGAGAGTGTCAGTCCTCTTTTACTTAAGTCGGCATTGTGCCATTTGTATTAAATTCGGATACAATATCTGTGTTTCATCGCCAATAAGAAGGTCCAAGGGATACAGTAAACCTGAAGTAAAGCATCGGAATCTAAAACTGGACTCACACGAGGGGTTCAAATCATTGATAGTTAGAGTGTCAGTCCTCTTGTACTTAAGTCGGCATTGTGTCTTTTGAATTTAATTCTGTTGCAATTTCTGTGTTTCATCGTCATTAAGAAGGTCCAAGGGATACAGTAAACCTGAAGTGGAGCATCGGAATCTAAAACTGGACTCACAGGAGAGGTTCAAATCATAGGAAGAGAGAGTGTCAGTCCTCTTTTACTTAAGTCGGCATTGTGCTTTTTGTATTAAATTTGGATGCAATTTCTGTATTTCTTCGTCAATAAGAAGGTCCAAGGGATACAGTAAACCTTAAGTGAAGCATCGGAATCTAAAACTGGACTCACTGGAGAGGTTCAAATCATAGAAAGAGAGAGTGTCAGTCCGCTTGTACTTAAGTCGGCAATGTGCCTTTTGTATTAAATTTGAATGCAATTTCTGTAATTCATTGTCAAAAAGATGGTCCAAGGGATACAGTAAACCTGAAGTGAAGCATCGAAATCTAAAACTGGACTCACTGGAGAGGTTCAAATCATAGGAAGAGAGAGTGTCAGTCCTCTTGTGCTTAAGTCGGCATTGTGTCTTTTGAATTTAATTCCAATGCAATTTCTGTGTTTCATCGTCAATAAGAAGGTCCAAGTGATACAGTAAACCTGAAGAGAAGAATCGGAATCTAAAAGTGGACTCACAGGAGAGGTTCAAATCATAGAAAGTTAGATTGTCGGTCCTTTTCTACTTAAGTCGGCATTGTGCCTTTTGTATTAAATTTGGATGCAATTTCTGTGTTTCATCGTCATTAAGAAGGTCCATGGGAAACAGTAAACCTGAAGTAAAGCATCGGTATCTAAAACTGGACTCACAGGAGGGGTTTAAATCATTGATAGTTAGAGTGTCAGTCCTATTATACTTAAGTCGGCTTGTGCCTCATGTATTAAATTCGGATGAAATTTCTGTGTTTCATCGTCAATAAGAAGGTCCTAGGGATACAGTAAACCTGAAGTGAAGCATCGGAATCTAAAACTGGTCTCACAGGAGAGGTTCAAATCATAGATAGTAAGAGTGTCAGTCCTCTTATGCTTAAGACGGCATTGTGTCTTATGAATTTAATTCCGATGCAATTTCTGTGTTTCATCGTCAATAAGAAGGTCCAAGGGATACAGTAAACCTGAAGAGAAGCATCGGAATCTAAAGGTGGACTCACAGGAGAGGTTCAAATCATAGAAAGTTAGATTGTCAGTCCTTTTGTACTTAAGTCGGCATTGTGCGTTTTGTATTAAATTCGGATGCAATTTCTGTGTTTCATCGTCAATAAGAAGGTCCAAGGGATACAGTAAACCTGAAGTGAAGCATCGGAATCTAAAACTGGACTCACGGGAGAGGTTCAAATCATAGGAAGAGAGAGTGTCAGTCCTCTTTTACTTAAGTCGGCATTGTGCCTTTTGTATTAAATTCGGACGCAATTTCTGTATTTCATCGTCAAAAAGATGGTCCAAGGGATTCAGTAAACATGAAGTGAAGCATCGGAATCTAAAACTGGACTCACAGGAGAGGTTCAAGTCATAGAAAGTGAGAGTGTCAGTCCTCTTGTACTTAAGTCGGCATTGTGCCTTTTGTATTAAATTCGGATGCAATTTCTGTGTCTCATCGTCAATAAGAAAGTCCAAGGTATACATTAATCCTGAAGTGAAGCATCGGAATCTAAAACTGGACTCTCAGGAGAGGTTCAAATCATAGAAAGAGAGAGTGTCAGTCCTCTTTTACTTAAGTCGGCATTGCGCCTTTTGTATTAAATCCGGATGCAATTTCTGTGTTTTATCGTCAATAAGAAGGTCCAAGGGATACAGTAAACCTGAAGTGAAGCATCGAAATCTAAAACTGGACTCACAGGAGAGGACCAAATCATAGAACGGAAGTGAGTCAGTCCTCTTGTACTTACGTCGGCATTGTGCCTTTAGTATTAAATTCAGATGCAATTTCTGTGCTTCATCGTCAATAAGAAGGTGCAAGGTATGCAGTAAACCTGAAGTGAAGCATCGGAATCTAAAACTGGACTCACAGGAGAGGTTCAAATCATAGAAAGTTAGAGTGTCAGTCCTCTTGTACTTAAGTCGGCATTGTGATTTTTGAATTTAATTCCGATGCAATTTCTGTGTTTCATCGTCAATAAGAAGGTGCAAGGTATACAGTAAACCTGAAGTGAAACATCGGAATCTAAAACTGGACTCACAGGAGAGATTCAAATCATAGAAAGAGAGAGTGTCAATCCTCTTTTACTTATGTCGGCATTGTGCCTTTTGTGTTAAATTCGGTTGCAATTTCTGTATTTCATCGTCAATAAGAAGGACCAACGGAAACATTAAACCTGAAGTGAATCATCGGAATCTAAAACTGGACTCACAGGAGAGGTTCACATCATCGAAAGTGAGAGTGACAGTCCTCTTGTACTTATGTCAGCATTGTGCCTTTTGTATTGAATTCGGATGCAATTTCTGTGTTTTATCGTAAATAAGAAGGACCAAGGGATACAGTGAACCTGAAGTTATGCATCGGAATCCAAAACTGGACTCACATGAGGGGTTCAAATCATAGAGAGTTGGAGTGTCAGTCCTCTTGAACTTAAGTCGGCATTGTGCCTTTTGAATTAAATTCCGATGCAATTTCTATGATTCATCGTCAATAAGAAGGTGCAAGGTATACAGTAAACCTGAAGTGAAGAATCGGAATCTAAAACTGGACTCACAGGAGAGGTTAAAATCATATTAAGAGAGAGTGTCAGTCCTCTTTTACTTAAGTCGGCATTGTGCCTTTTGTATTAAATTGCGATGCAATTTCTGTATTTATCGTCAATAAGAAGGTCCAAGGGATACAGTAAACCTGAAGTGAAGCATCGGAATCTAAAACTGGACTCACAGGAGAGGTTCAAATCATAGATAGTTAGAGTGTCAGTCCTCTTGTACTTAAGTTGGCATTGTGTCTTTTGAATTTAATTCCGTTGCAATTTCTGTGTTTCATCGTCAATAAGAAGGTCCAAGGGATACAGTAAACCTGAAGAGAAGCATCGGAATTTAAAGTGGATTAACAGGAGAGGTTCAAATCATAGAAAGTTAGATTGTCAGTCCTTTTGTACTTAAGTCTTCATAGTGCCTTTTGTATTAAATTCGTATGCAATTTCTGTGTTTCATCGTCATTAAGAAGGTCCATGGGATACAGTAAACCTTACGTAAAGCATCGGAATCTAAAACTGGACTCACAGGAGGGGTTCAAATCATTGATAGTTAGAGTGTCAGTCCTCTTATACTTAAGTCGGCATTGTGCCTTTTGTATTAAATTCGGATGCAATTTCTGTGTTTCACCGTCAATAAGAAGGTCCAAGGGATGCAGTTAACCTGAAGTGAAGCATCGGAATCTAAAACTGGACTCACAGGAGAGGTTCAAATCATAGATAGTTAGTGTGTCAGTCCTCTTGTACTTAAGTCGGCATTGTGTCTTTTGAATTTAATTCCGATGCAATTTCTGTGTTTCATCGTCAATAAGAAGGTCCAAGGGATGCAGTAAACCTGAAGAGAAGAATCGGAATCTAAAAGTGGACTCACAGGAGAGGTTCAAATCATAGAAAGTTAGATTGTCAGTCCTTTTGTACTTAAGTCAGCATTGTGCCATTTGTATTAAATTCGGATGCAGTATCTGTGTTTCATCGCCAATAAGAAGGTCCAAGGGATACAGTAAACCTGAAGTAAAGCATCGGAATCTAAAACTGGACTCACACGAGGGGTTCAAATCATTGATAGTTAGAGTGTCAGTCCTCTTGTACTTAAGTCGGCATTGTGTCTTTTGAATTTAATTCTGTTGCAATTTCTGTGTTTCATCGTCATTAAGAAGGTCCAAGGGATACAGTAAACCTGAAGTGAAGCATCGGAATCTAAAACTGGACTCACAGGAGAGGTTCAAATCATAGGAAGAGAGAGTGTCAGTCCTCTTTTACTTAAGTCGGCATTGTGCTTTTTGTATTAAATTTGGATGCAATTTCTGTATTACATCGTCAATAGGACGGTGCAAGGTATACAGTGAACCTGAAGTGAAGCATCGGAATCTAAAACTGGACTCACAGGAGAGGTGCAAGTCATAGATAGTTAGAGTGTCAGTCCTCTTGTACTTAAGTCGGAATTGTGTCTTTAGAATTTAATTCCGATGCAATTTCTGTGTTTCATCGTCAATAAGATGGTCCAAAGGATACAGTAAACATGGAGAGTTGCATCGGAATCTAAAACTGGACTCACAGGAGAGGTTCAAATCATAGAAAATTAGATGGTCAGTCCTTTTGTACTTAAGTCGGTATTGTGCCTTTTGTATTAAATTCGGATGCAATTTCTGTGTTTCATCGTCAATAAGAAGGTCCAAGGGATACAGTAAACCTGAAGAGAAGCATCGGAATCTAAAAGTGGACTAACAGGAGAGGTTCAAATCATAGGAAGAGAGAGTGTCAGTCCTCTTTTACTTAAGTCGGCATTGTGCCTTTTGTATTAAATTCGGATGCAATTTCTGTATTTCATCGTCAACAAGAAGGTCCAAGGGGTACAGTAAACCTGAAGTGAAGCATCGGAATCTAAAACTGGTCTCACAGGAGAGGTTCAAATCATAGATAGTTAGAGTGTCAGTCCTCTTGTGATTAAGACGGCATTGTGTCTTTTGAATTTAATTCCGATGCAATTTCTGTGTTTCATCGTCAATAGGAAGGTCCAAGGGATACAGTAAACCTGAAGAGAAGCATCGGAAACTAAAAGTGCACTCACAGGAGAGGTTCAAATCATAGAAAGTTAGATTGTCAGTCCTTTTGTACTTCAGTCGGCATTGTGCCTTTTGTATTAAATTCGGATGCAATTTCTGTATTTCATTGTCAAAAAGATGGTCCAAGGGATACAGTAAACCTGAAGTGAAGCATCGAAATCTAAAACAGGACTCACAGGAGAGGTTCAAATCATAGGAAGAGAGAGTGTTAGTCCTCTTTTACTTAAGTCGGCATTGTGCCTTTTGTATTAAATTCGGATGCAATTTCTGTATATCTTCGTCAATAAGAAGGTCCAAGGGATACAGTAAACCTGAAGTGAAGCATCGGAATCTAAAACTGGTCTCACAGGAGAGGTTCAAATCATAGATAGTTAGAGTGTCAGTCCTCTTGTGCTTAAGACGGCATCGTGTCTTTTGAATTTAATTCCGATGCAATTTCTGTGTTTCATCATCAATAAGAAGGTCCAAGGGATACAGTAAACCTGAAGGGAAGCATCGGAATCTAAAAGTGGACTCACAGGAGAGGTTCAAATCATAGAAAGTTAGATTGTCAGTCCTTTTGTACTTAAGTCGGCATTGTGCCTTTTGTATTAAATTCGGATGCAATTTCTGTGTATCATCGTCAATAAGAAGGTCCATGGGATACAGTAAACCTGAAGTAAAGCATCGGAATCTAAAACTGGACTCACAGGAGGGGTTCAAATCGTTGATAGTTAGAGTGTCAGTCCTCTTATACTTAAGTCGGCATTGTGCCTCATGTATTAAATTCGGATGCAATTTCTGTGTTTCATCGTCAATAAGAAGGTCCAAGGGATACAGTAAACCTGAAGTGAAGCATCGGAATCTAAAACTGGACTCACAGGAGAGGTTCAAGTCATAGAAAGTGAGAGTTTCAGTCCTCTTGTACTTACGTCGGCATTGTGCCTTTAGTATTAAATTCAGATGCAATTTCTGTGCTTCATCGTCAATAAGAAGGTGCAAAGTATACAGTAAACCTGAAGTGAAGCATCGGAATCTAAAACTGGACTCACAGGAGAGGTTCGAATCATAGAAAGTTAGAGTGTCAGTCCTCTTGTACTTAAGTCGGCATTGTGATTTTTGAATTTAATTCTGATGCAATTTCTGTGTTTTATCGTCAATAAGAAGGTGCAAGGTATACAGTAAACCTGAAGTGAAACATCGGAATCTAAAACTGGACTCACAGGAGAGATTCAAATCATAGAAAGAGAGAGTGTCAATCCTCTTTTACTGAAGTCGGTATTGTGCTTTTTGTGTTAAATTCGATTGCAATTTCTGTATTTCATCGTCAATAAGAAGGTCCAAGGGATACATTAAATCTGAAGTGAATCGTCGGAATCTAAAACTGGACTCACAGGAGAGGTTCACATCATCGAAAGTGAGAGTGACAGTCCTCCTGTACTTATGTCGGAATTGTGTCTTTAGAATTTAATTCCGATGCAATTTCTGTGTTTCATCGTCAATAAGATGGTCCAAAGGATACAGTAAACATGGAGAGTTGCATCGGAATCTAAAACTGGACTCACAGGAGAGGTTCAAATCATAGAAAATTAGATGGTCAGTCCTTTTGTACTTAAGTCGGTATTGTGCATTTTGTATTAAATTCGGATGCAATTTCTGTGTTTCATCGTCAATAAGAAGGTCCAAGGGATACAGTAAACCTGAAGAGAAGCATCGGAATCTAAAAGTGGACTAACAGGAGAGGTTCAAATCATAGGAAGAGAGAGTGTCAGTCCTCTTTTACTCAAGTCGGCATTGTGCCTTTTGTATTAAATTCGGATGCAATTTCTGTATTTCATCGTCAATAAGAAGGTCCAAGGGGTACAGTAAACCTGAAGTGAAGCATCGGAATCTAAAACTGGTCTCACAGGAGAGGTTCAAATCATAGGAAGAGAGAGTGTCAGTCCTCTTTTACTTAAGTCGGCATTGTGCCTTTTGTATTAAATTCGGATGCAATTTCTGTATTTCATCGTCAATAAGAAGGTCCAAGGGATACAGTAAACCTGAAATGAAGCATCGGAATCTAAAACTGGTCTCACAGGAGAGGTTCAAATCATAGATAGTTAGAGTGTCAGTCCTCTTGTGATTAAGACGGCATTGTGTCTTTTGAATTTAATTCCGATGCAATTTCTGTGTTTCATCGTCAATAGGAAGGTCCAAGGGATACAGTAAACCTGAAGAGAAGCATCGGAAACTAAAAGTGGACTCACAGGAGAAGTTCAAATCATAGAAAGTTAGATTGTCAGTCCTTTTGTACTTAAGTCGGCATTGTGCCTTTTGTATTAAATTCGGATGCAATTTCTGTGTTTCATCGTCAATAAGAAGGTCCATGGGATACAGTAAACCTGAAGTAAAGCATCGGAATCTAAAACTGGACTCACAGGAGGGGTTCAAATCATTGATAGTTAGAGTGTCAGTCCTCTTATACTTAAGTCGGCATTGCGCCTCATGTATTAAATTCGGATGCAATTTCTGTGTTTCATCGTCAATAAGAAGGTCCAAGGGATACAGTAAACCTGAAGTGAAGCATCGGAATCTAAAACTGGACTCACAGGAGAGGTTCAAATCATAGGAAGAGAGAGTGTCAGTCCTCTTTACTTAAGTCGGCATTGTGCCTTTTGTATTAAATTCGGATGCAATTTCTGTTTTTCATCGTCAATAAGAAGGTCCAAGGGATACAGTAAACCTGATGTGAAGCATCGGAATCTAAAACTGGTCTCACAGGAGAGGTTCAAATCATAGATAGTTTAGAGTGTCAGTCCTCTTGTACTTAAGTAGGCATTGTGTCTTTTTAAATTTAATTCCGTTGCAATTTCTGTGTTTCATCGTCAATAAGAAGGTCCAAGGGATACAGTAAACCTGAAGTGAAGCATCGGAATCTAAAACTGGACTCACAGGAGAGGTTCAAATCATAGGAAGAGAGAGTGTCTGTCCTCTTTTACTTAAGTCGGCATTGTGCCTTTTGTATTAAATTCGGATGCAATTTCTGTATTTCATTGTCAAAAAAGATGGTCCAAGGGATACCAGTAAACCTGAAGTGAAGCATCGAAATCTAAAACAGGACTCACAGGAGAGGTTCAAATCATAGGAAGAGAGAGTGTTAGTCCTCTTTTACTTAAGTCGGCATTGTGCCTTTTGTATTAAATTCGGATGCAATTTCTGTATTTCTTCGTCAATAAGAAGGTCCAAGGGATACAGTAAACCTGAAGTGAAGCATCGGAATCTAAAACTGGTCTCACAGGAGAGGTTCAAATCATAGATAGTTAGAGTGTCAGTCCTCTTGTGCTTAAGCCGGCATTGTGTCTTTTGAATTTAATTCCGATGCAATTTCTGTGTTTCATCATCAATAAGAAGGTCCAAGGGATACAGTAAACCTGAAGGGAAGCATCGGAATCTAAAAGTGGACTCACAGGAGAGGTTCAAATCATAGAAAGTTAGATTGTCAGTCCTTTTGTACTTAAGTCGGCATTGTGCCTTTTGTATTAAATTCGGATGCAATTTCTGTGTATCATCGTCAATAAGAAGGTCCATGGGATACAGTAAACCTGAAGTAAAGCATCGGAATCTAAAACTGGACTCACAGGAGGGGTTCAAATCATTGATAGTTAGAGTGTCAGTCCTCTTGTACTTAAGTCGGCATTGTGCCTCATGTATTAAATTCGGATGCAATTTCTGTGTTTCATCGTCAATAAGAAGGTCCAAGGGATACAGTAAACCTGAAGTGAAGCATCGGAATCAAAAACTGGACTCACAGGAGAGGTTCAAATCATAGGAAGAGAGAGTGTCAGTCCTCTTTTACTTAAGTCGGCATTGTGCCTTTTGTATTGAATTCGGATGCAATTTCTGTATTTCATCGTCAAAAAGATGGTCCAAGGGATGCAGTAAACATGAAGTGAAGCATCGGAATCTAAAACTGGACTCGCAGGAGAGGTTCAAGTCATAGAAAGTGAGAGTGTCAGTCCTCTTGTACTTAAGTCGGCATTGTGCCTTTTGTATTAAATTCGGATGCAATTTCTGTGTCTCATCGTCAATAAGAAAGTCCAAGGTATACAGTAATCCTGAAGTGAAGCATCGGAATCTAAAACTGGACTCTCAGGAGAGGTTCAAATCATAGAAAGAGAGAGTGTCAGTCCTCTTTTACTTAAGTCGGCATTGTGCCTTTTGTACTAAATCCGGATGCAATTTCTGTGTTTTATCGTCAATAAGAAGGTCCAAGGGATACAGTAAACATGAAGTGAAGCATCGGAATCTAAAACTGGACTCACAGGAGAGGACCAAATCATAGAACGGAAGTGAGTCAGTTGGTTGGTTGGTTGGTTTGGGGAAGGAGACCAGACAGCGTGGTCATCGGTCTCATCGGATAAGGGAAGGATGGGGAAGGAAGTCGGCCGTGCCCTTTCAGCGGAACCATCCCGGCATTTGCCTGGAGTGATTTAGGAAAATCACGGAAAACCTAAATCAGGATGGCCGGACCCTGGATTGAACCGTCGTCCTTCCGAATACGAGTCCAGTGTCTAACCACTGCGCCACCTCGCTCGGTGAAGTGAGTCAGTCCTCTTGTACTTACGTCGGCATTGTCCCTTTACTATTAAATTCAGATGCAATTTCTGTGCTTCATCGTCAATAAGAAGGTGCAAGGTATACAGCAAACCTGAAGTGAAGCATCGGAATCTAAAACTGGACTCACATTAGAGGTTCAAATCATAGAAAGTTAGAGTGTCAGTCCTCTTGTACTTAAGTCGGCATTGTGATTTTTGAATTTAATTCCGATGCAATTTCTGTGTTTCATCGTCAATAAGAAGGTGCAAGGTATACAGTAAACCTGAAGTGAAACATCGGAATCTAAAACTGGACTCACAGGAGAGATTCAAATCATAGAAAGAGAGAGTGTCAATCCTCTTTTACTTATGTCGGCATTGTGCCTTTTGTGTTAAATTCGGTTGCAATTTCTGTATTTCATCGTCAATAAGAAGGTCCAACGGAAACATTAAACCTGAAGTGAATCATCGGAATCTAAAACTGGACTCACAGGAGAGGTTCACATCATCGAAAGTGAGAGTGACAGTCCTCTTGTACTTATGTCGGCATTGTGCCTTTTGTATTAAATTCGGATTCAATTTCTGTGTTTCATCGTAAATAAGAAGGACCAAGGGATACAGTAAACCTGAAGTGAAGCATCGGAATCCAAAACTGGACTCACACGAGGGGTTCAAATCATAGAGAGTTGAAGTGTCAGTCCTCTTGAACTTAAGTCGGCATTGTGCCTTTTGAATTAAATTCCGATGCAATTTCTATGAATTCATCGTCAATAAGAAGGTGCAAGGTATACAGTAAACCTGAAGTGAAGAATCGGAATCTAAACTGGACTCACAGGAGAGGTTCAAATCTTAGGAAGAGAGAGTGTCAGTCCTCTTTTACTTAAGTCGGCATTGTGCCTTTTGTATTAAATTCCGATGCAATTTCTGTATTTATCGTCAATAAGAAGGTCCAAGGGATACAGTAAACCTGAAGTGAAGCATCGGAATCTAAAACTGGACTCACGGGAGAGGTTCAAATCATAGAAAGTTAGATTGTCAGTCCTTTTGTACTTAAGTCGGCATAGTGCCTTTTGTATTAAATTCGGATGCAATTTCTGTGTTTCATCGTCAATAAGAAGGTCCATGGGATACAGTAAACCTTACGTAAAGCATCGGAATCTAAAACTGGACTCACAGGAGGGGTTCAAATCATTGATAGTTAGAGTGTCAGTCCTCTTATACTTAAGTCGGCATTGTGCCATTTGTATTAAATTCGGAATGCAATTTCTGTGTTTCACCGTCAATAAGAAGGTTGAAGGGATACAGTTAACCTGAGTGAAGCATCGGAATCTAAAACTGGACTCACAGGAGAGGTTCAAAATCATAGATAGTTAGTGTGTCAGTCCTCTTTTACTTAAGTCGGCATTGTGTCTTTTGAATTTAATTCCGATGCAATTTCTGTGTTTCATCGTCAATAAGAAGGACCAAGGGATACAGTAAACCAGAAGTGAAGCAACGGAGTCTAAAACTGGAGTCACAGGAGAGGTTCAAATCATAGAAAGTTAGAGTGTCAGTCCTCTTGTACTTAAAACGGCATTGCGCCTTTTGAATTTAATTCCGATGCAATTTCTGTGTTTCATCGTCAATAAGAAGGTCCATGGGATACAGTAAACCTTACGTAAAGCATCGGAATCTAAAACTGGACTCACAGGAGGGGTTCAAATCATTGATAGTTAGAGTGTCAGTCCTCTTATACTTAAGTCGGCATTGTGCCATTTGTATTAAATTCGGATGCAATATCTGTGTTTCATCGCCAATAAGAAGGTCCAAGGGATACAGTAAACCTGAAGTAAAGCATCGGAATCTAAAACTGGACTCACACGAGGGGTTCAAATCATTGATAGTTGGAGTGTCAGTCCTCTTGTACTTAAGTCGGCATTGTGTCTTTTGAATTTAATTCCGTTGCAATTTCTGTGTTTCATCGTCAATAAGAAGGTCCAAGGGATACAGTAAACCTGAAGTGAAGCATCGGAATCTAAAACTTGACTCACAGGAGAGGTTCTAATCATAGGAAGAGTGAGTGTCAGTCCTCTTTTACATAAGTCGGCATTGTGCTTTTTGTATTAAATTTGGATGCAATTTCTGTATTTCATCGTCAATAAGAAGGTCCAAGGGATACAGTAAACCTTAAGGGAAGCATCGGAATCTAAAACTGGACTCTCAGGAGAGGTTCAAATCATAGAAAGAGAGAGTGTCAGTCCGCTTGTACTTAAGTCGGCATTGTGCCTTTTGTATTAAATTCGGATGCAATTTCTGTAATTCATCGTCAAAAAGATGGTCCAAGGGATACAGTAAACCTGAAGTGAAGCATCGGAATCTAAAACTGGACTCACAGGAGAGGTTCAAGTCGTAGAAAGTGAGAGTGTCAGTCCTCTTGTACTTAAGTCGGCATTGTGCCTTTTGTATTAAATTCGGATGCAATTTCTGTGTTTCATCGTCAATAAGAAGGTCCAAGGTATACAGTAATCCTGAAGTGAAGCATCGGAATCTAAAACTGGACTCTCAGGAGAGGTTCAAATCATAGAAAGAGAGAGTGTCAGTCCTCTTCACTTAAGTCGGCATTGCGCCTTTTGTATTAAATCCGGATGCAATTTCTGTGTTTCATCGTCAATAAGAAGGTCCAAGGTATACAGTAAACCTGAAGTGAAGCATCGGAATCTAAAACTGGACCCACAGGATAGGTTCCAATCATAGAAAGTTAGAGTGTCAGTCCTCTTGTACTTAAGTCGGCATTGTGATTTTTGAATTTAATTCCGATGCAATTTCTGTTTTTTATCGTCAATTAGAAGGTGCAAGGTATACAGTAAACCTGAAGTGAAACATCAGAATCTAAACTGGACTCACAGGAGAGATTCAAATCATAGAAAGAGAGAGTGTCAATCATCTTTTACTTAATTTGGCATTGTGCCTTTTGTGTTAAATTCGATTGCAATTTCTGTATTTCATCGTCAATAAGAAAGTCCAAGGGATACATTAAACCTGAAGTGAATCATCGGAATCTAAAACTGGACTCACAGGAGAGGTTCACATCATCGAAAGTAAGAGTGACAGTCCTCCTGTACTTATGTCGGCATTGTGCCTTTTGTATTAATTCGGATGCAATTTCTGTGTTTCATCGTAAATAAGAAGGACCAAGGGATACAGTAAACCAGAAGTGAAGCAACGGAGTCTAAAACTGGAGTCACAGGAGAGGTTCAAATCATAGAAAGTTAGAGTGCTCATCCTCTTGTACTTAAGTCGGCATTGCGCCTTTTGAACTTAATTCCGATGCAATTTTTGTGTTTCATCGTCAATAAGAAGGTGCAAGGTATACAGTAAACCTGAAGTGAAGCATCGGAATCTAAAACTGGACTCACAGGAGAGGTTCAAATCATAGAAAGAGAGAGTGTCTGTCCTCTTGTACTTAAGACGGCATTGTGCCTTTTGTATTAATTTCCGATGCAATTTTTGTGTTTCATCGTCAATAGGACGGTGCAAGGTATACAGTGAACCTGAAGTGAAGCATCGGAATCTAAAACTGGACTCACAGGAGGGGTTAAAATCATTGATAGTTAGAGTGTCAGTCCTCTTATACTTAAGTCGGCATTGTGCCATTTGTATTAAATTCAGATGCAATTGTTGTGTTCCATCGTCAATAAGAAGGTCCAAGGGATACAGTAAACCTGAAGTGAACCATCGGAATCTAAAACTGTCTCACAGGAGGGGTTCAAATCATTGATAGTTAGAGTGTCAGTCCTCTTTTACTTAAGTCGGCATTGTGCCATTTGTAATAAATTCGGATGCAATTTCTGTGTTTCATCGTCAATAAGAAGGTCCAAGGGATAAGTTAAACCTGAACTGTAGCATCGGAATCTAAAACTGAACTCACAGGAGGGGTTCAAATCATTGATAGTTTGATTGTCAGTCCTCTTGTACTTAAGTCGAAATCGTGCCTTTTGAATTTAATTCCGATGCAATTTCTGTGTTTAATCGTCAGTAAGACGGTCCCAGGGATGCAGTAAGCCTGAAGTGAAGCATCGGAATCTAAAACTTGACTCACAGGAGAGGTTCAAATAATAGATAGTTAGAGTGTCAGTCCTCTTGTACTTAAGCCGGCATTGTGTCTTTTGTATTTAATTCCGAAGCAATTTCTGTGTTTCGTCGTCAATAAGAAGGTCCAAGGGATACAGTAAACCTGAAGAGAAGCATCGGAATCTAAAACTGGACTCACAGGAGAAGTTCAAATCATAGAAAGTTAGATTGTCAGTCCTTTTGTACTTAGTTCGGCATTGTGCATTTTGTATTAAATTCGGATGCAATTTCTGTGTTTCATCGTCAATAAGAAGGTCCAAGGGATACAGTAATCCTGAAGGGAAGCATCGGAATCTAAAACTGGACTCACAGGAAAGGTTCAAATCATAGATAGTTAGAGTGTCAGTCCTCTTATACTTAAGTCGGCATTGTGCCTTTTGTATTAAATTCGGATGCAATTTCTGTGTTTCATCGTCAGTAAGAAGGTCAAAGGGATACAGTAAACCTGAAGTAAAGCATCGGAATCTAAAACTGGACACACAGGAGAGTTCAAATCATTGATAGTTAGATTGTCAGTCCTCTTATACTTAAGTCGGCATTGTGCCTTTTGTATTAAATTCGGATGCAATTTCTGTGTCTCATCGTCAATAAGAAGGTCCAAGGGATTAGTTAAACCTGAAGTGAAGCATCGGAGTAAAAAACTGGACTCACAGGAGGGGTTCAAATCATTGATAATTTGAGTGTCAGTCCTCTTGTTCTTAAGTCGGCATTGTGCAATTTCAATTTAATTCCGATGCAATTTCTGTGTTTCATCGTCAATAAGAAGGTGCAAGGTATACAGTAAACCTGAAGTGATGCATCGGAATCGTAAACTGGACTGACAGGAGAGGTTCAAATCACAGAAAGTGTGAGTGTCAGTCCTCTTGTACTTAAGTCGGCATTGTGCCTTTTGTATCAAATTCGGATGCAATTTCTGTGTTTCATCGTCAATGAGATGGTCCAAGGTATACAGTAAACCTGTAGTGCAGCATCGGAATCTAAAACTGGACTCACAGGAGAGGTTCAAATCATAGAAAGAGAGAGTGGCCGACCTCTTTCACTTAAGTCGGCATTGTGACTTTTGTAATAAATTCGGATGCAATTTCTGTGTTTCATCGTCAATAAGTAGATCCAAAGGATACAGTAAACCTTAAGTGAAGCATCGGAAACTGAAACTGGACTCACAGGAGAGGTCCAAATCACAGAAAGGGGGAGTGTCAGTCCTCTTGTACTTAAGTCGGCATTGTGCCTTTTGTATTAGATTCAAATGCAATTTCTGAGTGTCATCGTCAATAGGAAGGTGCAAGGTACACAGTAAACCTGAAGTGAAGCATCGGAATCTAAAACTGGACTCACGGGAGAGTTTCGAATCATACAAAATGAGAGTGTCGGTCCTCGTGTACTTAAGTCGGTATTGTGCCTTTTGAATTTAATTACAATGCAATTGCTGTGTTTCATCGTCAATAAGTAGGTGCAAGGTATACAGTAAACCTGAAGTAAAGCATCGGAATCCAAAACTGGACTGACAGGAGAGGTTCAAATCACAGAAAGTGGGAGTGTCAGTCCTCTTGTACTTAATTCGGCATTGTGCCTTTTGAATTTAATTCCGATGCAATTTCTGTGTTTCATCGTCAATAAGAAGGCCCAAGGGATACAGTAAACCTGAAGTGAAGCATCGGAATCTAAAACTGGACTGACAGGAGAGGTCCAAATCATAGAAAGAGAGAGTGTCAGTCCGCTTGTACTTAAGTCGGCTTTGTGCCTTTTGTATTAAATTCGGATGCAATTTCTGTATTTCATCGCCAATAAGAAGGACCAAGGGATACAGTAAACCTGAAGTAAAGCATCGGAATCTAAAACAGGACTCACAGGAGGGGTTCAAATCATTGATAGTTAGAGCGTCAGGCCTCTTGTTCTTAAGTCGGCATTGTGTCTTTTGAATTTAATTCCGATGCAATTTCTGTGTTTCATCGTCAATAAGAAGGTCCAAGGGATACAGTAAACCTGAAGTGAAGCGTCGGAAACTAAAACTGGACTCACAGGAGAGGTTCAAATCATAGAAAGGGAGAGTGTCAGTCCTCTTTTACTTACGTCGGCATTGTGCCTTTAGTATTAAATTCAGATGCAATTTCTGTGCTTCATCGTCAATAAGAAGGTGCAAGGTATACAGTAAACCTGAACGAAGCATCGGAATCTAAAACTGGACTCACAGGAGAGGTTCAAATCACAGAAAGGGAGAGTGTCAGTCCTCTTGTACTTAAGTCGGCATTGTGTTTTTGAATTTAATCCCGATGCAATTTCTGTGTTTCATCGTCAATAAGAAGGTGCAAGGTATACAGTAAACCTGAAGTGAAACATCCTTAATCTAAAACTGGACTCACAGGAGAGGTTCAAATCATAGATAGTTAGAGTGTCACTCCCCTTGTACATAAGTCGGCATTGTGTCTTTTGATTTTAATTCCGATGCAATTACTGTGTTTCATCGTCAATAAGAAGTTCCATGGGATACAGTAGACCTGAAGAGAAGCATCGGAATCTAAAAGTGGACTCACAGGAGAGGTTCAAATCATAGTAAGTTAGATTGTCAGTCCTATTGTACTTAAAACGGCATTGTGCGTTTTGTATTAAATTCGGAAGCAATTTCTGTGGTTCATCGTCAATAAGAAGGTCCAAGGGATACAGTAAACCTGAAGTAAAGCATCGGAATCTAATACTGGACTCACAGGAGGGTTTCAAATCATTGATAGTTAGAGTGTCTGTCCTCTTATACTTAAGTCGGCATATTCCTTTTGTATTAAAGTCGGATGCAATTTCTGTGTTTCATCGTCAATAAGAAGGTCCAAGGGATAAGTTAAACCTGAACTGAAGCATCGGAAACTATAACTGCACTCCCAGGAGGTGTTCAAATCATTGATAGTTAGAGTGTCAGTCCTCTTGTACGTAAGTCGGCATTGTCTTTTTGACTTTAATTCCGATGCAATTTCTGTGTTTCATCGTCAATAAGAAGGTCCAAGGGATACAGTACACCTGAAGTGAAGCATCGGAATCTAAAATTGGACTCGCAGAAGAGGTTCAAATCATAGATAGTTAGAGTATCAGTCCTCTTGTACTTAAGTCGGCATTGTGTCTTTTGAATATAATTCCGATGCAATTTCTGTGTTTCATTGTCAATAAGAAGGTCCAAGGGATACAGTAAACCTGAAGAGAAGCATCGGAATCTAAATCTGGACTCACAGGAGAGGTTCAAATCATAGAAAGTTAGATTGTCAGTCCTTTTGTACTTAAGTCGGCATTGTGCCTTTTGTATTAAATTCGGATGCAATTTCGGTGTTTCATCGTCATTAAGAAAGTCCAAGGGATACAGTAAACCTGAAGTGAAGCATCGGAATCTAAAACTGGACTCACAGGAGGGGTTCAAATCATTGATAGTTAGAGTGTCTGTCCTCATACACTTAAGTCGGCATTGTGTAATTTGAATATAATTCCGATGCAATTTCTGTGTTTCATCGTCAATAAGAAGGTCCAATGGATACAGTAAACCTGAAGTAAAGCATCGGAATCTAAAACTGGACTCACAGGAGGGGTTCAAATCATTGATAGTTAGTGTGTCAGTCCTCTTATACTTAAGTCGACATTGTGCCTTTTGTATTAAATTCAGAGGCAATATCTGTGTTTCAACGTCAATAAGAAGGTCCGAGGGATGCAGTAAACCTGAAGTGAAGCATCGGATTCTAAAACTGGACTCACAGGAGGGGTTCAAATCATTGATAGTTAGAGTGTCAGTCCTCTTAGACTTAAGTCGGCATTGTGATATTTGTATAAAATTCGGATGCAGTTTCTGTGTTTCATCGTCAATAAGAAGGTCCAAGGAATAAGTTGAACCTGAACTGAAGCATCGGAATCTAAACCTGGACTCACAGGACGGGTTCAAATCATTGATAGTTAGAGTGTCAGTCCTCTTGTACTTAAGTCGGCATCGTGCCTTTTGAATTTAATTCCGATGCAATTTCTGTGTTTCATCGTCAGTAAGAAGGTCCAAGGAATACATTAAACCTGAAGAGAAGCATGGGAATCTAAAACTGGACTCACAGGAATAGTTCAAATCATAGAAAGTTAGATTGTCAGTCCTTTTGTACTTAAGTCGGCATTGTGCGTTTTGTATTAAATTCGGATGCAATTTCTGTGTTTAATCGTCAATAATAAGGTTCAAGGGATACAGTAAATCTGAAGTGAAGCATCGGAATCTAAAACTGGACCCACAGGAGGGATTCAAATCATTGATAGTTAGAGTGTCAGTCCTTTTGTGCTTAAGTCTGTATTGTGGCTTTTGAATTTAATTCTGATCCAATTTCTGTGATTCATCGTCAATAAGAAGGTCCAAGGGACACAGTAAACCTGAAGTGAAACATCGGAATCTAAAACTGGACTCACAGAAGAGGTTCAAATCATTGATAGTTAGAGTGTCAGTCCTCTTGTACTTCAGTCGGCATTGTGTCTTTTGAATTTAATTCCGAAGCAATTACTGTGTTTCATCGTCAATAAGAAGGTCCAAGGGATACAGTTAACCTGAAGTGAAGCATCGGAATCTAAAATTAGACTCACAGGAGAGGTTTAAATCATAGATAGTTAGAGTGTCAGTCCTCTCGTACTTAAGTCGGCATTGTGTCTTTTGAATTTAATTCCGATGCAATTTCTGTGTTTCATCGTCAATAAGAAGGTCCAATGGATACAGTAAACCTGAAGTGAAGCATCGGAATCTAAAACTGGACTCACAGGAGGGGTTCAAATCATTGATAGTTAGAGTGTCAGTCCTCTTATACTTAAGTCGGCATTGTGCCTTTTGTATTAAATTCAGATGCAATATCTGTGTTTCACCATCAATAAGAAGGTCCGAGGGATGCAGTAAACCTGAAGTGAAGCATCGGATTCTAAAACTGGACTCACATGAGGGGTTCAAATCATTGATAGTTAGAGTTTCAGTCCTCTTGTACTTAAGTCGGCATTGTGCCTTTTGTATTAAATTCGGATGCAATTTCTGTGTTCCATCGTCAATAAGAAGGTCCAAGGGATACAGTAAACCTGAACTGAAGCATCGGAATCTAAACCTGGACTCACAGGAGGGGTTCAAATCATTGATAGTTAGAGTGTCAGTCCTCTTGTACTTAAGTCGGCATCGTGCCTTTTAAATTTAATTCCGATGCAATTTCTGTGTTTCATCATCAATAAGACGGTCCAAGGGATACAGTAAACCTGAAGCGAAGGAACGGAATCTAAAACATGACTCACAGGAGAGGTTCAAATAATAGACAGTTAGAGTGTCAGTCCTCTTGTACTTAAATCGGCATTGTGTCTTTTGAATTTAAATCCGATGCAATTTCTGTGTTTCATCGTCAGTAAGAAGGTCCAAGGGATACAGTAAACCTGAAGAGAAGCATCGGAATCTAAAACTGGACCCACAGGAAAAGTCCAAATCATAGAAAGTTAGATTGTCAGTCCTATTGTACTTAAGTCGGCATTGTTCGTTTTGTATTAAATTCGGATGCAATTTCTGTGTTTTATCGTCAATAAGAAGGTACAAGTGATACAGTACACCTGAAGTGAAGCATCGGAATCTAAAATTGGACTCGCAGGAGAGGTTAAAATCATAGATAGTTAGAGTATCAGTCCTCTTGTACTTAAGTCGGCATTGTGTCTTTTGAATATAATTCCGATCCAATTTCTGTGTTTCATTGTCAATAAGGAGGTCCAACGGATACAGTAAACCTGAAGAGAAGCATCGGAATCTAAAACTGGACTCACAGGAGAGGTTCAAATCATAGAAAGTTAGATTGTCAGTCCTTTTGTACTTAAGTCGGCATTGTGCCTTTTGTATTAAATTCGGATGCAATTTCTGTGTTTCATCGTCATTAAGAAGGTCCAAGGGATACAGTAAACCTGAAGTGAAGCATCGGAATCTAAAACTGGACTCACAGGAGGGGTTCAAATCATTGATAGTTAGAGTGTCAGTCCTCATACACTTAAGTCGGCATTGTGTCATTTGAATATAATTCCGATGCAATTTCTGTGTTTCATCGTCAATAAGAAGATACAAAGGATACAGTAAACCTGAAGCAAAGCATCGGAATCTAAAACTGGACTCACAGGAGGGGTTCAAATCATTGATAGTTAGAGTGTCCGTCCTCTTATACTTAAGTCGACATTGTGCCTTTTGTATTAAATTCAGATGCAATATCTGTGTTTCATCGTCAATAAGAAGGTCCAAGGGATACAGTACACCTAAAGTGAAGCATCGGAATCTAAAATTGGACTCGCAGAAGAGGTTCAAATCATTGATAGATAGAGTGTCAGTCCTCTTGTACTTAAGTCGGCATTGTGCCTTTTGAATTTAATTCCGATGCAATTTCTGTGTTTCATCGTCAAAAAGAAGGTCCAAGGGATACAGTTAACCTGAAGTGAAGCATCGGAATCTGAAATTAGACTCACAGGAGAGGTTTAAATCATAGATAGTTAGAGTGTCAGTCCTCTCGTACTTAAGTCGGCATTGTGTCTTTTGAATTTAAATCCGATGCAATTTCTGTGTTTCATCGTCAGTAAGAAGGTCCAAGGGATACATTAAACCTGAAGAGAAGCATCGGAATCTAAAACTGGACTCACAGGAAAAGTTCAAATCATAGAAAGTTAGATTGTCAGTCCTTTTGTACTTAAGTCGGCATTGTGCGTTTTGTATTAAATTCCGATGCAATTTCTGTGTTTAATCGTCAATAATAAGGTTCAAGGGATACAGTAAATCTGAAGTGAAGCATCGGAATCTAAAACTGGACTCACAGGAGGGATTCAAATCATTGATAGTTAGAGTGTCAGTCCTTTTGTGCTTAAGTCTGTATTGTGGCTTTTGAATTTAATTCCGATCCAATTTCTGTGATTCATCGTCAATAAGAAGGTCCAAGGGACACAGTAAACCTGAAGTGAAACATCGGAATCTAAAACTGGACTCACAGAAGAGGTTCAAATCATTGATAGTTAGAGTGTCAGTCCTCTTGTACTTAAGTCGGCATTGTTCCTTTTGAATTTAATTCCGATGCAATTTCTGTGTTTCATCGTCAATAAGAAGGTCCAAGGGATACAGTTAACCCGAAGTGAAGCATCGGAATCTAAAATTAGACTCACAGGAGAGGTTTAAATCATAGATAGTTAGAGTGTCAGTCCTCTCGTACTTAAGTCGGCATTGTGTCTTTTGAATTTAATTCCGATGCAATTTCTGTGTTTCATCGTCAATAAGAAGGTCCAATGGATACAGTAAACCTGAAGTGAAGCATCGGAATCTAAAACTGGACTCACAGGAGGGGTTCAAATCATTGATAGTTAGAGTGTCAGTCCTCTTATACTTAAGTCGGCATTGTGCCTTTTGTATTAAATCCAGATGCAATATCTGTGTTTCACCGTCAATAAGAAGGTCCGAGGGATGCAGTAAACCTGAAGTGAAGCATCGGATTCTAAAACTGGACTCACATGTGGGGTTCAAATCAATGATAGTTAGAGTTTCAGTCCTCTTGTACTTAAGTCGGCATTGTGCCTTTTGTATTAAATTCGGATTCAATTCCTGTGTTCCGTCGTCAATAAGAAGGTCCAAGGGATACAGTAAACCTGAAGTGAAGCATCGGAATCTAAAACTGGACTCACAGGAGGGGTTCAAATCATTGATAGTTAGAGTGTCAGTCCTCTTATACTTAAGTCGGCATTGTGCCATTTGTATTAAATTCGGATGCAATTTCTGTGTTTCATCGTCAATAAGAAGGTCCAAGGGATTAGTTAAACCTGAACTGAAGCATCGGAATCTAAACCTGGACTCACAGGAGGGGTTCAAATCATTGATAGTTAGAGTGTCAGTCCTCTTGTACTTAAGTCGGCATCGTGCCTTTTAAATTTAATTCCGATGCAATTTCTGTGTTTCATCGTCAATAAGACGGTCCAAGGGATACAGTAAACCTGAAGTGAAGCAACGGAATCTAAAACTTGACTCACAGGAGAGGTTCAAATAATAGACAGTTAGAGTGTCAGTCCTCTTGTACTTAAATCGGCATTGTGTCTTTTGAATTTAAATCCGATGCAATTTCTGTGTTTCATCGTCAGTAAGAAGGTCCAAGGGATACAGTAAACCTGAAGAGAAGCATCGGAATCTAAAACTGGACCCACAGGAAAAGTCCAAATCATAGAAAGTTATATTGTCAGTCCTATTGTACTTAAGTCGGCATTGTGCGTTTTGTATTAAATTCGGATGCAATTTCTGTGTTTTATCGTCAATAATAAGGTTCAAGGGACACAGTAACCCTGAAGTGAAGCATCGGAGTCTAAAACTGGACTCACTGAAGAGGTTCAAATCATTGATAGTTAGAGTGTCAGTCCTCTTGTACTTAAGTCGGCATTGTGTCTTTTGAATTTAATTCCGATGCAATTTCTGTGTTTCATCGTCAATAAGAAGGTCCAAGGGATAGAGTAAACCTGAAGAGAAGCATCGGAATCTAAAACTGGACTCACAGGAGACGCTCAAATCATAGAAAGTTAGATTGTCAGTCCTTTTGTACTTAAGTCGGCTTCGGGCGTTTGTAATAAATTCGGATGCAATTCCTGTGTTTCATCGTCAATAATAAGGTTCAAGGGATACAGTAAACCGGAAGTGAAGCATCGGACTCTAAAACTGAACTCACAGGAGGGATTCAAATCATTGATAGTTAGAGTGTCAGACCTTTTGTACTTAAGTCTGTATTGTGACTTTTGAATTTAATTCCGATCCAATTTCTGTGTTTCATCGTCAATAAGAAGGTCCAAGGGATACAGTTAACCTGAAGTGATGCATCGGAATCTAAAATAGGACTCACAGGAGAGGTTCAAATCGTAGATAGTTAGAGTGTCAGTCCTCTCGTACTTAAGTCGGCATTGTGTCTTTTGAATTTAATTCCGATGCAATTTCTGTGTTTCATCGTCAATAAGAAGGTCCAAGGGATACAGTAAACCTGAAGAGAAGCATCGGAATCTAAAACTGGACTCACAGGAGAGGTTCAAATCATAGAAAGTTAGATTGTCAATCCTTTTGTACTCAAGTCGGCATTGTGCCTTTTGTGTTAAATTCGGATGCAATTTCTGTGTTTCATCGTCCTTAAGAAGGTCCAAGGGATACAGTAACCTAAAAGTGAAGCATCGGAATCTAAGACTTGACTCACAGGAGGGGTTCAAATCATTGGTAATTAGAGTGTCAGTCCTCTTATACTTAAGTCGGCATTGTGCCTTTTGTATTAAATTCGGATGCAATTTCTGTGTTTAATCGTCAATAATAAGGTTCAAGGGATACAGTAAATCTGAAGTGAAGCATCGGAATCTAAAACTGGACCCACAGGAGGGATTCAAATCATTGATAGTTAGAGTGTCAGTCCTTTTGTGCTTAAGTCTGTATTGTGGCTTTTGAATTTAATTCTGATCCAATTTCTGTGATTCATCGTCAATAAGAAGGTCCAAGGGACACAGTAAACCTGAAGTGAAACATCGGAATCTAAAACTGGACTCACAGAAGAGGTTCAAATCATTGATAGTTAGAGTGTCAGTCCTCTTGTACTTCAGTCGGCATTGTGTCTTTTGAATTTAATTCCGATGCAATTACTGTGTTTCATCGTCAATAAGAAGGTCCAAGGGATACAGTTAACCTGAAGTGAAGCATCGGAATCTAAAATTAGACTCACAGGAGAGGTTTAAATCATAGATAGTTAGAGTGTCAGTCCTCTCGTACTTAAGTCGGCATTGTGTCTTTTGAATTTAATTCCGATGCAATTTCTGTGTTTCATCGTCAATAAGAAGGTCCAATGGATACAGTAAACCTGAAGTGAAGCATCGGAATCTAAAACTGGACTCACAGGAGGGGTTCAAATCATTGATAGTTAGAGTGTCAGTCCTCTTATACTTAAGTCGGCATTGTGCCTTTTGTATTAAATTCAGATGCAATATCTGTGTTTCACCATCAATAAGAAGGTCCGAGGGATGCAGTAAACCTGAAGTGAAGCATCGGATTCTGAAACTGGACTCACATGAGGGGTTCAAATCATTGATAGTTAGAGTTTCAGTCCTCTTGTACTTAAGTCGGCATTGTGCCTTTTGTATTAAATTCGGATGCAATTTCTGTGTTCCATCGTCAATAAGAAGGTCCAAGGGATACAGTAAACCTGAACTGAAGCATCGGAATCTAAACCTGGACTCACAGGAGGGGTTCAAATCATTGATAGTTAGAGTGTCAGTCCTCTTGTACTTAAGTCGGCATCGTGCCTTTTAAATTTAATTCCGATGCAATTTCTGTGTTTCATCATCAATAAGACGGTCCAAGGGATACAGTAAACCTGAAGCGAAGGAACGGAATCTAAAACATGACTCACAGGAGAGGTTCAAATAATAGACAGTTAGAGTGTCAGTCCTCTTGTACTTAAATCGGCATTGTGTCTTTTGAATTTAAATCCGATGCAATTTCTGTGTTTCATCGTCAGTAAGAAGGTCCAAGGGATACAGTAAACCTGAAGAGAAGCATCGGAATCTAAAACTGGACCCACAGGAAAAGTCCAATTCATAGAAAGTTAGATTGTCAGTCCTATTGTACTTAAGTCGGCATTGTTCGTTTTGTATTAAATTCGGATGCAATTTCTGTGTTTTATCGTCAATAAGAAGGTACAAGTGATACAGTACACCTGAAGTGAAGCATCGGAATCTAAAATTGGACTCGCAGGAGAGGTTAAAATCATAGATAGTTAGAGTATCAGTCCTCTTGTACTTAAGTCGGCATTGTGTCTTTTGAATATAATTCCGATCCAATTTCTGTGTTTCATTGTCAATAAGGAGGTCCAACGGATACAGTAAACCTGAAGAGAAGCATCGGAATCTAAAACTGGACTCACAGGAGAGGTTCAAATCATAGAAAGTTAGATTGTCAGTCCTTTTGTACTTAAGTCGGCATTGTGCCTTTTGTATTAAATTCGGATGCAATTTCTGTGTTTCATCGTCATTAAGAAGGTCCAAGGGATACAGTAAACCTGAAGTGAAGCATCGGAATCTAAAACTGGACTCACAGGAGGGGTTCAAATCATTGATAGTTAGAGTGTCAGTCCTCATACACTTAAGTCGGCATTGTGTCATTTGAATATAATTCCGATGCAATTTCTGTGTTCCATCGTCAATAAGAAGATACAAAGGATACAGTAAACCTGAAGCAAAGCATCGGAATCTAAAACTGGACTCACAGGAGGGGTTCAAATCATTGATAGTTAGAGTGTCCGTCCTCTTATACTTAAGTCGACATTGTGCCTTTTGTATTAAATTCAGATGCAATATCTGTGTTTCATCGTCAATAAGAAGGTCCAAGGGATACAGTACACCTAAAGTGAAGCATCGGAATCTAAAATTGGACTCGCAGAAGAGGTTCAAATCATTGATAGATAGAGTGTCAGTCCTCTTGTACTTAAGTCGGCATTGTGCCTTTTGAATTTAATTCCGATGCAATTTCTGTGTTTCATCGTCAAAAAGAAGGTCCAAGGGATACAGTTAACCTGAAGTGAAGCATCGGAATCTGAAATTAGACTCACAGGAGAGGTTTAAATCATAGATAGTTAGAGTGTCAGTCCTCTCGTACTTAAGTCGGCATTGTGTCTTTTGAATTTAAATCCGATGCAATTTCTGTGTTTCATCGTCAGTAAGAAGGTCCAAGGGATACATTAAACCTGAAGAGAAGCATCGGAATCTAAAACTGGACTCACAGGAAAAGTTCAAATCATAGAAAGTTAGATTGTCAGTCCTTTTGTACTTAAGTCGGCATTGTGCGTTTTGTATTAAATTCCGATGCAATTTCTGTGTTTAATCGTCAATAATAAGGTTCAAGGGATACAGTAAATCTGAAGTGAAGCATCGGAATCTAAAACTGGACTCACAGGAGGGATTCAAATCATTGATAGTTAGAGTGTCAGTCCTTTTGTGCTTAAGTCTGTATTGTGGCTTTTGAATTTAATTCCGATCCAATTTCTGTGATTCATCGTCAATAAGAAGGTCCAAGGGACACAGTAAACCTGAAGTGAAACATCGGAATCTAAAACTGGACTCACAGAAGAGGTTCAAATCATTGATAGTTAGAGTGTCAGTCCTCTTGTACTTAAGTCGGCATTGTTCCTTTTGAATTTAATTCCGATGCAATTTCTGTGTTTCATCGTCAATAAGAAGGTCCAAGGGATACAGTTAACCCGAAGTGAAGCATCGGAATCTAAAATTAGACTCACAGGAGAGGTTTAAATCATAGATAGTTAGAGTGTCAGTCCTCTCGTACTTAAGTCGGCATTGTGTCTTTTGAATTTAATTCCGATGCAATTTCTGTGTTTCATCGTCAATAAGAAGGTCCAATGGATACAGTAAACCTGAAGTGAAGCATCGGAATCTAAAACTGGACTCACAGGAGGGGTTCAAATCATTGATAGTTAGAGTGTCAGTCCTCTTATACTTAAGTCGGCATTGTGCCTTTTGTATTAAATCCAGATGCAATATCTGTGTTTCACCGTCAATAAGAAGGTCCGAGGGATGCAGTAAACCTGAAGTGAAGCATCGGATTCTAAAACTGGACTCACATGTTGGGTTCAAATCAATGATAGTTAGAGTTTCAGTCCTCTTGTACTTAAGTCGGCATTGTGCCTTTTGTATTAAATTCGGATTCAATTCCTGTGTTCCGTCGTCAATAAGAAGGTCCAAGGGATACAGTAAACCTGAAGTGAAGCATCGGAATCTAAAACTGGACTCACAGGAGGGGTTCAAATCATTGATAGTTAGAGTGTCAGTCCTCTTATACTTAAGTCGGCATTGTGCCATTTGTATTAAATTCGGATGCAATTTCTGTGTTTCATCGTCAATAAGAAGGTCCAAGGGATTAGTTAAACCTGAACTGAAGCATCGGAATCTAAACCTGGACTCACAGCAGGGGTTCAAATCATTGATAGTTAGAGTGTCAGTCCTCTTGTACTTAAGTCGGCATCGTGCCTTTTAAATTTAATTCCGATGCAATTTCTGTGTTTCATCGTCAATAAGACGGTCCAAGGGATACAGTAAACCTGAAGTGAAGCAACGGAATCTAAAACTTGACTCACAGGAGAGGTTCAAATAATAGACAGTTAGAGTGTCAGTCCTCTTGTACTTAAATCGGCATTGTGTCTTTTGAATTTAAATCCGATGCAATTTCTGTGTTTCATCGTCAGTAAGAAGGTCCAAGGGATACAGTAAACCTGAAGAGAAGCATCGGAATCTAAAACTGGACCCACAGGAAAAGTCCAAATCATAGAAAGTTATATTGTCAGTCCTATTGTACTTAAGTCGGCATTGTGCGTTTTGTATTAAATTCGGATGCAATTTCTGTGTTTTATCGTCAATAATAAGGTTCAAGGGACACAGTAACCCTGAAGTGAAGCATCGGAGTCTAAAACTGGACTCACTGAAGAGGTTCAAATCATTGATAGTTAGAGTGTCAGTCCTCTTGTACTTAAGTCGGCATTGTGTCTTTTGAATTTAATTCCGATGCAATTTCTGTGTTTCATCGTCAATAAGAAGGTCCAAGGGATAGAGTAAACCTGAAGAGAAGCATCGGAATCTAAAACTGGACTCACAGGAGACGCTCAAATCATAGAAAGTTAGATTGTCAGTCCTTTTGTACTTAAGTCGGCTTCGGGCGTTTGTAATAAATTCGGATGCAATTCCTGTGTTTCATCGTCAATAATAAGGTTCAAGGGATACAGTAAACCGGAAGTGAAGCATCGGACTCTAAAACTGAACTCACAGGAGGGATTCAAATCATTGATAGTTAGAGTGTCAGACCTTTTGTACTTAAGTCTGTATTGTGACTTTTGAATTTAATTCCGATCCAATTTCTGTGTTTCATCGTCAATAAGAAGGTCCAAGGGATACAGTTAACCTGAAGTGAAGCATCGGAATCTAAAATAGGACTCACAGGAGAGGTTCAAATCGTAGATAGTTAGAGTGTCAGTCCTCTCGTACTTAAGTCGGCATTGTGTCTTTTGAATTTAATTCCGATGCAATTTCTGTGTTTCATCGTCAATAAGAAGGTCCAAGGGATACAGTAAACCTGAAGAGAAGCATCGGAATCTAAAACTGGACTCACAGGAGAGGTTCAAATCATAGAAAGTTAGATTGTCAGTCCTTTTGTACTCAAGTCGGCATTGTGCCTTTTGTGTTAAATTCGGATGCAATTTCTGTGTTTCATCGTCCTTAAGAAGGTCCAAGGGATACAGTAACCTAAAAGTGAAGCATCGGAATCTAAGACTTGACTCACAGGAGGGGTTCAAATCATTGGTAATTAGAGTGTCAGTCCTCTTATACTTAAGTCGGCATTGTGCCTTTTGTATTAAATTCGGATGCAATTTCTGTGTTTCATCGTCAATAAGAAGGTCCAATGGATACAGTAAACCTGAAGTGAAGCATCGGAATCTAAAACTGGACTCACAGGAGGGGTTCAAATCATTGATAGTTAGAGTGTCAGTCCTCTTATACTTAAGTCGGCATTGTGCCTTTTGTATTAAATTCAGATGCAATATCTGTGTTTCATCGTCAATAAGAAGGACCAAGGGATGCAGTAAACCTGAAGGGAAGCATCGGAATCTAAAACTGGACTCACAGGAGGGGTTCAAATCATTGATATTTAGAGTCTCAGTCCTCTGGTACTTGAGTCGGCATTGTGCCTTTGTATTAAATTCGGATGCAATTTCTGAGTTTCATCGTCAATAACAAGGTCCAAGGGATACAGTAAACCTGAAGTGAAGTATCGGAATCAAAACTGGACTCACAGGAGAGGTTCAAATCATAGAAAGAGAGAGTGTCAGTCCTCTTTTACTTATGTCAGCCTTTTGTATTAAATTCGGATGCAATTTCTGTGTTTCATCGTCAATAAGAAGGTCCAAGGGATACAGTAAACCTGAAGTGAAGCATCGGAATCTTAAACTGGACTCACAGGAGGGGTTCAAATCATTGATAGATAGAGTGTCAGTCCCCTTATACTTAAGTCGGCATTGTGCCTTTTGTATTAAATTCGGATGTAATTTCTGTGTTCCATCGTCAATAAGATGGTCCAAGGGATACAGTAAACCGGAAGTGACGCATCGGAATCTAAAACTGGACTCACAGGAAGGGTTCAAATCATTGATAGTTAGAGTGTAAGTCCTCTTATACTTAAGTCGGCATTGTGCCATTTGTATTAAATTCTGATGCAATTTCTGTGTTTCATCGTCAATAAGATGGTCCAAGGGATAAGTTAAACCTGAACTGAAGCATCGGAATCTAAAATTGGACTCACAGAAGGGGTCCAAATCATTGATAGTTAGAGTGTCAGTCCTCTTGTACTTATGTCGGCATTGTGTCTTTTGAATTTAAATCCGATGCAATTTCTGTGTTTCATCGTCAATAAGAAGGTCCAAGGGATAGAGTAAACCTGAAGAGAAGCATCGGAATCTAAAACTGGACTCACAGGAGACGCTCAAATCAAAGAAAGTTAGATTGTCAGTCCTTTTGTACTTAAGTCGGCTTCGGGCGTTTTGTAATAAATTCGGATGCAATTCCTGTGTTTCATCGTCAATAATAAGTTTCAAGGGATACAGTAAACCTGAAGTGAAGCATCGGACTCTAAAACTGGACTAACAGGAGGGGTTCAAATCATTGATAGTTAGAGTGTCAGTCCTTTTGTACATAAGTCGGCATTGTGCCTTTTGAATTTTATTCCGATCCAATTCCTGTGTTTCATCGTCAATAAGAAGGTCCAAGGGATACAGTAAACCTGAAGTGAAGCATCGGAATCTAAAACTGGACTCACAGAAGAGGTTCAAATCATTGATAGTTAGAGTGTCAGTCCTCTTGTTCTTAAGACGGCATTGTGCCTTTTGAATTTAATTCCGATGCAATTTCTGTGTTTCATCGTCAATAAGAAGGTCCAAGGGATACAGTAAACCTGAACTGAAGCATCGGAATCTAAAACTGGACTCACAGGAGAGGTTCAAACAATAGATAGTTAGAGTGTCAGTCCTCTTGTACTTAAGTCGGCATTGTGTCTTTTGAATTTAATTCCGATGCTATTTCTGGGTTTCATCGTCAATAAGAAGGTCGAAGGGATACAGTAAACCTGAAGAGAAGCATCAGAATCTAAAACTGGACTCACAGGAGAGGTTCAAATCATAGAAAGTTAGATCGTTAGTCCTTTTGTACTTAAGTCGGCATTGTGCTTTGTATTAAATTTGGATGCAATTTCTGTGTTTCATCGTCAATAAGAAGGTCCAAGGGATACAGAAAAACCTGAAGTGAAGCATCGGAATCTGAAACTGGACTCACAGGAGGGGTTCAAATCATTGATAGGGTGTAAGTCCACTTATACTTAAGTCGGCATTGTGCCTTTTGTATTAAATTCAGGTGCAATTTCTGTGTTTCATCGTCAATAAGAGGGTCCAAGGGATACAGTAAACCTGATGTGAAGCATCGGAATCTAAAACTGGACTCAGAGGAGGGGTTCAAATCATTGATAGTTAGAGTGTCACTCCTCTTATACTTAAGTCGGCATTGTGCCTTTTGTATTAAATTCGGATGCAATTTCTGTGTTTCATCGTCAATAAGAAGGTCCAAGGGAAACAGTAAACCTGAAGTGAAGCATCGGAATCTAAAACTGGACTCACAGGAGGGGTTCAAATCATTGATAGTTCGAGTGTCAGTCCTCTTATACTTAAGTCGGCATTGTGACTTTTGTATTAAATTCGGATGCAATTTCTGTGTTTCATCGTCAATAAGAAGGTCCAAGGGATACAGTTAACCTGAAGAGAAGCGTCAGAATCTAAAACTGGACTCACAGGAGAGGTTCAAATCATAGAAGGTTAAATAGTTTGTCCTTTTGTACTTAAGTCGGCATTGTGCTTTTGTATTAAATTCGGATGCAATATCTGTGTTTCATCGTCAATAAGAAGGTCCAAGGGATACAGTAAACCTGAAGTGAAGCATCGGAATCTAGAACTGGACTCACAGGAGGGGTTCAAATCCTTGATATTTAGAGTTTGAGTTCTCTTATACTTAAGTCGGCATTGTGCCTTTTGCATTAAATTCGGATGCAATTTCTGTGTTTCATCGTCAATAAGAAGGTCCAATGGATACAGTAAACCTGAAGTGAAGCATCGGAATATAAAACTGGACTCCTAGGAGGGGTTCAAATCATTGATAGCTAGAGTGTCAGTCCTCTTATACTTAAGTCGGCATTGTGCCTTTTGTATTAAATTCAGATGCAATATCTGGGTTTCATCGTCAATTAGAAGGTCCAAGGGATGCCGTAAACCTGAAGTGAAACATCGGAATCTAAAACTGGACTCACAGGAGGGGCACAAATCATTGATAGTTCGAATGTCAGTCCGCTTGTATTTAAGTCGGCATTGTGCTTTTGAATTTAATTCCGATGCAATTTCAGTGTTTCATCGTCATTAAGAAGGTCCAAAGGATACAGTAAACCTCAAGTGAAGCATCGGAATCTAAAACTGGACTCACAGGAGGGGTTCAGATCATTGATAGTTAGAGTGTCAGTCCTCTAATACTTAAGTCGGCAATGAACCTTTTGTATCATATTCGGATGCAATTTCTGTGTTTCATCGTCAATAAGAAGGTCCAAGGGATACAGAAAACCAGAAGTGAAGCATCGGAATCTAAAACTGGACTCACAGGAGGGGTTCAAATCATTGATAGGGTGTCAGTCCACTTATACTTAAGTCGGCATTGTGCCTTTTGTATGACAATCGGGTGCAATTTCTGTGTTTCATTGTCAATAAGAGGGTCCAAGGGATACAGTAAACCTGATGTGAAGCATCGGAATCTAAAACTGGACTCACAGGAGGGGTTCATATCATTGATAGTTAGAGTTTCAGTCCTCTTGTACTTAAGTCGGCATTGTGCCTTTTGTATTAAATTCGGATGCAATTTCTGTGTTTCATCGTCAATAAGAAGGTCCAAGGGATACAGTAAACCTGAAGTGAAGCATCGGAATCTAAAACTGGACTCACAGGAGGGGTTCAAATCATTGATAGTTAGAGTGTCAGTCCTCTTGTACTTAAGTCGGCATTGTTCCTTTTGAATTTAATTCCGATGCAATTTCTGTGTTTCATCGTCAATAAGAAGGTCCAAGGGATACAGTTAACCTGAAGTGAAGCATCGGAATCTAAAATTAGACTCACAGGAGAGGTTTAAATCATAGATAGTTAGAGTGTCAGTCCTCTCGTACTTAAGTCGGCATTGTGTCTTTTGAATTTAATTCCGATGCAATTTCTGTGTTTCATCGTCAATAAGAAGGTCCAATGGATACAGTAAACCTGAAGTGAAGCATCGGAATCTAAAACTGGACTCACAGGAGGGGTTCAAATCATTGATAGTTAGAGTGTCAGTCCTCTTATACTTAAGTCGGCATTGTGCCTTTTGTATTAAATCCAGATGCAATATCTGTGTTTCACCGTCAATAAGAAGGTCCGAGGGATGCAGTAAACCTGAAGTGAAGCATCGGATTCTAAAACTGGACTCACATGTGGGGTTCAAATCAATGATAGTTAGAGTTTCAGTCCTCTTGTACTTAAGTCGGCATTGTGCCTTTTGTATTAAATTCGGATTCAATTCCTGTGTTCCGTCGTCAATAAGAAGGTCCAAGGGATACAGTAAACCTGAAGTGAAGCATCGGAATCTAAAACTGGACTCACAGGAGGGGTTCAAATCATTGATAGTTAGAGTGTCAGTCCTCTTATACTTAAGTCGGCATTGTGCCATTTGTATTAAATTCGGATGCAATTTCTGTGTTTCATCGTCAATAAGAAGGTCCAAGGGATTAGTTAAACGTGAACTGAAGCATCGGAATCTAAACCTGGACTCACAGGAGGGGTTCAAATCATTGATAGTTAGAGTGTCAGTCCTCTTGTACTTAAGTCGGCATCGTGCCTTTTAAATTTAATTCCGATGCAATTTCTGTGTTTCATCGTCAATAAGACGGTCCAAGGGATACAGTAAACCTGAAGTGAAGCAACGGAATCTAAAACTTGACTCACAGGAGAGGTTCAAATAATAGACAGTTAGAGTGTCAGTCCTCTTGTACTTAAATCGGCATTGTGTCTTTTGAATTTAAATCCGATGCAATTTCTGTGTTTCATCGTCAGTAAGAAGGTCCAAGGGATACAGTAAACCTGAAGAGAAGCATCGGAATCTAAAACTGGACCCACAGGAAAAGTCCAAATCATAGAAAGTTATGTTGTCAGTCCTATTGTACTTAAGTCGGCATTGTGCGTTTTGTATTAAATTCGGATGCAATTTCTGTGTTTTATCGTCAATAATAAGGTTCAAGGGACACAGTAACCCTGAAGTGAAGCATCGGAGTCTAAAACTGGACTCACTGAAGAGGTTCAAATCATTGATAGTTAGAGTGTCAGTCCTCTTGTACTTAAGTCGGCATTGTGTCTTTTGAATTTAATTCCGATGCAATTTCTGTGTTTCATCGTCAATAAGAAGGTCCAAGGGATAGAGTAAACCTGAAGAGAAGCATCGGAATCTAAAACTGGACTCACAGGAGACGCTCAAATCATAGAAAGTTAGATTGTCAGTCCTTTTGTACTTAAGTCGGCTTCGGGCGTTTGTAATAAATTCGGATGCAATTCCTGTGTTTCATCGTCAATAATAAGGTTCAAGGGATACAGTAAACCGGAAGTGAAGCATCGGACTCTAAAACTGAACTCACAGGAGGGATTCAAATCATTGATAGTTAGAGTGTCAGACCTTTTGTACTTAAGTCTGTATTGTGACTTTTGAATTTAATTCCGATCCAATTTCTGTGTTTCATCGTCAATAAGAAGGTCCAAGGGATACAGTTAACCTGAAGTGAAGCATCGGAATCTAAAATAGGACTCACAGGAGAGGTTCAAATCGTAGATAGTTAGAGTGTCAGTCCTCTCGTACTTAAGTCGGCATTGTGTCTTTTGAATTTAATTCCGATGCAATTTCTGTGTTTCATCGTCAATAAGAAGGTCCAAGGGATACAGTAAACCTGAAGAGAAGCATCGGAATCTAAAACTGGAATCACAGGAGAGGTTCAAATCATAGAAAGTTAGATTGTCAGTCCTTTTGTACTCAAGTCGGCATTGTGCCTTTTGTGTTAAATTCGGATGCAATTTCTGTGTTTCATCGTCCTTAAGAAGGTCCAAGGGATACAGTAACCTAAAAGTGAAGCATCGGAATCTAAGACTTGACTCACAGGAGGGGTTCAAATCATTGGTAATTAGAGTGTCAGTCCTCTTATACTTAAGTCGGCATTGTGCCTTTTGTATTAAATTCGGATGCAATTTCTGTGTTTCATCGTCAATAAGAAGGTCCAATGGATACAGTAAACCTGAAGTGAAGCATCGGAATCTAAAACTGGACTCACAGGAGGGGTTCAAATCATTGATAGTTAGAGTGTCAGTCCTCTTATACTTAAGTCGGCATTGTGCCTTTTGTATTAAATTCAGATGCAATATCTGTGTTTCATCGTCAATAAGAAGGTCCAAGGGATGCAGTAAACCTGAAGGGAAGCATCGGAATCTAAAACTGGACTCACAGGAGGGGTTCAAATCATTGATATTTAGAGTCTCAGTCCTCTGGTACTTGAGTCGGCATTGTGCCTTTGTATTAAATTCGGATGCAATTTCTGAGTTTCATCGTCAATAACAAGGTCCAAGGGATACAGTAAACCTGAAGTGAAGTATCGGAATCAAAACTGGACTCACAGGAGAGGTTCAAATCATAGAAAGAGAGAGTGTCAGTCCTCTTTTACTTATGTTAGCCTTTTGTATTAAATTCGGATGCAATTTCTGTGTTTCATCGTCAATAAGAAGGTCCAAGGGATACAGTAAACCTGAAGTGAAGCATCGGAATCTTAAACTGGACTCACAGGAGGGGTTCAAATCATTGATAGATAGAGTGTCAGTCCCCTTATACTTAAGTCGGCATTGTGCCTTTTGTATTAAATTCGGATGTAATTTCTGTGTTCCATCGTCAATAAGATGGTCCAAGGGATACAGTAAACCGGAAGTGACGCATCGGAATCTAAAACTGGACTCACAGGAAGGGTTCAAATCATTGATAGTTAGAGTGTAAGTCCTCTTATACTTAAGTCGGCATTGTGCCATTTGTATTAAATTCTGATGCAATTTCTGTGTTTCATCGTCAATAAGATGGTCCAAGGGATAAGTTAAACCTGAACTGAAGCATCGGAATCTAAAATTGGACTCACAGGAGGGGACCAAATCATTGATAGTTAGAGTGTCAGTCCTCTTGTACTTATGTCGGCATTGTGTCTTTTGAATTTAAATCCGATGCAATTTCTGTGTTTCATCGTCAATAAGAAGGTCCAAGGGATAGAGTAAACCTGAAGAGAAGCATCGGAATCTAAAACTGGACTCACAGGAGACGCTCAAATCAAAGAAAGTTAGATTGTCAGTCCTTTTGTACTTAAGTCGGCTTCGGGCGTTTTGTAATAAATTCGGATGCAATTCCTGTGTTTCATCGTCAATAATAAGTTTCAAGGGATACAGTAAACCTGAAGTGAAGCATCGGACTCTAAAACTGGACTAACAGGAGGGGTTCAAATCATTGATAGTTAGAGTGTCAGTCCTTTTGTACATAAGTCGGCATTGTGCCTTTTGAATTTTATTCCGATCCAATTCCTGTGTTTCATCGTCAATAAGAAGGTCCAAGGGATACAGTAAACCTGAAGTGAAGCATCGGAATCTAAAACTGGACTCACAGAAGAGGTTCAAATCATTGATAGTTAGAGTGTCAGTCCTCTTGTTCTTAAGACGGCATTGTGCCTTTTGAATTTAATTCCGATGCAATTTCTGTGTTTCATCGTCAATAAGAAGGTCCAAGGGATACAGTAAACCTGAACTGAAGCATCGGAATCTAAAACTGGACTCACAGGAGAGGTTCAAACAATAGATAGTTAGAGTGTCAGTCCTCTTGTACTTAAGTCGGCATTGTGTCTTTTGAATTTAATTCCGATGCTATTTCTGGGTTTCATCGTCAATAAGAAGGTCGAAGGGATACAGTAAACCTGAAGAGAAGCATCAGAATCTAAAACTGGACTCACAGGAGAGGTTCAAATCATAGAAAGTTAGATCGTTAGTCCTTTTGTACTTAAGTCGGCATTGTGCTTTGTATTAAATTTGGATGCAATTTCTGTGTTTCATCGTCAATAAGAAGGTCCAAGGGATACAGAAAAACCTGAAGTGAAGCATCGGAATCTGAAACTGGACTCACAGGAGGGGTTCAAATCATTGATAGGGTGTAAGTCCACTTATACTTAAGTCGGCATTGTGCCTTTTGTATTAAATTCAGGTGCAATTTCTGTGTTTCATCGTCAATAAGAGGGTCCAAGGGATACAGTAAACCTGATGTGAAGCATCGGAATCTAAAACTGGACTCAGAGGAGGGGTTCAAATCATTGATAGTTAGAGTGTCACTCCTCTTATACTTAAGTCGGCATTGTGCCTTTTGTATTAAATTCGGATGCAATTTCTGTGTTTCATCGTCAATAAGAAGGTCCAAGGGAAACAGTAAACCTGAAGTGAAGCATCGGAATCTAAAACTGGACTCACAGGAGGGGTTCAAATCATTGATAGTTCGAGTGTCAGTCCTCTTATACTTAAGTCGGCATTGTGACTTTTGTATTAAATTCGGATGCAATTTCTGTGTTTCATCGTCAATAAGAAGGTCCAAGGGATACAGTTAACCTGAAGAGAAGCGTCAGAATCTAAAACTGGACTCACTGGAGAGGTTCAAATCATAGAAGGTTAAATAGTTTGTCCTTTTGTACTTAAGTCGGCATTGTGCTTTTGTATTAAATTCGGATGCAATATCTGTGTTTCATCGTCAATAAGAAGGTCCAAGGGATACAGTAAACCTGAAGTGAAGCATCGGAATCTAGAACTGGACTCACAGGAGGGGTTCAAATCCTTGATATTTAGAGTTTGAGTTCTCTTATACTTAAGTCGGCATTGTGCCTTTTGCATTAAATTCGGATGCAATTTCTGTGTTTCATCGTCAATAAGAAGGTCCAATGGATACAGTAAACCTGAAGTGAAGCATCGGAATATAAAACTGGACTCCTAGGAGGGGTTCAAATCATTGATAGCTAGAGTGTCAGTCCTCTTATACTTAAGTCGGCATTGTGCCTTTTGTATTAAATTCAGATGCAATATCTGGGTTTCATCGTCAATTAGAAGGTCCAAGGGATGCCGTAAACCTGAAGTGAAACATCGGAATCTAAAACTGGACTCACAGGAGGGGCACAAATCATTGATAGTTCGAATGTCAGTCCGCTTGTATTTAAGTCGGCATTGTGCTTTTGAATTTAATTCCGATGCAATTTCAGTGTTTCATCGTCATTAAGAAGGTCCAAAGGATACAGTAAACCTCAAGTGAAGCATCGGAATCTAAAACTGGACTCACAGGAGGGGTTCAGATCATTGATAGTTAGAGTGTCAGTCCTCTAATACTTAAGTCGGCAATGAACCTTTTGTATCATATTCGGATGCAATTTCTGTGTTTCATCGTCAATAAGAAGGTCCAAGGGATACAGAAAACCAGAAGTGAAGCATCGGAATCTAAAACTGGACTCACAGGAGGGGTTCAAATCATTGATAGGGTGTCAGTCCACTTATACTTAAGTCGGCATTGTGCCTTTTGTATGACAATCGGGTGCAATTTCTGTGTTTCATTGTCAATAAGAGGGTCCAAGGGATACAGTAAACCTGATGTGAAGCATCGGAATCTAAAACTGGACTCACAGGAGGGGTTCATATCATTGATAGTTAGAGTTTCAGTCCTCTTGTACTTAAGTCGGCATTGTGCCTTTTGTATTAAATTCGGATGCAATTCCTGTGTTCCATCGTCAATAAGAAGGTCCAAGGGATACAGTAAACCTGAAGTGAAGCATCGGAATCTAAAACTGGACTCACAGGAGGGGTTCAAATCATTGATAGTTAGAGTGTCAGTCCTCTTATACTTAAGTCGGCATTGTGCCATTTGTATTAAATTCGGATGCAATTTCTGTGTTTCATCGTCAATAAGAAGGTCCAAGGGATTAGTTAAACCTGAACTGAAGCATCGGAATCTAAACCTGGACTCACAGGAGGGGTTCAAATCATTGATAGTTAGAGTGTCAGTCCTCTTGTACTTAAGTCGGCATTGTGCCTTTTGAATTTAATTCCGATGCAATTTCTGTGTTTCATCGTCAATAAGAAGGTCCAAGGGATACAGTAAACCTGAAGAGAAGCATCGGAATCTAAAACTGGACCCACAGGAAAAGTCCAAATCATAGAAAGTTATATTGTCAGTCCTATTGTACTTAAGTCGGCATTGTGCGTTTTGTATTAAATTCGGATGCAATTTCTGTGTTTTATCGTCAATAATAAGGTTCAAGGGACACAGTAACCCTGAAGTGAAGCATCGGAGTCTAAAACTGGACTCACTGAAGAGGTTCAAATCATTGATAGTTAGAGTGTCAGTCCCCTTGTACTTAAGTCGGCATTGTGTCTTTTGAATTTAATTCCGATGCAATTTCTGTGTTTCATCGTCAATAAGAAGGTCCAAGGGATAGAGTAAACCTGAAGAGAAGCATCGGAATCTAAAACTGGACTCACAGGAGACGCTCAAATCATAGAAAGTTAGATTGTCAGTCCTTTTGTACTTAAGTCGGCTTCGGGCTTTTTGTAATAAATTCGGATGCAATTCCTGTGTTTCATCGTCAATAATAAGTTTCAAGGGATACAGTAAACCTGAAGTGAAGCATCGGACTCTAAAACTGGACTAACAGGAGGGGTTCAAATCATTGATAGTTAGAGTGTCAGTCCTTTTGTACTTAAGTCGGCATTGTGCCTTTTGAATTTTATTCCGATCCAATTTCTGTGTTTCATCGTCAATAAGAAGGTCCAAGGGATACAGTAAACCTGAAGTGAAGCATCGGAATCTAAAATTGGACTCACAGGAAAAGTTCAAATCATAGAAAGTTATATTGTCAGTCCTATTGTACTTAAGTCGGCATTGTGCGTTTTGTATTAAATTCGGATGCAATTTCTGTGTTTTATCGTCAATAATAAGGTTCAAGGGATACCTTAAACCGGAAGTGAAGCATCGGACTCTAAAACTGGACTCACAGGAGGGATTCAAATCATTGATAGTTAGAGTGTCAGTCCTTTTGTACTTAAGTCTGTATTGTGACTTTTGAATTTAATTCCGATCCAATTTCTGTGTTTCATCGTCAATAAGAAGGTCCAAGGGACACAGTAAACCTGAAGTGAAGCATCGGAGTCTAAAACTGAACTCACTGAAGAGGTTCAAATCATTGTTAGTTAGAGTGTCAGTCCTCTTGTACTTAAGTCGGCATTGTGCCTTTTGAATTTAATTCCGATGCAATTTCTGTGTTTCATCGTCAATAAGAAGGTCCAAGGGATACAGTTAACCTGAAGTGAAGCATCGGAATCTAAAATTGGACTCACAGGAGAGGTTCAAATCGTAGATAGTTAGAGTGTCAGTCCTCTCGTACTTAAGTCGGCATTGTGTCTTTTGAATTTAATTCCGATGCAATTTCTGTGTTTCATCGTCAATAAGAAGGTCCAAGGGATACAGTAAACCTGAAGAGAAGCATCGGAATCTAAAACTGGACTCACAGGAGAGGTTCAAATCATAGAAAGTTAGATTGTCAGTCCTTTTGTACTCAAGTCGGCATTGTGCCTTTTGTGTTAAATTCGGATGCAATTTCTGTGTTTCATCGTCATTAAGAAGGTCCAAGGGATACAGTAACCCTAAAGTGAAGCATCGGAATCTAAGACTTGACTCACAGGAGGGGTTCAAATCATTGGTAATTAGAGTGTCAGTCCTCTTATACTTAAGTCGGCATTGTGCCTTTTGTATTAAATTCGGATGCAATTTCTGTGTTTCATCGTCAATAAGAAGGTCCAATGGATACAGTAAACCTGAAGTGAAGCATCGGAATCTAAAACTGGACTCACAGGAGGGGTTCAAATCATTGATAGTTAGAGTGTCAGTCCTCTTATACTTAAGTCGGCATTGTGCCTTTTGTATTAAATTCAGATGCAATATCTGTGTTTCATCGTCAATAAGAAGGTCCAAGGGATGCAGTAAACCTGAAGGGAAGCATCGGAATCTAAAACTGGACTCACAGGAGGGGTCCAAATCATTGATAGTTAGAGTCTCAGTCCTCTGGTACTTGAGTCGGCATTGTGCCTTTGTATTAAATTCGGATGCAATTTCTGAGTTTCATCGTCAATAAGAAGGTCCAAGGGAAACAGTAAACCTGAAGTGAAGTATCGGAATCAAAACTGGACTCACAGGAGAGGTTCAAATCATAGAAAGAGAGAGTGTCAGTCCTCTTTTACTCATGTCAGCCTTTTGTATTAAATTCGGATGCAATTACTGTGTTTCATCGTCAATAAGAAGGTCCAAGGGATACAGTAAACCTGAAGTGAAGCATCGGAATCTTAAACTGGACTCACAGGAGGGGTTCAAATCATTGATAGATAGAGTGTCAGTCCCCTTATACTTAAGTCGGCATTGTGCCTTTTGTATTAAATTCGGATGTAATTTCTGTGTTCCATCGTCAATAAGATGGTCCAAGGGATACAGTAAACCGGAAGTGACGCATCGGAATCTAAAACTGGACTCACAGGAGGGGTTCAAATCATTGATAGTTAGAGTGTCAGTCCCTTTGTACTTAAGTCGGCATTGTGCCTTTTGAATTTTATTCCGATCCAATTCCTGTGTTTCATCGTCAATAAGAAGGTCCAAGGGATACAGTAAACCTGAAGTGAAGCATCGGAATCTAAAACTGGACTCACAGAAGAGGTTCAAATCACTGATAGTTAGAGTGTCAGTCCTCTTGTTCTTAAGTCGGCATTGTGCCTTTTGAATTTAATTCCGATGCAATTTCTGTGTTTCATCGTCAATAAGAAGGTCCAAGGGATACAGTAAACCTGAACTGAAGCATCGGAATCTAAAATTGGACTCACAGGAGAGGTTCAAACCATAGATAGTTGGAGCGTCAGTCCTCTTGTACTTAAGTCGGCATTGTGTCTTTTGAATTTAATTCCGATGCAATTTCTGGGTTTCATCGTCAATAAGAACGTCCAAGGGATACAGTAAACCTGAAGAGTAGCATATGAATCTAAAACTGGACTCACAGGAGAGGTACAAATCAAAGATAGTTAGATTGTTAGTCCTTTTGTACTTAAGTCGGCATTGTGCTTTTGTATTAAATTCGGATGCAATTTCTGTGTTTCATCGTCAATAAGAAGGTCCAAGGGATACAGTAAACCTGAAGTGAAGCATCGGAATCTAAAACTGGACTCACAGGAGGGGTTCAAAACATTGATAGGATGTCAGTCCACTTATACTTAAGTCGGCATTGTGCCTTTTGTATTACATTCAGATGCAATATCTGTGTTTCATCGTCAATAAGAAGGTCCAAGGGATGCAGTAAACCTGAAGTGAAACATCGGAATCTAAAACTGGACTCACAGGAGGGGTTCAAATCATTGATAGTTATAAAGTCAGTCCGCTTGTACTTAAGTCGGCATTGTGCTTTTGAATTTAATTCCGATGCAATTTCTGTGTTTCATCGTCATTAAGAAGGTCCAAAGGATACAGTAAACCTCAAGTGAAGCATCGGAATCTAAAACTGGACTCACAGGAGGGGTTCAGATCATTGATAGTTAGAGTGTCAGTCCTCTAATACTTAAGTCGGCAATGAACCTTTTGTATCATATTCGGATGCAATTTCTGTGTTTCATCGTCAATAAGAAGGTCCAAGGGATACAGAAAACCAGAAGTGAAGCATCGGAATCTAAAACTGGACTCACAGGAGGGGTTCAAATCATTGATAGGGTGTCAGTCCACTTATACTTAAGTCGGCATTGTGCCTTTTGTATGACAATCGGGTGCAATTTCTGTGTTTCATTGTTAATAAGAGGGTCCAAGGGATACAGTAAACCTGATGTGAAGCATCGGAATCTAAAACTGGACTCACAGGAGGGGTTCATATCATTGATAGTTAGAGTGTCAGTCATCTTATACTTATGTCGGCATTGTGCCTTTTGTATTAAATTCGGATGCAATTTCTGTGTTACATCGTCAATAAGAAGGTCCAATTGATACAGTAAACCTGAAGTGAAGCATCGGAATCTAAAACTGGACTCACTGGAAGGGTTCAAATCATTGATAGTTAGAATGTTAGTCCGCTTGTACTTAAGTCGGCATTGTGCTTTTGAATTTAATTCCGATGCAATTTCTGTGTTTCATCGTCATTAAGAAGGTCCAAAGGATACAGTAAACCTCAAGTGAAGCATCGGAATCTAAGACTGGACTCACAGGAGGGTTTCATATCATTGATAGTTGGAGTGTCAGTCCTGTTATACCTAAGTCGTCACTGTGCCTTTTGTATTAAATTCGAATGCAATTTCTGTGTTTCATCATCAATAAGAAGGTCCAAGGGATACAGTAAACCTGAAGTGAAGCATCGGAATCTAAAACTGGACTCACAGGAGGGGTTCAAATCATTGATAGGATGTCAGTCCACTTATACTTAAGTCGGCATTGTGCCTTTTGTATTAAATTCAGATGCATTATCTGTGTTTCATCGTCAATAAGAAGGTCCAAGGGATGCAGTAAACCTGAAGTGAAACATCGGAATCTAAAACTGGACTCACAGGAGGGGTTCAAATCATTGATAGTTAGAGTGTCAGTCCGCCTTTACTTAAGTCGGCATTGTGCTTTTGAATTTAATTCCGATGCAATTTCTGTGTTTCATCGACATTAAGAAGGTCCAAAGGATACAGTAAACCTCAAGTGAAGCATCGGAATCTAAAACTGGACTCACAGGAGGGGTTCAATTCATTGATAGTTAGAGTGTCAGTCCTCTAATACTTAAGTCGGCAATGAACCTTTTGTATCATATTCGGATGCAATTTCTGTGTTTCATCGTCAATAAGAAGGTCCAAGGGATACAGTAAACCTGAAGTGAAGCATCGGAATCTAAAACTGGACTCACAGGAGAGGTTCAAATCATTGATAGGGTGTCAGTCCACTTATACCTAAGTTGGCATTGTGCCTTTTGTATGACAATCGGATGCAATTTCTGTGTTTCATTGTCAATAAGAGGGTCCAAGGGATACAGTAATCCTGATGTGAAGCATCGGAATCTAAGACTGGACTCACAGGAGGGGTTCATATCATTGATAGTTAGAGTGTCAGCCATCTTATACTTATGTCGGCATTGTGCCTTTTGTATTAAATTCGGATGCAATTTCTGTGTTACATCGTCAATAAGACGGTACAAGAAATACAGTAAACCTGAAGTGAAGCATCGGAATCTAAAACTTGACTCACAGGAGAGGTTCAAATAATAGATAGTTAGAGTGTCAGTCCTCTTGTACTTAAGTCGGCATTGTGCCTTTTGTATTAAATTCGGATGCAATTTCTGAGTTTCATCGTCAATAAGAAGGTCCAAGAGATACAGTAAACCTGAAGTGAAGCATCGGATCCAAACTGGACTCACAGGAGAGGTTCAAATCATAGAAAGAGAGAGTGTCAGTCCTCTTTTACTTATGTCGGCCTTTTGTATTAAATTCGGTTGCAATTTCTGTGTTTCATCGTCAATAAGAAGGTCCAAGGGACACAGTAAATCTGAAGTGAAGCATCGGAATCTTAAACTGGACTCACAGGAGGGTTTCAGATCATTGATAGATAGAGTGTCAGTCCTCTTATACTTAAGTCGGCATTGTGCCTTTTGAATTTAATTCCGTTGCAATTTCTGTATTTCATCGTCAATAAGACGGTACAAGAAATACAGTAAACCTGAAGTGAAGCATCGGAATCTAAAACTTGACTCACAGGAGAGGTTCAAATAATAGATAGTTAGAGTGTCAGTACTCTTGTACTTAAGTCGGCATTGTGCCTTTTGAATTTAATTCCGATGCAATTTCTGTGTTTCATCGTCAATAAGAAGGTCCAAGGGATACAGTAAACCTGAAGTGAAGCATCGGAATCTAAAATTGGACTCACAGGAGAGGTTCAAATCATAGAAAGTTAGATCGTTAGTCCTTTTGTACTTAAGTCGGCATTGTGCTTTTGTATTAAATTCGGATGCAATTTCTGTGTTTCATCGTCAATAAGAATGTCCAAGGGATACAGTAAACCTGAAGTGAAGCATCGGAATCTAAAACTGGACTCACAGGAGGGGTTCAAATCATTGATAGTTAGAGTGTCAGTCCTCTTATACTTAAGTCGGCATTGTGCATTTTGTATTAAATTCGGATGCAATTTCTGTGTTTCATCGTCAATAAGAAGGTCCAATGGATACAGTAAACCTGCAGTGAAGCATAGGAATCTAAAACTGGACTCACAGTTGGGGGTCAAATCATTGATAGTTAGAGTGTCAGTCCTCTTATACTTAAGTCGGCATTGTGCCTTTTGTATTAAATTCAGATGCAATATCTGTGTTTCATCGTCAATGATAAGGTCCAAGGGATGCAGTAAACCTGAAGTGAAACATCGGAATCTAAAACTGGACTCACAGGAGGGATTCAAATCATTGATAGTTAGAGTGTCAGTCCGCTTGTACTTAAGTCGGCATTGTGCTTTTGAATTTAATACCGATGCAATTTCTGTGTTTCATCGTCAATTAGAAGGTCCAAGGGTTACAGTAAACCTGAAGAGTAGCATATGAATCTAAAACTGGACTCACAGGAGAGGTACAAATCATAGATAGTTAGATCGTTAGTCCTTTTGTACTTAAGTCGGCATTGTGCTTTTGTATTAAATTCGGATGCAATTTCTGTGTTTCATCGTCAATAAGAAGGTCCAAGGGATACAGTAAACCTGAAGTGAAGCATCGGAAACTAAAACTGGACTCACAGGAGAGGTTCAAACAAGAGATAGTTAGAGTGTCAGTCCTCTTGTACTTAAGTCGGCATTGTGTCTTTTGAATTTAATTCCGATGCTATTTCTGGGTTTCATCGTCAATAAGAAGGTCGAAGGGATACAGTAAACCTGAAGAGAAGCATCAGAATCCAAAACTGGACTCACAGGAGAGGTTCAAATCATAGAAAGTTAGATCGTTAGTCCTTTTGTACTTAAGTCGGCATTGTGCTTTGTATTAAATTTGGATGCAATTTCTGTGTTTCATCGTCAATAAGAAGGTCCAAGGGATACAGGAAAACCTGAAGTGAAGCATCGGAATCTGAAACTGGACTCACAGGAGGGGTTCAAATCATTGATAGGGTGTAAGTCCACTTATACTTAAGTCGGCATTGTGCCTTTTGTATTAAATTCAGGTGCAATTTCTGTGTTTCATCGTCAATAAGAGGGTCCAAGGGATACAGTAAACCTGATGTGAAGCATCGGAATCTAAAACTGGACTCACAGGAGGGGTTCAAATCATTGATAGTTAGAGTGTCACTCCTCTTATACTTAAGTCGGCATTGTGCCTTTTGTATTAAATTCGGATGCAATTTCTGTGTTTCGTCGTCAATAAGAAGGTCCAAGGGAAACAGTAAACCTGAAGTGAAGCATCGGAATCTAAAACTGGACTCACAGGAGGGGTTCAAATCATTGATAGTTAGAGTGTCAGTCCTCTTATACTTAAGTCGGCATTGTGCCTTTTGTATTAAATTCGGATGCAATTTCTGTGTTTCATCGTCAATAAGAAGGTCCAAGGGATACAGTTAACCTGAAGAGAAGCATCAGAATCTAAAACTGGACTCACAGGAGAGGTTCAAATCATAGAAGGTTAGATAGTTTGTCCTTTTGTACTTAAGTCGGCATTGTGCTTTTGTATTAAATTCGGATGCAATATCTGTGTTTCATCGTCAATAAGAAGGTCCAAGGGATACAGTAAAATTGAAATGAAGCATCGGAATCTAGAACTGGACTCACAGGAGGGGTTCAAATCTTTGATAATTAGAGTTTGAGTTCTCTTATACTTAAGTCAGCATTGTGCCTTTTGCATTAAATTCGGATGCAATTTCTGTGTTTCATCGTCAATAAGAAGGTCCAATGGATACAGTAAACCTGAAGTGAAGCATCGGAATATAAAACTGGACTCCTAGGAGGGGTTCAAATCATTGATAGCTAGAGTGTCAGTCCTCTTATACTTAAGTCGGCATTGTGCCTTTTGTATTAAATTCAGATGCAATATCTGGGTTTCATCGTCAATTAGAAGGTCCAAGGGATGCAGTAAACCTGAAGTGAAACATCGGAATCTAAAACTGGACTCACAGGAGGGGTTCAAATCATTGATAGTTCGAATGTCAGTCCGCTTGTACTTAAGTCGGCATTGTGCTTTGAATTTAATTCCGATGCAATTTCAGTGTTTCATCGTCATTAAGAAGGTCCAAAGGATACAGTAAACCTCAAGTGAAGCATCGGAATCTAAGACTGGACTCACAGGAGGGGTTCAAATCATTGATAGTTAGAGTGTCAGTCCTGTTATACCTAAGTCGTCATTGTGCCTTTTGTATTAAATTCGGATGCAATTTCTGTGTTTCATCATCAATGAGAAGGTCCAAGGGATGCAGTAAACCTGAAGTGAAACATCGGAATCTAAAACTGGACTCACAGGAGGGGTTCAAATCATTGATAGTTATAAAGTCAGTCCGCTTGTACTTAAGTCGGCATTGTGCTTTTGAATTTAATTCCGATGCAATTTCTGTGTTTCATCGTCATTAAGAAGGTCCAAAGGATACAGTAAACCTCAAGTGAAGCATCGGAATCTAAAACTGGACTCACAGGAGGGGTTCAGATCATTGATAGTTAGAGTGTCAGTCCTCTAATACTTAAGTCGGCAATGAACCTTTTGTATCATATTCGGATGCAATTTCTGTGTTTCATCGTCAATAAGAAGGTCCAAGGGATACAGAAAACCAGAAGTGAAGCATCGGAATCTAAAACTGGACTCACAGGAGGGGTTCAAATCATTGATAGGGTGTCAGTCCACTTATACTTAAGTCGGCATTGTGCCTTTTGTATGACAATCGGGTGCAATTTCTGTGTTTCATTGTCAATAAGAGGGTCCAAGGGATACAGTAAACCTGATGTGAAGCATCGGAATCTAAAACTGGACTCACAGGAGGGGTTCATATCATTGATAGTTAGAGTGTCAGTCATCTTATACTTATGTCGGCATTGTGCCTTTTGTATTAAATTCGGATGCAATTTCTGTGTTACATCGTCAATAAGAAGGTCCAATTGATACAGTAAACCTGAAGTGAAGCATCGGAATCTAAAACTGGACTCACTGGAGGGGTTCAAATCATTGATAGTTAGAATGTCAGTCCGCTTGTACTTAAGTCGGCATTGTGCTTTTGAATTTAATTCCGATGCAATTTCTGTGTTTCATCGTCATTAAGAAGGTCCAAAGGATACAGTAAACCTTAAGTGAAGCATCGGAATCTAAAACTGGACTCACAGGAGGGGTTCAGATCATTGATAGTTAGAGTGTCAGTCCTCTAATACTTAAGTCGGCAATTGAATTTAATTCCGATGCAATTTCTGTGTTTCATCGTCATTAAGAAGGTCCAAAGGATACAGTAAACCTCAAGTGAAGCATCGGAATCTAAGACTGGACTCACAGGAGGGGTTCATATCATTGATAGTTAGAGTGTCAGTCCTGTTATACCTAAGTCGTCACTGTGCCTTTTGTATTAAATTCGGATGCAATTTCTGTGTTTCATCATCAATAAGAAGGTCCAAGGGATACAGTAAACCTGAAGTGAAGCATCGGAATCTAAAACTGGACTCACAGGATTGGTTCAAATCATTGATAGGATGTCAGTCCACTTATACTTAAGTCGGCATTGTGCCTTTTGTATTAAATTCAGATGCAATATCTGTGTTTCATCGTCAATAAGAAGGTCCAAGGGATGCAGTAAACCTGAAGTGAAACATCGGAATCTAAAACTGGACTCACAGGAGGGGTTCAAATCATTGATAGTTAGAGTGTCAGTCCGCCTTTACTTAAGTCGGCATTGTGCTTTTGAATTTAATTCCGATGCAATTTCTGTGTTTCATCGTCATTAAGAAGGTCCAAAGGATACAGTAAACCTCAAGTGAAGCATCGGAATCTAAAACTGGACTCACAGGAGGGGTTCATATCATTGATAGTTAGAGTGTCAGTCCTCTTATACTTAAGTCGGCATTGTGCCTTTTGTATTAAATTCAGACGCAATATCTGTGTTTCATCGTCAATAAGAAGGTCCAAGGGATGCAGTAAACCTGAAGTGAAGCATCGGAATCTAAAACTGGACTCACAGGAGGGGTTCAAATCATTGATAGTTAGAGTGTCAGTCCTCTTGTACTTAAGTCGGCATTGTGCCTTTTGTATTAAATTCGGATGCAATTTCTGAGTTTCATCGTCAATAAGAAGGTCCAAGAGATACAGTAAACCTGAAGTGAAGCATCGGATCCAAACTGGACTCACAGGAGAGGTTCAAATCATAGAAAGAGAGAGTGTCAGTCCTCTTTTACTTATGTCGGCCTTTTGTATTAAATTCGGATGCAATTTCTGTGTTTCATCGTCAATAAGAAGGTCCAAGGGACACAGTAAACCTGAAGTGAAGCATCGGAATCTTAAACTGGACTCACAGGAGGGTTTCAGATCATTGATAGATAGAGTGTCAGTCCTCTTATACTTAAGTCGGCATTGTGCCTTTTGAATTTAATTCCGATGCAATTTCTGTATTTCATCGTCAATAAGACGGTACAAGAAATACAGTAAACCTGAAGTGAAGCATCGGAATCTAAAACTTGACTCACAGGAGAGGTTCAAATAATAGATAGTTAGAGTGTCAGTACTCTTGTACTTAAGTCGGCATTGTGCCTTTTGAATTTAATTCCGATGCAATTTCTGTGTTTCATCGTCAATAAGAAGGTCCAAGGGATACAGTAAACCTGAAGTGAAGCATCGGAATCTAAAATTGGACTCACAGGAGAGGTTCAAATCATAGATAGTTAGAGTGTCAGTCCTCTTGTACTTAAGTCGGCATTGTGTCTTTTGAATTTAATTCCGATGCAATTTCTGAGTTTCATCGTCAATAAGAAGTTCCAAGGGATACAGTAAACCTGAAGAGAAGCATCAGAATCTAAAACTGGACTCACAGGAGAGGTTCAAATCATAGAAAGTTAGATCGTTAGTCCTTTTGTACTTAAGTCGGCATTGTGCTTTTGTATTAAATTCGGATGCAATTTCGGTGTTTCATCGTCAATAAGAAGGTCCAAGGGATACAGTAAACCTGAAGTGAAGCATCGGAATCTAAAACTGGACTCACAGGAGAGGTTCAAACAATAGATAGTTAGAGTGTCAGTCCTCTTGTACTTAAGTCGGCATTGTGTCTTTTGAATTTAATTCCGATGCTATTTCTGGGTTTCATCGTCAATAAGAAGGTCGAAGGGATACAGTAAACCTGAAGAGAAGCATCAGAATCTAAAACTGGACTCACAGGAGAGGTTCAAATCATAGAAAGTTAGATCGTTAGTCCTTTTGTACTTAAGTCGGCATTGTGCTTTGTATTAAATTTGGATGCAATTTCAGTGTTTCATCGTCAATAAGAAGGTCCAAGGGATACAGAAAAACCTGAAGTGTAGCATCGGAATCTGAAACTGGACTCACAGGAGGGGTTCAAATCATTGATAGGGTGTAAGTCCACTTATACTTAAGTCGGCATTGTGCCTTTTGTATTAAATTCAGGTGCAATTTCTGTGTTTCATCGTCAATAAGAGGGTCCAAGGGATACAGTAAACCTGATGTGAAGCATCGGAATCTAAAACTGGACTCACAGGAGGGGTTCAAATCATTGATAGTTAGAGTGTCACTCCTCTTATACTTAAGTCGGCATTGTGCCTTTTGTATTAAATTCGGATGCAATTTCTGTGTTTCATCGTCAATAAGAAGGTCCAAGGGAAACAGTAAACCTGAAGTGAAGCATCGGAATCTAAAACTGGACTCACAGGAGGGGTTCAAATCATTGATAGTTAGAGTGTCAGTCCTCTTATACTTAAGTCGGCATTGTGCCTTTTGTATTAAATTCGGATGCAATTTCTGTGTTTCATCGTCAATAAGAAGGTCCAAGGGATACAGTTAACCTGAAGAGAAGCATCAGAATCTAAAACTGGACTCACAGGAGAGGTTCAAATCATAGAAGGTTAGATAGTTTGTCCTTTTGTACTTAAGTCGGCATTGTGCTTTTGTATTAAATTCGGATGCAATATCTGTGTTTCATCGTCAATAAGAAGGTCCAAGGGATACAGTAAACCTGAAGTGAAGCATCGGAATCTAGAACTGGACTCACAGGAGGGGTTCAAATCTTTGATAATTAGAGTTTGAGTTCTCTTATACTTAAGTCGGCATTGTGCCTTTTGCATTAAATTCGGATGCAATTTCTGTGTTTCATCGTCAATAAGAAGGTCCAATGGACACAGTAAACCTGAAGTGAAGCATCGGAATATAAAACTGGACTCCTAGGAGGGGTTCAAATCATTGATAGCTAGAGTGTCAGTCCTCTTATACTTAAGTCGGCATTGTGCCTTTTGTATTAAATTCAGATGCAATATCTGGGTTTCATCGTCAATTAGAAGGTCCAAGGGATGCAGTAAACCTGAAGTGAAACATCGGAATCTAAAACTGGACTCACAGGAGGGGTTCAAATCATTGATAGTTCGAATGTCAGTCCGCTTGTACTTAAGTCGGCATTGTGCTTTTGAATTTAATTCCGATGCAATTTCAGTGTTTCATCGTCATTAAGAAGGTCCAAAGGATACAGTAAACCTCAAGTGAAGCATCGGAATCTAAGACTGGACTCACAGGAGGGGTTCAAATCATTGATAGTTAGAGTGTCAGTCCTGTTATACCTAAGTCGTCATTGTGCCTTTTGTATTAAATTCGGATGCAATTTCTGTGTTTCATCATCAATAAGAAGGTCCAAGGATGCAGTAAACCTGAAGTGAAACATCGGAATCTAAAACTGGACTCACAGGAGGGGTTCAAATCATTGATAGTTATAAAGTCAGTCCGCTTGTACTTAAGTCGGCATTGTGCTTTTGAATTTAATTCCGATGCAATTTCTGTGTTTCATCGTCATTAAGAAGGTCCAAAGGATACAGTAAACCTCAAGTGAAGCATCGGAATCTAAAACTGGACTCACAGGAGGGGTTCAGATCATTGATAGTTAGAGTGTCAGTCCTCTAATACTTAAGTCGGCAATGAACCTTTTGTATCATATTCGGATGCAATTTCTGTGTTTCATCGTCAATAAGAAGGTCCAAGGGATACAGAAAACCAGAAGTGAAGCATCGGAATCTAAAACTGGACTCACAGGAGGGGTTCAAATCATTGATAGGGTGTCAGTCCACTTATACTTAAGTCGGCATTGTGCCTTTTGTATGACAATCGGGTGCAATTTCTGTGTTTCATTGTCAATAAGAGGGTCCAAGGGATACAGTAAACCTGATGTGAAGCATCGGAATCTAAAACTGGACTCACAGGAGGGGTTCATATCATTGATAGTTAGAGTGTCAGTCATCTTATACTTATGTCGGCATTGTGCCTTTTGTATTAAATTCGGATGCAATTTCTGTGTTACATCGTCAATAAGAAGGTCCAATTGATACAGTAAACCTGAAGTGAAGCATCGGAATCTAAAACTGGACTCACTGGAGGGGTTCAAATCATTGATAGTTAGAATGTCAGTCCGCTTGTACTTAAGTCGGCATTGTGCTTTTGAATTTAATTCCGATGCAATTTCTGTGTTTCATCGTCATTAAGAAGGTCCAAAGGATACAGTAAACCTCAAGTGAAGCATCGGAATCTAAGACTGGACTCACAGGAGGGGTTCATATCATTGATAGTTAGAGTGTCAGTCCTGTTATACGTAAGTCGTCACTGTGCCTTTTGTATTAAATTCGGATGCAATTTCTGTGTTTCATCATCAATAAGAAGGTCCAAGGGATACAGTAAACCTGAAGTGAAGCATCGGAATCTAAAACTGGACTCACAGGAGGGGTTCAAATCATTGATAGGATGTCAGTCCACTTATACTTAAGTCGGCATTGTGCCTTTTGTATTAAATTCAGATGCAATATCTGTGTTTCATCGTCAATACGAAGGTCCAAGGGATGCAGTAAACCTGAAGTGAAACATCGGAATCTAAAACTGGACTCACAGGAGGGGTTCAAATCATTGATAGTTAGAGTGTCAGTCCGCCTTTACTTAAGTCGGCATTGTGCTTTTGAATTTAGTTCCGATGCAATTTCTGTGTTTCATCGTCATTAAGAAGGTCCAAAGGATACAGTAAACCTCAAGTGAAGCATCGGAATCTAAAACTGGACTCACAGGAGGGGTTCATATCATTGATAGTTAGAGTGTCAGTCCTCTTATACTTAAGTCGGCATTGTGCCTTTTGTATTAAATTCAGACGCAATATCTGTGTTTCATCGTCAATAAGAAGGTCCAAGGGATGCAGTAAACCTGAAGTGAAGCATCGGAATCTAAAACTGGACTCACAGGAGGGGTTCAAATCATTGATAGTTAGAGTGTCAGTCCTCTTGTACTTAAGTCGGCATTGTGCCTTTTGTATTAAATTCGGATGCAATTTCTGAGTTTCATCGTCAATAAGAAGGTCCAAGAGATACAGTAAACCTGAAGTGAAGCATCGGATCCAAACTGGACTCACAGGAGAGGTTCAAATCATAGAAAGAGAGAGTGTCAGTCCTCTTTTACTTATGTCGGCCTTTTGTATTAAATTCGGATGCAATTTCTGTGTTTCATCGTCAATAAGAAGGTCCAAGGGACACAGTAAACCTGAAGTGAAGCATCGGAATCTTAAACTGGACTCACAGGAGGGTTTCAGATCATTGATAGATAGAGTGTCAGTCCTCTTATACTTAAGTCGGCATTGTGCCTTTTGAATTTAATTCCGATGCAATTTCTGTATTTCATCGTCAATAAGACGGTACAAGAAATACAGTAAACCTGAAGTGAAGCATCGGAATCTAAAACTTGACTCACAGGAGAGGTTCAAATAATAGATAGTTAGAGTGTCAGTACTCTTGTACTTAAGTCGGCATTGTGCCTTTTGAATTTAATTCCGATGCAATTTCTGTGTTTCATCGTCAATAAGAAGGTCCAAGGGATACAGTAAACCTGAAGTGAAGCATCGGAATCTAAAATTGGACTCACAGGAGAGGTTCAAATCATAGATAGTTAGAGTGTCAGTCCTCTTGTACTTAAGTCGGCATTGTGTCTTTTGAATTTAATTCCGATGCAATTTCTGAGTTTCATCGTCAATAAGAAGTTCCAAGGGATACAGTAAACCTGAAGAGAAGCATCAGAATCTAAAACTGGACTCACAGGAGAGGTTCAAATCATAGAAAGTTAGATCGTTAGTCCTTTTGTACTTAAGTCGGCATTGTGCTTTTGTATTAAATTCGGATGCAATTTCGGTGTTTCATCGTCAATAAGAAGGTCCAAGGGATACAGTAAACCTGAAGTGAAGCATCGGAATCTAAAACTGGACTCACAGGAGAGGTTCAAACAATAGATAGTTAGAGTGTCAGTCCTCTTGTACTTAAGTCGGCATTGTGTCTTTTGAATTTAATTCCGATGCTATTTCTGGGTTTCATCGTCAATAAGAAGGTCGAAGGGATACAGTAAACCTGAAGAGAAGCATCAGAATCTAAAACTGGACTCACAGGAGAGGTTCAAATCATAGAAAGTTAGATCGTTAGTCCTTTTGTACTTAAGTCGGCATTGTGCTTTGTATTAAATTTGGATGCAATTTCAGTGTTTCATCGTCAATAAGAAGGTCCAAGGGATACAGAAAAACCTGAAGTGTAGCATCGGAATCTGAAACTGGACTCACAGGAGGGGTTCAAATCATTGATAGGGTGTAAGTCCACTTATACTTAAGTCGGCATTGTGCCTTTTGTATTAAATTCAGGTGCAATTTCTGTGTTTCATCGTCAATAAGAGGGTCCAAGGGATACAGTAAACCTGATGTGAAGCATCGGAATCTAAAACTGGACTCACAGGAGGGGTTCAAATCATTGATAGTTAGAGTGTCACTCCTCTTATACTTAAGTCGGCATTGTGCCTTTTGTATTAAATTCGGATGCAATTTCTGTGTTTCATCGTCAATAAGAAGGTCCAAGGGAAACAGTAAACCTGAAGTGAAGCATCGGAATCTAAAACTGGACTCACAGGAGGGGTTCAAATCATTGATAGTTAGAGTGTCAGTCCTCTTATACTTAAGTCGGCATTGTGCCTTTTGTATTAAATTCGGATGCAATTTCTGTGTTTCATCGTCAATAAGAAGGTCCAAGGGATACAGTTAACCTGAAGAGAAGCATCAGAATCTAAAACTGGACTCACAGGAGAGGTTCAAATCATAGAAGGTTAGATAGTTTGTCCTTTTGTACTTAAGTCGGCATTGTGCTTTTGTATTAAATTCGGATGCAATATCTGTGTTTCATCGTCAATAAGAAGGTCCAAGGGATACAGTAAACCTGAAGTGAAGCATCGGAATCTAGAACTGGACTCACAGGAGGGGTTCAAATCTTTGATAATTAGAGTTTGAGTTCTCTTATACTTAAGTCGGCATTGTGCCTTTTGCATTAAATTCGGATGCAATTTCTGTGTTTCATCGTCAATAAGAAGGTCCAATGGACACAGTAAACCTGAAGTGAAGCATCGGAATATAAAACTGGACTCCTAGGAGGGGTTCAAATCATTGATAGCTAGAGTGTCAGTCCTCTTATACTTAAGTCGGCATTGTGCCTTTTGTATTAAATTCAGATGCAATATCTGGGTTTCATCGTCAATTAGAAGGTCCAAGGGATGCAGTAAACCTGAAGTGAAACATCGGAATCTAAAACTGGACTCACAGGAGGGGTTCAAATCATTGATAGTTCGAATGTCAGTCCGCTTGTACTTAAGTCGGCATTGTGCTTTTGAATTTAATTCCGATGCAATTTCAGTGTTTCATCGTCATTAAGAAGGTCCAAAGGATACAGTAAACCTCAAGTGAAGCATCGGAATCTAAGACTGGACTCACAGGAGGGGTTCAAATCATTGATAGTTAGAGTGTCAGTCCTGTTATACCTAAGTCGTCATTGTGCCTTTTGTATTAAATTCGGATGCAATTTCTGTGTTTCATCATCAATAAGAAGGTCCAAGGATGCAGTAAACCTGAAGTGAAACATCGGAATCTAAAACTGGACTCACAGGAGGGGTTCAAATCATTGATAGTTATAAAGTCAGTCCGCTTGTACTTAAGTCGGCATTGTGCTTTTGAATTTAATTCCGATGCAATTTCTGTGTTTCATCGTCATTAAGAAGGTCCAAAGGATACAGTAAACCTCAAGTGAAGCATCGGAATCTAAAACTGGACTCACAGGAGGGGTTCAGATCATTGATAGTTAGAGTGTCAGTCCTCTAATACTTAAGTCGGCAATGAACCTTTTGTATCATATTCGGATGCAATTTCTGTGTTTCATCGTCAATAAGAAGGTCCAAGGGATACAGAAAACCAGAAGTGAAGCATCGGAATCTAAAACTGGACTCACAGGAGGGGTTCAAATCATTGATAGGGTGTCAGTCCACTTATACTTAAGTCGGCATTGTGCCTTTTGTATGACAATCGGGTGCAATTTCTGTGTTTCATTGTCAATAAGAGGGTCCAAGGGATACAGTAAACCTGATGTGAAGCATCGGAATCTAAAACTGGACTCACAGGAGGGGTTCATATCATTGATAGTTAGAGTGTCAGTCATCTTATACTTATGTCGGCATTGTGCCTTTTGTATTAAATTCGGATGCAATTTCTGTGTTACATCGTCAATAAGAAGGTCCAATTGATACAGTAAACCTGAAGTGAAGCATCGGAATCTAAAACTGGACTCACTGGAGGGGTTCAAATCATTGATAGTTAGAATGTCAGTCCGCTTGTACTTAAGTCGGCATTGTGCTTTTGAATTTAATTCCGATGCAATTTCTGTGTTTCATCGTCATTAAGAAGGTCCAAAGGATACAGTAAACCTCAAGTGAAGCATCGGAATCTAAGACTGGACTCACAGGAGGGGTTCATATCATTGATAGTTAGAGTGTCAGTCCTGTTATACGTAAGTCGTCACTGTGCCTTTTGTATTAAATTCGGATGCAATTTCTGTGTTTCATCATCAATAAGAAGGTCCAAGGGATACAGTAAACCTGAAGTGAAGCATCGGAATCTAAAACTGGACTCACAGGAGGGGTTCAAATCATTGATAGGATGTCAGTCCACTTATACTTAAGTCGGCATTGTGCCTTTTGTATTAAATTCAGATGCAATATCTGTGTTTCATCGTCAATACGAAGGTCCAAGGGATGCAGTAAACCTGAAGTGAAACATCGGAATCTAAAACTGGACTCACAGGAGGGGTTCAAATCATTGATAGTTAGAGTGTCAGTCCGCCTTTACTTAAGTCGGCATTGTGCTTTTGAATTTAGTTCCGATGCAATTTCTGTGTTTCATCGTCATTAAGAAGGTCCAAAGGATACAGTAAACCTCAAGTGAAGCATCGGAATCTAAAACTGGACTCACAGGAGGGGTTCATATCATTGATAGTTAGAGTGTCAGTCCTCTTATACTTAAGTCGGCATTGTGCCTTTTGTATTAAATTCAGACGCAATATCTGTGTTTCATCGTCAATAAGAAGGTCCAAGGGATGCAGTAAACCTGAAGTGAAGCATCGGAATCTAAAACTGGACTCACAGGAGGGGTTCAAATCATTGATAGTTAGAGTGTCAGTCCTCTTGTACTTAAGTCGGCATTGTGCCTTTTGTATTAAATTCGGATGCAATTTCTGAGTTTCATCGTCAATAAGAAGGTCCAAGAGATACAGTAAACCTGAAGTGAAGCATCGGATCCAAACTGGACTCACAGGAGAGGTTCAAATCATAGAAAGAGAGAGTGTCAGTCCTCTTTTACTTATGTCGGCCTTTTGTATTAAATTCGGATGCAATTTCTGTGTTTCATCGTCAATAAGAAGGTCCAAGGGACACAGTAAACCTGAAGTGAAGCATCGGAATCTTAAACTGGACTCACAGGAGGGTTTCAGATCATTGATAGATAGAGTGTCAGTCCTCTTATACTTAAGTCGGCATTGTGCCTTTTGAATTTAATTCCGATGCAATTTCTGTATTTCATCGTCAATAAGACGGTACAAGAAATACAGTAAACCTGAACTGAAGCATCGGAATCTAAAACTTGACTCACAGGAGAGGTTCAAATAATAGATAGTTAGAGTGTCAGTACTCTTGTACTTAAGTCGGCATTGTGCCTTTTGAATTTAATTCCGATGCAATTTCTGTGTTTCATCGTCAATAAGAAGGTCCAAGGGATACAGTAAACCAGAAGTGAAGCATCGGAATCTAAAATTGGACTCACAGGAGAGGTTCAAATCATAGATAGTTAGAGTGTCAGTCCTCTTGTACTTAAGTCGGCATTGTGTCTTTTGAAATTAATTCCGATGCAATTTCTGAGTTTCATCGTAAATAAGAAGGTCCAAGGGATACAGTAAACCTGAAGAGAAGCATCAGAATCTAAAACTGGACTCACAGGAGAGGTTCAAATCATAGAAAGTTAGATCGTTAGTCCTTTTGTACTTAAGTCGGCATTGTGCTTTTGTATTAAATTCGGATGCAATTTCTGTGTTTCATCGTCAATAAGAAGGTCCAAGGGATACAGTAAACCTGAAGTGAAGCATCGGAATCTAAAACTGGACTCACAGGAGGGGTTCAAATCATTGATAGTTAGAGTGTCAGTCCTCTTATACTTAAGTCGGCATTGTGCCTTTTGTATTAAATTCGGATGCAATTTCTGTGTTTCATCGTCAATAAGAAGGTCCAATGGATACAGTAAACCTGCAGTGAAGCATAGGAATCTAAAACTGGACTCACAGTAGGGGTTCAAATCATTGATAGTTAGAGTGTCAGTCCTCTTATACCTAAGTCGGCATTGTGCCTTTTGTATTAAATTCAGATGCAATATCTGTGTTTCATCGTCAATGATAAGGTCCAAGGGATGCAGTAAACCTGAAGTGAAACATCGGAATCTGAAACTGGACTCACAGGAGGGATTCAAATCATTGATAGTTAGAGTGTCAGTCCGCTTGTACTTAAGTCGGCATTGTGCTTTTGAATTTAATACCCATGCAATTTCTGTGTTTCATCGTCAACAAGAAGGTCCAAGGGTTACAGTAAACCTGAAGAGAAGCATCAGAATCTAAAACTTGACTCACAGGAGAAGTTCAAATCATAGAAAGTTAGATCGTTAGTCCCTTTGTACTTAAGTCGTCATTGTGCTTTTGTATTAAATTCGGATGCAATTTCTGTGTTTCATCGTCAATAAGAAGGTCCAAGGGATACAGTAAAACGAAGTAAGCATCGGAATCAAAATTGGACCCACAGGAGGTTTTCATATCATTGAGAGTTAGAGTGTCAGTCCTCTTATACTTAAGTCGGCATATTGCCTTTTGTATTAAATTCGGATGCAATTTCTGTGTTTCATCGTCAATAAGGAGGTCCAAGGGATACAGTAAAACTGATAAGAAGCATCGGAATCTAAAACTGGACTCACTGGAGAGGTTCAAATCATAGAATGTGAGAGTGCCAGTCCTATTTTTCTTATGTCGGCATTGTGCCATTTGAATTAAATTCCGATGCAATTTCTGTGTTTCATCGTCAATAAGAAGGTGCAAGGTATACAGTAAACCTGAAGTTAAGCATCGGAAGCTAAAACTGGACTCACAGGACAGGTTCAAATCACGGAAAGAGAGAGTGTCAGGCCTCTTTTAATTTAGTCGGCATTGTGCCTTTTGTATTTAATTCCGTTGCAATTTCTGTGTTTCATCGTCAATAAGAAGGTGCAAGGTATACAGTAAACCTGAATTGAACCATCGGAATCTAAAACTGGACTCACGGGAGAGGTTCAAATCATAGAAAGAGAGAGTGTCAGTCCTCTTTTACTTAAGTCCTCATTGTGCCTTTTGTATTAAATCCGGATGCATATTCTGTGTTTCATCGTCAATAAGAAGGTCCAAGGGATACAGTAAACCTGAAGTGAAGCATCGGAATCTTAAACTGGACTCACAAGAGTGGTCCAAATCATAGAAAGGGAGAGTGTCAGTCCACTTGTACTTAAGTCGGCATTGTGCCTTTTGTATTAAATTCGGATGCAATTTCTGTGTTTCATCGTCAATTAGAAGGTCCAAGGGATACAGTACACCTGAAGTGAAGCATCGGAATCTAAAATTGGACTCACAGGAGAGGTTCAAATCATAGATAGTTAGAGTGTCAGTCCTCTTGTACTTAAGTCGGCATTGTGCCTTTTGTATTAATTTCGGATGCAATTTCTATGTTTCATCGTGAATAAGAAAGTCCAAGGGATACATTAAACCTGAAGTGAAGCATCGGAATCTGAAACTGGACTCACAGGAGAGGTTCAAATCATTGAAAGTTTGAGTGTCAGTTCTCTTGTACTTAAGTCGGCATTGTGCCTTTTGTATTAAATTCGGATTGCAATTTCTGTGTTTCATCGTCAATGAGAAGGTCCAAGGTATACAGTAAAACTGAAGTGAAGCATCGGAATCTAAAACTGGACTCACAGGAGAGGTTCAAATCCTAGAAAGTTAGAGTGTCAGTCCTCTTGTACTTAAGATGGCATTGTGCCTTTTGAATTTCATTCCGATGCAATTTCTGTGCTTCATCGTCAATAAGAAGGTCCAAGGGATACAGTGAACCTGAAGTGAAGCATCGGAATCTAAAACTGGACTCACAGGAGACGTTCAAGTCATAGAAACAGAGAGTGTCAGTCCACTTGTACTTAAGTCGGCATTGTGCCTTTTGTATTATATTCGGATGCAATTTGTGTATTTCATCGTCACTAAGAAGGTCCAAGGGATGCAGTAAACCTGAAGTGATGCATCGGAATCTAAAACTGGACTCACAGGAGAGGTTCAAATCATAGAAAGTGAGAGTGTCAGTCCTCTTGTACTTAGGTCGGTATTGTGCCTTTTGTATTAAGTTCGGATGCAATTTCTGTGTTTCAGCGTCAATAAGAAGATGCAAGGTATACAGTTAACCTGAGGTGAAGCATCAGAATCTAAAACTGGACTCACAGGAGACGATCATATCATAGAAAGAGAGAGTGTCATTCCTCTTTTACTTAATTCGGCTTTGTGCCTTTTGCATTAAATCCGAATGCAATTTCTGTGTACCATCGTCAATAAGAAGGTCCAAGGGATACAGTAAACCTGAAGTGAAGCATCGGAATCTAAAACTGGACTCACAGGAGAGGTCCAAATCATATAAAGGGAGAGTGTCAGTCCTCTTGTACTTACGTCGGCAATGTGCCTTTTGTATTAAATTCAGATGCAATTTCTGTGTTTCGTCGTCAATAAGAAGGTGCAAGGTATACAGTAAACCTGAAGTGAAGCATCGGAATCTAAAACTGGACTCACAGGAGGGGTTCAAATCATAGAAACTTAGTGTGTCAGTCCTCTTGTACTTAAGTCGGCATTGTGATTTTTGAAGATAATTCCGATGCAATTTCTGTGTTTCATCGTCAATAAGAAGGTGCAAGGTATACAGTAAACCTGAAGTGATGCATCGGAATCTAAAACTGGACTCACAGGAGAGGTTCAAGTCATAGAATGAGAGAGTGTCAGTCCTCTTGTACTTAGGTCGGTATTGTGCCTTTTGTATTAAATTCCGATGTAATTTCTGTGTTTCATCATCAATAAGAAGGTGCAAGGTATACAGTAAACCTGAAGTGACGCATCGGAATCTAAAACTGGACTCACAGGAGAGGTTCAAATCATAGAAAATGAGAGTGTCAGTCCTCTTTTACTTAAGTCGGCATTGTGCTTTTGTATTAAATTCAGATGCAATTTCTGTGTTTTTTCGTCAATAAGAAGGTCCAAGGGATACAGTAAACCTGAAGAGAGGCATCGGAATCTAAAACTGGACTCACTGGAGAGGTTCAAATCATCGAAAGAGAGAGTGACAGTCCTCTTTTACTTAAGTCGGCATTGTGACTTTTGTATTAAATTCGGATGCAATTTGTGTGTTTCATCGTCAATAAGAAGGTGCAAGGTACACAGTAAACCTAAAGTGAAGCATCGGAATCTGAAACTGGACTCACAGGAGAGGTTCAAATCATAGAAAACTAGAGTTTCAATCCTCTTGTACTTAAGTCGGCATTGTGGCTTTTGTATTAATTTCGGATGCAATTTCTGTATTTCATCGTCAACAAGAAGGTCCAAGGGATACAGTAAACCTGAAGTGAAGCATCAGACTCTAAAACTGGACTCACAGGACAGGTTCAAATCATGGAAAGAGAGAGTGTCAGGACTCTTTAAATTTAGTCGGCATTGTGCCTTTTGTATTAAATTCCGCTGCAATTTCTGTGATTCATCGTCAATAAGAAGGTGCAAGGTATACAGTAAACCTAAAGTGAAGCATCGGAATCTGAAACTGGACTCACGGGAGAGGTTCAAATCATAGAAAGAGAGAGTGTCAGTCCTCTTTTACTTAAGTCGGCATTGTGCCTTTTGTATTAAATCCGGATGCAATTTCTGTGTTTCATTGACAATAAGAAGGTCCAAGGGATACAGTAAACCTGAAATGAAGCATCGGTATCTAAAACTGGATTCACAGGAGTGGTCCAAATCATGGAAAGGGAGAGTGTCAGTCCTCTTGTACTTACGTCGGCATTGTGCATATTGTATAAATTCAGATGCAATTTCTGTGTTCCATCGTCAATAAGAAGGTGCAAGGTATACTGTAAACCTGAAGTGAAGCATCGGAATCTAAAACTGGACTCGCAGGAGAGGTTCAAATCATAGAAAGTGAGAGAGTCAGTCCTCTTGTACTTAAGTCGGCATTGTGCCTTTTGTATTAAATTCGGATGCAATTTCTGTGTTTCATCGTCAATTAGAAGGTCCAAGGGATACAGTACACCTGAAGTGAAGCATCGGAATCTAAAACTGGACTCACAGGAGAGGTTCAAATCATTGATAGTTAGAGTGTCAGTCCTCTTGTACTTAAGTCGGTATTGTGATTTTTGAATTTAATTCCGATGCAATTTCTGTGTTTCATCGTCAATAAGGAGGTCCAAGGGATACAGGAAACCTGAAGTGAACCATCGGAATCCAAAACTGGACTCACAGGAGAGGTTCAAATCATTGAAAGTTAGAGTGTCAGTCCGATTGTACTTAAGTCGATATGGTGCCTTTTGTATTAAATTCGGATGCAATTTCTGTGTTTCATCGTCAATAAGAAGGTCCAAGGCGTACAGTAAACCTGAAGTGAAGCATCGGAATCTAAAACAGGACTCACAGGAGGGGTCCAAATCATTGATAGTTAGAGTGTCAGTCCTCTTGGACTTAAGTCGGCATTGTGCCTTTTGAATTTAATTCCGATGCAATATCTGTTTTTCATCGTCAATAAGAAGGTCCAAGGGATACAGTAAACCTGAAGTGAAGCATCGAAATCTACAACTAGACTCACAGGAGAGGTTCAAATCATAGATAGTTAGAGTGTCAGTCCTCTTGTACTTAAGTCGGCAATGTGCCTTTTGAATTTAATTCCGATGCAATTTCTGTGTTTCATCGTCAATAAGAAGGTCCAAGGGATACAGTAAACCTGAAGTGAAGCATCGGAATCTAAAACTGGACTCACACGAGGGGTTCAAATCACAGATAGTTAGAGTGTCAGTCCACTTGTACTTAAGTCAACATTGTGCATTTTGAATTTAATTCCGGTGCCATTTCGGTGTTTCATCGTCAATAAGAAGGTCCAAGGGATACAGTAAACCTGAAGTGAAGCATCGGAATCTAAAACTGGACTCACAGGGGAGGTTCAAATCATAGATAGCGAGAGTGTCAGTCCTCTTGTACTTAAGTCGGCATTGTGTCTTATGAATTAAGTTCCGATGCAATTTCTCTGTTTCATCGTCTATAAGCAGGTCCAAGGGAAACAGTAAACCTGAAGTGAAGCATCGGAATCTAAAACTGGACTCACAGGAGAGGTTCAAATCATTGATAGTTAGAGTCTCAGTCCTCTTATACTTAAGTCGGCATTGTTCCTCTTGTATTAAATTCGGATGCAATTTCTGTGTTTCATCGTCAATAAGAAGGTCCAAGGGATACAGTAAACCTGAAGTGAAGCATCGGAATCTAAAACTGGACTCACAGGAGGGGTTCAAATCATTGTTACTTAGAGAGTCAGTCCTCTTATACTTAAGTGGGCATTGGGCCTTTTGTATCAAATTCGGATGCCATTTCTGTGTTTCATCGTCAATAAGAACGTCCAATGGATCCAGTAAACCTGACGTGAAGCATCGGAATCTATAACTGGACTCACATGAGGGTTTCAAATCATAGATAGTTAGAGTGTCAGTCCTCTTGTACTTATGTCGGCATTGTGTATTTTGAAATTAACTCCGATGCAATTTCTGTGTTTCATCGTCAATAAGAAAGTCAATGGATACAATAAACCTGAAGTGAAGCATCGGAATCTAAAACTGGACTCACAGGTGGGGTTCAAATCATTGATAGTTAGAGTGTCAGTCCTCTTCCACTTAAGTCGGCATTGTGCCTTCTGTATTAAATTCGGATGCAATTTCTGTGATTCATCGTCAATAAGAAGGTGCAAGGTATACAGTAAACCTGAAGTGAAGCATTGGAATCTAAAACTGGACTCACAGGAGAGGTTCAAATCATAGAAAGAGAGAGTGTCAGTCCTCTTTTACTTAAATCGGCATTGTGCCTTTTGTATTAAATCCGGATGCAATTTCTGTGTTTCATCGACAATAAGAAGGTCCAAGGGATACAGTAAACCTGAAGTGAAGCATCGGTATCTAAAACTGGACTCACAGGAATGGTCCAAATCATGGAAAGGGAGAGTGTCAGTCCTCTTGTACTTACGTCGGCATTGTGCATATTGTATAAATTCAGATGCAATTTCTGTGTTCCATCGTCAATAAGAAGGTGCAAGGTATACAGTAAACCTGAAGTGAAGCATCGGAATCTAAAACTGGACTCGCAGGAGAGGATCAAATCATAGAAAGTGAGAGAGTCAGTCCTCTTGTACTTAAGTCGGCATTGTGCATTTTGTATTAAATTCGGATGCAATTTCTGTGTTTCGTCGTCAATTAGAAGGTCCAAGGGATACAGTACACCTGAAGTGAAGCATCGGAATCTAAAACTGGACTCACAGGAGAGGTTCAAATCATTGATAGTTAGAGTGTCAGTCCTCTTGTACTCAAGTCAACATTGTGCATTTGGAATTTAATTCCGGTGCAATTTCGGTGTTTCATCGTCAATAAGAAGGTCCAAGGGATACAGTAAACCTGAAGTGAACCATCGGAATCTAAAACTGGACTCACAGGAGGGGTTCAAATCATACATAGTTAGAGTGTCAGTCCTTTTATATTTAAGTCGGCATTGTGACTTTTGTATTAAATTCGGATGCAATTTCTGTGTTTCATCGTCAATAAGAAGGTCAAAGGGATACAGTAAACCCGAAGTGAAACATCGGAATCTGAAACTGGACCCACAGGAGGCGTTCAAATCATAGATTGTTAAAGTGTCCGTCCTCTTATACTTATGTCGGCATTGTGCCTTTTGTATTAAATTCAGATGCAATTCCTGTGTTTCATCGTCAATAAGAAGGTCCAAGGGATACAGTAAACCTGAAGTGAAGCATCGGAATCTGAAACTGGACCCACAGGAGGCGTTCAAATCATAGATTGTTAAAGTGTCCGTCCTCTTATATTTATATCGGCATTGTGCCTTTTGTATTAAATTCAGATGCAATTCCTGTGTTTCATCGTCAATAAGAAGGTCCAAGGGATACAGTAAACCTGAAGTGAAGCATCGGAATCTAAAACTGGACTCACAGGTGGGGTTCATATCATTGATAGTTAGAGTGTCAGTCCTCTTCCACTTAAGTCGGCATTGTGCCTTCTGTATTAAATTCGGATGCAATATCTGTGTTTCATCGTTAATAAGAAGGGCCAAGGTATACTGTAAACCTGAAGTGAAGCATCGGAATCTAAAACTGGACTCACAGGAGGGGTTCAAACCATTGACAGTTAGAGTGTCAGTCCTCTTATACTTAAGTCGGCATTGTGCCTTTTGTATTAAATTCGGATGCAATTTCTGTGTTTCATCGTCAATAAGAAGGTCCAAGGGGTACAGTAAACCTGAAGTGAAGCATCGGAAACTAAAACAGGACTCACAGGAGGGGTCCAAATCATTGATAGTTAGAGTGTCAGTCCTCTTGTACTTAAGTCGGCATTGTGTCTTTTGAAATTAATTCCGATGCAATTTCTGTGTATCATCGTCAATAAGAATGTCAATGGATACAGTAAACCTGAAGTGAAGCATCGGAATCTAAAACTGGACTCACAGGAGTGTTTCAAATCATTGATAGTTAGTCAGTCCTCTTGTACTTATGTCGGCATTGTGTCTTTTGATTTTAATCCGATGCAATTTCTGTGTCTCATCGTCAATAAAAAGGTCCAATGGATGCAGTTAACCTGAAGTGAAGCATTGGAATCTAAAACTGGACTTTTGGGAGAGGTTCAAATCATAGATAGTTAGAGTGTCAGTCCTATTGTACTTAAGTCGGCATTGTGTCTTTTGAATTTAATTCCGATACAATTTCTGTGTTTCATCGTCAATATGAAGGTCCAATGGATACAGTAAACCTGATGTGAAGCATCGGAATCTAAAATTGGACTCACAGGAGGGGTTCAAATCATTGATAGTTAGAGTGTCAGTCCTCTTATACGTAAGTCGGCATTGTGCCTTTTGTATTAAATTCGGATGCAATTTCTGTGTTTCATCGTCAATAAGAAAGTCCAAGGGATACAGTAAACCTGAAGTGAAGCATCGGAATCTAACACTCAACTCACAGGAGGGGTTCAAATCATTGATAGTTAGAGTGTCGGTAGTCTTATACTTAAGTCGGCATTGTGCTTTTGTATTAATTTCGGATGCAATTTCTGTGTTTCATCATCAATAAGAAGGTCCAAGGGATACAGTAAACCCGAAGTGAAGCATCGGAATCTGATACTGGACCCACAGGAGGCGTTCAAATCATAGATTGTTAAAGTGTCCGTCCTCTTATATTTAAGTCGGCATTGTGCCTTTTGTATTAAATTCAGATGCAATTCCTGTGTATCATCGTCAATAAGAAGGTCCAAGGGATACAGTTAAACTGAAGTGAAGCATCGGAATCTAAAACTGGACTCACAGGTGGGGTTCATATCATTGATAGTTAGAGTGTCAGTCCTCTTCCACTTAAGTCGGCATTGTGCCTTCTGTATTAAATTCGGATGCAATATCTGTGTTTCATCGTTAATAAGAAGGGCCAAGGTATACTGTAAACCTGAAGTGAAGCATCGGAATCTAAAACTGGACTCACAGGAGGGGTTTACATCATTGACAGTTAGAGTGTCAGTCCTCTTATACTTAAGTCGGCATTGTGCCTTTTGTATTAAATTCGGATGCAATTTCTGTGTTTCATCGTCAATAAGAAGGTCCAAGGGATACAGTAAACCTGAAGTGCACCATCGGAATCTAAAACTGGACTCACAGCAGGGGTTCAAATCATTGATAGTTGGAGTGTCAGTCCTCTTGTACTTAAGTCGGCATTGTGCCATTTGAATTTAATTCCGATGCAATTTCTGTTTTTCATCGTCAATAAGAAGGTCCAAGGGATACAGTAAACCTGAAGTGAAGCATCGGAATCTAAAACTGGACTCACAGGAGCGGTTCAAATCATAGATAGTTAGAGTGTCAGTCCTCTTCTACTTAAGTCGGCATTGTGCCTTTTGAATCTAATTCCGATGCAATTTCTGTGTTTCATCGTCAATAAGAACGTCCAAGGGATACAGTCAACCTGAAGAGAAGCATCGGAATCTAAAATTGGACTCACAGGAGAGGTTCAAATCATAGAAATTGAGAGTGTCAGCCCTCTTGTACTTAAGTCGGCATTGTGCCTTTTGTATTAGATTCAAACGCAATTTCTGTGTTTCATCGTCAATAAGAAGGTGCAAGGTACACAGTAAACCTAAAGTAAAGCATCGGAATCTAAAACTGGACTCACAGGAGAGGTTCAAATCATGGAAAACTATAGTTTCAATCCTCTTGTACTTAAGTCGGCTTTGTGGCTTTTGTATTAATTTCGGATGCAATTTCTGTGTTTCATCGTCAACAAGAAGGTCCAAGGGATACAGTAAACCTGAAGTGAAGCATCGGAATCTAAAACTGGACTCACGGGAGAGGTTCAAATCATAGAAAGTGAGAGTGTCAGTCCTCTTTTCTCTTAAGTCGGCATTGTGCCTTTTGTATTAAATCCGGATGCAATTTCTGTGTTTCATCGACAATAAGAAGGTCCAAGGGATACAGTAAACCTGAAGTGAAGCATCGGTATCTAAAACTGCACTCACAGGAGTGGTCCAAATCATGGAAAGGGAGAGTGTCAGTCCTCTTGTACTTACGTCGGCATTGTGCATATTGTATAAATTCAGATGCAATTTCTGCGTTCCATCGTCAATAAGAAGGTGCAAGGTATACAGTAAACCTGAAGTGAAGCATCGGAATCTAAAACTGGACTCGCAAGAGAGGATCAAATCATAGAAAGTGAGAGAGTCAGTCCTCTTGTACTTAAGTCGGCATTGTGCCTTTTGTATTAAATTCGGTTGCAATTTCTGTGTTTCATCGTCAATTAGAAGGTCCAAGGGATACAGTACACCTGAGGTGAAGCATCGGAATCTAAAACTGGACTCACAGGAGAGGTTCAAATCAATGATAGTTAGACTGTCAGTCCTCTTGTACTTAAGTCGGCATTGTGATTTATGAATTTAATTCCGATGCAATATCTGTGTTTCATCGGCAATAAGAAGGTCCAAGGGATACAGTAAACCTGAAGTGAACCATCGGAATCTAAAACTGGACTCACAGGAGGGGTTCAAATCATAGATAGTTAGAGTGTCAGTCCTTTTATATTTAGGTCGGCATTGTGCCGTTTGTATTAAATTCGGATGCAATTTCTGTGTTTAATCGTCAATAAGAAGGTCAAAGGTATACAGTAAACATGAAGTGAAGCATCGGAATCTAAAACAGGACTCACAGGAGGGGTCCAAATCATTGATAGTTAGAGTGTCAGTCCCCTTGTACTTACGTCGGCATTGTGCCATTTGAATTTAATTCCGATGCAATATCTGTTTTTCATCGTCAATAAGAAGGTCCAAGGGTGCAGTAAACCTGAAGTGAAGCATCGGAATCTACAACTACCCTCACAGGAGAGGTTCAAATCATAGATAGTTAGAGTGTTAGTCCTCTTGTACTTAAGTCGACAATGTGCCTTTTGAATTTAATTCCGATGCAAGTTCTGTGTTTCATCGTCAATAAGAAGGTCCAAGGGATACAGTAAACCTGAAGTGAAGCATCGGAATCTAAAACTGGACTCACAGGAGGGTTTCAAATCAAAGATAGTTAGAGTGTCAGTCCACTTGTACTTAAGTCAACATTGTGCATTTTGAATTTAATTCCGGTGCAATTTCGGTGTTTCATCGTCAATAAGAAGGTCCAAGGGATACAGTAAACCTGAAGTGAAGCATCGGAATTTAAAACTGGACTCACAGGGGAGGTTCAAATCATAGATAGTGAGAGTGTCAGTCCTCTTGTACTTAAGTCGGCATTGTGTCTTATGAATTAAGTTCCGAAGCAATTTCTCTGTTTCATCGTCTATAAGCAGGTCCAAGGGATCCAGTAAACCTAAAGAGAAGCATCGGAATCCAAAACTGGACTCACAGGAGTGGTTCAAATCATTGATAGTTAGAGTCTCAGTCCTCTTATACTTAAGTCGGCATTGTTCCTTTTGTATTAAATTGGGATGCAATTTCTGTGTTTCATCGTCAATGAGAAGGTCAAAGGATACAGTAAACCTGAAGTGAAGCATCGGAATCTAAAACTGGGCTCACAGGAGGGGTTCAAATCATTGTTACTTAAAGAGTCAGTCCTCTTAAACTTAAGTCGGCATTGGGCCTTTTGTATCAAATCCGGATGCCATTTCTGTGTTGCATCGTCAATATGAACGTCCAATGGATCCAGTAAACCTGAAGTGAAGCATCGGAATCTATAACTGGACTCACACGAGGGGTTCAAATCATAGATTGTTAGAGTGTCAGTCCTCATGTACTTAAGTCGGCATTGTGTCTTTTGAAATTAATTCCGATGCAATTTCTGTGTATCATCGTCAATAAGAATGTCAATGGATACAGTAAACCTGAAGTGAAGCATCGGAATCTAAAACTGGACTCACAGGAGTGTTTCAAATCATTGATAGTTAGTCAGTCATCTTGTACTTAAGTCGGCATTGTGTCTTTTGATTTTAATCCGATGCAATTTCTGTGTCTCATCGTCAATAAAAAGGTCCAATGGATGCAGTAAACCAGAAGTGAAGCATTGGAATCTAAAACTGGACTTTTGGGAGAGGTTCAAATCATAGATAGTTAGAGTGTCAGTCCTATTGTACTTAAGTCGGCATTGTGTCTTTTGAATTTAATTCCGATACAATTTCTGTGTTTCATCGTCAATATGAAGGTCCAATGGATACAGTAAACCTGATGTGAAGCATCGGAATCTAAAATTGGACTCACAGGAGGGGTTCAAATCATTGATAGTTAGAGTGTCAGTCCTCTTATACGTAAGTCGGCATTGTGCCTTTTGTATTAAATTCGGATGCAATTTCTGTGTTTCATCGTCAATAAGAAAGTCCAAGGGATACAGTAAACCTGAAGCGAAGCATCGGAATCTAACACTCAACTCACAGGAGGGGTTCAAGTCATTGATAGTTAGAGTGTCGGTAGTCTTATACTTAAGTCGGCATTGTGCCTTTTGTATTAAATTCGGATAAAATTTCTGTGTTTCATCGTCATTTAGAAGGTCCAAGTTATACAGTAAACCTTAAGTGAAGCATCGGAATCTAAAACTGGACTCAAAGGAGGGGTTCAAATCATTGATAGTTAGAGTGTCAGTCCTCTTATACTTAAGTCGGCATTGTGCCTTTTGTATTAAATTCGGATGCAATTTCTGTGTTTCATCATCAATAAGAAGGTCCAAGGGATACAGTAAACCTGAAGCGAAGCATCGGAATCTGATACTGGACCCACAGGAGGGGTTCAAATCATAGATTGTTAAAGTGTCCGTCCTCTTATATTTAAGTCGGCATTGTGCCTTTTGTATTAAATTCGGATGCAATTCTTGTGTTTCATCGTCAATAAGATGGCCCAAGGGATACAGTAAACCTGAAGTGAAGCATCGGAATCTAAAACTGGAATCACAGCAGGGGTTCAAATCATTGATAGTTAGAGTGTCAGTCCTCTTGTACTTATGTCGTCATTGTGCCTTTTGAATTTAATTCCGATGCAATTTCTGTTTTTCATCGTCAATAAGACGGTCCAAGGGATACAGTAAACCTGAAGTGAAGCATCGGAATCTAAAACTGGACTCACAGGAGAGGTTCAAATCATAGATAGAGTGTCAGTCCTCTTCTACTTAAGTCGGCATTGTGCTTTTTGAATCGAATTCCGATGCAATTTCTGTGTTTCATCGTCAATAAGAACGTCCAAGGGATACAGTCAACCTGAAGAGAAGCATCGGAATCTAAAATTGGACTCACAGGAGAGGTTCAAATCATAGAAAGTTAGATTGTCAGTCATTTTGTACTTAAGTCGGCATTGTGCCTTTTGTATTATATTCGGATGCAATTTCTGTGTTTCATCGTCAATAAGAAGGTCCAAGGGATTCCGTAAACCTGAAGTGAAGCATCGGAATCTAAAACTGGACTCACAGGAGAGGTTTAAATCATTGATAGTTAGAGTGTTAGTCCCCTTATACTTAAGTCGGCATTGTGCCTTTTGTATCAAATTCGGATGCAATTTCTGTGTTTCATCGTCAATAAGAAGGTCCAAGAGATACAGTGAACCTGAAGCGAAGCATCGGAATCTAAAACTGGACTCACAGGAGGGGTTCAAATCATTGATAGTTAGAGTGTCAGTCCTCTTGTGCTTAAGTCGGCATTGTGCCTTTTGAATTTAATTCCGTAGCAATTTCTGTGATTCATCGTTAATATGAACGTTCAAGGGATACAGTAAACCTGAAGAGAAGCACCGGAATCTAAAACTGGACTCACAGGAGAGGTTCAAAACATAGGAAGTTAGATTGTCAGTCGTTTTGTACTTAAGACGGCATTGTGCCTGTTGTAGCAAATTCGGATGCAATTTCTGAGTTTCATCGTCAATAACAATGTCCAAGGGATACAGTAAACCTGAAGTGAAGCATCGGAGTCTAACACTCAACTCACAGGAGGGGTTCAAATCATTGATAGTTAGAGTGTCGGTAGTCTTATACTTAAGTCGGCATTGTGCTTTTGTATTAAATTCGGATGCAATTTCTGTGTTCCATCGTCAATAAGAAGGTCCAAGTTATACAGTAAGCCTAAAGTGAACCATCGGAATCTAAAACTGGACTCACAGGTGGGGTTCAAATCATTGACAGTTAGAGTGTCAGTCCTCTTATACTTAAGTCGGCATTGTGCCTTTTGTATTAAATTCGGATAAAATTTCTGTGTGTCATCGTCATTTAGAAGGTCCAAGTTATACAGTAAACCTTAAGTGAAGCATCGGAATCTAAAACTGGGCTCAAAGGAGGGGTTCAAATCATTGATAGTTAGAGTGTCAGTCCTCTTATACTTAAGTCGGCATTGCGCCTTTTGTATTAAATTCGGATGCAATTTCTGTGTTTCATCATCAATAAGAAGGTCCAAGGGATACAGTAAACCTGAAGTGAAGCATCGGAATCTGATACTGGACCCACAGGAGGGGTTCATATCATAGATTATTAAGTCTCCGTCCTCTTATATTTAAGTCGGCATTGTGCCTTTTGTATTAAATTCGGATGCAATTCCTGTGTTTCATCGTCAATAAGAGGGTCCAAGGTATTCAGTAAACCTGAAGTGAAGCATCGGAATCTAAAACTGGACTCACAGGAGGGGTTCAAATCATTGATAGTTAGAGTGTCAGTCCTCTTATACTTAAGTCGGCATTGTGCCTTTTGAATTTAATTCCGATGCAATTTCTGTTTTTCATCGTCAATAAGAAGGTCCAAGGGATACAGTAAACCTGAAGTGAAGCATCGGAATCTAAAACTGGACTCACAGGAGAGGTTCAAATCATAGACAGTTAGAGTGTCAGTCCTCTTCTACTTAAGTCGGAATTGTGCCTTTTGAATCTAATTCCGATGCAATTTCTGTGTTTCATCGTCAATAAGAACGTCCAAGGGATACAGTCAACCTGAAGAGAAGCATCGGAATCTAAAATTGGACTCACAGGAGAGGTTCAAATCATAGAATGTTAGATTGTCAGTCATTTTGTACTTAAGTCTGCATTGTGCCTTTTGTATTATATTCGGATGCAATTTCTGTGTTTCATCGTCAATAAGAAGGTCCAAGGGATTCCGTAATCCTGAAGTGAAGCATCGGAATCTAAAACTGGACTCACACGAGAGGTCCAAATCATTGATAGATAGAGTGTCAGGACTCTTGTACTTAGGTCGGCATGGTGTCTTTTGAATTTAATTCCGATGCAATATCTGTTTTTCATCGTCAATAAGAAGGTCCAAGGGATACAGTAAACCTGAAGTGAAGCATAGGAATCTAAAACTAGACTCAAAGGAGAGGTTCAAATCATTGATGGTTAGAGTGTCAGTCCTCTTACACTTAAGTCGACATTGTGCCTTTTGTATTAAATTCCGATGCAATTTCTGTGTTATATCGTCAATAAGATGGTCCAAGGGATACAGTAAACCTGAAGTGAAGCATCGGAATCTTAAACTGGTCTCACAGGAGGGGTTCAAAACAAAGATAGTTAGAGTGTCAGTCCTGTTGTACTTAAGTCGACATTGTGCCTTTTGAATTTAATTCCGATTTAATTTCTGTGTTTCATCGTCAATAAGAAGGTCCAAGGGATACAGCAAACCTGAAGTGAAGCATCGGAATCTAAAACTGGACTCACAGGGGAGATTCAAATCATAGATAGTGAGAGTGTCAGTCCTCTTGAACTTAAGTCGGCATTGTGTCTTTTGAATTTAATTCGGATGCAATTTCTCTGTTACATCGTCAATAAGCAGGTCCAAGGGATATAGTTAACCTGAAGAGAAGCATCGGAATCTAAAACTGGACTCATAGGAGAGGTTCAAATCATTGATGGTTAGAGTGTCAGTCCTCTTACATTTAAGTCGACATTGTGCCTTTTGTATTAAATTCGGATGCAATTTCTGTGTTTCATCGTCAATAAGAAGGTCCAAGGGATACAGTAAACCTGAAGTGAAGCATCGGAATCTAAAACTGGACTCACAGGAGGGGTTCAAATCATTGATAGTTAGAGTGTCAGTCCTCCTATACTTAAGTCGGCATTGTGCCTTTTGTATTAAATTCAGATGCAATTTCTGTGTTTCATCGTCAATAAGAAGGTCCAAGGGATACAGAACACCTGAAGTGAAGCATCGGAATCTAAAACTGGACTCACAGGAGGGGTCCAAATCATTGATAGTTAGAGTGTCACTCCACCTGTACTTAAGTCGGCATTGTGCCTTTTGAATTTAATTCCGATGCAATTTCTGTGTTTCAACGTCAATAAGAAGGTCCAAAGGATACAGTACACCTGAAGTGAAGCATCGGAATCTAAAACTGGACTCACAGGAGAGGTTCAAATCATTGATAGATAGAGTGTCAGGACTCTTGTACTTAAGTCGGCATTGTGTCTCTTGAATTTAATTCCGATGCAATATCTGTTTTTCATCGTCAAAAAGAAGGTCCAAGGGATACAGTAAACCTGAAGTGAAGCATCGGAATCTAAAACTAGACTCAAAGGAGAGGTTCAAATCATAGATAGTTAGAGTGTCAGTCCTCTTGTACTTAAGTCGGCAATGTGCCTTTTGAATTTAATTCCGATGCAATTTCTGTGTTATATCTTCAATAAGATGGTCCAAGGGATACAGTAAACCTGAAGTGAAGCATCTGAATCTTAAACTGGACTCACAGGAGAGGTTCAATTCGTTGATGGTTAGAGTGTCAGTCCTCTTATACTAAAGTCAACATTGTTCCTTTTGTATTAAATTCGGATGCAATTTCTGTGTTTCATCGTCAATAAGAAGGTCCAAGGGATACAGTAAACCTGAAGTGAGGCACCGGAATCTAAAACCGGACTCACAGGAAGGGTTCAAATCATTGAAAGAGAGAGTGTCAGTCCTCTTTTACTTAAGTCGGCTTTGTGCCTTTTGTATTAAATCCGGATGCAATTTCTGTGTATCATCGTCAATAAGAAGCTCCAAGGCATACAGTAAAACTGAAGTGAAGCATCGGAATCTAAAACTGGACTCACAGGAGAGGTTCAAATCATAGAAAGGGTGAGTGCCAGTCCTCTTGTACTTACGTCGGCATTGTGCCTTTTGTATTAAATTCAGATGCAATTTCGGTGTTTCATCGTCAATAAGAAGGTGCAAGGTATAAAGTAAACCTGAAGTGAAGCATCGGAATCTAAAACTGGACTTACAGGAGAGGTTCAAATCATAGAAACTTAGTGTGTCAATCCTCTTGTACTTAAGACGGCATTGTGATTTTTTAATTTAATTCCGATGCAATTTCTGTGTTTCATCGTCAATAAGAAGGTGCAAGGTATATAGTAAACCTGAAGTGAAGCAACGGAATCTAAAACTGGACTCACTGGAGAAATTCAAATCATAGAAAGAGAGAGTGTCAATCCTCTTTTACTTAAGTCGGCATTGTGCCTTTTGGGTTAAATTCGGATGCAATTTGTGTATTACATCGTCAATAAGAAGGTCCCAGGGATACATTAAACCTGAAGTGAAGCATCGGAATCTAAAACTGGACTCACAGGAGAGGTTCACATCATCGAAAGTGAGAGTGTCAGTCCTCTTGTACTTATGTCGCCATTGTGCCTTTTGTATTAAATTCCGATGCAATTTCTGTGTTTCATCATCAATAAGAAGGTGCAAGGTATACAGTAAACCTGAAATGACGCATCGGAATCTAAAACTGGACTCACAGGAGAGGTTCAAATCATAGAAAATGAGAGTGTCAGTCCTCTTTTACTTAAGTCGGCATTGTGCCTTTTGTATTACATTCAGATGCAATTTCTGTGTTTCATCGTCAATAAGAAGGTCCAAGGGATACAGTAAACCTGAGGAGAGGCATCGGAATCTAAAACTGGACTCACTGGAGAGGTTCAAATCATCGAAAGAGAGAGTGACAGTCCTCCTTAACTTAAGTCGGCATTGTGACTTTTGTATTAAATTCGGATGCAATTTGTGTGTTTCATCGTCAATGAGAAGATCCAAAGGATACAGTAAACCTGAAGTGAAGCATCGGAATCTAAAACTGGACTCACAGGAGAGGTTCAAATCATAGAAAGGGAGAGTGTCAGCCCTCTTGTACTTAAGTCGGCATTGTGCCTTTTGTATTAGATTCAAACGTAATTTCTGTGTTTCATCGTCAATAAGAAGGTGCAAGGTGCACAGTAAACCTAAAGTGAAGCATCGGAATCTAAAACTGGACTCACAGGAGAGGTTCAAATCATAGAAAACTAGAGTTTTAATCCTCTTGTACTTAAGTCGGCATTGTGGCTTTTGTATTAATTTCGAATGCAATTTCTGTGTTTCATCGTCAACAAGAAGGTCCATGGGATACAGTAAACCTGAAGTGAAGCATCGGAATCTAAAACTGGACTCACAGGACAGGTCATATCATGGAAAGAGAGAGTGTCAGGCCTCTTTTAATTTAGTCGGCATGGTGCCTTTTGTATAAAATTCCGATGCAATTTCTGTGTTTCATCGTCAATAAGAAGGTGCAAGGTATACAGTAAACCTGAAGTGAAGCTTCGGAATCTAAAACTGGACTCACGGGAGAGGTTCAAATCGTAGAAAGAGAGAGTGTCAGTCCTCTTTTACTTAAGTCGGCTTTGTGCCTTTTGTATTAAATCCGGATGCAATTTCTGTGTATCATCGTCTATAAGATGGTCCAAGGCATATAGTAAACCTGAAGTGAAGCATCGGAATCTAAAACTGGACTCACAGGAGAGGTCCAAATCATAGAAAGGGAGAGTGTCAGTCCTCTTGTACTTACGTCGGCATTGTGCCTTTTGTATTAAATTCAGATGCAATTTCTGTGTTTCATCGTCAATAAGTATTTGCAAGGTATACAGTAAACCTGAAGTGAAGCATCGGAATCTAAAACTGGACTCACAGGAGAGGTTCAAATCATAGAAACTTAGTGTGTCAGTCCTCTTGTACTTAAGTCGGCATTGTGATTTTTGAATTTAATTCCGATGCAATTTCTGTGTTTCATCGTCAATAAGAAGGTGCAAGGTATACAGTAAACCTGAAGTGAAGCATCGGAATCTAAAACAGGACTCACAGGAGAGATTCAAATCATAGAAAGAGAGAGTGTCAATCCTCTTTTACTTAAGTCGGCATTGTGCCTTTTGGGTTAAATTCGGATGCAATTTCTGTATTACATCGTCAATAAGAAGGTCCAAGGGATACATTAAACCTGAAGTGAAGCATCGGAATCTAAAACTGGACTCGCAGGAGAGGTTCACATCATCGAAAGTGAGAGTGTCAGTCCACTTGTACTTATGTCGGCATTGTGCTTTTGGATTAAATTCCGATGCAATTTCTGTGTTTCATCACCAATAAGAAGGTGCAAGGTATACAGTAAACATGAAGTGACGCATCGGAATCTAAAACTGGACTCACAGGAGAGGTTCAAATCATAGAAAATGAGAGTGTAAGTCCTCTTTTACTTAAGTCGGCATTGTGCCTTTTGTATTAAATTCAGATGCAATTTCTGTGTTTCATCGTCAATAAGAAGGTCCAAGGGATGCAGTAAACCTGAAGAGAGGCATCGGAATCTAAAACTGGACTCACTGGAGAGGTTCAAATCATCGAAAGAGAGAGTCACAGTTCTCTTTTACTTAAGTCGGCATTGTGAGTTTTGTATTAAATTCGGAAGCCAATTTGTGTGTTTTATCGTCAATAAGAAGATCCAAAGGATACAGAAAACCTGAATTGAAGCATCGGAATCTAATACTTTACTCACAGGAGAGGTTCAAATCATAGAAAGGGAGTGTGTCAGCCCTCTTGTACTTAAGTCGGCATTGTGACTTTTGTATTAAATTCAAATGCAATTTCTGTGTTTCATCGTCAATAAGAAGGTGCAAGGTACACAGTAAACCTAAAGTGAAGCATCGGAATCTAAAACTGGACTCACAGGACAGGTTCAAGTCATGGACAGAGAGAGTGTCAGGCCTCTTTTAATTTAGTCGCCATGGAGCCTTTTGTATTAAATTCCGATGCAATTTCTGTGGTTCATCGTCAATAAGAAGGTGCAAGGTATACAGTAAACCTGAAGTGAAGCATCGGAATCTAAAACTGGACTCACGGGAGAGATTCAAATCATAGATAGAGAGAGTGTCAGTCCTCTTTTACTTAAGTCGGCATTGTGCCTTTTGCATTAAATCCGGATGCAATTTCTGTGTTTCATCGACAATACGAAGGTCCAAGGGATACATTAAACCTGAAGTGAAGCATCGGAATCTAAAACTGGACTCGCAGGAGAGGTTCAAATCAATGATAGTTAGAGTGTCAGTCCTCTTATACTTAAGTCGGCATTGTGCCTTTTGAATTTAATTCCGATGCAATTTCTGTGTTTCATCGTCAATAAGAAGGTCCAAGGGATACAGTAAACCTGAAGTGAAGCATCGGAATCTAAAACTGGACTCACAGGAGGGGTTCAAATCATAGATAGTTAGAGTGTCAGTCCTCTTATATTTAAGTCGGCATTGTGCCTTTTGTATTAAATTCGGATGCAATTTCTGTGTTTCATCGTCAATAAGAAGGTCCAAGGTGTACAGTGAACCTGAAGTGAAGCGTCGGAATCTAAAACATGACTCACAGGAGGAGTCCAAATCATTGATAGTTAGAGTGTCAGTCCTCTTGTACTTAAGTCGGCATTGTGTCATTTGAATTTAATTCCGATGCAATGTCTGTGTTTCAACGTCAATAAGAAGGTCCAAGGGATACAGTAAACCTGAAGTGAAGCATCGGAATCTAAAACTGGACTCACAGGAAGGGTTCAAATCATAGATAGTTAGAGTGTCAGGACTCTTGTGCTTAAGTCGGCATTGTGCCTTTTGAATTTAATTCCGATGCAATATCTGTTTTTCATCGTCAATAAGAAGGCCCAAGGGATACAGTAAACCTGAAGAGAAGCATCGGAATCTAAAACTGGGCTCACAGGAGGGGTTCAAATCATTGATAGTTAGAGTGTCAGTCCTCTTGTACTTAAGTCGGCATTGTAACTTTTTAAATTTAATTCCGATGCAATTTCTGTGTTTCATCGTCAATAAGAAGGTCCAAGGGATACAGTAAAACTGAAGTGAAGCATCGGAATCTAAAACTGGACTCACAGGAGAGGTTCAAATCATAGATAGTTAGAGTGTCAGTCCTCTTGTACTTAAGTCGGCAATGTGCCTTTCGAATTTAATTCCAATGCAATTTCTGTGTTTCATCGTCAATAAGAAGGTCCAAGGGATACAGTAAACCTGAAGTGAAGCATCGGAATCTAAAACTGGACTCACAGGAGGGGTTCAAATCATTGATAGTTAGGGTGTCAGACCTCTTATACTGAAGTCGGCATTGTGCCTTTTGTATGAAATTCGGATGCAATTTCTGTGTTTCATCGTCAATAAGATGGTTCAAGGGATACAGTAAACCTGAAGTGAAGCATCGGAATCTAAAACTGGACTCACAATAGGGGTTCAAATCACAGAAAGTTTGACTGTCAGTCCTCTTATACTTAAGTCGGCATTGTGCCTCTTGTATTAATTTCGGATGCAATTTCTGTGTTCCATCTTCAATAAGAAGGTCCAAGGGATACAGTAAACCTGAAGTGAAGCATCGGAATCTAAAACTGGACTCACAGTAGGGGATCAAATCATTGATAGTTAGGGTGTCAGTCCTCTTATACTTAAGTCGGCATTGTACCTTCTGTATTAAATTCGGATAAAATTTCTGTGTTTCATCGTCAGTAAGAAGGTCCAAGGGATAAAGTAAACTTGAAGTGAAGCATCGGAATCTAAAAGTGGACTACAGGAGGGGTTCAAATCATTGATAGTTAGAGTGTCAGTCCTCTTATACTTGAGTCGGCATTGTGCCTTCTGCATTAAATTCGGATGCAATATCTGTGTTTCATCGTCAATAAGAAGGTCCAAGGGATACAGTAAACCTGAAGTGAAGCATCGGAATCTAAAACTGGACTCGCAGGAGGGGTTCAATCATTGATAGTCAGTCCTCTTATACTTAAGTCGGCATTGTGCCTTTTGTATTAAATTCGGATCCAATTTCTGTGTTTCATCGTCAATAAGAAGGTCCAAGGGATACAGTAAACCTGAAGTGAAGCATCGGAATCTAAAACTGAACTCACAGGAGGGGTTCAAATTATTGATAGTTAGAGTGTCAGTCCTCTTGTACTTAAGTCGGCATTGTGTTTCATCGTCAATAAGAAGGTCCAAGGGATTCCGTAAACCTGAAGTGAAGCATCGGAATATAAAAATGGACTCACAGGAGTGGTTCAAATCATTGATTGTTAGAGTGTCAGTCCCCTCATACTTAAGTCGGCATTGTGCCTTTTGTATCAAATTCGGATGCAATTTCTGTGTTTCATCGTCAATAAGAAGATCCAAGCGATACAGTAAACCTGAAGTGAAGCATCGGAATCTAAAACTGGACTCACAGGAGGGGTTCAAATCATTGATAGTTAGAGAGTCAGTCCTCTTGTGCTTAAGTCGGCATTGTGTCTTTTGAACTTAATTCCGAAGCAATTTCTGTGTTTCATCGTCAATAAGAACGTCCAAGGGATACAGTAAACCTGAAGAGAAGCACCGGAATCTAAAACTGGACTCACAGGAGTGGTTCAAATCATAGAAAGTTAGATTGTCAGTCATTTTGTACTTAAGTCGGCATTGTGCCCCTTGTAGCAAATTAGGATGCAATTTCTGTGTTTCATCGTCAATAACAAGGTCCAAGGGATACAGTAAACCTGAAGTGAAGCATCGGAGTCTAAAACTGGACTCACAGGAGGGGTTCAAATCATAGTAAGTTAGAATGTCTGTCGTTTTGTACTGATCCCGGCATTGTGAATTTTGTATTAAATTCCAATGCAATTTCTGTGTTTCATCGTCAATAACAAGGTCAAAGGAATAGAGTAAACCTGAAGTGAAGCATCGGAATCTAAAACTGGACTCACAGTAGGGGATCAAATCATTGATAGTTAGGGTGTCAGTCCTCTTATACTTAAGTCGGCATTGTACCTTCTGTATTAAATTCGGATAAAACTTCTGTGTTTCATCGTCAGTAAGAAGGTCCAAGGGATAAAGTAAACTTGAAGTGAAGCATCGGAATCTAAAAGTGGACTCACATGAGGGGTTCAAATCATGGACAGAGAGAGCGTCAGGCCTCTTTTAATTTAGTCGCCATGGACCCTTTTGTATTAAATTCCGATGCAATTTCTGTGGTTCATCGTCAATAAGAAGGTGCAAGGTATACAGTAAACCTGAGGTGAAGCATCGGAATCTAAAACTGGACTCACGGGAGAGATTCAAATCATAGAAAGAGAGAGTGTCAGTCCTCTTTTACTTAAGTCGGCATTGTGCCTTTTGTATTAAATCCGGATGCAATTTCTGTGTTTCATCGACAATAAGAAGGTCCAAGGGATACATTAAACCTGAAGTGAAGCATCGGAATCTAAAACTGGACTCGCAGGAGAGGTTCACATCATCGAAAGTGAGAGTGTCAGTCCACTTGTACTTATGTCGGCATTGTGCCTTTTGTATTAAATTCCGATGCAATTTCTGTGTTTCATCATCAATAAGAAGGTGCAAGGTATACAGTAAACCTGAAGTGAAGCATCGGAATCTAAAACTGGACTCACGGGAGAGATTCAAATCATAGAAAGAGAAAGTGTAAGTCCTCTTTTACTTAAGTCGGCATTGTGCCTTTTGTATTAAATTCGGATGCAATTTCTGTGTTTCATCGTCAATTAGAAGGTCCAAGGGATACAATACACCTGATGTGAAGCATCGGAATCTAAAACTGGACTCACAGGAGATGTTCAAATCAATGATAGTTAGAGTGTCAGTCCTCTTATACTTAAGTCGGCATTGTGCCTTTTGAATTTAATTCCGATGCAATTTCTGTGTTTCATCGTCAATAAGAAGGTCCAAGGGATACAGTAAACCTGAAGTGAACCATCGGAATCTAAAACTGGACTCACAGGAGGGGTTCAAATCATAGATAGTTAGAGTGTCAGTCCTCTTATATTTAAGTCGGCATTGTGCCTTTTGTATTAAATTCGGATGCAATTTCTGTGTTTCATCGTCAATAAGAAGGTCCAAGGTGTACAGTGAACCTGAAGTGAAGCGTCGGAATCTAAAACATGACTCACAGGAGGAGTCCAAATCATTGATAGTTAGAGTGCCAGTCCTCTTGTACTTAAGTCGGCATTGTGTCATTTGAATTTAATTCCGATGCAATGTCTGTGTTTCAACGTCAATAAGAAGGTCCAAGGGATACAGTAAACCTGAAGTGAAGCATCGGAATCTAAAACTGGACTCACAGGAAAGGTTCAAATCATAGATAGTTAGAGTGTCAGGACTCTTGTGCTTAAGTCGGCATTGTGCCTTTTGAATTTAATTCCGATGCAATATCTGTTTTTCATCGTCAATAAGAAGTTCCAAGGGATACAGTAAACCTGAAGAGAAGCATCGGAATCTAAAACTGGGCTCACAGGAGGGGTTCAAATCATTGATAGTTAGAGTGTCAGTCCTCTTGTACTTAAGTCGGCATTGTGCCTTTTGAATTTAATTCCGATGCAATTTCTGTGTTTCATCGTCAATAAGAAGGTCCAAGGGATACAGTAAACCTGAAGTGAAGCATCGGAATCTAAAACTGGACTCACAGGAGAGGTTCAAATCATAGATAGTTAGAGTGTCAGTCCTCTTGTACTTAAGTCGGCAATGTGCCTTTTGAATTTAATTCCAATGCAATTTCTGTGTTTCATCGTCAATAAGAAGGTCCAAGGGATACAGTAAACCTGAAGTGAAGCATCGGAATCTAAAACTGGACTCACAGGAGGGGTTCAAATCATTGATAGTTAGGGTGTCAGTCCTTTTATACTGAAGTCGGCATTGTGCCTTTTGTATGAAATTCGGATGCAATTTCTGTGTTTCATCGTCAATAAGATGGTTCAAGGGATACAGTAAACCTGAAGTGAAGCATCGGAATCTAAAACTGGACTCACAATAGGGGTTCAAATCACAGAAAGTTTGACTGTCAGTCCTCTTATACTTAAGTCGGCATTGTGCCTCTTGTATTAATTTCGGATGCAATTTCTGTGTTCCATCGTCAATAAGAATGTCCAAGGGATACAGTAAACCTGAAGTGAAGCATCGGAATCTAAAACTGGACTCACAGTAGGGGATCAAATCATTGATAGTTAGGGTGTCAGTCCTCTTATACTTAAGTCGGCATTGTACCTTCTGTATTAAATTCGGATAAAATTTCTGTGTTTCATCGTCAGTAAGAAGGTCCAAGGGATAAAGTAAACTTGAAGTGAAGCATCGGAATCTAAAAGTGGACTCACAGGAGGGGTTCAAATCATTGATAGTTAGAGTGTCAGTCCTCTTATACTTAAGTCGGCATTGTGCCTTCTGTATTAAATTCGGATGCAATATCTGTGTTTCATGGTCAATAAGAAGGTCCAAGGGATGCAGTAAACCTGAAGTGAAGCATCGGAATCTAAAACTGGACTCCCAGGAGGGGTTCAATCATTGATAGTCAGTCCTCTTATACTTAAGTCGGCATTGTGCCTTTTGTATTAAATTCGGATCCAATTTCTGTGTTTCATCGTCAATAAGAAGGTCCAAGGGATACAGTAAACCTGAAGTGAAGCATCGGAATCTAAAACTGAACTCACAGGAGGGGTTCAAATCATTGATAGTTAGAGTGTCAGTCCTCTTGTACTTAAGTCGGCATTGTGTTTCATTGTCAATAAGAAGGTCCAAGGGATTCCGTAAACCTGAAGTGAAGCATCGGAATCTAAAAATGGACTCACAGGAGTGGTTCAAATCATTGATAGTTAGAGTGTCAGTCCCCTTATACTTAAGTCGGCATTGTGCCTTTTGTATCAAATTCGGATGCAGTTTCTGTGTTTCATCGTCAATAAGAAGATCCAAGCGATACAGTAAACCTGAAGTGAAGCATCGGAATCTAAAACTGGACTCACAGGAGGGGTTCAAATCATTGATAGTTAGAGAGTCAGTCCTCTTGTGCTTAAGTCGGCATTGTGTCTTTTGAACTTAATTCCGAAGCAATTTCTGTGTTTCATCGTCAATAAGAACGTCCAAGGGATACAGTAAACCTGAAGAGAAGCACCGGAATCTAAAACTGGATTCACAGGAGTGGTTCAAATCATAGAAAGTTAGATTGTCAGTCATTTTGTACTTAAGTCGGCATTGTGCCCCTTGTAGCAAATTAGGATGCAATTTCTGTGTTTCATCGTCAATAACAAGGTCCAAGGGATACAGTAAACCTGAAGTGAAGCATCGGAGTCTAAAACTGGACTCACAGGAGGGGTTCAAATCATAGTAAGTTAGAATGTGTGTCGTTTTGTACTGATGCCGGCATTGTGAATTTTGTATTAAATTCCAATGCAATTTCTGTGTTTCATCGTCAATAACAAGGTCCAAGGAATACAGTAAACCTGAAGTGAAGCATCGGAATCTAAAACTGGACTCACAGGAGGGGTTCAAATCACAGAAAGTTAGACTGTCAGTCCTCTTATACTTAAGTCGGCATTGTGCCTCTTGTATTAATTTCGGATGCAATTTCTGTGTTCCATCGTCAATAAGAAGGTCCAAGGGATACAGTAAACCTGAAGTGAAGCATCAGAATCTAAAACTGGACTCACAGTAGGGGATCAAATCGTTGATAGTTAGGGTGTCAGTCCTCTTATACTTAAGTCAGCATTGTGCCTTTTGTATTAAATTCGGATAAAATTTCTGTGTTTCATCGTCAGTAAGAAGGTCCAAGGGATACAGTAAACTTGAAGTGAAGCATCGGAATCTAAAAGTGGACTCACAGGAGGGGTTCAAATCATTGATAGTTAGAGCGTCAGTCCTCTTATACTTAAGTCGGCATTGTGCCTTCTGTATTAAATTCGGATGCAATATCTGTGTTTCATCGTCAATTAGAAGGTCCAAGGGATACAGTAAACCTGAAGAGAGGCATCGGAATCTAAAACTGGACTCTCTGGAGAGGTTCAAATCATCGTAAGAGAGAGTGACAGTCCTCTTTTACTTAATTTGGCATTGTGACTTTTGTATTAAATTCGGATGCAATTTGTGTGTTTCATCGTCAATAAGAAGATCCAAAGGATACAGTAAACCTGAAGTGAAGCATCGGAATCTAAAACTGGACTCACAGGAGAGGTTCAAATCATAGAAAGGGAGAGTGTCAAATCTCTTGTACTTAAGTCTTCATTGTGCCTTTTGTATTAGATTCAAATGCAATTTCTGTGTTTCATCGTCAATAAGAAGGTGCAAGGTACACAGTAAACCTAAAGTGAAGCATCAGAATCTAAAACTGGACTCACAGGAGAGGTTCAAATCATAGAAAACTAGAGTTTCAATCCTCTTGTACTTAAGTCGGCATTGTGGCTTTTGTATTAATTTCGGATTCAGTATCTGTGTTTCATCGTCAACAAGAAGGTCCAAGGGATACAGTAAACCTGAAGTGAAGCATCGGAATCCAAAACTGGACTCACAGGACAGGTTCAAATCATGGAAAGAGAGAGTGTCAGGCCTCTTTTAATTTAGTCGGCATTGTGCCTTTTGTATTAAATTCCGATGCAATTTCTGTGTTTCATCGTCTATAAGAAGGTGCAAGGTATACAGTAGACCTGAAGTGAAGCATCGGAATCTAAAACTGGACTCGCAGGAGAGGATCAAATCATAGAAAGTGAGAGTGTCAGTCCTCTTGTACTTAAGTCGGCATTGTGCTTTTTGTATTAAGTTCGGATGCAATTTCTGTGTTTCATCGTCAATTTGGAGGTCCAAGGGACACAGTACACCTGAAGTGAAGCATCGGAATCTAAAACTGGACTCACAGGAGAGGTTCTAATCATTCATAGTTAGAGTGTCACTCCTCTTGTACTTAAGTCGGCATTGTGCCTTTTGAATTTAATTCCGATGCAATTTCTGTGTTTCATCGTCAATAAGAAGGTCCAAGGTATACAGTAAACCTGAAGTGAAGGATCGGAATGTAAAACTGGACTCACAGGAGGGGTTCAAATCATTGATAGTTAGAGTGTCAATCCTCCTATACTTAAGTCGGCATTGTGCCTTTTGTATTAAATTCGGATGCAATTTCTGTGTTTCATCGTAAATAAGAAGGTCCAAGGGGTACAGTAAACCTGAAGTGAAGCATCGGAATCTAAAACAGGACTCACAGGAGGGGTCCAAATCATTGATAATTAGAGTGTCAGTCCTCTTGTACTTAAGTCGGCATTGTGCCATTTGAATTTAATCCCATGCAATTTCTGTGTTTCAACGTCAATAAGAAGGTCCAAGGGATACAGTGAACCTGAAGTGAAGCATTGGAATCTAAAACTGGACTCACAGGAGAGGTTCAAATCATAGATAGTTAGAGTGTCAGGACTCTTGTACTTAAGTCGGCATTGTGCCTTTTGAATTTAATTCCGATGCAATATCTGTTATTAATCGTCAATAAGAAGGTCCAAGGGATACAGTAAACCTGAAGTGAAGCATCGGAATCTACAACTAGACTCACAGGAGAGGTTCGAATCATAGATAGTTAGGATGTCAGTCCTCTTGTACTTAAGTCGGCAATGTGCCTTTTGAATTTAATTCCGATGCAATTTCTGTGTTTCATCGTCAATAATAAGGTCCAAGGGATACAGTAAACCTGAAGTGAAGCATCGGAATCTAAAACTAGACTCAAAGGAGAGGTTCAAATCATAGGTAGTTAGAGTGTCAGTCCTCCTGTACTTAAGTCGGCAAAGCGCCATTTGAATTTAATTCCGATGCAATTTCTGTGTTACATCGTCAATAAGAAGGTCCAAGGGATACAGTAAACCTGAAGTGAAGCATCGGAATCTTAAACTGGACTCACAGGAGGGGTTCAAATCAAAGATAGTTAGAGTGTCAGTCCTGTTGTACTGAAGTCGACATTGTGCCTTTTGAATTTAATTCCGATGCAATTTCTGTGTTTCATCGTCAATAAGAAGGTCCGAAGGATACAGTAAAACTGAAGTGAAGCATCGGAATCTAAAACTGGAGTCACAGGAGAGGTTCAAATCATTGATACTTAGAGTGTGAGTCCTATTATACTTAAGTCGGCATTGTGCCTTTTGTATTACATTCGGATGCAATTTCTGAGTTTCATCGTCAATAAAAAGGTCCAAGGGATACAGTAAACCTGAAGTGAAGCATCGAAATCTAAAACTGGACTCACAGGCTGGGTTCAAACCGTTGATAGTTAGACTGTCAGTCCTCTTGTACTTAAGTCGGCATTGTGCTATTTGAATTTAATTCCGATGCAATTTCTGTGTTTCATCGTCAATAAGAAGGTCCAAGAGATACAGCAAACCTGAAGTGAAGCATCGGAATCATAAACTGGACTCACAGGGGAGGTTCAAATCATAGATAGTGAGAGTGTCAGTCCTCTTGTACTTAAGTCGGCATTGTGTCTTTTGAATTTAATTCGGATGCAATTTCTCAGTTTCATCGTCAATAAGCAGGTCCAAGGGATATAGTTAACCTGAAGAGAAGCATCGGAATCTAAAACTGGACTCACAGGAGAGGTTCAAATCATTGATGGTTAGAGTGTCAGTCCTCTTATACTTAAGTCGACATTGTTCCTTTTGTATTATATTCGGATGCAATATCTGTGTTTCATCGTCAATAAGAAGGTCCAAGGGATACAGAATACCTGAAGTGAAGCATCGGAATCTAAAACTGGACTCACAGGAGAGGTTCAAATCATAGAAACTTAGAGTGTCAGTCCTCTAGTACTTACGTCGGCATTGTGCCTTTTGTATTAAATTCAGATGCAATATCTGTGTTTCATCGTCAATAAGAAGGTGCAAGGTTCACAGTAAACCTGAAGTGAAGCATCGGAATCTAAAACTGGACTCACAGGAGAGGTTCAAATCATAGAAACTTAGAGTGTCAGTCCTCTTATACTTAAGTCGACATTGTTCCTTTTGTATTATATTCGGATGCAATATCTGTGTTTCATCGTCAATAAGAACGTCTAAGGGATACAGTAAACCTGAAGTGAAGCATCGGAATCTATAACTGGACTCAAAGGAGGGGTTCAAACCATAGATAGAGTGTAACTCCCCTTGTACTTAAGTCGGCATTGTGTCTTTTGAAATTAATTCCGATGCAATTTCTGTGTTTCATCGTCAATAAGAATGTCAATGGATACAGTAAACCTGAAGTGAAGCATCGGAATCTAAAACTGGACTCACAGGAGTGGTTCAAATCATTGATAGTTAGTCAGTCCTCTTGTACTTAAGTCGGCATTGTGTCATTTGAATGTAATCCCATGCAATTTCTGTGTTTTACCGTCAATAAGAAGGTCCAATGCATGCAGTAAACCTGAAGTGAAGCATTGGAATCTAAAACTGGACTCACGGGAGAGGTTCAAATCATAGATAGTTAGAGTGTCAGTCCTGTTGTACTTAAGTTGGCATTGTGTCTTTTGAATTTAATTCCGATGCAATTTCTGTGTTTCGTCGTCAATAAGAAGCTCCAATGGATACAGTAAACCTGATGTGAAGCATAGGAATCTAAAACTGGACTCACAAGAGGGGTTCAAATCATTGATAGTTAGAGTGTCAGTCCTCTTATACGTAAGTCGCCATTGTGCCTTTTGTATTAAATTCGGATGCAATTTCTGTGTTTCATCGTCAATAAGAAGGTCCAAGGGATACAGTAAACGTGAAGTGAAGCATCGGAATCTAACACTCATCTCACAGGAGGGAATCAAATCATTGATAGTTAGAGTGTCAGTAATCCTATACTTAAGTCGGCATTGTGCCTTTTGTATTAAATTCGGATGCAATTTCTGTGTTTCATCGTCAATAAGAAGGTCCAAGTCATACAGTAAGCCTGAAGTGAACCATCGGAATCTAAAACTGGACTCACAGGTGGGGTTCAAATCATTGATAGTTAGAGTGTCAGTCCTCTTATACTTCAGTCGGCATTGTGCCTTTTGTTTTAATTTCCGATGCAATTTCTGTGTTTCATCGTCAATAAGAAGGTCCAAGGGATACAGTAAACCTGAAGTGAAGCATCCGATCTAATACTGGGCTCACAGGGGAGGTTCAATTCATTGATAGTGAGAGTGTCAGTCCTCTTCTACTGAAGTCGGCATTGTGTCTTTTGAATTTAATTGCGATGCAACTTCTCTGTTTCATCGTCAATAAGCAGGTCCAATGGATACAGTGAACCTGAAGAGAAGCATCGGAATGTAAAACTGGACTCACAGGAGAGGTTCAAATCATAGATAGTTAGAGTGTCAGTCCTCTTGTACTTAAGTCGGCAATGTGCCTTTTGAATTTAATTCCGATGCAATTTCTGTGTTTCATCGTCAATAAGAAGGTCCAAGGGATACAGCAAACCTGAAGTGAAGCATCGGAATCTAAAACTGGACTCACAGGGGAGGTTCAAATCATAGATTGTGAGAGTGTCAATCCTCTTGTACTTAAGTCGGCATTGTGTCTTTTGAATTTAATTCGGATGGAATTTCTCTGTTTCATCGTCAATAAGCAGGTCCAAGGGAATTAGTTAACCTGAAGAGAAGCATCGGAATCTAAAACTGGACTCACAGGAGAGGTTCAAATCATTGATCTTTAGAGTGTCAGTCCTCTTATACTGAAGTCGACATTGTTCCTTTTGTATTAAAGTCGGATGCAATTTCTGTGTTTCATCGTCAATAAGAACGTCCAAGGGATACAGTAAACCTGAAGTGAAGCATCGGAATCTAAAACTCGACTCACAGGAGGGGTTCAAATCGTTGATAGTTAGAGTGTCAGTCCTCTTGTACTTAAGTCGGCATAGTGTCTTTTGAATTTAATTCCGATGCAATTTCTGTGTTTCATCGTCAGTAAGAAGGTCCGATGGATGCAGTAAACCTGACGTGAAGCATCGGAATCTAATACTGGACTCACGGGAGAGGTTCAAATCATAGATAGTCAGAGTGTCAGTCCTGTTGTGCATAAGTCGGCATTGTGTCTTTTGAATTTAATTCCGATGCAATTTCTGTGTTTCATCGTCGATAAGAAGGTCCAATGGATACAGTAAACCTGAAGTGAAGCATCGGAATCTAGAACTGGACTCACAGGAGGAGTTCAAATCATTGATAGTTAGAGTGTCAGTCCACCTATACTTAAGTCAGCATTGTGCCTTTTGTATAAATTTCGGATGCAATTTCTGTGTTTCATCGTCAATAAGAAGGTCCAAGGGATACAGTAAGCCTGAAGTGAACCATCGGAATCTAAAACTGGACTCACAGGTGGGGTTCAAATCATTGATAGTTAGAGTGTCAGTCCTCTTATACTTAAGTCAGCATTGTGCCTTTTGATTTTAATTCCGATGCAATTTCTCTGTTTCATCGTCAATAAGAAGGTCAAAGGGATACAGTAAACCGGAAGTGAAGCATCGTAATCTAAAACTGGACTCACAGGAGGGGTTCAAATCATTGATAGTTAGAGTGTCAGTCCTTATATACTTAAGTCGGCATTGTGCCTTTTGTATTAAATTCGGATGCAATTTCTGTGTTTCATCGTCAATAAGAACGTCCAAGGGATCCAGTAAACCTGAAGTGAAGCATCGGAATCTAAAACTGGACTCACAGGAGGGGTTCAAATCATAAATACTTAGAGTGTCAGTCCTCTTGTACTTAAGTCGACATTGTGTATTTTGAAATTAATTCTGATGCAATTTCTGTGTTTCATCGTCAATAAGAAGGTCAATGGATACAGTAAACCTGAAGTGAAGCATCGGAATCTAAAACTGGACACACAGGAGTGGTTCAAATCATTGATAGTTAGAGTGTCAGTCCTCTTGTATTTAAGTCGGCATTGTGTCTTTTGAATTTAATTCCGATGCAATTTCTGTGCTTCATCGTCAATAAGAAGTTCCAATGGATACAGTAAACATGAAGTGAAGCATCGGAATCTAAAACAGGACTCACAGGAGGGGTTCAAATCATTGATAGTTAGAGTGTCAGTCCTCTTATACGTAAGTCGGCATTGTGCCTTTTGTATTAAATTCGGATGCCATTTCTGTGTTTCATCGTCAATAAGAAATTCCAAGGGATACAGTAAACCTGAAGTGAAGCATCGGAATCTAAAACTGGACTCACAGGGGAGGTTCAAACCATAGATATTGAGACTGTTAGTCCTCTTGTACTTAAGTCGGCATTGTGTCATTTGATTTTAATTCCGATGCAATTTCTCTGTTTCATCGTCAATAAGCAGGTCCAAGGGATGCAGTGAACCCGAAGAGAAACATCGGAATCTAAAACTGGACTCACAGGAGAGGTTCAAATCATTGATAGTTACAGTGTTAGTCCTCTTATACTTAAGTCGGCATTGTTCCTTTTGTATTAAATTCGGATGCAATTTCTGTGTTTCATCGTCAATAAGAAGGTCCAAGGGATACAGTAAACCTGAAGTAAAGCATCGGAATCTAAAACTTGACTCACAGGAGGAGTTCAAATCATTGATAGATAGAGTGTCACTCCTCTTATACGTAAGTCGGCATTGTGCCTTTTGTATTAAATTCGGATGGAATTTCTGTGTTTCTTCGTCAATAAGAAGGTCCAAGGGATACAGTAAACCTGAAGTGAAGCATCGGAATCTAAAACTCGACTCACAGGAGGGGTTCAAATCATTGATAGTTAGAGTGTCAGTACTCTTATACTTAAGTCGGCATTGTGCCTTTTGTATGAAATTCGGATGCAATTTCTGTGTTTCATCGTTAATAAGAAGGTCCAAGGGATACAGTAAGCCAGAAGTGAACCAACGGAATCTATAACTGGACTCACAGGTGGGGTTCAAATCATTGATAGTTAGAGTGTCAGTCCTCTTGTACTTAAGTCGGCATTGTGCCTTTTGTTTTAAATTCGGATGCAATTTCTGTGCTTCATCGGCAATAAGGAGGTCCAAGGGATACAGTAAACCTGAAGTGAAGCATCGGAATCTAAAACTGGACTCACAGGAGGGGTTCAGATCATTGATAGTTAGAGTGTCAGCCCTCTTATACTTAAGTCGGCATTGTGCGTTTTGCATTAAATTCGGATGCAATTTCTGTGATTCATCGTCAATAAGAACGTCCAAGGGATCCAGTAAACCTGAAGTGAAGCATCGGAATCTAAAACTGGACTAACAGGAGGGGCTCAAATCATAGTAAGGTAGAATGTCAGTCCTCTTGTACTTAAGTCGGCATTGTGTCTTTTGAAATTATTTCTGATGCAATTTCTGTGTTTCATCGTCAATAAGAAGGTCAATGGATACAGTAAACCTGAAGTGAAGCATCGGAATCTAAAACTGGACTCACAGGAGTGGTTCAAATCATTGATAGTTAGAGTGTCAGTCCTCTTGTATTTAAGTCGGCATTGTGTCTTTTGAATTTAATTCCGATGCAATTTCTGTGCTTCATCGTCAATAACAAGGTCCAATGGATGCAGTAAACCTAAAGTGAAGCATCGGAATCTAAAACTGGAATCACGAGAGAGGTTCAAATCATAGATAGTTAGAGTGTCATTCCTGTTGTACTTAAGTCGGCATTGTGTCTTTTGAATTTAATTCCGATGCAATTTCTGTGTTTCATCGTCAATACGAAGGTCCAATGGATACAGTAAACCTGAAGTGAAGCATCGGAATCTAAAACTGGACTCACAGGAAGGGTTCAAATCATTGATAGTTACAGTGTCAGTCCTCTTATACGTAAGTCGGCATTGTGCCTTTTGTATTGAATTCGGATGCAATTTCTGTGTTTCATCGTCAATAAGAAGGTCCAAGGGATACAGAAAACCTGAAGTGAAGCATCGGAATCTAAAACTCGACTCACAGGAGGGGTTCAAATCATTGATAGTTAGAGTGTCAGTCCTCTTATACTTAAGTCGGCATTGTGCCTTTTGTATGAAATTCGGATGCAATTTCTGTGTTTCATCGTCAATAAGAAGGTCCACGGGATACAGTAAGCCTGAAGTGAACCATCGGAATCTAAAACTGGACTCACAGGAGGGGTTCAAATCATTGATAGTTAGAGTGTCAGTCCTCTTATACTGAAGTCGGCATTGTGCTTTTTGTATTAAATTCGGATGCAATTTCTGTGTTTCATCGTCAATATGAAGGTCCAAGGGATACAGTAAACCTGAAGTGAAGCATCGGAATATAAAACTGGACTCCCTGGAGGGGTTCAATTCATTGATAGTTAGAGTGTCAGTTCTCTTATGCTTAAGTCGGCATTGTTCCTTTTGTATTAAATTCGGATGCAATTTCTGTGTTTCATCGTCAATACGTAGGTCCAAGGGATACAGTAAACCTGAACTGAAGCATCGGAATCTAAAACTCGACTCACAGGAGTGGTTCAAATCATTGATAGTTAGAGTGTCAGTCCTGTTGTACTTAAGTCGGCATTGCGTCTTTTGAATTTAATTCCGATGCAATTTCTGTGTTTCTTCGTCAATAAGAAGGTACAATGGATACAGTAAACCTGAAGTGAAGCATCGGAATCTAAAACTAGACTCACAGGAGGGGGTCAAATCATTGATAGTTAGAGTGTCAGTCCTCTTATACGTAAGTCGGCTTTGTGCCTTTTGTATTAAATTCGTATGCAATTTCTGTGTTTCATCGTCAATAAGAAATTCCAAGGGATACAGTAAACCTGAAGTGAAGCATCGGAATCTAAAACTGGACTCAAAGGGGAGGTTCATACCATAGATAGTGAGAGTGTTAGTCCTCTTGTACTTAAGTCGGCATTGTGTCTTTTGACTTTAATTCCGATGCAATTTTTCTGTTTCATCGTCAATAAGCAGGTCCAAGGGATACTGTGAACTCGAAGAGAAACATCGGAATCTAAAACTGGACTCACAGGAGAGGTTCAAATCATTGATAGTTAGATTGTCTGTCCTCTTGTACTTAAGTCGGCATTGTTCCTTTTGTATTAAATTCGGATGCAATTTCTGTATTTCATCGTCAATAAGAAGGTCAAAGAGATACAGTAAACCTGAAGTGAAGCATCGGAATCTAAATCTGGACTCACAGGAGGGGTTCAAATCATTTATAGTTAGAGTGTCAGTCCTCTTATACTTAAGTCGGCATTGTGCCTTTTGTATAAAATTCGGATGCAATTTCTGTGTTTCATCGTTAATAAGAAGGTCCAAGGGATACAGTAAGCCTAAAGTGAACCATCGGAATCTAAAACTAGACTCACAGGTGGGGTTCAAATCATTGATAGTTAGAGTGTCAGTCCTCTTATACTTAAGTCGGCATTGTCCGTTTTGTATTAAATTCGGATGCAATTTCTGTGTTTAATCGTCAATAAGAAGGTCCAAGGGATACAGTAAACCTGAAGTGAAGCATCGGAATCTAAAACTGGACTTACAGGAGGGGTTGAAATCATTGATAGTTAGAGTGTCAGTCCTCTTATACTTAAGTCGGCTTGTGCCTTTTGTATTAAATTCGGATACAATTTCTGTGTTTCATCGTCAATAAGAACGTCCAAGGGTTCCAGTAAACCTGAAGTGAGGCATCGGAATCTAAAACTGGACCAACAGGAGGGGCTCAAATCATAGTTAGTTAGAGTGTCAGTCTTCTTGTACTTAAGTCGGCATTGTGTCTTTTGAAATTATTTCTGATGCAATTTCTGTGTTTCATCGTCAATAAAAAGGTCAATGGATACAGTAAACCTGAAGTGAAGCATCGGAATCTAAAACTGGACACACAGGAGTGGTTCAAATCATTGATAGTTAGAGTGTCAGTCCTCTTGTATTTATGTCGGCATTGTGTCTTTTGAATTTAATTCCGATGCAATTTCTGTGCTTCATCGTCAATAAGAAGGTCCAATGGATGCAGTAAACCTGAAGTGAAGCATCGGAATCTAAAACTGGACTCACGGGAGAGGTTCAAATCATAGATAGTTAGAGTGTCAGTCCTGTTGTACTTAAGTCGGCATTGTGTCTTTTGAATTTAATTCCGATGCAATTTCTGTGTTTCATCGTCAATAAGAAGGTCCAATTGATACAGTAAACCTGAAGTGAAGCATCGGAATCTAAAACTGGACTCACAGGAGGGGGTCAAATCATTGATAGTTAGAGTGTCAGTCCTCTTATACGTAAGTCGGCTTTGTGCCTTTTGTATTAAATTCGTATGCAATTTCTGTGTTTCATCGTCAATAAGAAGGTCCAAGGGATACAGAAAACCTGAAGTGAAGCATCGGAATCTAAAACTCGACTGACAGGAGGGGTTCAAATCATTGATAGTTAGAGTGTCAGTCCTCTTATACTTAAGTCGGCATTGTGCCTTTTGTATGAAATTCGGATGCAATTTCTGTGTTTCATCGTCAATAAGAAGGTCCAAGGGATACAGAAAACCTGAAGTGAAGCATCGGAATCTAAAACTCAACTCACAGGAGTGGTTCAAATAATTGATAGGTAGAGTGTCAGTCCTCTGGTACTTAAGTCGGCATTGTGTCTTTTGAATTTATTTCCGATGCAATTTCTGTGTTTCATCGTCATTAAGAAGGGCCGAAGGATGCAGTAAACCTGACGTGAAGCATCGGAATCTAATACTGGACTCACGGGAGAGGTTCAAATCATAGATAGTTAGAGTGTCAGTCCTGTTGTACATAAGACAGCATTGTGTCATTTGAATTTAATTCCGATGCAATTTCTGTGTTTCATCGTCAATAACAAGGTCCAATGGATACAGTAAACCTGAAGTGAAGCATCGGAATCTAGAACTGGACTCACAGGAGGAGTTCAAATCATTGATAGTTAGAGTGTCAGTCCTCTTATACTTAAGTCGGCACTGTGCCTTTTGTATTAAATTCGGATGCAATTTCTGTGTTTCATCGTCAATAAGAAGGTCCAAGGGATACAGTAAGCCTGAAGTGAACCATCGGAATCTAAAACTGGACTCACAGGTGGGGTTCAAATCATTGATAGTTAGAGTGTCAGTCCTCATATACTTAAGTCGGCATTGTGCCTTTTGTATTAAATTCGGATGCAATTTCTGTGTTTCATCGTCAATAAGAAATTCCAAGGGATACAGTAAACCTGAAGTGAAGCATCGGAATCTAAAACTGGACTCAAAGGGGAGGTTCATACCATAGATAGTGAGAGTGTTAGTCCTCTTGTACTTAAGTCGGCATTGTGTCTTTTGACTTTAATTCCGATGCAATTTTTCTGTTTCATCGTCAATAAGCAGGTCCAAGGGATACTGTGAACTCGAAGAGAAACATCGGAATGTAAAACTGGACTCACAGGAGAGGTTCAAATCATTGATAGTTAGATTGTCAGTCCTCTTATACTTAAGTCGGCATTGTTCCTTTTGTATTAAATTCGGATGCAATTTCTGTATTTCATCGTCAATAAGAAGGTCAAAGAGATACAGTAAACCTGAAGTGAAGCATCGGAATCTAAAACTGGACTCACAGGAGGGGTTCAAATCATTGATAGTTAGAGTGTCAGTCCTTATATACATAAGTCGGCATTGTGTCTTTTGAATTTAATTCCGATGCAATTTCTGTGTTTCATCGTCAATAAGAAGGTCCAATGGATACAGTAAACATGAAGTGAAGCATCGGAATCTAAAACAGGACTCACAGGAGGGGTTCAAATCATTGATAGTGAGAGTGTTAGTCCTCTTGTACTTAAGTCGGCATTGTGTCTTTTGATTTTAATTCCGATGCAATTTCTCTGTTTCATCGTCAATAAGAAGGTCCAATGTATACAGTAAACCTGAAGTAAAGCATCGGAATCTAAAACTGGACTCACAGGAGGGGTACAAATTATTGATAGATAGAGTGTCAGTCCTCTTATACGTAAGTAGGCATTGTGCCTTTTGTATTAAATTCGGATGGAATTTCTGTGTTTCATCGTCAATAAGAAGGTCCAAGGGATACAGTAAACCTGAAGTGAAGCATCGGAATCTAAATCTGGACTCACAGGAGGGGTTCAAATCATTTATAGTTAGAGTGTCACTCCTCTTATACTTAAGTCGGCATTGTGCCTTTTGTATTAAATTCGGATGCAATTTCTGTGTTTCATCGTTAATAAGAAGGTCCAAGGGATACAGTAAGGCTAAAGTGAACCATCGGAATCTAAAACTAGACTCACAGGTGGGGTTCAAATCATTGATAGTTAGAGTGTCAGTCCTCTTATACTTAAGTCGGCATTGTCCGTTTTGTATTAAATTCGGATGCAATTTCTGTGTTTAATCGTCAATAAGAAGGTCCAAGGGATACAGTAAACCTGAAGTGAAGCATCGGAATCTAAAACTGGACTTACAGGAGGGGTTCAAATCATTGATAGTTAGAGTGTCAGTCCTCTTATACTTAAGTCGGCATTGTGCCATTTGTATTAAATTCGGATACAATTTCTGTGTTTCATCGTCAATAAGAACGTCCAAGGGTTCCAGTAAACCTGAAGTGAGGCATCGGAATCTAAAACTGGACCAACAGGAGGGGCTCAAATCATAGTTAGTTAGAGTGTCAGTCTTCTTGTACTTAAGTCGGCATTGTGTCTTTTGAAATTATTTCTGATGCAATTTCTGTGTTTCATCGTCAATAAGAAGGTCAATGGATACAGTAAACCTGAAGTGAAGCATCGGAATCTAAAACTGGACACACAGGAGTGGTTCAAATCATTGATAGTTAGAGTGTCAGTCCTCTTGTATTTATGTCGGCATTGTGTCTTTTGAATTTAATTCCGATGCAATTTCTGTGCTTCATCGTCAATAAGAAGGTCCAATGGATGCAGTAAACCGGAAGTGAAGCATCGGAATCTAAAACTGGACTCACGGGAGAGGTTCAAATCATAGATAGTTAGAGTGTCAGTCCTGTTGTACTTAAGTCGGCATTGTGTCTTTTGAATTTAATTCCGATGCAATTTCTGTGTTTCATCGTCAATAAGAAGGTCCAATTGATACAGTAAACCTGAAGTGAAGCATCGGAATCTAAAACTGGACTCACAGGAGGGGTTCAAATCATTGATAGTTAGAGTGTCAGTCCTCTTATACGTAAGTCGGCATTGTGCCTTTTGTATTAAATTCGGATGCAATTTCTGTGTTTCATCGTCAATAAGATGGTCCAAGGGATACAGAAAACCTGAAGTGAAGCATCGGAATCTAAAACTCGACTCACAGGAGGGGTTAAATCATTGATTGTTGGAGTGTCAGTCCTCTTATACATAAGTCGGCATTGTGTCTTTTGTATGAAATTCGTATGCAATTTCTATGTTTCATCGTCAATAAGAAGGTCCAAGGGATACAGTAAGCCTGAAGTGAACTATCGGAATCTAAAACTGGACTCACAGGAGGGGTTCAAATCATTCATAGTTAGAGTGTCAGTCCTCTTATACTTAAGTCGGCATTGTGCCTTTTGTTTTAAATTCGGATGCAATTTCTGTGTTTCATCGTCAATAAGAAGGTCCAAGGGATACAGTAAACCTGAAGTGAAGCATCGGAATCTAAAACTGGACTCCCTGGAGGGGTTCAAATCATTGATAGTTAGAGTGTCAGTTCCCTTGTACTTAGGTCGGCATTGTGCCTTTTGAATTTAATTCCAATGCAATTTCTGTGTTTCATCGTCAATGAGAAGGTCCAAGGGATACAGTAAAACTTAAGTGAAGCATCGGAATCTAAAACTGGATTCACCGGAGAAGTTCAAATCATTGATAGTTAGAGTGTCAGTTCTCTTATACTTAAGTCGGCATTGTTCCTTTTGTATTAAATTCGGATGCAATTTCTGTGTTTCATCGTCAATAAGTAGGTCCCTGGGATACAGTAAACCTGAACTGAAGCAACGGAATCTAAAACTGGACTCACTGCAGGGGTTCAAATCATTGATAGTTAGAGTGTCAGTCCTCTTATACTTAAGTCGGCATTGTGCCTTTTGTATTAAATTCGGAAGCAATTTCTGTGTTTCATCGTCAATAAGAACGTCCAAGGGATCCAGTAAACCTGAAGTGAAGCATCGGAATCAAAAACTGGACTCACAGGAGGGGATCAAATCATACATAGTTAGAGTGTCAGTCCTCTTGTACTTAAGTCGGCATTGTGTCGTTTGAAATTAATTCCGATGCAATTTCTGTGTTTCATCGTCAATAAGAAAGTCAATGGATACGGTAAACCTGAAGTGAAGCATCGGAATCTGAAACTGCACTCACAGGAGTGGTTCAAATCATTGATAGTTAGAGTGTCAGTCCTCTTGTACTTCAGTCGGCATTGTGTCTTTTGAATATAATTCCGATGCAATTTCTTAGTTTCATCGTCAGTAAGAAGGTCCGATGGATGCAGTAAACCTGACGTGAAGCATCGGAATCTAATACCGGACTCACGGGAGAGGTTCAAATCATAGATAGTTAGAGTGTCAGTAATGTTGTACATAAGTCGGCAGTGTGTCTTTTGAATTTAATTCCGATGCAATTTCTGTGTTTCATCGTCAATAAGAAGGTCCAATGGATACAGTAAACCTGAAGTGAAGCATCGGAATCTAGAACTGGACTCACAGGAGGAGTTCAAATCATTGATAGTTAGAGTGTCAGTCCTCTTATACTTAAGTCGGCATTGTGCCTTTTGTATTAAATTCGGATGCAATTTCTGTGTTTCATCGTCAATAAGAAGGTCCAAGGGATACAGTGAGCCTGAAGTGAACCATCGGAATCTATAACTGGACTGACAGGTGCGGTTCAAATCATTGATAGTTGGAGTGTCAGTCCTCTTATACTTAAGTCGGCATTGTGCCTTTTGTATTACATTCGGATGTAATTTCTGTGTTTCATCGTCAATAAGAAATTCCAAGGGATACAGTAAACCTGAAGTGAAGCATCGGAATCTAAAACTGGACTCACAGGGGAGGTTCAAAACATAGATAGTGAGAGTGTTAGTCCTCTTGTACTTAAGTCAGCATTGTGTCTTTTGATTTTAATTCCGATGCAATTTCTCTGTTTCATCGTCAATAAGCAGGTCCAATGGATACAGTAAACCTGAAGTGAAGCATCGGAATCTAAAACTGGACTCACAGGAGGGGTTCAAATCATTGATAGTTAGAGTGTCAGTCCTCTTATACGTAAGTCGGCATTGTGCCTTTTGTATTAAATTCGGATGCAATTTCTGTGTTTCATCGTCAATAAGAAGGTCCAAGGGATACAGAAAACCTGAAGTGAAGCATCGGAATCTAAAACTCGACTCACAGGAGGGGTTAAATCATTGATTGTTGGAGTGTCAGTCCTTTTATACATAAGTCGGCATTGTGTCTTTTGTATGAAATTCGTATGCAATTTCTGTGTTTCATCGTCAATAAGAAGGTCCAAGGGATACAGTAAGCCTGAAGTGAACTATCGGAATCTAAAACTGGACTCACAGGAGGGGTTCAAATCATTCATAGTTAGAGTGTCAGTCCTCTTATACTTAAGTCGGCATTGTGCCTTTTGTATTAAATTCGGATGCAATTTCTGTGTTTCATCGTCAATAAGAAGGTCCAAGGGATACAGTAAACCTGAAGTGAAGCATCGGAATCTAAAACTGGACTCCCTGGAGGGGTTTCAAATCATTGATAGTTAGAGTGTCAGTCCCCTTGTACTTAGGTCGTCATTGTGCCTTTTGAATTTAATTCCAATGCAATTTTTGTGTTTCATCGTCAATGAGAAGGTCCAAGGGATACAGTAAAACTTAAGTGAAGCATCGGAATCTAAAACTGGATTCACCGGAGAAGTTCAAATCATTGATAGTTAGAGTGTCAGTTCTCTTATACTTAGGTCGGCATTGTTCCTTTTGTATTAAATTCGGATGCAATTTCTGTGTTTCATCGTCAATAAGTAGGTCCAAGGGATACAGTAAACCTGAACTGAAGCAACGGAATCTAAAACTGGACTCACTGGAGGGGTTCAAATCATTGATAGTTAGAGTGTCAGTCCTCTTATACTTAAGTCGGCATTGTGCCTTTTGTATTAAATTCGGAAGCAATTTCTGTGTTTCATCGTCAATAAGAACGTCCAAGGGATCCAGTAAACCTGAAGTGAAGCATCGGAATCAAAAACTGGACTCACAGGAGGGGATCAAATCATACATAGTTAGAGTGTCAGTCCTCTTGTACTTAAGTCGGCATTGTGTCTTTTGAAATTAATTCCGATGCATTTTCTGTGTTTCATCGTCAATAAGAAAGTCAATGGATACGGTAAACCTGAAGTGAAGCATCGGAATCTGAAACTGCACTCACAGGAGTGGTTCAAATCATTGATAGTTAGAGTGTCAGTCCTCTTGTACTTCAGTCGGCATTGTGTCTTTTGAATATAATTCCGATGCAATTTCTGTGTTTCATCGTCAGTAACAAGGTCCGATGGATGCAGTAAACCTGACGTGAAGCATCGGAATCTAATACCGGACTCACGGGAGAGGTTCAAATCATAGATAGTTAGAGTGTCAGTCCTGTTGTACATAAGTCGGCATTGTGTCTTTTGAATTTAATTCCGATGCAATTTCTGTGTTTCATCGTCAATAAGAAGGTCCAATGGATACAGTAAACCTGAAGTGAAGCATCGGAATCTAGAACTGGACTCACAGGAGGAGTTCAAATCATTGATAGTTAGAGTGTCAGTCCTCTTATACTTAAGTCGGCATTGTGCCTTTTGTATTAAATTCGGATGCAATTTCTGTGTTTCATCGTCAATAAGAAGGTCCAAGGGATACAGTGAGCCTGAAGTGAACCATCGGAATCTATAACTGGACTGACAGGTGCGGTTCAATCATTGATAGTTGGAGTGTCAGTCCTCTTATACTTAAGTCGGCATTGTGCCTTTTGTATAACATTCGGATGTAATTTCTGTGTTTCATCGTCAATAAGAAATTCCAAGGGATACAGTAAACCTGAAGTGAAGCATTGGAATCTAAAACTGGACTCACAGGGGAGGTTCAAACCATAGATAGTGAGAGTGTTAGTCCTCTTGTACTTAAGTCGGCATTGTGTCTTTTGATTTAAATCCGATGCAATTTCTCTGTTTCATCGTCAATAAGCAGGTCCAAGGGATACAGTGAACCCGAAGAGAAACATCGGAATCTAAAACTGGACTCACAGGAGAGGTTCAAATCATTGATAGTTAGAGTGTCAGTCCTCTTATACTTAAGTCGGCATTGTTCCTTTTGTATTAAATTCGGATGCAATTTCTGTGTTTCATCGTCAATAAGTAGGTCCAAGGGATACAGTAAACCTGAACTGAAGCATCGGAATCTAAAACTGGACTGTTTGGAGGGGTTCAAATCATTGATAGTTAGAGTGTCAGTCCTCTTATACTTAAGTCGGCATTGTGTCTTTTGAAATTAATTCCGATGCAATTTCTGTGTTTCATCGTCAATAAGAAAGTCAATGGATACGGTAAACCTGAAGTGAAGCATCGGAATCTGAAACTGCACTCACAGGAGTGGTTCAAATCATTGATAGTTAGAGTGTCAGTCCTCTTGTACTTAAGTCGGCATTGTGTCTTTTGAATATAATTCCGATGCAATTTCTGTGTTTCATCGTCAGTAAGAAGGTCTGATGGATGCAGTAAACCTGACGTGAAGCATCGGAATCTAATACCGGACTCACGGGAGAGGTTCAAATCATAGATAGTTAGAGTGTCAGTCCTGTTGTACATAAGTCGGCATTGTGTCTTTTGAATTTAATTCCGATGCAATTTCTGTGTTTCATCGTCAATAAGAAGGTCCAATGGATACAGTAAACCTGAAGTGAAGCATCGGAATCTAGAACTGGACTCACAGGAGGAGTTCAAATCATTGATAGTTAGAGTGTCAGTCCTCTTATACTTAAGTCGGCATTGTGCCTTTTGTATTAAATTCGGATGCAATTTCTGTGTTTCATCGTCAATAAGAAGGTCCAAGGGATACAGTGAGCCTGAAGTGAACCATCGGAATCTAAAACTGGACTCACAGGTGCGGTTCAAATCATTGATAGTTGGAGTGTCAGTCCTCTTATACTTAAGTCGGCATTGTGCCTTTTGTATTAATTTCGGATGTAATTTCTGTGTTTCATCGTCAATAAGAAATTCCAAGGGATACAGTAAACCTGAAGTGAAGCATCGGAATCTAAAACTGGACTCACAGGGGAGGTTCAAACCATAGATAGTGAGAGTGTTAGTCCTCTTGTACTTAAGTCGGCATTGTGTCTTTTGATTTTAATTCCGATGCAATTTCTCTGTTTCATCGTCAATAAGCAGGTCCAAGGGATACAGTGAACCCGAAGAGAAACATCGGAATCTAAAACTGGACTCACAGGAGAGGTTCAAATCATTGATAGTTAGAGTGTCAGTCCTCTTATACTTAAGTCGGCATTGTTCTTTTTGTATTAAATTCGAATGCAAATTCTGTATTTCGTCTTCAATAAGAAGGTCAAAGGGATACAGTAAACCTGAAGTGAAGCTTCGGAATCTAAAACTGGACTCTCAGGAGGGGTTCAAATCATTGATAGTTAGAGTGTCAGTCCTTATATACTTAAGTCGGCATTGTGCCTTTTGTATTAAATTCGGATGCAATTTCTGTGTTTCATCGTCAATAAGAACGTCCAAGGGATCCAGTAAACCTGAAGTGAGCATCGGAATCTAAAACTGGACTCACAGGAGGGGTTCAAATCATAGATAGTTAGAGTGTCAGTGATCTTGTACTTAAGTCGGCATTGTGTATTTGAAATTAATTCTGATGCAATTTCTGTGTTTCATCGTCAATAAGAAGGTCAATGGACACAGTAAACCTGAAGTGAAGCATCGGAATCTAAAACTGGACACACAGGAGTGGTTCAAATCATTGATAGTTAGAGTGTCAGTCCTCTTGTATTTAAGTCGGCATTGTGTCTTTTGAATTTAATTCCGATGCAATTTCTGTGCTTCATCGTCAATAAGAAGGTCCAATGGATGCAGTAAACCTGAAGTGAAGGATCGGAAACTAAAACTGGACTCACGGGAGAGGTTCAGATCATAGATTGTTAGAGTGTCAGTCCTGTTGTACTTAAGTCGGCATTGTGTGTTTTGAATTTAATTCCGATGAAATTTCTGTGTTTCATCGTCAATAAGAAGGTCCAATGGATACAGTAAACTTGAAGTGAAGCATCGGAATCTAAAACAGGTCTCACAGGAGGGGTTCAAATCATTGATAGTTAGAGTGTCAGTCCTCTTATACGTAAGTCGGCATTGTGCCTTTTGTATTAAATTGGGATGCAATTTCTGTGTTTCATCGTCAATAAGAGGGTCCAAGGGATACAGAAAAACTGAAGTGAAACATCGGAATCTAAAACTCGACTCACAGGAGGGGTTCAAGTCATTGATTGTTAGAGTGTCAGTCCCCTTGTACTTAGGTCGGCATTGTGCCTTATGAATTTAATTCCGATGCAATTTCTGTGTTTCATCGTCAATGAGAAGGTCCAGGGGATACAGTAAACCTTAAGTGAAGCATCGGAATCTAAAACTGGACTCACCGGAGAAGTTTAAATCATTGATAGTTAGAGTGTCAGTTTACTTATACTTAAGTCGGCATTGTCCCTTTTGTATTAAATTCGGATGCAATTTCTGTGTTTCATCGTCAATTAGTAGGTCCAAGGGATACAGTAAACCTGAACTAAAGCATCGGAATCTGAAACTGGACTCACTGGAGGGGTTCAAATCATTGATAGTTAGAGTGTCAGTCCTCTTATACTTAAGTCGGCATTGTGCCTTTTGTATTAAATTCGGAAGCATTTTCTGTGTTTCATCGTCAATAAGAACGTCCAAGGGATCCAGTATACCTGAAGTGAAGCATCGGAATCTAAAACTGGACTCACAGGGGAGGTTCAAACCATAGATAGTGAGAGTGGTAGTCCTCTTGTACTTAAGTCGGCATTGTGTCTTTTGATTTTAATTCCGATGGAATTTCTCTATTTCATCGTCAATAAGAAGGTCCAAGGGATACAGTAAACCTGAAGTGAAACTTCGGAATCTAAAACTCGACTCACAGGTGGGGTTCAAGTCATTGATAGTTAGAGTGTCAGTCCTCTTATACTTAAGTCGGCATTGTGCCTTTTGTATTACATTCGGATGCAATTTCTGGGTTTCATCGTCAATAAGGAGGTCCAAGGGATACAGTAAACCTGAAGTGAAGCATCGGAATCTAAAACTGGACTCCCAGGAGGGGGTCAAATCATTGATAGTTAGAGTGTCAGTCCTGTTGTACTTAAGTCGGCATTGTGTCTTTTGTATTAAATTCCAATGCAATTTCTGTGTTTCATCGTCAATAAGAAGTTCCAAGGGATACAGTAAACCAGAAGTGAAACATCGGAATCTAAAACTCGACTCACAGGAGGTATTCAAGTCATTGATTGTTAGAGTGTCAGTCCTCATATACTTAAGTCGGCATTGTGCCTTTTGTATTAAATTCGGAGTCAATTTCTGTGTTTCATCGTCAACATGAGGGTCCAAGGGATACAGTAAGCCTGAAGTGAACCATCGAAATCTGAAACTGGACTCCCAGGAGGGGTTCAAAACATTGATAGTTAGAGTGTCAGTCCTCTTGTACTTAAGTCGGCATTGTGCCTTTTGAATTTAATTCCGATGCAATTTCTGTGTTTCATCGTCAATAAGAAGGTCCAAGGGATACAGTAAACCTTAAGTGAAGCATCAGAATCTAAAACTGGACTCACCGGAGAGGTTCAAGTCATAGATAGAAAGAGTGTCAGGCCTCTTGTACTTAAGTCGGCAGTGTGTCTTTTGAATTTAATTCCGATGCAGTTTCTGTGTTTCATCGTCAATAAGAAGGTCCAATTGATACAGTAAACCTGAAGTGAAGCATCGGAATCTAAAACTTGACTCACAGGAGAGGTTCAAATCATAGATAGTTAGAGTGTCAGTCCTCTTGTACTTAAGTCGGCATTGTGCCTTTTGAATTTATTTCTGATGCAATTTCTGTGTTTCATCGTCAATAAGAAGGTCCAAGGGATACCGTAAACCTGAAGTGAAGCATCGGAATCTAAAACTGGACTCACAGGAGGGATTCAATTCAAGGGTGGTTAGAGTGTCAGTCCTCTTGTACTGAAATCGACAATGTTCCTTTTGAATTTAATTCCGATGCAATCTCTGTGTTTCATCGTCAATATCAAGGTCCGAGGGATACAGCAAACCTGAAGTGAAGCATCGGAATCTAAAACTGGACTCACAGGAGAGGTTCAAATCATTGATAGTTAGAGTCTTAGTCCTCCAATACGTAAGTCGGCATTGTGCCTTTTGTATTAAATTCGGATGCAATTTCTGTGTTTCATCGTCAATAAGAAGGTCCAAGGGATACAGTAACCCTGAAGTAAAGCATCGGAATCTAAAACTGGACTCACAGGAGGGGCTCAAATCATTGATAGTTAGAGTGTCAGTCCTCTTGTACTTAAGTCGGCATTGTGCTTTTTGAATTTAATTCCGATGCAATTTCTGTGTTTCATCGTCAATAAGAAGGTCCAAGGGATACAGTAAACCTGAAGTGAAGCATCGGAATCTAAAACTCGACTCACAGGAGGGGTTAAAATCATTGATAGTTAGAGTGTCAGTCCTCTTATACTTAGGTCGGCATTATGCCTTTTCTATTAAATTCGGATGCAATTTCTCTTATTCATAGTCAATAGGAAGGTCCAAGGGATACAGTAAGCCTGAAGTGAGCAATCGGAATCTAAAACTGTTTTCACAGGAGGGGTTCAAATCATTGATAATTAGAGTGTCAGTCCTCTTACACTTATGTCGGCATTGTGCCTTTTGTATGAAATTCGGATGCAATTTCTGTGTTTCATCGTCAAATAAGAAGGTCCAAGGGATACAGAAAACCTGAAGTGAAGCATCGGAATCTAAAACTGGACTCACAGGAGGGGTTCAAATCATTGATAGTTAGAGTGTCAGTCCTCTTGTACTTAAGTCGGCATTGTGCTTTTTGTATTAAATTCGGATGCAATTTCTGGGTTCTATCGTCAATAAGATGGTCCAAGGGATACAGTAAACCAGAAGTGAAGCATCGGTATCTAAATCTGGACTCACAGGAGGGGTTCAAATGATTGATAGTTAGAGTGTCAGTCCTCTTGTGCTTAAGTCGGCATTGTGAATTTTGTATTAAATTCATATGCAATTTCTGTGTTCATCGTGAATAAGAGGGTCCAAGGGATACAGTAAACCTGAAGTGAAGCATCGGAATCTAAAACTGGACTCACAGGAGAGGTTCTAATCATATATAGTTAGAGTGTCAGTCCTCTTGTGCATAAGTCGGGATTGTGTCTTTTCAATTTAATTCCGATGCAATGTCTGTGTTTCATCGTCAATAAGAAGGTCCAAGGGATACAGTAAACCTGAAGTGAAGCATCGGAACCTAAAACTGGACTCTCAGGAGAGGTTCAAATCATATATAGTTACAGTGTCAGTCCCCTTGTACTTAAGTCGGCATTGTGTCTTTTGAATTTAGTTCCGATGCAATTTCTGTGTTTCATCGTAAATAAGTAGGTCCAAGGGATACAGTAAGCCTGAAGTGAAGCATCGGAATCTAAAACTGGACTCACAGGAGTTGTTCAAATCATTGATAGTTAGAGTGTCAGTCCTCTTGTACTTCAGTCGGCATTGTGTCTTTTGAATTTAATTCCGATGCAATTACTGTGTTTCATCGTCAATAAGAAGGTCCAATGGATACAGTAAACCTGAAGTGAAGCATCGGAATCTAAAACTGGACTCCCAGGAGGGTTTCAAATCATTGATAGTTAAGGTGTCAGTCCTCTTGTACTTAAGTCGGCATTGTGTCTTTTGAATTTAATTCCGATGCAATTTCTGTGTTTCATTGTCAATGAGAAGGTCCTAGGGATACAGTAAACCTGAAGAGAAGCATCGGAATCTAAAACTGGACTCACAGGAGAGGTTCAAATCATAGAAAGTTAGATTGTCACTCCTTTTGTACTTAAGTCGGCGTTTTGCCTATTGTATTAAATTCGGATGCAATTTCTGTGTTTCATCGTCAATACGAAGGTCCAAGGGATACAGTAAACCTGAAGTGAAGCATCGGAATCTAAAACTGCACTCACAGGAGGGGTTCAAATCATTGATAGCTAGAGTGTCAGTCCTCTTGTACTTAAGTCGGCATTGTGCCTTTTGTATTAAATTCGGATGCAATTTCTGTGTTTCATCGTCAATAAGATAATCCAAGGGATACAGTAAACCTGAAGGGAAGCATCGGAATCTAAAACTGGACTCACAGGAGAGGTTCATATCATAGATAGTTAGAGTGTCAGTCCTCTTGTACTTAAGTCGGCATTGTGCCTTTTGTATTAAATTCGGATGCAATTTCTGTGTTTCATCGTCAATAAGAAGGTCCAAGGGATACAGTAAACCTGAAGTGAAGCATCGGAATCTAAAACTGGACTCACAGGAGGGGTTCAAATCATTGATAGTTAGAGTGTCAGTCCTCTTATACTTAAGTCGGCATTGTGCCTTTTGTATTAAATTCCGATGCAATTTCCGTGTTTCATCGTCAATAAGTAGGTCCAAGGGATACATTAAACCTGAAGTGAAGCATCGGGATCTAAAACTGGACTAACAGGAGGGGTTCAAGTAATTGATAGTTAGAGTGTCAGTCCTCTTGTACTTAAGTCAGCATTGTGAATTTTGTATTAACTTCGGATGCAATTTCTGTGTTTCATCGTCAATAAGAGGGTCCAAGGGATACACTAAACCTGAAGTGAGCATCGGAATCTAAAACTGGACTCACAGGAGAGTATCAAATCATAGATAGTTAGAATGTCAGTGCTCTTGTACTTAATTCGGCATTGTGTCTTATGAATTTTATTCCGATGCAATTTCTGTGTTTCACCGTCAATAAGAAGGTCCAAGGGATACAGTAAACCTGAAGGGAAGCATCGGAATCTAAAACTGGACCCACAGGAGAGGTTCAAATCATTGATAGTTAGAGTGTCAGTCCTCTTGTACTTAAGTCGGCATTGTGCCTTTTTAATTTAATTCCGATGCAATTTCTGTGTTTCATCGTCAATAAGAAGGTCCAAGGGATACAGTAAACCTGAAGTGAAGCATCGGAATCTAATACTGGGCTCATAGGAGAGGTTAAAAATCATATATAGTTAGAGAGTCAGTCCTCTTATACTTAAGTCGGCATTGTGTCTTTTGAATTTTATTCCGATGCAATTACTGTGTTTCATCGTCAATAAGATGGTCCAAGGGATACAGTAAACCTGAAGTGAAGCATCGGAATCTAAAACTGGACTCACAGGAGAGGTTCAAATCATATATAGTTAGAGTGTAAGTCCTCTTGTACTTAAGTCGGCATTGTGCCTTTTGTATTAAATTCGCATGCAATTTCTGTGTTTTATCGTCAATAAAATGGTCCAAGGGATACAGTAAACCTGAAGTGAAGCATCGGAATCTAAAACTGGACTCACAGGAGAGGTTCAAATCATAGAAAGTTAGAGTGTCAGCCCTTATGTACTTATGTCGGCATTGTGTCTTTTGAATTTAATTCCGATGCAATTTCTGTGTTTCATCGTCAATAAGAAGGTCCAAGGGATACAGTAAACCTGAAGTGAAGCATCGGAATCTAAAACTGGACTCACAGGAGGGGTTGAAATCATTGATAGTTAGAGTGTCAGTCCTCTTGTACTTAAGTCGGCATTGTGCCTTTTGAATTTAATTCCGATGCAATATCTGTGTTTCATTGTCAATGAGAAGGTCCTAGGGATACAGTAAACCTGAAGAGAAGCATCGGAATCTAAAACTGGACTCACAGGAGGGGTTCAAATCATAGAAAGTTAGATTGTCACTCCTTTTGTACTTAAGTCGGCATTTTGCCTATTGTATTAAATTCGGATGCAATTTCTGTGTTTCATCGTCAAAACGAAGGTCCAAGGGATACAGTAAACCTGAAGTGAAGCATCGGAATCTAAAACTGGTCTTTCAGGAGGGGTTCAAATCATTGATAATTAGAGTGTCAGTCCCCTTATACTTAAGTCGGCATTGTGCCTTTTGTATGAAATTCGGATGCAAATTCTGTGTTTCATCGTCAATAAGAAGCTCCAAGGGATACAGTAAACCTGAAGAGAAGCATCGGAATCTAAAACTGGACTCAAAGGAGGGGTTCAAATCATTGATAGCTAGAGTGTCAGTCCTCTTGTACTTAAGTCGGCATTGTGCTTTTGTATTAAATTCGGATGCAATTTCTGTGTTTCATCGTCAATAAGATAATCCAAGGGATACAGTAAACCTGAAGGGAAGCATCGGAATCTAAAACTGGACTCACAGGAGGGGTTCATATCATAGGTAGTTAGAGTGCCAGTCCTCCTGTACTTAAGTCGGCATTGTGTCTTTTGAATTTAACTCGGATGCAATTTCTGTGTTTCATCGTCAATAAGAAGGTCCAAGGGATACAGTAAACCTGAAGTGAAGCATCGGAATCTAAAACTGGACTCACACGAGGGGTTCAAATCATTGATAGTTAGAGTGTCAATCCCCTTATACTTAATCGGCATTGTGCCTTTTGTATGAAATTCGGATGCAATTTCTGTGTTTCATCGTCAATAAGAAGGTCCAAGGGATACAGTAAACCTGAAGTGAGGCATCGGAATCTAAAACTGGTCTCACAGGAGGGGTTCATATCATTGATAGTTAGAGTGTCAGTCCCCTTCTACTTAAGTCGGCATTGTGCCTTTTGTATTAAATTCGGATGCAATTTCTGTGTTTCATCGTCAATAAGAAGGTCCAAGGGATACAGTAAACCTGAAGTGAAGCATCGGAATCTAAAACTGGACCTACTGGAGAGGTTCAAATCATATATAGTTAGAGTGTCAGTCCTCTTGTACTTAACTCGGCATTGTGTCATTTGAATTTAATTCTGACGCAATTTATGTGTTTCATCGTCAATAAGAAGGTTCAAGGGATACAGTAAACCTAAAGAGAAGCATCGGAATCTATAACTGGACTCACAGGAGAGGTTCAAATCATAGAAATTTAGATTGTCAATCCTCTTGTACTTAAGTCGGCATTGTGCCTTTTGTATTAAATTCGGATGCAATTTTTGTGTTTCATCGTCAATAAGAGGGTCCAAGAGATACAGTAAACCTGAAGTGAGCATCGGAATCTAAAACTGGACTCACAGGAGAGGATCAAATCATAGATAGTTAGAATGTCAGTCCTCTTGTACTTAATTTGACATTGTGTCTTATGAATTTTATTCCGATGCAATTTCTGTTTTTCATCGTCAATAAGAAGGTCCAAGGGATACAGTAAACCTGAAGGGAAGCATCGGAATCTAAAACTGGACTCACACGAGGGGCTCAAATCATTGATAGTTAGAGTGTCAGTCCTCTTATACTTAAGTCGGCATTGTGCCTTTTGTATGAAATTCGGATGCAATTTCTGTGTTTCATCGTCAATAAGAAGGTTCAAGGGATACAGTAAACCTGAAGTGAAGCATCGGAATCTAAAACTGGACTCACAGGAGAGGTACAGATCATGGAAAGTTAGAGTGTCAGCCGTCTTGTACTTATGTCGGCATTGTGTCTTTTGAATTTAATTCCGATGCAATTTCTGTGTTTCATCGTCAATAAGAAGGTCCAAGGGATACAGTAAACCTGAAGTGAAGCATCGGAATCTAAAACTGGACTCACAGGAGAGGTTCAAATCATATATAGTTAGAGTGTAAGTCCTCTTGTACTTAAGTCGGCATTGTGTCATTTGAATTTAATTCCGACGCAATTTCTGTGTTTCATCGTCAATAAGAAGGTCCAAGGGATACAGTATACCTGAAGATAAGCTTCGGAATCTAAAACTGGACTCACAGGAGAGGTTCAAATCATAGAAAGTTAGATTGTCAGTCCTCTTGTACTTAAGTCGGCATTGTGCCTTTTGTATTAAATTCGGATGCAATTTTTGTGTTTCATCGTCAATAAGAGGGTCCAAGAGATACAGTAAACCTGAAGTGAGCATCGGAATCTAAAACTGGACTCACAGGAGAGGATCAAATCATAGATAGTTAGAATGTCAGTCCTCTTGTACTTAATTTGACATTGTGTCTTATGAATTTTATTCCGATGCAATTTCTGTTTTTCATCGTCAATAAGAAGGTCCAAGGGATACAGAAAACCTGAAGTGAAGCATCGGAATCTAAAACTGGACTCACAGGAGGGGTTCAAATCATTGATAGTTAGAGTGTCAGTCCTCTTGTACTTAAGTCGGCATTGTGCTTTTTGTATTAAATTCGGATGCAATTTCTGGGTTCTATCGTCAATAAGATGGTCCAAGGGATACAGTAAACCTGAAGTGAAGCATCGGTATCTAAATCTGGACTCACAGGAGGGGTTCAAATGATTGATAGTTAGAGTGTCAGTCCTCTTGTGCTTAAGTCGGCATTGTGAATTTTGTATTAAATTCATATGCAATTTCTGTGTTCATCGTGAATAAGAGGGTCCAAGGGATTCAGTAAACCTGAAGTGAAGCATCGGAATCTAAAACTGGACTCACAGGAGAGGTTCTAATCATTGATAGTTAGAGTGTCAGTCCTCTTGTGCATAAGTCGGCATTGTGTCTTTTCAATTAATTTCCGATGCAATGTCTGTGTTTCATCGTCAATAAGAAGGTCCAAGGGATACAGTAAACCTGAAGTGAAGCATCGGAACCTAAAACTGGACTCACAGGAGAGGTTCAAATAATAGGTAGTTAGAGTGTCAGCCCTATTGTACTTATGTCGGCATTGTGTCTTTTGAATTTAATTCCGATGCAATTTCTGTGTTTCATCGTCAATAAGAAGGTCCAAGGGATACAGTAAACCTGAAGTGAAGCATCGGAATCTAAAACAGGACTCACAGGAGGGGTTGAAATCATTGATAGTTAGAGTGTCAGTCCTCTTGTACTTAAGTCGGCATTGTGCCTTTTGAATTTAATTCCGATGCAATATCTGTGTTTCATTGTCAATGAGGTCCTAGGGATACAGTAAACCTGAAGAGAAGCATCGGAATCTAAAACTGGACTCACAGGAGAGGTTCATATCATAGATAGTTAGAGTGTCAGTCCTCTTGTACTTAAGTCGGCATTGTGCCTTTTGAATTTAATTCCGATGCAATATCTGTGTTTCATTGTCAATGAGGTCCTAGGGATACAGTAAACCTGAAGAGAAGCATCGGAATCTAAAACTGGTCTCACAGGAGGGGTTCAAATCATTGATAGTTAGAGGGTCAGTCCCCTTGTACTTAGGTCGGCATTGTGCCTTTTGTATTAAATTCGGACGCAATTTCTGTGTTTCATCGTCAATAAGAAGGTACAAGGGATACAGTAAACCTGAAGTGAAGCATCGGAATCTAAAACTGGACTCACAGGAGAGGTTCAAATAATAGGTAGTTAGAGTGTCAGCCCTATTGTACTTATGTCGGCATTGTGTCTTTTGAATTTAATTCCGATGCAATTTCTGTGTTTCATCATCAATAAGAAGGTCCAAGGGATACAGTAAACCTGAAGTGAAGCATCGGAATCTAAAACTGGACCTACAGGAGAGGTTCAAATCATATATAGTTAGAGTGTCAGTTCTCTTGTACTTAAGTCGGCATTGTGTCATTTGAATTTAATTCCGACACAATTTCTGTGTTTCATCGTCAATAAGAAGGTTCAAGGGATAAGGTAAACCTGAAGAGAAGCATCGGAATCTAAAACTGGACTCACAGGAGAGGTTCAAATCATAGAAAGTTAGATTGTCAGTCCTCTTGTACTTAAGTCGGCATTGTGCCTTTTGTATTAAATTCGGATGCAATTTCTGTGTTTCATCGTCAATAAGAAGGTCCAAGGGATACAGTAAACCTGAAGTGAAGCATCGGAATCTAAAACTGGACTCACAGGAGGGGTTCAAATCATTGATGGTTAGAGTGTCAGTCCTCTTATACTTAAGTCGGCATTGTGCCTTTTGTATTAAATTCCGATGCAATTTCCGTGTTTCATCGTCAATAAGTAGGTCCAAGGGATACATTAAACCTGAAGTGAAGCATCGGAATCTAAAACTGGACTAACAGGAGGGGTTCAAGTAATTGATAGTTAGAGTGTCAGTCCTCTTGTACTTAAGTCAGCATTGTGAATTTTGTATTAACTTCGGATGCAATTTCTGTGTTTCATCGTCAATAAGAGGGTCCAAGGGATACAGTAAACCTGAAGTGAGCATCGGAATCTAAAACTGGACTCACAGGAGAGGATCAAATCATAGATAGTTAGAATGTCAGTGCTCTTGTACTTAATTCGGCATTGTGTCTTATGAATTTTATTCCGATGCAATTTCTGTGTTTCATCGTCAATAAGAAGGTCCAAGGGATACAGTAAACCTGAAGGGAAGCATCGGAATCTAAAACTGGACCCACAGGAGAGGTTTAAATCATTGATAGTTAGAGTGTCAGTCCTCTTGTACTTAAGTCGGCATTGTGCCTTTTTAATTTAATTCCGATGCAATTTCTGTGTTTCATCGTCAATAAGAAGGTCCAAGGGATACAGTAAACCTGAAGTGAAGCATCGGAATCTAATACTGGGCTCACAGGAGAGGTTAAAAATCATATATAGTTAGAGAGTCAGTCCTCTTATACTTAAGTCGGCATTGTGTCTTTTGAATTTTATTCCGATGCAATTACTGTGTTTCATCGTCAATAAGATGGTCCAAGGGATACAGTAAACCTGAAGTGAAGCATCGGAATCTAAAACTGGACTCACAGGAGAGGTTCAAATCATATATAGTTAGAGTGTAAGTCCTCTTGTACTTAAGTCGGCATTGTGTCATTTGAATTTTTCCGACGCAATTTCTGTGTTTCATCGTCAATAAGAGGGTCCAAGGGATACAGTATACCTGAAGATAAGCTTCGGAATCTAAAACTGGACTCACAGGAGAGGTTCAAATAATAGAAAGTTAGATTTTCAGTCCTCTTGTACTTAAGTCGGCATTGTGCCTTTTGTATTAAATTCGGATGCAATTTCTGTGTTTCATCGTCAATAAGAAGGTCCAAGGGATACAGTAAACCTGAAGTGAAGCATCGGAATCTAAAACTGGACTCACAGGAGGGGTTGAAATCATTGATAGTTAGAGTGTCAGTCCACTTGTACTTAAGTCGGCATTGTGCCTTTTGTATTAAATTCGGATGCAATTTCTGTGTTTTATCGTCAATAAAATGGTCCAAGGGATACAGTAAACCTGAAGTGAAGCATCGGAATCCAAAAACTGGACTCACAGGAGAGGTTCAAATCATAGAAAGTTAGAGTGTCAGCCCTCTTGTACTTATGTCGGCATTGTGTCTTTTGAATTTAATTCCGATGCAATTTCTGTGTTTCATCGTCAATAAGAAGGTCCAAGGGATACAGTAAACCTGAAGTGAAGCATCGGAATCTAAAACAGGACTCACAGGAGGGGTTGAAATCATTGATAGTTAGAGTGTCAGTCCTCTTGTACTTAAGTCGGCATTGTGCCTTTTGAATTTAATTCCGATGCAATATCTGTGTTTCATTGTCAATGAGGTCCTAGGGATACAGTAAACCTGAAGAGAAGCATCGGAATCTAAAACTGGACTCACAGGAGGGGTTCAAATCATAGAAAGTTAGATTGTCACTCCTTTTGTACTTAAGTCGGCATTTTGCCTATTGTATTAAATTCGGATGCAATTTCTGTGTTTCATCGTCAATACGAAGGTCCAAGGGATACAGTAAACCTGAAGTGAAGCATCGGAATCTAAAACTGGTCTTTCAGGAGGGGTTCAAATCATTGATAATTAGAGTGTCAGTCCCCTTATACTTAAGTCGGCATTGTGCCTTTTGTATGAAATTCGGATGCAAATTCTGTGTTTCATCGTCAATAAGAAGCTCCAAGGGATACAGTAAACCTGAAGAGAAGCATCGGAATCTAAAACTGGACTCAAAGGAGGGGTTCAAATCATTGATAGCTAGAGTGTCAGTCCTCTTGTACTTAAGTCGGCATTGTGCTTTTGTATTAAATTCGGATGCAATTTCTGTGTTTCATCGTCAATAAGATAATCCAAGGGATACAGTAAACCTGAAGGGAAGCATCGGAATCTAAAACTGGACTCACAGGAGAGGTTCATATCATAGGTAGTTAGAGTGTCAGTCCTCCTGTACTTAAGTCGGCATTGTGTCTTTTGAATTTAACTCGGATGCAATTTCTGTGTTTCATCGTCAATAAGAAGGTCCAAGGGATACAGTAAACCTGAAGTGAAGCATCGGAATCTAAAACTGGACTCACACGAGGGGTTCAAATCATTGATAGTTAGAGTGTCAATCCCCTTATACTTAATCGGCATTGTGCCTTTTGTATGAAATTCGGATGCAATTTCTGTGTTTCATCGTCAATAAGAAGGTCCAAGGGATACAGTAAACCTGAAGTGAGGCATCGGAATCTAAAACTGGTCTCACAGGAGTTGTTCAAATCATTGATAGTTAGAGTGTCAGTCCCCTTCTACTTAAGTCGGCATTGTGCCTTTTGTATTAAATTCGGATGCAATTTCTGTGTTTCATCGTCAATAAGAAGGTCCAAATGATACAGTAAACCTGAAGTGAAGCATCGGAATCTAAAACTGGACCTACTGGAGAGGTTCAAATCATATATAGTTAGAGTGTCAGTCCTCTTGTACTTAACTCGGCATTGTGTCATTTGAATTTAATTCCGACGCAATTTATGTGTTTCATCGTCAATAAGAAGGTTCAAGGGATACAGTAAACCTGAAGAGAAGCATCGGAATCTAAAACTGGACTCACAGGAGAGGTTCAAATCATAGAAAGTTAGATTGTCAGTCCTCTTGTACTTAAGTCGGCATTGTGCCTTTTGTATTTAATTCGGATGCAATTTTTGTGTTTCATCGTCAATAAGAGGGTCCAAGGGATACAGTAAACCTGAAGTGAGCATCGGAATCTAAAACTGGACTCACAGGAGAGGATCAAATCATAGATAGTTAGAATGTCAGTCCTCTTGTACTTAATTTGACATTGTGTCTTATGAATTTTATTCCGATGCAATTTCTGTTTTTCATCGTCAATAAGTAGGTCCAAGGGATACAGTAAACCTGAAGGGAAGCATCGGAATCTAAAACTGGACTCACACGAGGGGCTCAAATCATTGATAGTTAGAGTGTCAGTCCTCTTATACTTAAGTCGGCATTGTGCCTTTTGTATGAAATTCGGATGCAATTTCTGTGTTTCATCGTCAATAAGAAGGTCCAAGATATACAGTAAACCTGAAGTGAAGCATCGGAATCTAAAACTGGACTCACAGGAGAGGTACAGATCATAGAAAGTTAGAGTGTCAGCCGTCTTGTACTTATGTCGGCATTGTGTCTTTTGAATTTAATTCCGATGCAATTTCTGTGTTTCATCGTCAATAAGAAGGTCCAAGGGATACAGTAAACCTGAAGTGAAGCATCGGAATCTAAAACTGGACTCACAGGAGAGGTTCAAATCATATATAGTTAGAGTGTAAGTCCTCTTGTACTTAAGTCGGCATTGTGTCATTTGAATTTAATTCCGACGCAATTTCTGTGTTTCATCGTCAATAAGAAGGTCCAAGGGATACAGTATACCTGAAGATAAGCTTCGGAATCTAAAACTAGACTCACAGGAGAGGTTCAAATAATAGAGAGTTAGATTTTCAGTCCTCTTGTACTTAAGTCGGCATTGTGCCTTTTGTATTAAATTCGGATGCAATTTCTGTGTTTCAGCGTCAATAAGAAGGTCCAAGGGATACAGTAAACCTGAAGTGAAGCATCGGAATCTAAAACTGGACCCACAGGAGGGGTTGAAATCATTGATAGTTAGAGTGTCAGTCCTCTTGTACTTAAGTCGGCATTGTGCCTTTTGTATTAAATTCGGATGCAATTTCTGTGTTTTATCGTCAATAAAATGGTCCAAGGGATACAGTAAACCTGAAGTGAAGCATCGGAATCTAAAACTGGACTCACAGGAGAGGTTCAAATCGTAGATAGTTAGAGTGTCAGCCCTCTTGTACTTATGTCGGCATTGTGTCTTTTGAATTTAATTCCGATGCAATTTCTGTGTTTCATCGTCAATAAGAAGGTCCAAGGGATACAGTAAACCTGAAGTGAAGCATCGGAATCTAAAACTGGACTCACAGGAGGGGTTGAAATCATTGTTGGTTAGAGTGTCAGTCCTCTTGTACTTAAGTCGGCATTGTGCCTTTTGAATTTAATTCCGATGCAATATCTGTGTTTCATTGTCAATGAGAAGGTCCTAGGGATACAGTAAACCTGAAGAGAAGCATCGGAATCTAAAACTGGACTCACAGGAGAGGTTCAAATCATAGAAAGTTAGATTGTCACTCCTTTTGTACTTAAGTCGGCATTTTGCCTATTGTATTAAATTCGGATGCAATTTCTGAGTTTCATCGTCAATACGAAGGTCCAAGGGATACAGTAAACCTGAAGTGAAGCATCGGAATCTAAAACTGGACTTTCAGGAGGGGTTCAAATCATTGATAATTAGAGTGTCAGTCCCCTTATACTTACGTCGGCATTGTGCCTTTTGTATGAAATTCGGATGCAAATTCTGTGTTTCATCGTCAATAAGAAGGTCCAAGGGATACAGTAAACCTGAAGAGAAGCATCGGAATCTAAAACTGGACTCACAGGAGGGGTTCAAATCATTGATAGCTACAGTCTCAGTCCTCTTGTACTTAAGTCGCCATTGTGCCATTTGTATTAAATTCGGGTGCAATTTCTGTGTTTCATCGTCAATAAGATAATCCAAGGGATACAGTAAACCTGAAGGGAAGCATCGGAATCTAAAACTGGACTCACAGGAAAGGTTCATATCATAGGTAGTTAGAGTGTCAGTCCTCTTGTACTTAAGTCGGCATTGTGTCTTTTGAATTTAACTCGGATGCAATTTCTGTGTTTCATCGTCAATAAGAAGGTCCAAGGGATACAGTAAACCTGAAGTGAAGCATCAGAATCTAAAACTGGACTCACACGAGGGGTTCAAATCATTGATAGTTAGAGTGTCAATCCCCTTATACTTAATCGGCATTGTGCCTTTTGTATGAAATTCGGATGCAATTTCTGTGTTTCATCGTCAATAAGAAGGTCCAAGGGATATAGTAAACCTGAAGTGAGGCATCGGAATCTAAAACTGGTCTCACAGGAGGGGTTCAAATCATTGATAGTTAGAGTGTCAGTCCCCTTGTACTTAAGTCGGCATTGTGCCTTTTGTATTAAATTCGGATGCAATTTCTGTGTTTCATCGTCAATAAGAAGGTACAAGGGATAGAGTAAACCTGAAGTGAAGCATCGGAATCTAAAACTGGACTCACAGGAGAGGTTCAAATTATAGATAGTTAGTGTGTCAGCCCTCTTGTACTAATGTAGGCATTGTGTCTTTTGAATTTAATTCCGATGCAATTTCTGTCTTTCATCGTCAATAAGAAGGTCCAAGGGATACAGTAAACCTGAAGTGAAGCATCGGAATCTAAAACTGGACCTACAGGAGAGGTTCAAATCATATATAGTTACAGTGTCAGTCCTTTTGTACTTAAGTCGGCATTGTGTCATTTGAATCAAATTCCGACGCAATTTCTGTGTTTCATCGTCAATAAGAAGGTTCAAGGGATACAGTAAACCTGAAGTGAAGCATCGGAATCTAAAACTGGACTCACAGGAGGGGTTCAAATCATTGATAGTTAGAGTGTCAGTCCTCTTATACTTAAGTCGGCTTTGTGCCTTTTGTATTAAATTCCGATGCAATTTCCGTGTTTCATCGTCAATAAGTAGGTCCAAGGGACACATTAAACCTGAAGTGAAGCATCGGAATCTAAAACTGGACTCACAGGAGAGGTTCAAATCATATATAGTTAGAGTGTAAGTCCTCTTGTACTTAAGTCGGCATTGTGTCATTTGAATTTAATTCCGACGCAATTTCTGTGTTTCATCGTCAATAAGAAGGTCGAAGGGATACAGTAAACCTGAAGTGAAGCATCGGAATCTAAAACTGGACTCACAGGAGAGGCTCAAATCATATATAGTTAGAGTGTAAGTCCTCTTGTACTTAAGTCGGCATTGTGTCATTTGCATTTAATTCCGACGCAATTTCTGTGTTTCATCGTCAATAAGAAGGTCCAAGGGATACAGTATACCTGAAGATAAGCTTCGGAATCTAAAACTGGACTCACAGGAGAGGTTCAAATAATAGAAAGTTAGATTTTCAGTCCTCATGTACTTAAGTCGGCATTGTGCCTTTTGTATTAAATTCGGATGCAATTTCTGTGTTTCATCGTCAATAAGAAGGTCCAAGGGATACAGTAAACCTGAAGTGAAGCATCGGAATCTAAAACTGGACTCACGAGAGGGGTTGAAATCATTGATAGTTAGAGTGTCAGTCCTCTTGTACTTAAGTCGGCATTGTGCCTTTTGTATTAAATTCGGATGCAATTTCTGTGTTTTATCGACAATAAAATGGTCCAAGGGATACAGTAAACCTGAAGTGAAGCATCGGAATCTAAAACTGGTCTCACAGGAGAGGTTCAAATCGTAGATAGTTAGAGTGTCAGCCCTCTTGTACTTATGTCGGCATTGTGTCTTTTGAATTTAATTCCGATGCAATTTCTGTGTTTCATCGTCAATAAGAAGGTCCAAGGGATACAGTAAACCTGAAGTGAAGCATCGGAATCTAAAACTGGACTCACAGGAGGGGTTGAAATCATTGATAGTTAGAGTGTCAGTCCTCTTGTACTTAATTCGGCATTGTGCCTTTTGAATTTAATTCCGATGCAATATCTGTGTTTCATTGTCAATGAGAAGGTCCTAGGGATACAGTAAACCTGAAGAGAAGCATCGGAATCTAAAACTGGACTCACAGGAGAGGTTCAAATCATAGAAAGTTAGATTGTCACTCCTTTTGTACTTAAGTCGGCATTTTGCCTATTGTATTAAATTCGGATGCAATTTCTGAGTTTCATCGCCAATACGAAGGTCCAAGGGATACAGTAAACCTGAAGTGAAGCATCGGAATCTAAAACTGGACTTTCAGGAGGGGTTCAAATCATTGATAATTAGAGTGTCAGTCCCCTTATACTTAAGTCGGCATTGTGCCTTTTGTATGAAATTCGGATGCAAATTCTGTGTTTCATCGTCAATAAGAAGGTCCAAGGGATACAGTAAACCTGAAGAAAAGCATCGGAATCTAAAACTGGACTCACAGGAGGGGTTCAAATCATTGATAGCTACAGTCTCAGTCCTCTTGTACTTAAGTTGGCATTGTGCCTTTTGTATTAAATTCGGATGCAATTTCTGTGTTTCATCGTCAATAAGATAATCCAAGGGATACAGTAAACCTGAAGGGAAGCATCGGAATCTAAAACTGGACTCACAGGAAAGGTTCATATCATAGGTAGTTAGAGTGTCAGTCCTCTTGTACTTAAGTCGGCATTGTGTCTTTTGAATTTAACTCGGATGCAATTTCTGTGTTTCATCGTCAATAAGAAGGTCCAAGGGATACAGTAAACCTGAAGTGAAGCATCAGAATCTAAAACTGGACTCACACGAGGGGTTCAAATCATTGATAGTTAGAGTGTCAATCCCCTTATACTTAATCGGCATTGTGCCTTTTGTATGAAATTCGGATGCAATTTCTGTGTTTCATCGTCAATAAGAAGGTCCAAGGGATATAGTAAACCTGAAGTGAGGCATCGGAAACTAAAACTGGTCTCACAGGTGGGGTCCAAATCATTGATAGTTAGAGTGTCAGTCCCCTTGTACTTAAGTCGGCTTTGTGCCTTTTGTATTAAATTCGGATGCAATTTCTGTGTTTCATCGTCAATAATAAGGTACAAGGGATACAGTAAACCTGAAGTGAAGCATCGGAATCTAAAACTGTACTCACAGGAGAGGTTCAAATTATAGATAGTTAGAGTGTCAGCCCTCTTGTACTAATGTAGGCATTGTGTCTTTTGAATTTAATTCCGATGCAATTTCTGTGTTTCATCGTCAATAAGAAGGTCCAAGGGATACAGTAAACCTGAAGTGAAGCATCGGAATCTAAAACTGGACCTACAGGAGGGGTTCAAATCATATATAGTTAGAGTGTCAGTCCTTTTGTACTTAAGTCGGCATTGTGTCATTTGAATCAAATTCCGACGCAATTTCTGTGTTTCATCGTCAATAAGAAGGTTCAAGGGATACAGTAAACCTGAAGAGAAGCATCGGAATCTAAAACTGGACTCACAGGAGAGGTTCAAATCATAGAAAGTTAGATTGTCAGTCCTCTTGTACTTAAGTCGGCATTGTGCCTTTTGTATTAAATTCGGATGCAATTTCTGTGTTTCATCGTCAATAAGAAGTTCCAAGGGATACAGTAAACCTGAAGTGAAGCATCGGAATCTAAAACTGGACTCACAGGAGAGGTTCAAATCATATATAGTTAGAGTGTAAGTCCTCTTGTACTTAAGTCGGCATTGTGTCATTTGAATTTAATTCCGACGCAATTTCTGTGTTTCATCGTCAATAAGAAGGTCCAAGGGATACAGTATACCTGAAGATAAGCTTCGGAATCTAAAACTGGACTCACAGGAGAGGTTCAAATAATAGAAAGTTAGATTTTCAGTCCTCTTGTACTTAAGTCGGCATTGTGCCTTTTGTATTAAATTCGGATGCAATTTCTGTGTTTCAGCGTCAATAAGAAGGTCCAAGGGATACAGTAAACCTGAAGTGAAGCATCGGAATCTAAAAGTGGACCCACAGGAGGGGTTGAAATCATTGATAGTTAGAGTGTCAGTCCTCTTGTACTTAAGTCGGCATTGTGCCTTTTGTATTAAATTCGGATGCAATTTCTGTGTTTTATCGTCAATAAAATGGTCCAAGGGATACAGTAAACCTGAAGTGAAGCATCGGAATCTAAAACTGGACTCACAGGAGAGGTTCAAATCGTAGATAGTTAGAGTGTCAGCCCTCTTGTACTTATGTCGGCATTGTGTCTTTTGAATTTAATTCCGATGCAATTTCTGTGTTTCATCGTCAATAAGAAGGTCCAAGGGATACAGTAAACCTGAAGTGAAGCATCGGAATCTAAAACTGGACTCACAGGAGGGGTTGAAATCATTGTTGGTTAGAGTGTCAGTCCTCTTGTACTTAAGTCGGCATTGTGCCTTTTGAATTTAATTCCGATGCAATATCTGTGTTTCATTGTCAATGAGAAGGTCCTAGGGATACAGTAAACCTGAAGAGAAGCATCGGAATCTAAAACTGGACTCACAGGAGAGGTTCAAATCATAGAAAGTTAGATTGTCACTCCTTTTGTACTTAAGTCGGCATTTTGCCTATTGTATTAAATTCGGATGCAATTTCTGAGTTTCATCGTCAATACGAAGGTCCAAGGGATACAGTAAACCTGAAGTGAAGCATCGGAATCTAAAACTGGACTTTCAGGAGGGGTTCAAATCATTGATAATTAGAGTGTCAGTCCCCTTATACTTACGTCGGCATTGTGCCTTTTGTATGAAATTCGGATGCAAATTCTGTGTTTCATCGTCAATAAGAAGGTCCAAGGGATACAGTAAACCTGAAGAGAAGCATCGGAATCTAAAACTGGACTCACAGGAGGGGTTCAAATCATTGATAGCTACAGTCTCAGTCCTCTTGTACTTAAGTCGCCATTGTGCCTTTTGTATTAAATTCGGATGCAATTTCTGTGTTTCATCGTCAATAAGATAATCCAAGGGATACAGTAAACCTGAAGGGAAGCATCGGAATCTAAAACTGGACTCACAGGAAAGGTTCATATCATAGGTAGTTAGAGTGTCAGTCCTCTTGTACTTAAGTCGGCATTGTGTCTTTTGAATTTAACTCGGATGCAATTTCTGTGTTTCATCGTCAATAAGAAGGTCCAAGGGATACAGTAAACCTGAAGTGAAGCATCAGAATCTAAAACTGGACTCACACGAGGGGTTCAAATCATTGATAGTTAGAGTGTCAATCCCCTTATACTTAATCGGCATTGTGCCTTTTGTATGAAATTCGGATGCAATTTCTGTGTTTCATCGTCAATAAGAAGGTCCAAGGGATATAGTAAACCTGAAGTGAGGCATCGGAATCTAAAACTGGTCTCACAGGAGGGGTTCAAATCATTGATAGTTAGAGTGTCAGTCCCCTTGTACTTAAGTCGGCATTGTGCCTTTTGTATTAAATTCGGATGCAATTTCTGTGTTTCATCGTCAATAAGAAGGTACAAGGGATAGAGTAAACCTGAAGTGAAGCATCGGAATCTAAAACTGGACTCACAGGAGAGGTTCAAATTATAGATAGTTAGTGTGTCAGCCCTCTTGTACTAATGTAGGCATTGTGTCTTTTGAATTTAATTCCGATGCAATTTCTGTCTTTCATCGTCAATAAGAAGGTCCAAGGGATACAGTAAACCTGAAGTGAAGCATCGGAATCTAAAACTGGACCTACAGGAGAGGTTCAAATCATATATAGTTACAGTGTCAGTCCTTTTGTACTTAAGTCGGCATTGTGTCATTTGAATCAAATTCCGACGCAATTTCTGTGTTTCATCGTCAATAAGAAGGTTCAAGGGATACAGTAAACCTGAAGTGAAGCATCGGAATCTAAAACTGGACTCACAGGAGGGGTTCAAATCATTGATAGTTAGAGTGTCAGTCCTCTTATACTTAAGTCGGCTTTGTGCCTTTTGTATTAAATTCCGATGCAATTTCCGTGTTTCATCGTCAATAAGTAGGTCCAAGGGACACATTAAACCTGAAGTGAAGCATCGGAATCTAAAACTGGACTCACAGGAGAGGTTCAAATCATATATAGTTAGAGTGTAAATCCTCTTGTACTTAAGTCGGCATTGTGTCATTTGAATTTAATTCCGACGCAATTTCTGTGTTTCATCGTCAATAAGAAGGTCCAAGGGATACAGTAAACCTGAAGTGAAGCATCGGAATCTAAAACTGGACTCACAGGAGAGGCTCAAATCATATATAGTTAGAGTGTAAGTCCTCTTGTACTTAAGTCGGCATTGTGTCATTTGCATTTAATTCCGACGCAATTTCTGTGTTTCATCGTCAATAAGAAGGTCCAAGGGATACAGTATACCTGAAGATAAGCTTCGGAATCTAAAACTGGACTCACAGGAGAGGTTCAAATAATAGAAAGTTAGATTTTCAGTCCTCTTGTACTTAAGTCGGCATTGTGCCTTTTGTATTAAATTCGGATGCAATTTCTGTGTTTCATCGTCAATAAGAAGGTCCAAGGGATACAGTAAACCTGAAGTGAAGCATCGGAATCTAAAACTGGACTCACGAGAGGGGTTGAAATCATTGATAGTTAGAGTGTCAGTCCTCTTGTACTTAAGTCGGCATTGTGCCTTTTGTATTAAATTCGGATGCAATTTCTGTGTTTTATCGACAATAAAATGGTCCAAGGGATACAGTAAACCTGAAGTGAAGCATCGGAATCTAAAACTGGTCTCACAGGAGAGGTTCAAATCGTAGATAGTTAGAGTGTCAGCCCTCTTGTACTTATGTCGGCATTGTGTCTTTTGAATTTAATTCCGATGCAATTTCTGTGTTTCATCGTCAATAAGAAGGTCCAAGGGATACAGTAAACCTGAAGTGAAGCATCGGAATCTAAAACTGGACTCACAGGAGGGGTTGAAATCATTGATAGTTAGAGTGTCAGTCCTCTTGTACTTAAGTCGGCATTGTGCCTTTTGAATTTAATTCCGATGCAATATCTGTGTTTCATTGTCAATGAGAAGGTCCTAGGGATACAGTAAACCTGAAGAGAAGCATCGGAATCTAAAACTGGACTCACAGGAGAGGTTCAAATCATAGAAAGTTAGATTGTCACTCCTTTTGTACTTAAGTCGGCATTTTGCCTATTGTATTAAATTCGGATGCAATTTCTGAGTTTCATCGCCAATACGAAGGTCCAAGGGATACAGTAAACCTGAAGTGAAGCATCGGAATCTAAAACTGGACTTTCAGGAGGGGTTCAAATCACTGATAATTAGAGTGTCAGTCCCCTTATACTTAAGTCGGCATTGTGCCTTTTGTATGAAATTCGGATGCAAATTCTGTGTTTCATCGTCAATAAGAAGGTCCAAGGGATACAGTAAACCTGAAGAAAAGCATCGGAATCTAAAACTGGACTCACAGGAGGGGTTCAAATCATTGATAGCTACAGTCTCAGTCCTCTTGTACTTAAGTTGGCATTGTGCCTTTTGTATTAAATTCGGATGCAATTTCTGTGTTTCATCGTCAATAAGATAATCCAAGGGATACAGTAAACCTGAAGGGAAGCATCGGAATCTAAAACTGGACTCACAGGAAAGGTTCATATCATAGGTAGTTAGAGTGTCAGTCCTCTTGTACTTAAGTCGGCATTGTGTCTTTTGAATTTAACTCGGATGCAATTTCTGTGTTTCATCGTCAATAAGAAGGTCCAAGGGATACAGTAAACCTGAAGTGAAGCATCAGAATCTAAAACTGGACTCACACGAGGGGTTCAAATCATTGATAGTTAGAGTGTCAATCCCCTTATACTTAATCGGCATTGTGCCTTTTGTATGAAATTCGGATGCAATTTCTGTGTTTCATCGTCAATAAGAAGGTCCAAGGGATATAGTAAACCTGAAGTGAGGCATCGGAAACTAAAACTGGTCTCACAGGTGGGGTCCAAATCATTGATAGTTAGAGTGTCAGTCCCCTTGTACTTAAGTCGGCATTGTGCCTTTTGTATTAAATTCGGATGCAATTTCTGTGTTTCATCGTCAATAATAAGGTACAAGGGATACAGTAAACCTGAAGTGAAGCATCGGAATCTAAAACTGTACTCACAGGAGAGGTTCAAATTATAGATAGTTAGAGTGTCAGCCCTCTTGTACTAATGTAGGCATTGTGTCTTTTGAATTTAATTCCGATGCAATTTCTGTGTTTCATCGTCAATAAGAAGGTCCAAGGGATACAGTAAACCTGAAGTGAAGCATCGGAATCTAAAACTGGACCTACAGGAGGGGTTCAAATCATATATAGTTAGAGTGTCAGTCCTTTTGTACTTAAGTCGGCATTGTGTCATTTGAATCAAATTCCGACGCAATTTCTGTGTTTCATCGTCAATAAGAAGGTTCAAGGGATACAGTAAACCTGAAGAGAAGCATCGGAATCTAAAACTGGACTCACAGGAGAGGTTCAAATCATAGAAAGTTAGATTGTCAGTCCTCTTGTACTTAAGTCGGCATTGTGCCTTTTGTATTAAATTCGGATGCAATTTCTGTGTTTCATCGTCAATAAGAAGGTCCAAGGGATACAGTAAACCTGAAGTGAAGCATCGGAATCTAAAACTGGACTCACAGGAGGGGTTCAAATCATTGATAGTTAGAGTGTCAGTCCTCTTATACTTAAGTCGACATTGTGCCTTTTGTATTAAATTCCGATGCAATTTCCGTGTTTCATCGTCAATAAGTAGGTCCAAGGGACACATTAAACCTGAAGTGAAGCATCGGAATCTAAAACTGGACTAACAGGAGGGGTTCAAATAATTGATAGTTAGAGTGTCAGTCCACTTGTACTTAAGTCGGCATTGTGCCTTTTGTATTAAATTCGGATGCAATTTCTGTGTTTTATCGTCAATAAAATGGTCCAAGGGATACAGTAAACCTGAAGTGAAGCATCGGAATCTAAAACTGGACTCACAGGAGAGGTTCAAATCATAGAAAGTTAGAGTGTCAGCCCTCTTGTACTTATGTCGGCATTGTGTCTTTTGAATTTAATTCCGATGCAATTTCTGTGTTTCATCGTCAATAAGAAGGTCCAAGGGATACAGTAAACCTGAAGTGAAGCATCGGAATCTAAAACAGGACTCACAGGAGGGGTTGAAATCATTGATAGTTAGAGTGTCAGTCCTCTTGTACTTAAGTCGGCATTGTGCCTTTTGAATTTAATTCCGATGCAATATCTGTGTTTCATTGTCAATGAGGTCCTAGGGATACAGTAAACCTGAAGAGAAGCATCGGAATCTAAAACTGGACTCACAGGAGGGGTTCAAATCATAGAAAGTTAGATTGTCACTCCTTTTGTACTTAAGTCGGCATTTTGCCTATTGTATTAAATTCGGATGCAATTTCTGTGTTTCATCGTCAATACGAAGGTCCAAGGGATACAGTAAACCTGAAGTGAAGCATCGGAATCTAAAACTGGTCTTTCAGGAGGGGTTCAAATCATTGATAATTAGAGTGTCAGTCCCCTTATACTTAAGTCGGCATTGTGCCTTTTGTATGAAATTCGGATGCAAATTCTGTGTTTCATCGTCAATAAGAAGCTCCAAGGGATACAGTAAACCTGAAGAGAAGCATCGGAATCTAAAACTGGACTCAAAGGAGGGGTTCAAATCATTGATAGCTAGAGTGTCAGTCCTCTTGTACTTAAGTCGGCATTGTGCTTTTGTATTAAATTCGGATGCAATTTCTGTGTTTCATCGTCAATAAGATAATCCAAGGGATACAGTAAACCTGAAGGGAAGCATCGGAATCTAAAACTGGACTCACAGGAGAGGTTCATATCATAGGTAGTTAGAGTGTCAGTCCTCCTGTACTTAAGTCGGCATTGTGTCTTTTGAATTTAACTCGGATGCAATTTCTGTGTTTCATCGTCAATAAGAAGGTCCAAGGGATACAGTAAACCTGAAGTGAAGCATCGGAATCTAAAACTGGACTCACACGAGGGGTTCAAATCATTGATAGTTAGAGTGTCAATCCCCTTATACTTAATCGGCATTGTGCCTTTTGTATGAAATTCGGATGCAATTTCTGTGTTTCATCGTCAATAAGAAGGTCCAAGGGATACAGTAAACCTGAAGTGAGGCATCGGAATCTAAAACTGGTCTCACAGGAGGGGTTCAAATCATTGATAGTTAGAGTGTCAGTCCCCTTCTACTTAAGTCGGCATTGTGCCTTTTGTATTAAATTCGGATGCAATTTCTGTGTTTCATCGTCAATAAGAAGGTCCAAGGGATACAGTAAACCTGAAGTGAAGCATCGGAATCTAAAACTGGACCTACTGGAGAGGTTCAAATCATATATAGTTAGAGTGTCAGTCCTCTTGTACTTAACTCGGCATTGTGTCATTTGAATTTAATTCCGACGCAATTTATGTGTTTCATCGTCAATAAGAAGGTTCAAGGGATACAGTAAACCTGAAGAGAAGCATCGGAATCTAAAACTGGACTCACAGGAGAGGTTCAAATCATAGAAAGTTAGATTGTCAGTCCTCTTGTACTTAAGTCGGCATTGTGCCTTTTGTATTAAATTCGGATGCAATTTTTGTGTTTCATCGTCAATAAGAGGGTCCAAGGGATACAGTAAACCTGAAGTGAGCATCGGAATCTAAAACTGGACTCACAGGAGAGGATCAAATCATAGATAGTTAGAATGTCAGTCCTCTTGTACTTAATTTGACATTGTGTCTTATGAATTTTATTCCGATGCAATTTCTGTTTTTCATCGTCAATAAGAAGGTCCAAGGGATACAGTAAACCTGAAGGGAAGCATCGGAATCTAAAACTGGACTCACACGAGGGGCTCAAATCATTGATAGTTAGAGTGTCAGTCCTCTTATACTTAAGTCGGCATTGTGCCTTTTGTATGAAATTCGGATGCAATTTCTGTGTTTTATCGACAATAAAATGGTCCAAGGGATACAGTAAACCTGAAGTGAAGCATCGGAATCTAAAACTGGTCTCACAGGAGAGGTTCAAATCGTAGATAGTTAGAGTGTCAGCCCTCTTGTACTTATGTCGGCATTGTGTCTTTTGAATTTAATTCCGATGCAATTTCTGTGTTTCATCGTCAATAAGAAGGTCCAAGGGATACAGTAAACCTGAAGTGAAGCATCGGAATCTAAAACTGGACTCACAGGAGGGGTTGAAATCATTGATAGTTAGAGTGTCAGTCCTCTTGTACTTAAGTCGGCATTGTGCCTTTTGAATTTAATTCCGATGCAATATCTGTGTTTCATTGTCAATGAGAAGGTCCTAGGGATACAGTAAACCTGAAGAGAAGCATCGGAATCTAAAACTGGACTCACAGGAGAGGTTCAAATCATAGAAAGTTAGATTGTCACTCCTTTTGTACTTAAGTCGGCATTTTGCCTATTGTATTAAATTCGGATGCAATTTCTGAGTTTCATCGCCAATACGAAGGTCCAAGGGATACAGTAAACCTGAAGTGAAGCATCGGAATCTAAAACTGGACTTTCAGGAGGGGTTCAAATCATTGATAATTAGAGTGTCAGTCCCCTTATACTTAAGTCGGCATTGTGCCTTTTGTATGAAATTCGGATGCAAATTCTGTGTTTCATCGTCAATAAGAAGGTCCAAGGGATACAGTAAACCTGAAGAAAAGCATCGGAATCTAAAACTGGACTCACAGGAGGGGTTCAAATCATTGATAGCTACAGTCTCAGTCCTCTTGTACTTAAGTTGGCATTGTGCCTTTTGTATTAAATTCGGATGCAATTTCTGTGTTTCATCGTCAATAAGATAATCCAAGGGATACAGTAAACCTGAAGGGAAGCATCGGAATCTAAAACTGGACTCACAGGAAAGGTTCATATCATAGGTAGTTAGAGTGTCAGTCCTCTTGTACTTAAGTCGGCATTGTGTCTTTTGAATTTAACTCGGATGCAATTTCTGTGTTTCATCGTCAATAAGAAGGTCCAAGGGATACAGTAAACCTGAAGTGAAGCATCAGAATCTAAAACTGGACTCACACGAGGGGTTCAAATCATTGATAGTTAGAGTGTCAATCCCCTTATACTTAATCGGCATTGTGCCTTTTGTATGAAATTCGGATGCAATTTCTGTGTTTCATCGTCAATAAGAAGGTCCAAGGGATATAGTAAACCTGAAGTGAGGCATCGGAAACTAAAACTGGTCTCACAGGTGGGGTCCAAATCATTGATAGTTAGAGTGTCAGTCCCCTTGTACTTAAGTCGGCATTGTGCCTTTTGTATTAAATTCGGATGCAATTTCTGTGTTTCATCGTCAATAATAAGGTACAAGGGATACAGTAAACCTGAAGTGAAGCATCGGAATCTAAAACTGTACTCACAGGAGAGGTTCAAATTATAGATAGTTAGAGTGTCAGCCCTCTTGTACTAATGTAGGCATTGTGTCTTTTGAATTTAATTCCGATGCAATTTCTGTGTTTCATCGTCAATAAGAAGGTCCAAGGGATACAGTAAACCTGAAGTGAAGCATCGGAATCTAAAACTGGACCTACAGGAGGGGTTCAAATCATATATAGTTAGAGTGTCAGTCCTTTTGTACTTAAGTCGGCATTGTGTCATTTGAATCAAATTCCGACGCAATTTCTGTGTTTCATCGTCAATAAGAAGGTTCAAGGGATACAGTAAACCTGAAGAGAAGCATCGGAATCTAAAACTGGACTCACAGGAGAGGTTCAAATCATAGAAAGTTAGATTGTCAGTCCTCTTGTACTTAAGTCGGCATTGTGCCTTTTGTATTAAATTCGGATGCAATTTCTGTGTTTCATCGTCAATAAGAAGGTCCAAGGGATACAGTAAACCTGAAGTGAAGCATCGGAATCTAAAACTGGACTCACAGGAGGGGTTCAAATCATTGATAGTTAGAGTGTCAGTCCTCTTGTACTTAAGTCGACATTGTGCCTTTTGTATTAAATTCCGATGCAATTTCCGTGTTTCATCGTCAATAAGTAGGTCCAAGGGACACATTAAACCTGAAGTGAAGCATCGGAATCTAAAACTGGACTAACAGGAGGGGTTCAAATAATTGATAGTTAGAGTGTCAGTCCACTTGTACTTAAGTCGGCATTGTGCCTTTTGTATTAAATTCGGATGCAATTTCTGTGTTTTATCGTCAATAAAATGGTCCAAGGGATACAGTAAACCTGAAGTGAAGCATCGGAATCTAAAACAGGACTCACAGGAGGGGTTGAAATCATTGATAGTTAGAGTGTCAGTCCTCTTGTACTTAAGTCGGCATTGTGCCTTTTGAATTTAATTCCGATGCAATATCTGTGTTTCATTGTCAATGAGGTCCTAGGGATACAGTAAACCTGAAGAGAAGCATCGGAATCTAAAACTGGACTCACAGGAGGGGTTCAAATCATAGAAAGTTAGATTGTCACTCCTTTTGTACTTAAGTCGGCATTTTGCCTATTGTATTAAATTCGGATGCAATTTCTGTGTTTCATCGTCAATACGAAGGTCCAAGGGATACAGTAAACCTGAAGTGAAGCATCGGAATCTAAAACTGGTCTTTCAGGAGGGGTTCAAATCATTGATAATTAGAGTGTCAGTCCCCTTATACTTAAGTCGGCATTGTGCCTTTTGTATGAAATTTGGATGCAAATTCTGTGTTTCATCGTCAATAAGAAGCTCCAAGGGATACAGTAAACCTGAAGAGAAGCATCGGAATCTAAAACTGAACTCAAAGGAGGGGTTCAAATCATTGATAGCTAGAGTGTCAGTCCTCTTGTACTTAAGTCGGCATTGTGCTTTTGTATTAAATTCGGATGCAATTTCTGTGTTTCATCGTCAATAAGATAATCCAAGGGATACAGTAAACCTGAAGGGAAGCATCGGAATCTAAAACTGGACTCACAGGAGAGGTTCATATCATAGGTAGTTAGAGTGTCAGTCCTCCTGTACTTAAGTCGGCATTGTGTCTTTTGAATTTAACTCGGATGCAATTTCTGTGTTTCATCGTCAATAAGAAGGTCCAAGGGATACAGTAAACCTGAAGTGAAGCATCGGAATCTAAAACTGGACTCACACGAGGGGTTCAAATCATTGATAGTTAGAGTGTCAATCCCCTTATACTTAATCGGCATTGTGCCTTTTGTATGAAATTCGGATGCAATTTCTGTGTTTCATCGTCAATAAGAAGGTCCAAGGGATACAGTAAACCTGAAGTGAGGCATCGGAATCTAAAACTGGTCTCACAGGAGGGGTTCAAATCATTGATAGTTAGAGTGTCAGTCCCCTTCTACTTAAGTCGGCATTGTGCCTTTTGTATTAAATTCGGATGCAATTTCTGTGTTTCATCGTCAATAAGAAGGTCCAAGGGATACAGTAAACCTGAAGTGAAGCATCGGAATCTAAAACTGGACCTACTGGAGAGGTTCAAATCATATATAGTTAGAGTGTCAGTCCTCTTGTACTTAACTCGGCATTGTGTCATTTGAATTTAATTCCGACGCAATTTATGTGTTTCATCGTCAATAAGAAGGTTCAAGGGATACAGTAAACCTGAAGAGAAGCATCGGAATCTAAAACTGGACTCACAGGAGAGGTTCAAATCATAGAAAGTTAGATTGTCAGTCCTCTTGTACTTAAGTCGGCATTGTGCCTTTTGTATTAAATTCGGATGCAATTTTTGTGTTTCATCGTCAATAAGAGGGTCCAAGGGATACAGTAAACCTGAAGTGAGCATCGGAATCTAAAACTGGACTCACAGGAGAGGATCAAATCATAGATAGTTAGAATGTCAGTCCTCTTGTACTTAATTTGACATTGTGTCTTATGAATTTTATTCCGATGCAATTTCTGTTTTTCATCGTCAATAAGAAGGTCCAAGGGATACAGTAAACCTGAAGGGAAGCATCGGAATCTAAAACTGGACTCACACGAGGGGCTCAAATCATTGATAGTTAGAGTGTCAGTCCTCTTATACTTAAGTCGGCATTGTGCCTTTTGTATGAAATTCGGATGCAATTTCTGTGTTTCATCGTCAATAAGAAGGTCCAAGATATACAGTAAACCTGAAGTGAAGCATCGGAATCTAAAACTGGACTCACAGGAGAGGTACAGATCATAGAAAGTTAGAGTGTCAGCCGTCTTGTACTTATGTCGGCATTGTGTCTTTTGAATTTAATTCCGATGCAATTTCTGTGTTTCATCGTCAATAAGAAGGTCCAAGGGATACAGTAAACCTGAAGTGAAGCATCGGAATCTAAAACTGGACTCACAGGAGAGGTTCAAATCATATATAGTTAGAGTGTAAGTCCTCTTGTACTTAAGTCGGCATTGTGTCATTTGAATTTAATTCCGACGCAATTTCTGTGTTTCATCGTCAATAAGAAGGTCCAAGGGATACAGTATACCTGAAGATAAGCTTCGGAATCTAAAACTGGACTCACAGGAGAGGTTCAAATAATAGAAAGTTAGATTTTCAGTCCTCTTGTACTTAAGTCGGCATTGTGCCTTTTGTATTAAATTCGGATGCAATTTCTGTGTTTCAGCGTCAATAAGAAGGTCCAAGGGATACAGTAAACCTGAAGTGAAGCATCGGAATCTAAAACTGGACCCACAGGAGGGGTTGAAATCATTGATAGTTAGAGTGTCAGTCCTCTTGTACTTAAGTCGGCATTGTGCCTTTTGTATTAAATTCGGATGCAATTTCTGTGTTTTATCGTCAATAAAATGGTCCAAGGGATACAGTAAACCTGAAGTGAAGCATCGGAATCTAAAACTGGACTCACAGGAGAGGTTCAAATCGTAGATAGTTAGAGTGTCAGCCCTCTTGTACTTATGTCGGCATTGTGTCTTTTGAATTTAATTCCGATGCAATTTCTGTGTTTCATCGTCAATAAGAAGGTCCAAGGGATACAGTAAACCTGAAGTGAAGCATCGGAATCTAAAACTGGACTCACAGGAGGGGTTGAAATCATTGTTGGTTAGAGTGTCAGTCCTCTTGTACTTAAGTCGGCATTGTGCCTTTTGAATTTAATTCCGATGCAATATCTGTGTTTCATTGTCAATGAGAAGGTCCTAGGGATACAGTAAACCTGAAGAGAAGCATCGGAATCTAAAACTGGACTCACAGGAGAGGTTCAAATCATAGAAAGTTAGATTGTCACTCCTTTTGTACTTAAGTCGGCATTTTGCCTATTGTATTAAATTCGGATGGAATTTCTGAGTTTCATCGTCAATACGAAGGTCCAAGGGATACAGTAAACCTGAAGTGAAGCATCGGAATCTAAAACTGGACTTTCAGGAGGGGTTCAAATCATTGATAATTAGAGTGTCAGTCCCCTTATACTTACGTCGGCATTGTGCCTTTTGTATGAAATTCGGATGCAAATTCTGTGTTTCATCGTCAATAAGAAGGTCCAAGGGATACAGTAAACCTGAAGAGAAGCATCGGAATCTAAAACTGGACTCACAGGAGGGGTTCAAATCATTGATAGCTACAGTCTCAGTCCTCTTGTACTTAAGTCGCCATTGTGCCTTTTGTATTAAATTCGGATGCAATTTCTGTGTTTCATCGTCAATAAGATAATCCAAGGGATACAGTAAACCTGAAGGGAAGCATCGGAATCTAAAACTGGACTCACAGGAAAGGTTCATATCATAGGTAGTTAGAGTGTCAGTCCTCTTGTACTTAAGTCGGCATTGTGTCTTTTGAATTTAACTCGGATGCAATTTCTGTGTTTCATCGTCAATAAGAAGGTCCAAGGGATACAGTAAACCTGAAGTGAAGCATCAGAATCTAAAACTGGACTCACACGAGGGGTTCAAATCATTGATAGTTAGAGTGTCAATCCCCTTATACTTAATCGGCATTGTGCCTTTTGTATGAAATTCGGATGCAATTTCTGTGTTTCATCGTCAATAAGAAGGTCCAAGGGATATAGTAAACCTGAAGTGAGGCATCGGAATCTAAAACTGGTCTCACAGGAGGGGTTCAAATCATTGATAGTTAGAGTGTCAGTCCCCTTGTACTTAAGTCGGCATTGTGCCTTTTGTATTAAATTCGGATGCAATTTCTGTGTTTCATCGTCAATAAGAAGGTACAAGGGATAGAGTAAACCTGAAGTGAAGCATCGGAATCTAAAACTGGACTCACAGGAGAGGTTCAAATTATAGATAGTTAGTGTGTCAGCCCTCTTGTACTAATGTAGGCATTGTGTCTTTTGAATTTAATTCCGATGCAATTTCTGTCTTTCATCGTCAATAAGAAGGTCCAAGGGATACAGTAAACCTGAAGTGAAGCATCGGAATCTAAAACTGGACCTACAGGAGAGGTTCAAATCATATATAGTTACAGTGTCAGTCCTTTTGTACTTAAGTCGGCATTGTGTCATTTGAATCAAATTCCGACGCAATTTCTGTGTTTCATCGTCAATAAGAAGGTTCAAGGGATACAGTAAACCTGAAGTGAAGCATCGGAATCTAAAACTGGACTCACAGGAGGGGTTCAAATCATTGATAGTTAGAGTGTCAGTCCTCTTATACTTAAGTCGGCTTTGTGCCTTTTGTATTAAATTCCGATGCAATTTCCGTGTTTCATCGTCAATAAGTAGGTCCAAGGGACACATTAAACCTGAAGTGAAGCATCGGAATCTAAAACTGGACTCACAGGAGAAGCTCAAATCATATATAGTTAGAGTGTAAGTCCTCTTGTACTTAAGTCGGCATTGTGTCATTTGAATTTAATTCCGACGCAATTTCTGTGTTTCATCGTCAATAAGAAGGTCCAAGGGATACAGTATACCTGAAGACAAGCTTCGGAATCTAAAACTGGACTCACAGGAGAGGTTCAAATAATAGAAAGTTAGATTTTCAGTCCTCTTGTACTTAAGTCGGCATTGTGCCTTTTGTATTAAATTCGGATGCAATTTCTGTGTTTCATCGTCAATAAGAAGGTCCAAGGGATACAGTAAACCTGAAGTGAAGCATCGGAATCTAAAACTGGACTCACGAGAGGGGTTGAAATCATTGATAGTTAGAGTGTCAGTCCTCTTGTACTTAAGTCGGCATTGTGCCTTTTGTATTAAATTCGGATGCAATTTCTGTGTTTTATCGACAATAAAATGGTCCAAGGGATACAGTAAACCTGAAGTGAAGCATCGGAATCTAAAACTGGTCTCACAGGAGAGGTTCAAATCGTAGATAGTTAGAGTGTCAGCCCTCTTGTACTTATGTCGGCATTGTGTCTTTTGAATTTAATTACGATGCAATTTCTGTGTTTCATCGTCAATAAGAAGGTCCAAGGGATACAGTAAACCTGAAGTGAAGCATCGGAATCTAAAACTGGACTCACAGGAGGGGTTGAAATCATTGATAGTTAGAGTGTCAGTCCTCTTGTACTTAAGTCGGCATTGTGCCTTTTGAATTTAATTCCGATGCAATATCTGTGTTTCATTGTCAATGAGAAGGTCCTAGGGATACAGTAAACCTGAAGAGAAGCATCGGAATCTAAAACTGGACTCACAGGAGAGGTTCAAATCATAGAAAGTTAGATTGTCACTCCTTTTGTACTTAAGTCGGCATTTTGCCTATTGTATTAAATTCGGATGCAATTTCTGAGTTTCATCGTCAATACGAAGGTCCAAGGGATACAGTAAACCTGAAGTGAAGCATCGGAATCTAAAACTGGACTGTCAGGAGGGGTTCAAATCATTGATAATTAGAGTGTCAGTCCCCTTATACTTAATCGGCATTGTGCCTTTTGTATGAAATTCGGATGCAATTTCTGTGTTTCATCGTCAATAAGAAGGTCCAAGGGATATAGTAAACCTGAAGTGAGGCATCGGAAACTAAAACTGGTCTCACAGGAGGGGTCCAAATCATTGATAGTTAGAGTGTCAGTCCCCTTGTACTTAAGTCGGCATTGTGCCTTTTGTATTAAATTCGGATGCAATTTCTGTGTTTCATCGTCAATAAGATAATCCAAGGGATACAGTAAACCTGAAGGGAAGCATCGGAATCTAAAACTGGACTCACAGGAAAGGTTCATATCATAGGTAGTTAGAGTGTCAGTCCTCTTGTACTTAAGTCGGCATTGTGTCTTTTGAATTTAACTCGGATGCAATTTCTGTGTTTCATCGTCAATAAGAAGGTCCAAGGGATACAGTAAACCTGAAGTGAAGCATCAGAATCTAAAACTGGACTCACACGAGGGGTTCAAATCATTGATAGTTAGAGTGTCAATCCCCTTATACTTAATCGGCATTGTGCCTTTTGTATGAAATTCGGATGCAATTTCTGTGTTTCATCGTCAATAAGAAGGTCCAAGGGATATAGTAAACCTGAAGTGAGGCATCGGAAACTAAAACTGGTCTCACAGGAGGGGTCCAAATCATTGATAGTTAGAGTGTCAGTCCCCTTGTACTTAAGTCGGCATTGTGCCTTTTGTATTAAATTCGGATGCAATTTCTGTGTTTCATCGTCAATAATAAGGTACAAGGGATACAGTAAACCTGAAGTGAAGCATCGGAATCTAAAACTGGACTCACAGGAGAGGTTCAAATTATAGATAGTTAGAGTGTCAGCCCTCTTGTACTAATGTAGGCATTGTGTCTTTTGAATTTAATTCCGATGCAATTTCTGTGTTTCATCGTCAATAAGAAGGTCCAAGGGATACAGTAAACCTGAAGTGAAGCATCGGAATCTAAAACTGGACCTACAGGAGGGGTTCAAATCATATATAGTTAGAGTGTCAGTCCTTTTGTACTTAAGTCGGCATTGTGTCATTTGAATCAAATTCCGACGCAATTTCTGTGTTTCATCGTCAATAAGAAGGTTCAAGGGATACAGTAAACCTGAAGAGAAGCATCGGAATCTAAAACTGGACTCACAGGAGAGGTTCAAATCATAGAAAGTTAGATTGTCAGTCCTCTTGTACTTACGTCGGCATTGTGCCTTTTGTATTAAATTCGGATGCAATTTCTGTGTTTCATCGTCAATAAGAAGGTCCAAGGGATACAGTAAACCTGAAGTGAAGCATCGGAATCTAAAACTGGACTCACAGGAGGGGTTCAAATCATTGATAGTTAGAGTGTCAGTCCTCTTATACTTAAGTCGGCATTGTGCCTTTTGTATTAAATTCCGATGCAATTTCCGTGTTTCATCGTCAATAAGTAGGTCCAAGGGACACATTAAACCTGAAGTGAAGCATCGGAATCTAAAACTGGACTAACAGGAGGGGTTCAAATAATTGATAGTTAGAGTGTAAGTCCTCTTGTACTTAGGTCAGCATTGTGAATTTTGTATTAACTTCGGATGCAATTTCTGTGTTTCATCGTCAATAAGAGGGTCCAAGGGATACAGTAAACCTGAAGTGAGCATCGGAATCTAAAACAGGACTCACAGGAGAGGATCAAATCATAGATAGTTAGAATGTCAGTCCTCTTGTACTTAATTCGGCATTGTGTCTTATGAATTTTATTCCAATGCAATTTCTGTGTTTCATCGTCAATAAGAAGGTCCAAGGGATACAGTACACCTGAAGGGAAGCATCGGAATCTAAAACTGGACTCACAGGAGAGGTTCAAATCATTGATAGTTAGAGTGTCAGTCCTCTTGTACTTAAGTCGGCATTGTGCCTTTTTAATTTAATTCCGATGCAATTTCTGTGTTTCATCGTCAATAAGAAGGTCCAAGGGATATAGTAAACCTGAAGTGAAGCATCGGAATCTAAAACTGGGCTCACAGGAGAGGTTAAAAATCATATATAGTTAGAGAGTCAGTTCTCTTGTACTTAAGTCGCCATTGTGTCTTTTGAATTTTATTCCGATGCAATTTCTGTGTTTCATCGTAAATAAGTAGGTCCAAGGTATACAGTAAACCTGAAGTGAAGCTTCGGAATCTAAAACTGGACTCACAGGAGGGGTTCAAATCATTGGTAGTTAGAGTGTCAGTCCTCTTGTACTTAAGTCGGCATTGTTCCTTTTCTATTAAATTCGGATGCAATTTCTGTGTTTCATCGTTAATAAGAAGGTCCAAGGGATACAGTAAACCTGATGTGAAGCATCGGAATCTAAAACTGGACTCACACGAGGGGTTCAAATCATTGATAGTTAGAGTGTCAGTCCTCTTATACTTAAGTCGGCATTGTGCCTTTTGTATGAAATTCGGATGCAATTTCTGTGTTTCATCGTCAATAAGAAGGTCCAAGAGATACAGTAAACCTGAAGTGAAGCATCGGAATCTAAAACTGGACTCATAGGAGAGTTTCAAATCATAGAAAGTTAGAGTGTCAGACCTCTTGTACTTATGTCGGCATTGTGTCTTTTGAATTTAATTCCGATGCAATTTCTGTGTTTGATCGTCAATAAGAAGGTCCAAGGGATACAGTAAACCTGAAGTGAAGCATCGGAATCTAAAACTGGACTCACAGGAGAGGTTCAAATCATATATAGTTAGAGTGTAAGTCCTCTTGTACTTAAGTCGGCATTGTGTCATTTGAATTAAATTCCGACGCAATTTCTGTGTTTCATCGTCAATAAGAAGGTCCAAGGGATACAGTATACCTGAAGATAAGCTTCGGAATCTGAAACTGGACTCACAGGAGAGGTTCAAATAATAGAAAGTTAGATTTTCAGTCCTCTTGTACTTAAGTCGGCATTGTGCCTTTTGTATTAAATTCGGATGCAATTTCTGTGTTTCATCGTCAATAAGAAGGTCCAAGGGATACAGTAAACCTGAAGTGAAGCATCGGAATCTAAAACTGGACTCACAGGAGAGGTTCAAATCATAGAAAGTTAGAGTGTCAGTCCTATTGTACTTCTGTCGGCATTGTGTCTTTTGAATTTAATTCCGATGCAATTTCTGTGTTTCATCGTCAATAAGAAGGTCCAATGGATACAGTAAACCTGAAGTGGAGAATCGGAATCTAAAACTGGACTCCCAGGAGGGGTTCAAATCATTGATAGTTAAGGTGTCAGTCCTCTTGTACTTAAGTCGGCATTGTGTCTTTTTAATTTAACTCGGATGCAATTTCTGTGTTTCATCGTCAATAAGAAGGTCCAAGGGATACAGTAAACCTGAAGTGAAGCATCGGAATCTAAAACTGTACTCACACGAGGGGTTCAAATCATTGATAGCTAGAGTGTCAGTCCTCTTGTACTTAAGTCGGCATTGTGCCTTTTGTATTAAATTCGGATGCAATTTCTGTGTTTCATCGTCAATAAGATAATCCAAGGGATACAGTAAGCCTGAAGGGAAGCATCGGAATCTTAAACTGGACTCACAGGAGAGGTTCATATCATAGATAGTTAGATTGTCAGTCCTCATGTACTTAAGTCGGCATTGTGTCTTTTGAATTTAACTCGGATGCAATTTCTGTGTTTCATTGTCAATAAGAAGGTCCAAGGGATACAGTAAACCTGAAGTGAAGCATCGGAATCTAAAACTGGAACTACAGGAGAGGTTCAAATCATATATAGTTAGAGTGTCAGTCCTCTTGTACTTAAGTCGGCATTGTGTATTTTGAATTTAATTCCGACGCAATTTCTGTGTTTCATCGTCAATAAGAAGGTTCAAGGGATACAGTAAACCTGAAGAGAAGCATCGGAATCTAAAACTGGACTTACAGGAGAGGTTCAAATCATAGAAAGTTAGATTTTCAGTCCTCTTGTACTTAAGTCGGCATTGTGCCTTTTGTATTAAATTCCGATGCAATTTCTGTGTTTCATTGCCAATGAGAAGGTCCTAGGGATACAGTAAACCTGAAGAGAAGCATCGGAATCTAAAACTGGACTCACAGGAGGGGTTCAAATCATTGATAGCTAGAGTGTCAGTCCTCTTGTACTTAAGTCGGCATTGTGCCTTTTGTATTAAATTCAGATGCAATTTCTGTGTTTCATCGTCAATAAGATAATCCAAGGGATACAGTAAACCTGAAGGGAAGCATCGGAATCTAAAACTGGACCCACAGGAGAGGTTCATATCATAGATAGTTAGAGTGTCAGTCCTCTTGTACTTATGTCGGCATTTTGTCTTTTGAATTTAACTCGGATGCAATTTCTGTGTTTCATCGTCAATAAGAAGGTCCAAGGGATACAGTAAACCTGAAGTGAAGCATCGGAATCTAAAACTGGACTCACACGAGGGGTTCAAATCATTGATAGTTAGAGTGTCAATCCCCTTATACTTAAGTCGGCATTGTGCATTTTGTATGAAATTCGGATGCAATTTCTGTGTTTCATCGTCAATAAGAAGGTCCAAGGGATACAGTAAACCTGAAGTGAAGCATCGGAATCTAAAACTGGTCTCACAGGAGGGGTTCAAATCATTGATAGTTAGAGTGTCAGTCCCCTTGTACTTAAGTCGCCATTGTGCCTTTTGTATTAAATTCGGATCCAATTTCTGTGTTTCATCGTCAATAAGAAGGTACAAGGGATACAGTAAACCTGAAGTGACGCATCGGAATCTAAAACTGGACTCACAGGAGAGGTTCAAATAATAGATAGTTAGAGTGTCAGCCCTCTTGTACTTATGTCGGCATTGTGTCTTTTGAATTTAATTCCGATGCAATTTCTGTGTTTCATCGTCAATAAGAAGGTCCAAGGGATACAGTAAACCTGAAGTGAAGCATCGGAATCTAAAACTGGACCTACAGGAGAGGTTCAAATCATATATAGTTAGAGTGTCAGTCCTCTTGTCCTTAAGTCGGCATTGTGTAATTTGAATTTAATTCCGACGCAATTTCTGTGTTTCATCGTCAATAAGAAGGTTCAAGGGATACAGTAAACCTGAAGAGAAGCATCGGAATCTAAAACTGGACTCACAGGAGAGGTGCAAATCATAGAAAGTTAGATTGTCAGTCCTCTTGTACTTAAGTCGGCATTGTGCCTTTTGTATTAAATTCGGATGCAATTTCTGTGTTTCATCGTCAATAAGAAGGTCCAAGTGATACAGTAAACCTGAAGTGAAGCATCAGAATCTAAAACTGGACTCACAGGAGGGGTCCAAATCATTGATAGTTAGAGTGTCAGTCCTCTTATACTTAAGTCGGCATTGTACCTTTTGTATTAAATTCCGATGCAATTTCCGTGTTTCATCGTCAATAAGTAGGTCCAAGGGATACATTAAACCTGAAGTGAAGCATCGGAATCTAAAACTGGACTAACAGGAGGGGTTCAAATAATTGATAGTTAGAGTGTCAGTCCTCTTGTACTTAAGTCAGCATTGTGAATTTTATATTAACTTAGGATGCAATTTCTGTGTTTCATCGTCAATAAGAGGGTCTAAGGGATACAGTAAACCTGAAGTGAAGCATCGGAATCTAAAACTGTACTCACACGAGGGGTTCAAATCATTAATAGCTAGAGTGTCAGTCCTCTTGTACTTAAGTCGGCATTGTGCCTTTTGTATTAAATTCGGATGCAATTTCTGTGTTTCATCGTCAATAAGATAATCCAAGGGATACAGTAAGCCTGAAGGGAAGCATCGGAATCTTAAACTGGACTCACAGGAGAGGTTCATATCATAGATAGTTAGATTGTCAGTCCTCATGTACTTAAGTCGGCATTGTGTCTTTTGAATTTAACTCGGATGCAATTTCTGTGTTCCATTGTCAATAAGAAGGTCCAAGGGATACAGTAAACCTGAAGTGAAGCATCGGAATCTAAAACTGGAACTACAGGAGAGGTTCAAATCATATATAGTTAGAGTGTCAGTCCTCTTGTACTTAAGTCGGCATTGTGTATTTTGAATTTAATTCCGACGCAATTTCTGTGTTTCATCGTCAATAGGAAGGTTCAAGGGATACAGTAAACCTGAAGAGAAGCATCGGAATCTAAAACTGGACTTACAGGAGAGGTTCAAATCATAGAAAGTTAGATTTTCAGTCCTCTTGTACTTAAGTCGGCATTGTGCCTTTTGTATTAAATTCCGATGCAATTTCTGTGTTTCATTGTCAATGAGAAGGTCCTAGGGATACAGTAAACCTGAAGAGAAGCATCGGAATCTAAAACTGGATTCACAGGAGAGGTTCAAATCATAGAAAGTTAGATTGTCACTCCTCTTGTACTTAAGTCGGCATTTTGCCTATTGTATTAAATTCGGATGCAATTTCTGTGTTTCATCGTCAATACGAAGGTCCAAGGGATACAGTAAACCTGAAGTGAAGCATCGGAATATAAAACTGGACTTTCAGGAGGGGTTCAAAACATTAATAATTAGAGTGTCAGTCCTCTTATACTTAAGTCGGCATTGTGCCTTTTGTATGAAATTCGGATGCAAATTCTGTGTTTCATCGTCAATAAGAAGGTCCAAGGGATACAGTAAACCTGAAGAGAAGCATCGGAATCTAAAACTGGACTCACAGGAGGGGTTCAAATCATTGATAGCTAGAGTGTCAGTCCTCTTGTACTTAAGTCGGCATTGTGCCTTTTGTATTAAATTCAGATGCAATTTCTGTGTTTCATCGTCAATAAGATAATCCAAGGGATACAGTAAACCTGAAGGGAAGCATCGGAATCTAAAACTGGACTCACAGGAGAGGTTCATATCATAGATAGTTAGAGTGTCAGTCCTCTTGTACTTATGTCGGCATTTTGTCTTTTGAATTTAACTCGGATGCAATTTCTGTGTTTCATCGTCAATAAGAAGGTCCAAGGGATACAGTAAACCTGAAGTGAAGCATCGGAATCTAAAACTGGTCTCACAGGAGGGGTTCAAATCATTGATAGTTAGAGTGTCAGTCCCCTTGTACTTAAGTCGGCATTGTGCCTTTTGTATTAATTTCGGATCCAATTTCTGTGTTTCATCGTCAATAAGAAGGTACAAGGGATACAGTAAACCTGAAGTGACGCATCGGAATCTAAAACTGGACTCACAGGAGAGGTTCAAATAATAGATAGTTAGAGTGTCAGCCCTCTTGTACTTATGTCGGCATTGTGTCTTTTGAATTTAATTCCGATGCAATTTCTGTGTTTCATCGTCAATAAGAAGGTCCAAGGGATACAGTAAACCTGAAGTGAAGCATCGGAATCTAAAACTGGACCTACAGGAGAGGTTCAAATTATATATAGTTAGAGTGTCAGTCCTCTTGTCCTTAAGTCGGCATTGTGTAATTTGAATTTAATTCCGACGCAATTTCTGTGTTTCATCGTCAATAAGAAGGTTCAAGGGATACAGTAAACCTGAAGAGAAGCATCGGAATCTAAAACTGGACTCACAGGAGAGGTGCAAATCATAGAAAGTTAGATTGTCAGTCCTCTTGTACTTAAGTCGGCATTGTGCCTTTTGTATTAAATTCGGATGCAATTTCTGTGTTTCATCGTCAATAAGAAGGTCCAAGTGATACAGTAAACCTGAAGTGAAGCATCGGAATCTAAAACTGGACTCACAGGAGGGGTCCAAATCATTGATAGTTAGAGTGTCAGTCCTCTTATACTTAAGTCGGCATTGTACCTTTTGTATTAAATTCCGATGCAATTTCCGTGTTTCATCGTCAATAAGTAGGTCCAAGGGATACATTAAACCTGAAGTGAAGCATCGGAATCTAAAACTGGACTAACAGGAGGGGTTCAAATAATTGATAGTTAGAGTGTCAGTCCTCTTGTACTTAAGTCAGCATTGTGAATTTTATATTAACTTAGGATGCAATTTCTGTGTTTCATCGTCAATAAGAGGGTCTAAGGGATACAGTAAACCTGAAGTGAGCATCGGAATCTAAAACTGGACTTACAGGAGAGGATCAAATCATAGATAGTTAGAATGTCAGTCCATTTGTACTTAATTCGGCATTGTGTCTTATGAATTTTATTCCGATGCAATTTCTGTGTTTCATCGTCAATAAGAAGGTCCAAGGGATACAGTAAACCTGAAGTGAAGCATCGGAATCTAAAACTGGGCTCACAGGAGAGGTTAAAAATCATATATAGTTAGAGAGTCAGTCCTCTTGTACTTAAGTCGGCATTGTGTCTTTTGAATTTTATTCCGATGCAATTTCTGTGTTTCATCGTCAATAAGAAGGTCCAAGGGATACAGTAAACCTGAAGTGAAGCATCGGAATCTAAAACTGGACTCACAGGAGAGGTTCAAATCATATATAGTTAGAGTGTAAGTCCTCTTGTACTTAAGTCGGCATTGTGTCATTTGAATTTAATTCCGACGCAATTTCTGTGCTTCATCGTCAATAAGAAGGTCCAAGGGATACAGTATACCTGAAGATAAGCTTCGGAATCTAAAAGTGGACTCACAGGAGTGGTTCAAATAATAGAAAGTTAGATTTTCAGTCCTCTTGTACTTAAGTCGGCATTGTGCCCTTTGTATTAAATTCGGATGCAATTTCTGTGTTTTATCGTCAATAAAATGGTCCAAGGGATACAGTAAACCAGAAGTGAAGCATCGGAATCTAAAACTGGACTCACAGGAGAGTTTCAAATCATAGAAATTTAGAGTGTCAGCCCTCTCGTACTTATGTCGGCATTGTGTCTTTTGAATTTAATTCCGATGCAATTTCTGTGTTTCATCGTCAATAAGAAGGTCCAAGGGATACAGTAAACCTGAAGTGAAGCATCGGAATCTAAAACTGGACTCACAGGAGGGGTTGAAATCATTAACAGTTAGAGTGTCAGTCCACTTGTACTTAAGTCGGCATTTTGCCTTTTGTATTAAATTCGGATGCAATTTCTGTATTTCATCGTCAATAAGAATGTCCAAGGGATACAGTAAACCTGAAGTGAAGCATCGGAATCTAAAACTGGACTCACAGGAGGGGTTCAAATAATTGATAGTTAGAGTGTCAGTCCTCTTGTAGTTAAGTCGGCATTGTGAATTTTGTATTAAATTAGGATGTAATTTCTGTGTTTCATCGTCAATAAGAGGGTCCAAGGGCTACAGTAAATCTGAAGTGAAGCAACGGAATCTAAAATTGGACTCACAGGAGAGGTTTAAATCATAGATAGTTAGAGTGTCAGTCCTCCTGTACTTAATTCGGCATTGTGTCTTTATAATTTTATTCCGATGCAATTTCTGTGTTTCATCGTCAATAAGAAGGTACAAGGGATACAGTAAACCTGAAGAGAAGCATCGGAATCTAAAACTGGGCCCACAGGAGAGGTTCAAATCATTGATAGTTAGAGTGTCAGTCCTCTTGTACTTAAGTCGGCATTGTGTCTTTTGAATTTAATTCCGATGCAATTTCTGTGTTTCATTGTCAATGAGAAGGTCCTAGGGATACAGTAAACCTGAAGAGAAGCATCGGAATCAAAAACTGGACTCACAGGAGAGGTTCAAATCATAGAAAGTTAGATTTTCAGTCCTCTTGTACTTAAGTCGGCATTGTGCCTATTGTATTAAATTCCGATGCAATTTCTGTGTTTCATTGTCAATGAGAAGGTCCTAGGGATACAGTAAACCTGAAGAGAAGCATCGGAATCTAAAACTGGACTCACAGGAGAGGTTCAAATCATAGAAAGTTAGATTGTCACTCCTTTTGAACTTAAGTCGGCATTTTGCCTATTGTATTAAATTCGGATGCAATTTCTGTGTTTCATCGTCAATACGAAGGTCCAAGGGATACAGTAAACCTGAAGTGAAGCATCGGAATCTAAAACTGGACTTTCAGGAGGGGTTCAAATCATTAATAATTAGAGTGTCAGTCCTCTTATACTTAAGTCGGCATTGTGCCTTTTGTATGAAATTCGGATGCAAATTCTGTGTTTCATCGTCAATAAGAAGGTCCAAGGGATACAGTAAACCTGAAGAGAAGCATCGGAATCTAAAACTGGACTCACAGGAGGGGTTCAAATCATTGATAGCTAGAGTGTCAGTCCTCTTGTACTTAAGTCGGCATTGTGCCTTTTGTATTAAATTCGGATGCAATTTCTGTGTTTCATCGTCAATAAGATAATCCAAGGGATACAGTAAACCTGAAGGGAAGCATCGGAATCTAAAACTGGACTCACAGGAGAGGTTCATATCATAGATAGTTAGAGTGTCAGTCCTCTTGTACTTAAGTCGGCATTTTGTCTTTTGAATTTAACTCGGATGCAATTTCTGTGTTTCATCGTCAATATGAAGGTCCAAGGGATACAGTAAACCTGAAGTGAAGCATCGGAATCTAAAACTGGACTCACACGAGGGGTTCAAATCATTGATAATTAGAGTGTCAATCCCCTTATTCTTAAGTCGGCATTGTGCCTTTTGTATGAAATTCGGATGCAATTTCTGTGTTTCATCGTCAATAAGAAGGTCCAAGGGATACAGTAAACCTGAAGTGAAGCATCGGAATCTAAAACTGGTCTCACAGGAGGGGTTCAAATCATTGATAGTTAGAGTGTCAGTCCCCTTGTACTTAAGTCGGCATTGTGCCTTTTGTATTAAATTCGGATGCAATTTCTGTGTTTCATCGTCAATAAGGTGGTACAAGGGATACAGTAAACCTGAAGTGACGCATCGGAATTTAAACTGGACTCACAGGAGAGGTTCAAATAATAGATAGTTAGAGTGTCAGCCCTCTTGTACTTATGTCGGCATTGTGTCTTTTTAATTTAATTCCGATGCAATTTCTGTGTTTCATCGTCAAGAAGAAGGTCCAAGGGATACAGTAAACCTGAAGTGAAGCATCGGAATCTAAAACTGGACCTACAGGAGAGGTTCAAATCATATATAGTTAGAGTGTCAGTCCACTTGTACTTTAGTCGGCATTGTGTAATTTGAATTTAATTCCGTCGCAATTTCTGTGTTTCATCGTCAATAAGAAGGTTCAAGGGATACAGTAAACCTGAAGAGAAGCATCGGAATCTAAAACTGGACTCACAGGAGAGGTGCAAATCATAGAAAGTTAGATTGTCAGTCCTCTTGTACTTAAGTCGGCATTGTGCCATTTGTATTAAATTCGGATGCAATTTCTGTGTTTCATCGTCAATAAGAAGGTCCAAGTGATACAGTAAACCTGAAGTGAAGCATCGGAATCTAAAACTGGACTCACAGGAGGGGTCCAAATCATTGATAGTTAGAGTGTCAGTCCTCTTATACTTAAGTCGGCATTGTGCCTTTTGTATTAAATTCCGATGCAATTTCCGTGTTTCATCGTCAATAAGTAGGTCCAAGGGATACATTAAACCTGAAGTGAAGCATCGGAATCTAAAACTGGACTAACAGGAGGGGTTCAAATAATTGATAGTTAGAGTGTCAGTCCTCTTGTACTTAAGTCAGCATTGTGAATTTTATATTAACTTCGGATGCAATTTCTGTGTTTCATCGTCAATAAGAGGGTCCAAGGGATACAGTAAACCTGAAGTGAGCATCGGAATCTAAAACTGGACTTACAGGAGAGGATCAAATCATAGATAGTTAGAATGTCAGTCCTCTTGTACTTAATTCGGCATTGTGTCTTATGAATTTTCCTTCCGATGCAATTTCTGTGTTTCATCGTCAATAAGAAGGTCCAAGGGATACAGTAAACCTGAAGGGAAGCATCGGAATCTAAAACTGGACTCACAGGAGAGGTTCAAATCATTGATAGTTAGAGTGTCAGTCCTCTTGTACTTAAGTCGGCATTGTGCCTTTTTAATTTAATTCCGATGCAATTTCTGTGTTTCATCGTCAATAAGAAGGTCCAAGGGATACAGTAAACCTGAAGTGAAGCATCGGAATCTAAAACTGGGCTCACAGGAGAGGTTAAAAATCATATATAGTTAGAGAGTCAGTCCTCTTGTACTTAAGTCGGCATTGTGTATTTTGAATTTTATTCCGATGCAATTTCTGTGTTTCATCGTAAATAAGTAGGTCCAAGGGATACTGTAAACCTGAAAGAAAGCATCGGAATCTAAAACTGGACTCACAGGAGGGGTTCAAATCATTGATAGTTAGAGTGTCAGTCCTCTTATACTTTAGTTGGCATTGTGCCTTTTGTATGAAATTCGGATGCAATTTCTGTGTTTCATCGTCAATAAGAAGGTCCAAGGGATACAGTAAACCTGAAGTGAAGCATCGGAATCTAAGACTGGACTCACAGGAGAGGTTCAAATCATAGAAATTTGGAGTGTCAGCCCTCTTGTACTTATGTCGGCATCGTGTCTTTTGAATTTAATTCCGATGCAATATCTGTGTTTCATCGTCAATAAGAAGGTCCAAGGGATACAGTAAACCTGAAGTGAAGCATCGGAATCTAAAACTGGACTCACAGGAGAGGTTCAAATCATATATAGTTAGAGTGTAAGTCCTCTTGTACTTAAGTCGGCATTGTGTCATTTGAATTTAATTGCGACGCAATTTCTGTGCTTCATCGTCAATAAGAAGGTCCAAGGGATACAGTATACCTGAAGATAAGCTTCGGAATCTAAAACTGGACGCACAGGAGAGGTTCAAATAATAGAAAGTAAGATTTTCAGTCCTCTTGTACTTAAGTCGGCATTGTGCCCTTTGTATTAAATTCGGATGCAATTTCTGTGTTTTATCGTCAATAAAATGGTCCAAGGGATACAGTAAACCTGAAGTGAAGCATTGGAATCTAAAACTGGACTCACAGGAGAGGTTCAAATCATAGAAAGTTAGAGTGTCAGCCCTCTCGTACTTATGTCGGCATTGTGTCTTTTGAATTTAATTCCGATGCAATTTCTGTGTTTCATCGTCAATAAGAAGGTCCAAGGGATACAGTAAACCTGAAGTGAAGCATCGGAATCTAAAACTGGAATCACAGGAGGGGTTCAAATCATTGATAGTTAGAGAGTCAGTCAACTTATACGTAAGTCGGCATTGTGCCTTTTGTATTAAATTCCGATGCAATTTCCGTGTTTCATCGTCAAACAAGAAGGTCCAAGGGATACAGTAAACCTGACGTGAAGCATCGGAATCTAAACCTGGACTCCCAGGAGGGGTTCAAATAATTGATAGTTAGAGTGTCAGTCCTCTTGTAGTTAAGTCGGCATTGTGAATTTTGTATTAAATTAGGATGTAATTTCTGTGTTTTATCGTCAATAAGAGGGTCCAAGGGCTACAGTAAACCTGAAATGAAGCAACGGAATCTAAAACTGGACTCACAGGAGAGGTTCAAATCATAGATAGTTAGAGTGTCAGTCCTCCTGTACTTAATTCGGCATTGTGTCTTTATAATTTTATTCCGATGCAATTTCTGTGTTTCATCGTCAATAAGAAGGTACAAGGGATACAGTAAACCTGCAGAGAAGCATCGGAATCTAAAACTGGACCCACAGGAGAGGTTCAAATCATTGATAGTTAGAGTGTCAGTCCTCTTGTACTTAAGTCGGCATTGTGTCTTTTGAATTTGATTCCGATGCAATTTCTGTGTTTCATCGTAAATAAGTAGGTCCAAGGTATACAGAAAACCTGAAGTGAAGCATCGGAATCTAAAACTGGACTCACAGGAGAGGTTCAAATCATAGATAGTTAGAGTGTCAGTCCTCTTGTATTTAAGTCGGCATTGTGAATTTTGTATTGAATTCGGATGCAATTTCTGTGTTTCATCGTCAATAAGAGGGTCCAAGGGATACAGTAAACCTGAAGTGAAGCATCGGAATCTAAAACTGGACTCACAGGAGAGGTTCAAATCATAGAAAGTAAGAGTGTCAGCCCTCTTGTACTTATGTCGGCATTGTGTCTTTTGAATTTAATTCCGATGCAATTTCTGTGTTTCATCGTCAATAAGAAGGTCCAAGGGATACAGTAAACCTGAAGTGAAGCATCGGAATCTAAAACTGGACTCACAGTAGAGGTTCAAATCGTATATAGTTAGAGTGTCAGTCCTCTTGTACTTAAGTCGGCATTGTGTCATTTGAATTCAATTCCGACGCAATTTCTGTGTTTCATCGTCAATAAGAAGGTACAAGGGATACAGTAAACCTGAAGAGAAAAATCGGAATCTAAAACTGGACTCACAGGAGAGGTTCAAATCATAGAAAGTTAGATTGTCAGTCCTCTTGTACTTAAGTCGGCATTGTGCCTTTTGTATTAAATTCGGATGCAATTTCTGTGTTTCATCGTCAATAAGAAGGTCCAAGGGATACAGTAAACCTGAAGTGAAGCATCGGAATCTAAAACTGGACTCACAGGAGGGGTTCAAATCATTGATAGTTAGAGTGTCAGTCCTCTTGTACTTAAGTCGGCATTGTGCCTTTTGTATTAAATTCGGATGCAATTTCTGTGTTTTATCGTCAATAAGATGGTCCAAGGGATACAGTAAACCTGAAGTGAAGCATCGGAATCTAAACAGGACTCACAGGAGAGGATCAAATCATAGAAAGTTAGAGTGTCAGTACTCTTGTACTTAAGTCGGCATTGTGCCTTCTTTAATAAATTCGGATGCAATTTCTGTATTTCATCGTCAATAAGAAGGTCCAAGGGATACAGTAAACCTGAAGTGAAGCATCGGAATCTAAAACTGGACTCACAGGAGGGGTTCAAATCATTGATAGTTAGAGTGTCAGTCCTCTTGTACTTAAGTCGGCATTGTGCCTTTTCTATTAAATTCGGATGCAATTTCTGTGTTTCATCGTCAATAAGAAGGTCCAAGGGATACAGTAAACCTGATGTGAAGCATCGGAATCTAAAACTGGACTCACACGAGGGGTTCAAATCATTGATAGTTAGAGTGTCAGTCCTCTTATACTTAAGTCGGCAATGTGCCTTTTGTATGAAATTCGGATGCAATTTCTGTGTTTCATCGTCAATAAGAAGGTCCAAGGGATACAGTAAACCTGAAGTGAAGCATCGCAATCTAAAACTGGACTCACAGGAGAGGGTCAAATCATAGAAAGTTAGAGTGTCATCCCTCTTGTACTTATGTCGGCATTCTGTCTTTTGAATTTAATTCCGATGCAATTTCTGTGTTTCATCGTCAATATGAGGGTCCAAGGGCTACAGTAAAACTGAAGTGAAGCAACGGAATCTAAAACTGGACTCACAGGAGAGGTTCAAATCATTGATAGTTAGAGTGTCAGTCCTCCTGTACTTAAATCGGCATTGTGTGTTTTCAATTTTATTCCGATGCAATTTCTGTATTTCATCGTCAATAAGAAGGTACAAGGGATACAGTAAACCTGAAGAGAAGCATCGGAATCTACAACTGGACCCACAGGAGAGGTTCAAATCATTGATAGTTAGAGTGTCAGTCCTCTTGTACTTAAGTCGGCATTGTGTCTCTTGAATTTAATTCCGATGCAATTTCTGTGTTTCATCGTCAATAAGAAGGTCCAAGGGATACAGTAAACCTGAAGTTAAGCATCGGAATCTCAAACTGGACTCACAGGAGAGGTTCAAATCATAGATAGTTAGAGAGTCAGTCCTCTGGTACTTAAGTCGGCATTGTGTCTTTTGAATTTTATTCCGATGCAATTTCTGTGTTTCATCGTAAATAAGTAGGTCCAAGGGATACAGAAAACCTGAAGTGAAGCATCGGAATCTAAAACTGGACTCACAGGAGAGGTTCAAATCATAGATAGTTAGAGTGTCAGTCCTCTTGTACTTATGTCGGCATTGTGTCTTTTGAATTTAATTCCGATGCAATTTCTGTGTTTCATCGTCAATAAGAAGGTCCAAGGGATACAGTAAACCTGAAGTGAAGCATCGGAATCTAAAACTGGACTCACAGTAGAGGTTCAAATCGTATATAGTTAGAGTGTCAGTCCTCTTGTACTTAAGTCGGCATTGTGTCATTTGAATTCAATTCCGACGCAATTTCTGTGTTTCATCGTCAATAAGAAGGTACAAGGGATACAGTAAACCTGAAGAGAAAAATCGGAATCTAAAACTGGACTCACAGGAGAGGTTCAAATCATAGAAAGTTAGATTGTCAGTCCTCTTGTACTTAAGTCGGCATTGTGCCTTTTGTATTAAATTCGGATGCAATTTCTGTGTTTCATCGTCAATAAGAAGGTCCAAGGGATACAGTAAACCTGAAGTGAAGCATCGGAATCTAAAACTGGACTCACAGGAGGGGTTCAAATCATTGATAGTTAGAGTGTCAGTCCTCTTGTACTTAAGTCGGCATTGTGCCTTTTGTATTAAATTCGGATGCAATTTCTGTGTTTTATCGTCAATAAGATGGTCCAAGGGATACAGTAAACCTGAAGTGAAGCATCGGAATCTAAACAGGACTCACAGGAGAGGATCAAATCATAGAAAGTTAGAGTGTCAGTACTCTTGTACTTAAGTCGGCATTGTGCCTTCTTTAATAAATTCGGATGCAATTTCTGTATTTCATCGTCAATAAGAAGGTCCAAGGGATACAGTAAACCTGAAGTGAAGCATCGGAATCTAAAACTGGACTCACAGGAGGGGTTCAAATCATTGATAGTTAGAGTGTCAGTCCTCTTGTACTTAAGTCGGCATTGTGCCTTTTCTATTAAATTCGGATGCAATTTCTGTGTTTCATCGTCAATAAGAAGGTCCAAGGGATACAGTAAACCTGATGTGAAGCATCGGAATCTAAAACTGGACTCACACGAGGGGTTCAAATCATTGATAGTTAGAGTGTCAGTCCTCTTATACTTAAGTCGGCAATGTGCCTTTTGTATGAAATTCGGATGCAATTTCTGTGTTTCATCGTCAATAAGAAGGTCCAAGGGATACAGTAAACCTGAAGTGAAGCATCGCAATCTAAAACTGGACTCACAGGAGAGGGTCAAATCATAGAAAGTTAGAGTGTCATCCCTCTTGTACTTATGTCGGCATTCTGTCTTTTGAATTTAATTCCGATGCAATTTCTGTGTTTCATCGTCAATATGAGGGTCCAAGGGCTACAGTAAAACTGAAGTGAAGCAACGGAATCTAAAACTGGACTCACAGGAGAGGTTCAAATCATTGATAGTTAGAGTGTCAGTCCTCCTGTACTTAAATCGGCATTGTGTGTTTTCAATTTTATTCCGATGCAATTTCTGTATTTCATCGTCAATAAGAAGGTACAAGGGATACAGTAAACCTGAAGAGAAGCATCGGAATCTACAACTGGACCCACAGGAGAGGTTCAAATCATTGATAGTTAGAGTGTCAGTCCTCTTGTACTTAAGTCGGCATTGTGTCTCTTGAATTTAATTCCGATGCAATTTCTGTGTTTCATCGTCAATAAGAAGGTCCAAGGGATACAGTAAACCTGAAGTTAAGCATCGGAATCTCAAACTGGACTCACAGGAGAGGTTCAAATCATAGATAGTTAGAGAGTCAGTCCTCTGGTACTTAAGTCGGCATTGTGTCTTTTGAATTTTATTCCGATGCAATTTCTGTGTTTCATCGTAAATAAGTAGGTCCAAGGGATACAGAAAACCTGAAGTGAAGCATCGGAATCTAAAACTGGACTCACAGGAGAGGTTCAAATCATAGATAGTTAGAGTGTCAGTCCTCTCGTACTTAAGTCGGCATTGTGAATTTTGTATTGAATTCGGATGCAATTTCTGTGTTTCATCGTCAATAAGAGGGTCCAAGGGATACAGTAAACCTGAAGTGAAGAATCGGAATCTAAAACTGGACTCACAGGAGAGGTTCAAATCATAGAAAGTAAGAGTGTCAGCCCTCTTGTACTTATGTTGGCATTGTGTCTTTTGAATTAAATTCCGACGCAATTTCTGTGTTTCATCGTCAATAAGAAGGTCCAAGGGATACAGTAAACCTGAAGTGAAGCATCGTAATCTAAAACTGGACTCACTGGAGAGGTTCAAATCTTATATAGTTAGAGTGTCAGTCCTCTTGTACTTACGTCGGCATTGTGTCATTTGAATTTAATTCCGACACAATTTCTGTGTTTCATCGTCAATAAGAAGGTCCAAGGGATACAGTATACCTGAAGATAAGCTTCGGAATCTAAAACTGGACTCACAGGAGAGGTTCAAATAATAGAAAGTTAGATTTTCATTCCTCTTGTACTTAAGTCGGCATTGTGCCTTTTGTATTAAATTCGGATGCAATTTCTGTGTTTCATCGTCAATAAGAAGGTCCAAGGGATACAGTAAACCTGAAGTGAAGCATCGGAATCTAAAACTGGACTCACAGGAGGGGTTGAAATCATTGATAGTTAGAGTGTCAGTCCTCTTGTACTTAAGTCGGCATTGTGCCTTTTGTATTAAATTCCGATGCAATTTCCGTGTTTCATCGTCAAACAAGAAGCTCCAAGGGATACAGTAAACCTGAAGTGAAGCATCGGAATCTAAAACTGGACTCAGAGGAGGGGTTCAAATAATTGATAGTTAGAGTGTCAGTCCTCTTGTAGTTAAGTCGGCATTGTGAATTTTGTATGAAATTAGAATGAAATTTCTGTGTTTCATCGTCAATAAGAGGGTCGAAGGGCTACAGTAAACCTGAAGTGAAGCAACGGAATCTAAAACTGGACTCACAGGAGAGGTTCAAATCAGAGATAGTTAGAGTGTCAGTCCTCCTGTACTTAATTCGGCATTGTGTCTTTTGAATTTTATTCCGATGCAATTTCTGTGTTTCATCGTCAATAAGAAGGTACAAGGGATTCAGTAAACCTGAAGAGAAGCATGGGAATCTAAAACTGGACCCACAGGAGAGGTTCAAATCATTGATAGTTAGAGTGTCAGTCCTCTTGTACTTAAGTCGGCATTGTGTCTTTTGAATTTAATTCCGATGCAATTTCTGTGTTTCATCGTCAATAAGAAGGTCCAAGGGATACAGTAAACCTGAAGTGAAGCATCGGAATCTCAAACTGGACTCACAGGAGAGGTTCAAATCATAGATAGTTAGAGAGTCAGTCCTCTGGTACTTAAGTCGGCATTGCGTCTTTTGAATTTAATTCCGATGCAATTTCTGTGTTTCATCGTAAATAAGTAGGTCCAAGGGATATAGAAAACCTGAAGTGAAGCATCGGAATCTAAAACTGGACTCACAGGAGAGGTTCAAATCATAGATAGTTAGAGTGTCAGTCCTCTTGTACTTAAGTCGGCATTGTGAATTATGTATTGAATTCGGATGCAATTTCTGTGTTTAATCGTCAATAAGAGGGTCCAAGGGATACAGTAAACCTGAAGTGAAGCATCGGAATCCAAAACTGGACTCACAGGAGAGGTTCAAATCATAGAAAGTAAGAGTGTCAGCCCTGTTGTACTTATGTCGGCATTGTGTCTTTTGAATTTAATTCCGATGCAATTTCTGTGTTTCATCGTCAATAAGAAGGTCCAAGGGATACAGTAAACCTGAAGTGAAGCATCGGAATCTAAAACTGGACTCTCAGGAGAGGTTCAAATCATATATAGTTAGAGTGTCAGTCCTCTTGTACTTAAGTCGGCATTGTGTCATTTGAATTCAATTCCGACGCAATTTCTGTGGTTCATCGTCAATAAGAAGGTACAAGGGATACAGTAAACCTGAAGAGAAAAATCGGAATCTAAAACTGGACTCACAGGAGAGGTTCAAATCATAGAAAGTTAGATTGTCAGTCCTCTTGTACTTAAGTCGGCATTGTGCCTTTTGTATTAAATTCGGATGCAATTTCTGTGTTTCATCGTCAATAAGATGGTCCAAGGGATACAGTAAACCTGAAGTGAAGCATCGGAATCTAAAACTGGACTCACAGGAGGGGTTCAAATCACCGATAGTTAGAGTGTCAGTCCTCTTGTACTTAAGTCGGCATTGTGCCTTTTGTATGAAATTCGGATGCAATTTCTGTGTTTTATCGTCAATAAGATGGTCCAAGGGATACAGTAAACCTGAAGTGAAGCATCGGAATCTAAAACTGGACTCACAGGAGAGGATCAAATTATAGAAAGTTAGATTGTCAGTACTCTTGTACTTAAGTCGGCATTGTGCCTTCTTTAATAAATTCGGATGCAATTTCTGTATTTCATCGTCAATTAGAAGGTCCAAGGGATACAGTAAACCTGCAGTGAAGCATCGGAATCTAAAACTGGATTCACAGGAGGGGTTCAAATCATTGATAGTTAGAGAGTCAGTCCTCTTATACTTAAGTAGGCATTGTGCCTTTTGTATTAAATTCCGATGCAATTTCCGTGTTTCATCGTAAATAAGTAGGTCCAAGGGATACAGTAAACCTGAAGTGAAGCATCGGAATCTAAAACTGGACTCACAGGAGGGGTTGAAATCATTGATAGTTAGAGTGTCAGTCCTCTTGTACTTAAGTCGGCATTGTGCCTTTTGTATTAAATTCGGATGCAATTTCTGTGTTTTATCGTCAATAAAATGGTCCAAGGGATACAGTAAACCTGAAGTGAAGCATCGGAATCTAAAACTGGACTCACAGGAGAGGATCAAATAATAGAAAGTTAGATTGTCAGTCCTCTTGTACTTAAGTCGGCATTGTGCCTTTTGTATTAAATTCGGATGCAATTTCTGTATTTCATCGTCAATAAGAAGGTCCAAGGGATACAGTAAACCTGAAGTGAAGCATCGGAATCTAAAACTGGACTAACGGGAGGGGTTCAAATCATTGATAGTTAGAGAGTCAGTCCTCTTATACTTAAGTCGGCATTGTGCCTTTTGTATTAAATTCCGATGCAATTTCCGTGTTTCATCGTCAAACAAGAAGGTCCAAGGGATACAGTAAACCTGAAGTGAAGCATCGGAATCTAAAACTGGATTCACAGGAGGGGTTCAAATAATTGATAGTTAGAGTGTCAGTCCTCTTGTAGTGAAGTCGGCATTGTGAATTTTGTATTAAATTAGAATGAAATTTCTGTGTTTCATCGTCAATAAGAGGGTCCAAGGGCTACAGTAAACCTGAAGTGAAGCAACGGAATCTAAAACTGGACCCACAGGAGAGGTTCAAATCATTGATAGTTAGAGTGTCAGTCCTCTTGTACTTAAGTCGGCATTGTGTCTTTTGAATTTAATTCCGATGCAATTTCTGTGTTTCATCGTCAATAAGAAGGTCCAAGGGATACAGTAAACCTGAAGTGAAGCATCGGAATCTCAAACTGGACTCACAGGAGAGGTTCAAATCATAGATAGTTAGAGAGTCAGTCCTCTGGTACTTAAGTCGGCATTGCGTCTTTTGAATTTAATTCCGATGCAATTTCTGTGTTTCATCGTAAATAAGTAGGTCCAAGGGATATAGAAAACCTGAAGTGAAGCATCGGAATCTAAAACTGGACTCACAGGAGAGGTTCAAATCATAGATAGTTAGAGTGTCAGTCCTCTTGTACTTAAGTCGGCATTGTGAATTATGTATTGAATTCGGATGCAATTTCTGTGTTTAATCGTCAATAAGAGGGTCCAAGGGATACAGTAAACCTGAAGTGAAGCATCGGAATCCAAAACTGGACTCACAGGAGAGGTTCAAATCATAGAAAGTAAGAGTGTCAGCCCTGTTGTACTTATGTCGGCATTGTGTCTTTTGAATTTAATTCCGATGCAATTTCTGTGTTTCATCGTCAATAAGAAGGTCCAAGGGATACAGTAAACCTGAAGTGAAGCATCGGAATCTAAAACTGGACTCTCAGGAGAGGTTCAAATCATATATAGTTAGAGTGTCAGTCCTCTTGTACTTAAGTCGGCATTGTGTCATTTGAATTCAATTCCGACGCAATTTCTGTGGTTCATCGTCAATAAGAAGGTACAAGGGATACAGTAAACCTGAAGAGAAAAATCGGAATCTAAAACTGGACTCACAGGAGAGGTTCAAATCATAGAAAGTTAGATTGTCAGTCCTCTTGTACTTAAGTCGGCATTGTGCCTTTTGTATTAAATTCGGATGCAATTTCTGTGTTTCATCGTCAATAAGATGGTCCAAGGGATACAGTAAACCTGAAGTGAAGCATCGGAATCTAAAACTGGACTCACAGGAGGGGTTCAAATCACCGATAGTTAGAGTGTCAGTCCTCTTGTACTTAAGTCGGCATTGTGCCTTTTGCATGAAATTCGGATGCAATTTCTGTGTTTTATCGTCAATAAGATGGTCCAAGGGATACAGTAAACCTGAAGTGAAGCATCGGAATCTAAAACTGGACTCACAGGAGAGGATCAAATTATAGAAAGTTAGATTGTCAGTACTCTTGTACTTAAGTCGGCATTGTGCCTTCTTTAATAAATTCGGATGCAATTTCTGTATTTCATCGTCAATTAGAAGGTCCAAGGGATACAGTAAACCTGCAGTGAAGCATCGGAATCTAAAACTGGATTCACAGGAGGGGTTCAAATCATTGATAGTTAGAGAGTCAGTCCTCTTATACTTAAGTAGGCATTGTGCCTTTTGTATTAAATTCCGATGCAATTTCCGTGTTTCATCGTAAATAAGTAGGTCCAAGGGATACAGTAAACCTGAAGTGAAGCATCGGAATCTAAAACTGGACTCACAGGAGGGGTTGAAATCATTGATAGTTAGAGTGTCAGTCCTCTTGTACTTAAGTCGGCATTGTGCCTTTTGTATTAAATTCGGATGCAATTTCTGTGTTTTATCGTCAATAAAATGGTCCAAGGGATACAGTAAACCTGAAGTGAAGCATCGGAATCTAAAACTGGACTCACAGGAGAGGATCAAATAATAGAAAGTTAGATTGTCAGTCCTCTTGTACTTAAGTCGGCATTGTGCCTTTTGTATTAAATTCGGATGCAATTTCTGTATTTCATCGTCAATAAGAAGGTCCAAGGGATACAGTAAACCTGAAGTGAAGCATCGGAATCTAAAACTGGACTCACGGGAGGGGTTCAAATCATTGATAGTTAGAGAGTCAGTCCTCTTATACTTAAGTCGGCATTGTGCCTTTTGTATTAAATTCCGATGCAATTTCCGTGTTTCATCGTCAAACAAGAAGGTCCAAGGGATACAGTAAACCTGAAGTGAAGCATCGGAATCTAAAACTGGATTCACAGGAGGGGTTCAAATAATTGATAGTTAGAGTGTCAGTCCTCTTGTAGTGAAGTCGGCATTGTGAATTTTGTATTAAATTAGAATGAAATTTCTGTGTTTCATCGTCAATAAGAGGGTCCAAGGGCTACAGTAAACCTGAAGTGAAGCAACGGAATCTAAAACTGGACTCACAGGAGAGGTTCAAATCATAGATAGTTAGAGTGTCAGTCCTCCTGTACTTAATTCGGCATTGTGTCTTTTGAATTTTATTCCGATGCAATTTCTGTGTTTCATCGTCAATAAGAAGGTACAAGGGATACAGTAAACCTGAAGAGAAGCATCGGAATCTAAAACTGGACCCACAGGAGAGGTTCAAATCATATATAGTTAGAGTGTAAGTCCTCATGTACTTAAATCGGCATTGTGTCATTTGAATTTAATTCCGTCGCAATTTCTGTGTTTCATCGTCAATAAGAAGGTCCAAGGGATACAGTATACCTGAAGATAAGCTTCGGAATCTAAAACTGGACTCACAGGAGAGGTTCAAATAATAGAAAGTTAGATTTTCAGTCCTCTTGTACTTAAGTCGGCATTGTGCCTTTTGTATTAGATTCGGATGCAATTTCTGTGTTTCATCGTCAATAAGAAGGTCCAAGGGATACAGTAAACCTGAAGTGAAGCATCGGAATCTAAAACTGGACTCACAGGAGGGGTTCAAATCATTGATAGTTAGAGTGTCAGTCCTCTTGTACTTAAGTCGGCATTGTGCCTTTTGTATTAAATTCGGATGCAATTTCTGTGTTTTATCGTCAATAAAATGGTCCAAGGGATACAGTAAACCTGAAGTGAAGCATCGGGATCTAAAACTGGACTCACAGGAGAGGATCAAATCATAGAAAGTTAGATTGTCAGTCCTCTTGTACTTAAGTCGGCATTGTGCCTTTTGTATTAAATTCGGATGCAATTTCTGTGTTACATCGTCAATAAGAAGGTCCAAGGGATACAGTAAACCTAAAGTGAAGCATCGGAATCTAAAACTGGACTCACAGAAGGGGTTTAAATCACTGATAGTTAGAGTGTCAGTCCTCTTATACTTAAGTCGGCATTGTGCCTTTTGTATTAAATTCCGATGCAATTTCCGTGTTTCATCGTCAATAAGAAGGTCCAAGGGATACCGTAAACCTGAAGTGAAGCATCGGAATCTAAAACTGGACTCACAGGAGGGGTTCAAATAATTGATAGTTGGAGTGTCAGTCCTCTTGTACTTAAGTCGGCATTGTGAATTTTGTATTAAATTCGGATGCAATTTCTGTGTTTCATCGTCAATAAGAGGTTCCAAGGGCTACAGTAAACCTGAAGTGAAGCATCGGAATCTAAAACTGGACTCACAGGAGAGGTTTAAATCATAGATAGTTAGAGTGTCAGTCCTCTTGTACTTAATTCGGCATTGTGTCTTTTGAATTTTATTCCGATGTAATTTCTGTGTTTCATCGTCAATAAGAAGGTCCAAGGGATACAGTAAACCTGAAGAGAAGCATCGGAATTTAAAACTGGACCCACAGGAGAGGTTCAAATCGTTGATAGTTAGAGTGTCAGTCCTCTTGTACTTAAGTCGGCATTGTGTCTTTTGAATTTAGTTCCGATGCAATTTCTGTGTTTCATCGTCAATAAGAAGGACCAAGGAATACAGTAAACCAGAAGTGAAGCATCGGAATCTAAAACTGGACTCACAGGAGAGGTTTAAATCATAGATAGTTTGAGTGTCAGTCCTCTTGTACTTTATTCGTCATTGTGTCTTTCGAATTTTATTCCGATGCAATTTCTGTGTTTCATCGTCAATAAGAAGGTCCAAGGGATACAGTAAACCTGAAGAGAAGCAACGGAATCTAAAACTGGACTCACAGGAGAGGTTCAAATCATATATAGTTAGAGTGTAAGTCCTCATGTACTTATGTCGGCATTGTGTCATTTGAATTTAATTCCGTCGCAATTTCTGTGTTTCATCGTCAATAAGAAGGTCCAAGGGATACAGTATACCTGAAGATAAGCTTCGGAATCTAAAACTGGACTCACAGGAGAGGTTCAAATAATAGAAAGTTAGATTTTCAGTCCTCTTGTACTTAAGTCGGCATTGTGCCTTTTGTATTAAATTCGGATGCAATTTCTGTATTTCATCGTCAATAAGAAGGTACAAGGGATACAGTAAACCTGAAGAGAAGCATCGGAATCTACAACTGGACCCACAGGAGAGGTTCAAATCATTGATAGTTAGAGTGTCAGTCCTCTTGTACTTAAGTCGGCATTGTGTCTCTTGAATTTAATTCCGATGCAATTTCTGTGTTTCATCGTCAATAAGAAGGTCCAAGGGATACAGTAAACCTGAAGTGAAGCATCGGAATCTCAAACTGGACTCACAGGAGAGGTTCAAATCATAGATAGTTAGAGAGTCAGTCCTCTGGTACTTAAGTCGGCATTGTGTCTTTTGAATTTTATTCCGATGCAATTTCTGTGTTTCATCGTAAATAAGTAGGTCCAAGGGATACAGAAAACCTGAAGTGAAGCATCGGAATCTAAAACTGGACTCACAGGAGAGGTTCAAATCATAGATAGTTAGAGTGTCAGTCCTCTCGTACTTAAGTCGGCATTGTGAATTTTGTATTGAATTCGGATGCAATTTCTGTGTTTCATCGTCAATAAGAGGGTCCAAGGGATACAGTAAACCTGAAGTGAAGAATCGGAATCTAAAACTGGACTCACAGGAGAGGTTCAAATCATAGAAAGTAAGAGTGTCAGCCCTCTTGTACTTATGTCGGCATTGTGTCTTTTGAATTAAATTCCGACGCAATTTCTGTGTTTCATCGTCAATAAGAAGGTCCAAGGGATACAGTAAACCTGAAGTGAAGCATCGTAATCTAAAACTGGACTCACAGGAGAGGTTCAAATCTTATATAGTTAGAGTGTCAGTCCTGTTGTACTTACGTCGGCATTGTGTCATTTGAATTTAATTCCGACACAATTTCTGTGTTTCATCGTCAATAAGAAGGTCCAAGGGATACAGTATACCTGAAGATAAGCTTCGGAATCTAAAACTGGACTCACAGGAGAGGTTCAAATAATAGAAAGTTAGATTTTCATTCCTCTTGTACTTAAGTCGGCATTGTGCCTTTTGTATTAAATTCGGATGCAATTTCTGTGTTTCATCGTCAATAAGAAGGTCCAAGGGATACAGTAAACCTGAAGTGAAGCATCGGAATCTAAAACTGGACTCACAGGAGGGGTTGAAATCATTGATAGTTAGAGTGTCAGTCCTCTTGTACTTAAGTCATCATTGTGCCTTTTGTATTAAATTCCGATGCAATTTCCGTGTTTCATCGTCAAACAAGAAGCTCCAAGGGATACAGTAAACCTGAAGTGAAGCATCGGAATCTAAAACTGGACTCAGAGGAGGGGTTCAAATAATTGATAGTTAGAGTGTCAGTCCTCTTGTAGTTAAGTCGGCATTGTGAATTTTGTATGAAATTAGAATGAAATTTCTGTGTTTCATCGTCAATAAGAGGGTCGAAGGGCTAAAGTAAACCTGAAGTGAAGCAACGGAATCTAAAACTGGACTCACAGGAGAGGTTCAAATCATAGATAGTTAGAGTGTCAGTCCTCCTGTACTTAATTCGGCATTGTGTCTTTTGAATTTTATTCCGATGCAATTTCTGTGTTTCATCGTCAATAAGAAGGTACAAGGGATTCAGTAAACCTGAAGAGAAGCATGGGAATCTAAAACTGGACCCACAGGAGAGGTTCAAATCATTGATAGTTAGAGTGTCAGTCCTCTTGTACTTAAGTCGGCATTGTGTCTTTTGAATTTAATTCCGATGCAATTTCTGTGTTTCATCGTCAATAAGAAGGTCCAAGTTATACAGTAAACCTGAAGTGAAGCATCGGAATCTCAAACTGGACTCACAGGAGAGGTTCAAATCATAGATAGTTAGAGAGTCAGTCCTCTGGTACTTAAGTCGGCATTGCGTCTTTTGAATTTAATTCCGATGCAATTTCTGTGTTTCATCGTAAATAAGTAGGTCCAAGGGATACAGAAAACCTGAAGTGAAGCATCGGAATCTAAAACTGGACTCACAGGAGAGGTTCAAATCATAGATAGTTAGAGTGTCAGTCCTCTTGTACTTAAGTCGGCATTGTGAATTATGTATTGAATTCGGATGCAATTTCTGTGTTTAATCGTCAATAAGAGGGTCCAAGGGATACAGTAAACCTGAAGTGAAGCATCGGAATCCAAAACTGGACTCACAGGAGAGGTTCAAATCATAGAAAGTAAGAGTGTCAGCCCTGTTGTACTTATGTCGGCATTGTGTCTTTTGAATTTAATTCCGATGCAATTTCTGTGTTTCATCGTCAATAAGAAGGTCCAAGGGATACAGTAAACCTGAAGTGAAGCATCGGAATCTAAAACTGGACTCTCAGGAGAGGTTCAAATCATATATAGTTAGAGTGTCAGTCCTCTTGTACTTAAGTCGGCATTGTGTCATTTGAATTCAATTCCGACGCAATTTCTGTGGTTCATCGTCAATAAGAAGGTACAAGGGATACAGTAAACCTGAAGAGAAAAATCGGAATCTAAAACTGGACTCACAGGAGAGGTTCAAATCATAGAAAGTTAGATTGTCAGTCCTCTTGTACTTAAGTCGGCATTGTGCCTTTTGTATTAAATTCGGATGCAATTTCTGTGTTTCATCGTCAATAAGATGGTCCAAGGGATACAGTAAACCTGAAGTGAAGCATCGGAATCTAAAACTGGACTCACAGGAGGGGTTCAAATCACCGATAGTTAGAGTGTCAGTCCTCTTGTACTTAAGTCGGCATTGTGCCTTTTGTATGAAATTCGGATGCAATTTCTGTGTTTTATCGTCAATAAGATGGTCCAAGGGATACAGTAAACCTGAAGTGAAGCATCGGAATCTAAAACTGGACTCACAGGAGAGGATCAAATTATAGAAAGTTAGAGTGTCAGTCCTCTCGTACTTAAGTCGGCATTGTGAATTTTGTATTGAATTCGGATGCAATTTCTGTGTTTCATCGTCAATAAGAGGGTCCAAGGGATACAGTAAACCTGAAGTGAAGAATCGGAATCTAAAACTGGACTCACGGGAGGGGTTCAAATCATTGATAGTTAGAGAGTCAGTCCTCTGGTACTTAAGTCGGCATTGTGTCTTTTGAATTTTATTCCGATGCAATTTCTGTGTTTCATCGTAAATAAGTAGGTCCAAGGGATACAGAAAACCTGAAGTGAAGCATCGGAATCTAAAACTGGACTCACAGGAGAGGTTCAAATCATAGATAGTTAGAGTGTCAGTCCTCTCGTACTTAAGTCGGCATTGTGAATTTTGTATTGAATTCGGATGCAATTTCTGTGTTTCATCGTCAATAAGAGGGTCCAAGGGATACAGTAAACCTGAAGTGAAGCATCGGAATCCAAAACTGGACTCACAGGAGAGGTTCAAATCATAGAAAGTAAGAGTGTCAGCCCTGTTGTACTTATGTCGGCATTGTGTCTTTTGAATTTAATTCCGATGCAATTTCTGTGTTTCATCGTCAATAAGAAGGTCCAAGGGATACAGTAAACCTGAAGTGAAGCATCGGAATCTAAAACTGGACTCTCAGGAGAGGTTCAAATCATATATAGTTAGAGTGTCAGTCCTCTTGTACTTAAGTCGGCATTGTGTCATTTGAATTCAATTCCGACGCAATTTCTGTGGTTCATCGTCAATAAGAAGGTACAAGGGATACAGTAAACCTGAAGAGAAAAATCGGAATCTAAAACTGGACTCACAGGAGAGGTTCAAATCATAGAAAGTTAGATTGTCAGTCCTCTTGTACTTAAGTCGGCATTGTGCCTTTTGTATTAAATTCGGATGCAATTTCTGTGTTTCATCGTCAATAAGATGGTCCAAGGGATACAGTAAACCTGAAGTGAAGCATCGGAATCTAAAACTGGACTCACAGGAGGGGTTCAAATCACCGATAGTTAGAGTGTCAGTCCTCTTGTACTTAAGTCGGCATTGTGCCTTTTGTATGAAATTCGGATGCAATTTCTGTGTTTTATCGTCAATAAGATGGTCCAAGGGATACAGTAAACCTGAAGTGAAGCATCGGAATCTAAAACTGGACTCACAGGAGAGGATCAAATTATAGAAAGTTAGAGTGTCAGTCCTCTCGTACTTAAGTCGGCATTGTGAATTTTGTATTGAATTCGGATGCAATTTCTGTGTTTCATCGTCAATAAGAGGGTCCAAGGGATACAGTAAACCTGAAGTGAAGAATCGGAATCTAAAACTGGACTCACGGGAGGGGTTCAAATCATTGATAGTTAGAGAGTCAGTCCTCTGGTACTTAAGTCGGCATTGTGTCTTTTGAATTTTATTCCGATGCAATTTCTGTGTTTCATCGTAAATAAGTAGGTCCAAGGGATACAGAAAACCTGAAGTGAAGCATCGGAATCTAAAACTGGACTCACAGGAGAGGTTCAAATCATAGATAGTTAGAGTGTCAGTCCTCTCGTACTTAAGTCGGCATTGTGAATTTTGTATTGAATTCGGATGCAATTTCTGTGTTTCATCGTCAATAAGAGGGTCCAAGGGATACAGTAAACCTGAAGTGAAGAATCGGAATCTAAAACTGGACTCACAGGAGAGGTTCAAATCATAGAAAGTAAGAGTGTCAGCCCTCTTGTACTTATGTCGGCATTGTGTCTTTTGAATTAAATTCCGACGCAATTTCTGTGTTTCATCGTCAATAAGAAGGTCCAAGGGATACAGTAAACCTGAAGTGAAGCATCGTAATCTAAAACTGGACTCACAGGAGAGGTTCAAATCTTATATAGTTAGAGTGTCAGTCCTCTTGTACTTACGTCGGCATTGTGTCATTTGAATTTAATTCCGACACAATTTCTGTGTTTCATCGTCAATAAGAAGGTCCAAGGGATACAGTATACCTGAAGATAAGCTTCGGAATCTAAAACTGGACTCACAGGAGAGGTTCAAATAATAGAAAGTTAGATTTTCATTCCTCTTGTACTTAAGTCGGCATTGTGCCTTTTGTATTAAATTCGGATGCAATTTCTGTGTTTCATCGTCAATAAGAAGGTCCAAGGGATACAGTAAACCTGAAGTGAAGCATCGGAATCTAAAACTGGACTCACAGGAGGGGTTGAAATCATTGATAGTTAGAGTGTCAGTCCTCTTGTACTTAAGTCATCATTGTGCCTTTTGTATTAAATTCCGATGCAATTTCCGTGTTTCATCGTCAAACAAGAAGCTCCAAGGGATACAGTAAACCTGAAGTGAAGCATCGGAATCTAAAACTGGACTCAGAGGAGGGGTTCAAATAATTGATAGTTAGAGTGTCAGTCCTCTTGTAGTTAAGTCGGCATTGTGAATTTTGTATGAAATTAGAATGAAATTTCTGTGTTTCATCGTCAATAAGAGGGTCGAAGGGCTAAAGTAAACCTGAAGTGAAGCAACGGAATCTAAAACTGGACTCACAGGAGAGGTTCAAATCATAGATAGTTAGAGTGTCAGTCCTCCTGTACTTAATTCGGCATTGTGTCTTTTGAATTTTATTCCGATGCAATTTCTGTGTTTCATCGTCAATAAGAAGGTACAAGGGATTCAGTAAACCTGAAGAGAAGCATGGGAATCTAAAACTGGACCCACAGGAGAGGTTCAAATCATTGATAGTTAGAGTGTCAGTCCTCTTGTACTTAAGTCGGCATTGTGTCTTTTGAATTTAATTCCGATGCAATTGCTGTGTTTCATCGTCAATAAGAAGGTCCAAGGGATACAGTAAACCTGAAGTGAAGCATCGGAATCTCAAACTGGACTCACAGGAGAGGTTCAAATCATAGATAGTTAGAGAGTCAGTCCTCTGGTACTTAAGTCGGCATTGCGTCTTTTGAATTTAATTCCGATGCAATTTCTGTGTTTCATCGTAAATAAGTAGGTCCAAGGGATACAGAAAACCTGAAGTGAAGCATCGGAATCTAAAACTGGACTCACAGGAGAGGTTCAAATCATAGATAGTTAGAGTGTCAGTCCTCTTGTACTTAAGTCGGCATTGTGAATTATGGATTGAATTTGGATGCAATTTCTGTGTTTAATCGTCAATAAGAGGGTCCAAGGGATACAGTAAACCTGAAGTGAAGCATCGGAATCCAAAACTGGACTCACAGGAGAGGTTCAAATCATAGAAAGTAAGAGTGTCAGCCCTGTTGTACTTATGTCGGCATTGTGTCTTTTGAATTTAATTCCGATGCAATTTCTGTGTTTCATCGTCAATAAGAAGGTCCAAGGGATACAGTAAACCTGAAGTGAAGCATCGGAATCTAAAACTGGACTCTCAGGAGAGGTTCAAATCATATATAGTTAGAGTGTCAGTCCTCTTGTACTTAAGTCGGCATTGTGTCATTTGAATTCAATTCCGACGCAATTTCTGTGGTTCATCGTCAATAAGAAAGTACAAGGGATACAGTAAACCTGAAGAGAAAAATCGGAATCTAAAACTGGACTCACAGGAGAGGTTCAAATCATAGAAAGTTAGATTGTCAGTCCTCTTGTACTTAAGTCGGCATTGTGCCTTTTGTATTAAATTCGGATGCAATTTCTGTGTTTCATCGTCAATAAGATGGTCCAAGGGATACAGTAAACCTGAAGTGAAGCATCGGAATCTAAAACTGGACTCACAGGAGGGGTTCAAATCACCGATAGTTAGAGTGTCAGTCCTCTTGTACTTAAGTCGGCATTGTGCCTTTTGTATGAAATTCGGATGCAATTTCTGTGTTTTATCGTCAATAAGATGGTCCAAGGGATACAGTAAACCTGAAGTGAAGCATCGGAATCTAAAACTGGACTCACAGGAGAGGATCAAATTATAGAAAGTTAGATTGTCAGTACTCTTGTACTTAAGTCGGCATTGTGCCTTCTTTAATAAATTCGGATGCAATTTCTGTATTTCATCGTCAATTAGAAGGTCCAAGGGATACAGTAAACCTGCAGTGAAGCATCGGAATCTAAAACTGGATTCACAGGAGGGGTTCAAATCATTGATAGTTAGAGAGTCAGTCCTCTTATACTTAAGTCGGCATTGTGCCTTTTGTATTAAATTCCGATGCAATTTCCGTGTTTCATCGTAAATAAGTAGGTCCAAGGGATACAGTAAACCTGAAGTGAAGCATCGGAATCTAAAACTGGACTCACAGGAGGGGTTGAAATCATTGATAGTTAGAGTGTCAGTCCTCTTGTACTTAAGTCGGCATTGTGCCTTTTGTATTAAATTCGGATGCAATTTCTGTGTTTTATCGTCAATAAAATGGTCCAAGGGATACAGTAAACCTGAAGTGAAGCATCGGAATCTAAAACTGGACTCACAGGAGAGGATCAAATAATAGAAAGTTAGATTGTCAGTCCTCTTGTACTTAAGTCGGCATTGTGCCTTTTGTATTAAATTCGGATGCAATTTCTGTATTTCATTGTCAATAAGAAGGTCCAAGGGATACAGTAAACCTGAAGTGAAGCATCGGAATCTAAAACTGGACTCACGGGAGGGGTTCAAATCATTGATAGTTAGAGAGTCAGTCCTCTTATACTTAAGTCGGCATTGTGCCTTTTGTATTAAATTCCGATGCAATTTCCGTGTTTCATCGTCAAACAAGAAGGTCCAAGGGATACAGTAAACCTGAAGTGAAGCATCGGAATCTAAAACTGGATTCACAGGAGGGGATCAAATAATTGATAGTTAGAGTGTCAGTCCTCTTGTAGTGAAGTCGGCATTGTGAATTTTGTATTAAATTAGAATGAAATTTCTGTGTTTCATCGTCAATAAGAGGGTCCAAGGGCTACAGTAAACCTGAAGTGAAGCAACGGAATCTAAAACTGGACTCACAGGAGGGGTTCAAATCATTGATAGTTAGATTTTCAGTCCTCTTGTACTTAAGTCGGCATTGTGCCTTTTGTATTAGATTCGGATGCAATTTCTGTGTTTCATCGTCAATAAGAAGGTCCAAGGGATACAGTAAACCTGAAGTGAAGCATCGGAATCTAAAACTGGACTCACAGGAGGGGTTCAAATCATTGATAGTTAGAGTGTCAGTCCTCTTGTACTTAAGTCGGCATTGTGCCTTTTGTATTAAATTCGGATGCAATTTCTGTGTTTTATCGTCAATAAAATGGTCCAAGGGATACAGTAAACCTGAAGTGAAGCATCGGGATCTAAAACTGGACTCACAGGAGAGGATCAAATCATAGAAAGTTAGATTGTCAGTCCTCTTGTACTTAAGTCGGCATTGTGCCTTTTGTATTAAATTCGGATGCAATTTCTGTGTTACATCGTCAATAAGAAGGTCCAAGGGATACAGTAAACCTAAAGTGAAGCATCGGAATCTAAAACTGGACTCACAGAAGGGGTTTAAATCACTGATAGTTAGAGTGTCAGTCCTCTTATACTTAAGTCGGCATTGTGCCTTTTGTATTAAATTCCGATGCAATTTCCGTGTTTCATCGTCAATAAGAAGGTCCAAGGGATACCGTAAACCTGAAGTGAAGCATCGGAATCTAAAACTGGACTCACAGGAGGGGTTCAAATAATTGATAGTTGGAGTGTCAGTCCTCTTGTACTTAAGTCGGCATTGTGAATTTTGTATTAAATTCGGATGCAATTTCTGTGTTTCATCGTCAATAAGAGGTTCCAAGGGCTACAGTAAACCTGAAGTGAAGCATCGGAATCTAAAACTGGACTCACAGGAGAGGTTTAAATCATAGATAGTTAGAGTGTCAGTCCTCTTGTACTTAATTCGGCATTGTGTCTTTTGAATTTTATTCCGATGCAATTTCTGTGTTTCATCGTCAATAAGAAGGTCCAAGGGATACAGTAAACCTGAAGAGAAGCATCGGAATTTAAAACTGGACCCACAGGAGAGGTTCAAATCGTTGATAGTTAGAGTGTCAGTCCTCTTGTACTTAAGTCGGCATTGTGTCTTTTGAATTTAGTTCCGATGCAATTTCTGTGTTTCATCGTCAATAAGAAGGACCAAGGAATACAGTAAACCTGAAGTGAAGCATCGGAATCTAAAACTGGACTCACAGGAGAGGTTTAAATCATAGATAGTTTGAGTGTCAGTCCTCTTGTACTTTATTCGTCATTGTGTCTTTCGAATTTTATTCCGATGCAATTTCTGTGTTTCATCGTCAATAAGAAGGTCCAAGGGATACAGTAAACCTGAAGAGAAGCAACGGAATCTAAAACTGGACTCACAGGAGAGGTTCAAATCATATATAGTTAGAGTGTAAGTCCTCATGTACTTATGTCGGCATTGTGTCATTTGAATTTAATTCCGTCGCAATTTCTGTGTTTCATCGTCAATAAGAAGGTCCAAGGGATACAGTATACCTGAAGATAAGCTTCGGAATCTAAAACTGGACTCACAGGAGAGTTTCAAATAATAGAAAGTTAGATTTTCAGTCCTCTTGTACTTAAGTCGGCATTGTGCCTTTTGTATTAAATTCGGATGCAATTTCTGTGTTTCATCGTCAATAAGAAGGTCCAAGGGATACAGTAAACCTGAAGTGAAGCATCGGAATCTGAAACTGGACTCACAGGAGGGGTTCAAATCATTGATAGTTAGAGTGTCAGTCCTCTTGTCCTTAAGTCGGCATTGTGCCTTTTGTATTAAATTCGGATGCAATTTCTGTGTTTTATCGTCAATAAAATGGTCCAAGGGATACAGTAAACCTGAAGTGAAGCAACGGAATCTAAAACTGGACTCACAGGAGAGGATCAAATCATAGAAAGTTAGATTGTCAGTCCTCTTGTACTTAAGTCGGCATTGTGCCTTTTGTATTAAATTCGGATGCAATTTCTGTGTTACATCGACAATAAGAAGGTCCAAGGGATACAGTAAACCTGAAGTGAAGCATCGGAATCTAAAACTGGACTCACAGGAGGGGTTCAAATCACTGATAGTTAGAGTGTCAGTCCTCTTCTACTTAAGTCGGCATTGTGCCTTTTGTATCAAATTCCCATGCAATTTCCGTGTTTCATCGTCAATAAGAAGGTCCAAGGGATACAGTAAACCTGAAGTGAAGCATCAGAATCTAAAACTGGACTCACAGGAGGGGTTCAAATAATTGATAGTTGGAGTGTCAGTCCTCTTGTACTTAAGTCGGCATTGTGAATTTTGTATTAAATTCGGATGCAATTTCTGTGTTTCATCGTCAATAAGAGGGTCCAAGGGCTACAGTAAACCTGAAGTGAAGCATCGGAATCTAAAACTGGACTCACAGGAGAGGTTTAAATCATAGATAGTTAGAGTGTCAGTCCTCTTGTACTTAATTCGGCATTGTGTCTTTTGAATTTTATTCCGATGCAATTTCTGTGTTTCATCGTCAATAAGAAGGTCCAAGGGATACAGTAAACCTGAAGAGAAGCATCGGAATTTAAAACTGGACCCACAGGAGAGGTTCAAATCGTTGATAGTTAGAGTGTCAGTCCTCTTGTACTTAAGTCGGCATTGTGTCTTTTGAATTTAGTTCCGATGCAATTTCTGTGTTTCATCGTCAATAAGAAGGACCAAGGGATACAGTAAACCTGAAGTGAAGCATCGGAATCTAAAACTGGACTCACAGGAGAGGTTTAAATCATAGATAGTTAGAGAGTCAGTCCTCTGGTACTTAAGTCGGCATTGTGTCTTTTGAAATTAATTCCGATGCAATTTCTGTGTTTCATCGTTAATATGTAGGTCCAAGGGATACAGAAACCTGAAGTGATGCATCGGAATCTAAAACTGGACTCACAGGAGAGGTTCAAATCATAGATTGATAGAGTGTCAGTCCTCTTGTACTTAAGTCGGCATTGTGAATTTTGTATTAAATTCGGATGCAATTTCTGTATTTCATCATCAATAAGAAGGTCCAAGGGATACAGTATACCTGAAGTGAAGCATCGGAATCTAAAACTGGACTCACAGGAGGGGTTCAAATCATTGATAGTTAGAGAGTCGGTCCTCTTATACTTAAGTCGGCATTGTGCCTTTTGTATTAAATTCCGATGCAATTTCCGTGTTTCATCGTCAATAAGAAGGTCCAAGGGATACAGTAAACCTGAAGTGAAGCATCGGAATCTGAAACTGGACTCACAGGAGAGGTTCAAATCAAATATAGTTAGAGTGTCAGTCCTCTTGTACTTAAGTCGGCATTGTGTCATTTGAATTCAATTCCGACGCAATTTCTGTGTTTCATCGTCAATAAGAAGGTCCAAGGGATACAGTAAACCTGAAGTGAAGCATCGGAATCTCAAACTGGACTCACAGGAGAGGTTCAAATCATAGATAGTTAGAGAGTCAGTCCTCTGGTACTTAAGTCGGCATTGCGTCTTTTGAATTTAATTCCGATGCAATTTCTGTGTTTCATCGTAAATAAGTAGGTCCAAGGGATACAGAAAACCTGAAGTGAAGCATCGGAATCTAAAACTGGACTCACAGGAGAGGTTCAAATCATAGATAGTTAGAGTGTCAGTCCTCTTGTACTTAAGTCGGCATTGTGAATTATGTATTGAATTCGGATGCAATTTCTGTGTTTAATCGTCAATAAGAGGGTCCAAGGGATACAGTAAACCTGAAGTGAAGCATCGGAATCCAAAACTGGACTCACAGGAGAGGTTCAAATCATAGAAAGTAAGAGTGTCAGCCCTGTTGTACTTATGTCGGCATTGTGTCTTTTGAATTTAATTCCGATGCAATTTCTGTGTTTCATCGTCAATAAGAAGGTCCAAGGGATACAGTAAACCTGAAGTGAAGCATAGGAATCTAAAACTGGACTCTCAGGAGAGGTTCAAATCATATATAGTTAGAGTGTCAGTCCTCTTGTACTTAAGTCGGCATTGTGTCATTTGAATTCAATTCCGACGCAATTTCTGTGGTTCATCGTCAATAAGAAGGTACAAGGGATACAGTAAACCTGAAGAGAAAAATCGGAATCTAAAACTGGACTCACAGGAGAGGTTCAAATCATAGAAAGTTAGATTGTCAGTCCTCTTGTACTTAAGTCGGCATTGTGCCTTTTGTATTAAATTCGGATGCAATTTCTGTGTTTCATCGTCAATAAGATGGTCCAAGGGATACAGTAAACCTGAAGTGAAGCATCGGAATCTAAAACTGGACTCACAGGAGGGGTTCAAATCACCGATAGTTAGAGTGTCAGTCCTCTTGTACTTAAGTCGGCATTGTGCCTTTTGTATGAAATTCGGATGCAATTTCTGTGTTTTATCGTCAATAAGATGGTCCAAGGGATACAGTAAACCTGAAGTGAAGCATCGGAATCTAAAACTGGACTCACAGGAGAGGATCAAATTATAGAAAGTTAGATTGTCAGTACTCTTGTACTGAAGTCGGCATTGTGCCTTCTTTAATAAATTCGGATGCAATTTCTGTATTTCATCGTCAATTAGAAGGTCCAAGGGATATAGTAAACCTGCAGTGAAGCATCGGAATCTAAAACTGGATTCACAGGAGGGGTTCAAATCATTGATAGTTAGAGAGTCAGTCCTCTTATACTTAAGTCGGCATTGTGCCTTTTGTATTAAATTCCGATGCAATTTCCGTGTTTCATCGTAAATAAGTAGGTCCAAGGGATACAGTAAACCTGAAGTGAAGCATCGGAATCTAAAACTGGACTCACAGGAGGGGTTGAAATCATTGATAGTTAGAGTGTCGGTCCTCTTGTACTTAAGTCGGCATTGTGCCTTTTGTATTAAATTCGGATGCAATTTCTGTGTTTTATCGTCAATAAAATGGTCCAAGGGATACAGTAAACCTGAAGTGAAGCATCGGAATCTAAAACTGGACTCACAGGAGAGGATCAAATAATAGAAAGTTAGATTGTCAGTCCTCTTGTACTTAAGTCGGCATTGTGCCTTTTGTATTAAATTCGGATGCAATTTCTGTATTTCATCGTCAATAAGAAGGTCCAAGGGATACAGTAAACCTGAAGTGAAGCATCGGAATCTAAAACTGGACTCACGGAGGGGTTCAAATCATTGATAGTTAGAGAGTCAGTCCTCTTATACTTAAGTCGGCATTGTGCCTTTTGTATTAAATTCCGATGCAATTTCCGTGTTTCATCGTCAAACAAGAAGGTCCAAGGGATACAGTAAACCTGAAGTGAAGCATCGGAATCTAAAACTGGATTCACAGGAGGGGTTCAAATAATTGATAGTTAGAGTGTCAGACCTCTTGTAGTGAAGTCGGCATTGTGAATTTTGTATTAAATTAGAATGAAATTTCTGTGTTTCATCGTCAATAAGAGGGTCCAAGGGCTACAGTAAACCTGAAGTGAAGCAACGGAACCTAAAACTGGACTCACAGGAGAGGTTCAAATCATAGATAGTTAGAGTGTCAGTCCTCCTGTACTTAATTCGGCATTGTGTCTTTTGAATTTTATTCCGATGCAATTTCTGTGTTTCATCGTCAATAAGAAGGTACAAGGGATACAGTAAACCTGAAGAGAAGCATCGGAATCTAAAACTGGACCCACAGGAGAGGTTCAAATCATATATAGTTAGAGTGTAAGTCCTCATGTACTTGAATCGGCATTGTGTCATTTGAATTTAATTCCGTCGCAATTTCTGTGTTTCATCGTCAATAAGAAGGTCCAAGGGATACAGTATACCTGAAGATAAGCTTCGGAATCTAAAACTGGACTCACAGGAGAGGTTCAAATAATAGAAAGTTAGATTTTCAGTCCTCTTGTACTTAAGTCGGCATTGTGCCTTTTGTATTAGATTCGGATGCAATTTCTGTGTTTCATCGTCAATAAGAAGGTCCAAGGGATACAGTAAACCTGAAGTGAAGCATCGGAATCTAAAACTGGACTCACAGGAGGGGTTCAAATCATTGATAGTTAGAGTGTCAGTCCTCTTGTACTTAAGTCGGCATTGTGCCTTTTGTATTAAATTCGGATGCAATTTCTGTGTTTTATCGTCAATAAAATGGTCCAAGGGATACAGTAAACCTGAAGTGAAGCATCGGGATCTAAAACTGGACTCACAGGAGAGGATCAAATCATAGAAAGTTAGATTGTCAGTCCTCTTGTACTTAAGTCGGCATTGTGCCTTTTGTATTAAATTCGGATGCAATTTCTGTGTTACATCGTCAATAAGAAGGTCCAAGGGATACAGTAAACCTGAAGTGAAGCATCGGAATCTAAAACTGGACTCACAGAAGGGGTTTAAATCACTGATAGTTAGAGTGTCAGTCCTCTTATACTTAAGTCGGCATTGTGCCTTTTGTATTAAATTCCGATGCAATTTCCGTGTTTCATCGTCAATAAGAAGGTCCAAGGGATACCGTAAACCTGAAGTGAAGCATCGGAATCTAAAACTGGACTCACAGGAGGGGTTCAAATAATTGATAGTTGGAGTGTCAGTCCTCTTGTACTTAAGTCGGCATTGTGAATTTTGTATTAAATTCGGATGCAATTTCTGTGTTTCATCGTCAATAAGAGGTTCCAAGGGCTACAGTAAACCTGAAGTGAAGCATCGGAATCTAAAACTGGACTCACAGGAGAGGTTTAAATCATAGATAGTTAGAGTGTCAGTCCTCTTGTACTTAATTCGGCATTGTGTCTTTTGAATTTTATTCCGATGCAATTTCTGTGTTTCATCGTCAATAAGAAGGTCCAAGGGATACAGTAAACCTGAAGAGAAGCATCGGAATTTAAAACTGGACCCACAGGAGAGGTTCAAATCGTTGATAGTTAGAGTGTCAGTCCTCTTGTACTTAAGTCGGCATTGTGTCTTTTGAATTTAGTTCCGATGCAATTTCTGTGTTTCATCGTCAATAAGAAGGACCAAGGAATACAGTAAACCTGAAGTGAAGCATCGGAATCTAAAACTGGACTCACAGGAGAGGTTTAAATCATAGACAGTTAGAGTGTCAGTCCTCTTGTACTTTATTCGTCATTGTGTCTTTCGAATTTTATTCCGATGCAATTTCTGTGTTTCATCGTCAATAAGAAGGTCCAAGGGATACAGTAAACCTGAAGAGAAGCAACGGAATCTAAAACTGGACTCACAGGAGAGGTTCAAATCATATATAGTTAGAGTGTAAGTCCTCACGTACTTATGTCGGCATTGTGTCATTTGAATTTAATTCCGTCGCAATTTCTGTGTTTCATCGTCATTAAGAAGGTCCAAGGGATACAGTATACCTGAAGATAAGCTTCGGAATCTAAAACTGGGCTCACAGGAGAGGTTCAAATAATAGAAAGTTAGATTTTCAGTCCTCTTGTACTTAAGTCGGCATTGTGCCTTTTGTATTAGATTCGGATGCAATTTCTGTGTTTCATCGTCAATAAGAAGGTCCAAGGGATACAGTAAACCTGAAGTGAAGCATCGGAATCTAAAACTGGACTCACAGGAGGGGTTCAAATCATTGATAGTTAGAGTGTCAGTCCTCATGTACTTAAGTCGGCATTGTGCCTTTTGTATTAAATTCGGATGCAATTTCTGTGTTTTATCGTCAATAAAATGGTCCAAGGGATACAGTAAACCTGAAGTGAAGCATCGGGATCTAAAACTGGACTCACAGGAGAGGATCAAATCATAGAAAGTTAGATTGTCAGTCCTCTTGTACTTAAGTCGGCATTGTGCCTTTTGTATTAAATTCGGATGCAATTTCTGTGTTACATCGTCAATAAGAAGGTCCAAGGGATACAGTAAACCTGAAGTGAAGCATCGGAATCTAAAACTGGACTCACAGAAGGGGTTTAAATCACTGATAGTTAGAGTGTCAGTCCTCTTATACTTAAGTCGGCATTGTGCCTTTTGTATTAAATTCCGATGCAATTTCCGTGTTTCATCGTCAATAAGAAGGTCCAAGGGATACCGTAAACCTGAAGTGAAGCATCGGAATCTAAAACTGGACTCACAGGAGGGGTTCAAATAATTGATAGATGGAGTGTCAGTCCTCTTGTACTTAAGTCGGCATTGTGAATTTTGTATTAAATTCGGATGCAATTTCTGTGTTTCATCGTCAATAAGAGGTTCCAAGGGCTACAGTAAACCTGAAGTGAAGCATCGGAATCTAAAACTGGACTCACAGGAGAGGTTTAAATCATAGATAGTTAGAGTGTCAGTCCTCTTGTACTTAATTCGGCATTGTGTCTTTTGAATTTTATTCCGATGCAATTTCTGTGTTTCATCGTCAATAAGAAGGTCCAAGGGATACAGTAAACCTGAAGAGAAGCATCGGAATTTAAAACTGGACCCACAGGAGAGGTTCAAATCGTTGATAGTTAGAGTGTCAGTCCTCTTGTACTTAAGTCGGCATTGTGTCTTTTGAATTTAGTTCCGATGCAATTTCTGTGTTTCATCGTCAATAAGAAGGACCAAGGAATACAGTAAACCTGAAGTGAAGCATCGGAATCTAAAACTGGACTCACAGGAGAGGTTTAAATCATAGATAGTTAGAGTGTCAGTCCTCTTGTACTTTATTCGTCATTGTGTCTTTCGAATTTTATTCCGATGCAATTTCTGTGTTTCATCGTCAATAAGAAGGTCCAAGGGATACAGTAAACCTGAAGAGAAGCATCGGAATTTAAAACTGGACCCACAGGAGAGGTTCAAATCGTTGATAGTTAGAGTGTCAGTCCTCTTGTACTTAAGTCGGCATTGTGTCGTTTGAATTTAGTTCCGATGCAATTTCTGTGTTTCATCGTCAATAAGAAGGACCAAGGAATACAGTAAACCTGAAGTGAAGCATCGGAATCTAAAACTGGACTCACAGGAGAGGTTTAAATCATAGATAGTTAGAGTGTCAGTCCTCTTGTACTTTATTCGTCATTGTGTCTTTCGAATTTTATTCCGATGCAATTTCTGTGTTTCATCGTCAATAAGAAGGTCCAAGGGATACAGTAAACCTGAAGAGAAGCAACGGAATCTAAAACTGGACTCACAGGAGAGGTTCAAATCATATATAGTTAGAGTGTAAGTCCTCATGTACTTATGTCGGCATTGTGTCATTTGAATTTAATTCCGTCGCAATTTCTGTGTTTCATCGTCAATAAGAAGGTCCAAGGGATACAGTATACCTGAAGATAAGCTTCGGAATCTAAAACTGGACTCACAGGAGAGGTTCAAATAATAGAAAGTTAGATTTTCAGTCCTCTTGTACTTAAGTCGGCATTGTGCCTTTTGTATTAAATTCGGATGCAATTTCTGTGTTTCATCGTCAATAAGAAGGTCCAAGGGATACAGTAAACCTGAAGTGAAGCATCGGAATCTGAAACTGGACTCACAGGAGGGGTTCAAATCATTGATAGTTAGAGTGTCAGTCCTCTTGTCCTTAAGTCGGCATTGTGCCTTTTGTATTAAATTCGGATGCAATTTCTGTGTTTTATCGTCAATAAAATGGTCCAAGGGATACAGTAAACCTGAAGTGAAGCAACGGAATCTAAAACTGGACTCACAGGAGAGGATCAAATCATAGAAAGTTAGATTGTCAGTCCTCTTGTACTTAAGTCGGCATTGTGCCTTTTGTATTAAATTCGGATGCAATTTCTGTGTTACATCGACAATAAGAAGGTCCAAGGGATACAGTAAACCTGAAGTGAAGCATCGGAATCTAAAACTGGACTCACAGGAGGGGTTCAAATCACTGATAGTTAGAGTGTCAGTCCTCTTCTACTTAAGTCGGCATTGTGCCTTTTGTATCAAATTCCCATGCAATTTCCGTGTTTCATCGTCAATAAGAAGGTCCAAGGGATACAGTAAACCTGAAGTGAAGCATCAGAATCTAAAACTGGACTCACAGGAGGGGTTCAAATAATTGATAGTTGGAGTGTCAGTCCTCTTGTACTTAAGTCGGCATTGTGAATTTTGTATTAAATTCGGATGCAATTTCTGTGTTTCATCGTCAATAAGAGGGTCCAAGGGCTACAGTAAACCTGAAGTGAAGCATCGGAATCTAAAACTGGACTCACAGGAGAGGTTTAAATCATAGATAGTTAGAGTGTCAGTCCTCTTGTACTTAATTCGGCATTGTGTCTTTTGAATTTTATTCCGATGCAATTTCTGTGTTTCATCGTCAATAAGAAGGTCCAAGGGATACAGTAAACCTGAAGAGAAGCATCGGAATTTAAAACTGGACCCACAGGAGAGGTTCAAATCGTTGATAGTTAGAGTGTCAGTCCTCTTGTACTTAAGTCGGCATTGTGTCTTTTGAATTTAGTTCCGATGCAATTTCTGTGTTTCATCGTCAATAAGAAGGACCAAGGGATACAGTAAACCTGAAGTGAAGCATCGGAATCTAAAACTGGACTCACAGGAGAGGTTTAAATCATAGATAGTTAGAGCGTCAGTCCTCTGGTACTTAAGTCGGCATTGTGTCTTTTGAATTTAATTCCGATGCAATTTCTGTGTTTCATCGTTACTATGTAGGTCCAAGGGATACAGAAACCTGAAGTGATGCATCGGAATCTAAAACTGGACTCACAGGAGAGGTTCAAATCATAGATTGTTAGAGTGTCAGTCCTCTTGTACTTAAGTCGGCATTGTGAATTTTGTATTAAATTCGGATGCAATTTCTGTATTTCATCATCAATAAGAAGGTCCAAGGGATACAGTATACCTGAAGTGAAGCATCGGAATCTAAAACTGGACTCACAGGAGGGGTTCAAATCATTGATAGTTAGAGAGTCAGTCCTCTTATACTTAAGTCGGCATTGTGCCTTTTGTATTAAATTCCGATGCTATTTCCGTGTTTCATCGTCAATAAGAAGGTCCAAGGGATACAGTAAACCTGAAGTGAAGCATCGGAATCTGAAACTGGACTCACAGGTGAGGTTCAAATCAAATATAGTTAGAGTGTCAGTCCTCTTGTACTTAAGTCGGCATTGTGTCATTTGAATTCAATTCCGACGCAATTTCTGTGTTTCATCGTCAATAAGAAGGTACAAGGGATACAGTAAACCTGAAGAGAAAAATCGGAATCTAAAACTGGACTCACAGGAGGGGTTCAAATCATTGATAGTTAGAGTGTCAGTCCTCTTGTACTTAATTCGGCATTGTGTCTTTTGAATTTTATTCCGATGCAATTTCTGTGTTTCTTGTTCAATAAGAAGGTCCAAGGGATACAGTAAACCTGAAGAGAAGCATCAGAATTTAAAACTGGAACCACAGGAGAGGTTGAAATCGTTGATAGTTAGAGTGTCAGTCCTCTTGTACTTAAGTCGGCATTGTGTCTTTTGAATTTAATTCCGATGCAATTTCTGTGTTTCATCGTTAATAAGTAGGTCCAAGGGATACAGAAAACCTGAAGTGAAGCATCGGAATCTAAAAGTGGACTCACAGGAGAGGTTCAAATCATAGATTGACAGAGTGTCAGTCCTCTTGTACTTAAGTCGGCATTGTGAATTTTGTATTAAATTCGGATGCAATTTCTGTGTTTCATCGTCAATAAGAGAGTCCAAGGGATACGGTAAACCTGAAGTGAGCATCGGAATCTAACACTGGACTCATAGGAGAGGTTCAAATCATTGACAGTTAGAGTGTCAGTCCTCTTGTACTTAATTCGGCATTGTGTCTTTTGAATTTTATTCCGATGCAATTTCTGTGTTTCATCGTCAATAAGAAGGTCCAAGGGATACAGTAAACCTGAAGAGAAGCAACGGAATCTAAAACTGGACCCACAGGAGAGGTTCAAATCATTGATAGTTAGAGTGTCAGTCCTCTTGTACTTAAGTCGGCATTGTGTCTTTTGAATTTAATTCCGATGCAATTTCTATGTTTCATCGTCAATAAGAAGGTCCAAGGAATACAGTAAAACTGAAGTGAAGCATCGGAATCTAATACTGGACTCACTGGAGAGGTTCAAATCATAGATAGTTAGAGAGTCAGTCCTCTGGTACTTAAGTCGGCATTGTGTCTTTTGAATTTAATTCCGATGCAATTTCTGTGTTTCATCGTAAATAAGTAGGTCCAAGGGATACAGAAAACCTGAAGTGAAGCATCGGAATCTAAAACTGGACTCACAGGAGAGGTTCAAATCACAGATTGTTAGAGTGTCAGTCCTCTTGTACTTAAGTCGGCATTGTGCCTTTTGTATTAAATTCGGATGCAATTTCTGTGTTACATCGTCAATAAGAAGGTCCAAGGGATACAGTAAACCTGAAGTGAAGCATCGGAATCTAAAACTGGACTCACAGAAGGGGTTCAAATCACTGATAGTTAGAGTGTCAGTCCTCTTATACTTAAGTCGGCATTGTGCCTTTTGTATTAAATTCCGATGCAATTTCCGTGTTTCATCGTCAATAAGAAGGTCCAAGGGATACAGTAAACCTGAAGTGAAGCATCGGAATCTAAAACTGGACTCACAGGAGGGGTTCAAATAATTGATAGTTGGAGTGTCAGTCCTCTTGTACTTAAGTCGGCATTGTGAATTTTGTATTAAATTCGGATGCAATTTCTGTGTTTCTTCGTCAATAAGAGGGTCCAAGGGCTACAGTAAACCTGAAGTGAAGCATCGGAATCTAAAACTGGACTCACAGGAGAGGTTTAAATCATAGATAGTTAGAGTGTCAGTCCTCTTGTACTTAATTCGGCATTGTGTCTTTTGAATTTTATTCCGATGCAATTTCTGTGTTTCATCGTCAATAAGAAGGTCCAAGGGATACAGTAAACCTGAAGAGAAGCATCGGAATTTAAAACTGGACCCACAGGAGAGGTTCAAATCGTTGATACTTAGAGTGTCAGTCCTCTTGTACTTAAGTCGGCATTGTGTGTTTTGAATTTAGTTCCGATGCAATTTCTGTGTTTCATCGTCAATAAGAAGGTCCAAGGGATACAGTAAACCTGAAGTGAAGCATCGGAATCTAAAACTGGACTCACAGGAGAGGTTTAAATCATAGATAGTTAGAGTGTCAGTCCTCTTGTACTTTATTCGTCATTGTGTCTTTCGAATTTTATTCCGATGCAATTTCTGTGTTTCATCGTCAATAAGAAGGTCCAAGGGATACAGTAAACCTGAAGAGAAGCAACGGAATCTAAAACTGGACTCACAGGAGAGGTTCAAATCATATATAGTTAGAGTGTAAGTCCTCATGTACTTATGTCGGCATTGTGTCATTTGAATTTAATTCCGTCGCAATTTCTGTGTTTCATCGTCAATAAGAAGGTCCAAGGGATACAGTATACCTGAAGATAAGCTTCGGAATCTAAAACTGGACTCACAGGAGAGGTTCAAATAATAGAAAGTTAGATTTTCAGTCCTCTTGTACTTAAGTCGGCATTGTGCCTATTGTATTAAATTCGGATGCAATTTCTGTGTTTCATCGTCAATAAGAAGGTCCAAGGGATATAGTAAACCTGAAGTGAAGCATCGGAATCTAAAACTGGACTCACAGGAGGGGTTCAAATCATTGATAGTTAGAGTGTCAGTCCTCTTGTCCTTAAGTCGGCATTGTGCCTTTTGTATTAAATTCGGATGCAATTTCTGTGTTTTATCGTCAATAAAATGGTCCAAGGGATACAGTAAACCTGAAGTGAAGCAACGGAATCTAAAACTGGACTCACAGGAGAGGATCAAATCATAGAAAGTTAGATTGTCAGTCCTCTTGTACTTAAGTCGGCATTGTGCCTTTTGTATTAAATTCGGATGCAATTTCTGTGTTACATCGACAATAAGAAGGTCCAAGGGATACAGTAAACCTGAAGTGAAGCATCGGAATCTGAAACTGGACTCACAGGAGGGGTTCAAATCACTGATAGTTAGAGTGTCAGTCCTCTTCTACTTAAGTCGGCATTGTGCCTTTTGTATTAAATTCCCATGCAATTTCCGTGTTTCATCGTCAATAAGAAGGTCCAAGGGATACAGTAAACCTGAAGTGAAGCATCAGAATCTAAAACTGGACTCACAGGAGGGGTTCAAATAATTGATAGTTGGAGTGTCAGTCCTCTTGTACTTAAATCGGCATTGTGAATTTTGTATTAAATTCGGATGCAATTTCTGTGTTTCATCGTCAATAAGAGGGTCCAAGGGCTACAGTAAACCTGAAGTGAAGCATCGGAATCTAAAACTGGACTCACAGGAGAGGTTTAAATCATAGATAGTTAGAGTGTCAGTCCTCTTGTACTTAATTCGGCATTGTGTCTTTTGAATTTTATTCCGATGCAATTTCTGTGTTTCATCGTCAATAAGAAGGTCCAAGGGATACAGTAAACCTGAAGGGAAGCATCGGAATTTAAAACTGGACCCACAGGAGAGGTTCAAATCGTTGATAGTTAGAGTGTCAGTCCTCTTGTACTTACGTCGGCATTGTGTCTTTTGAATTTAATTCCGATGCAATTTCTGTGTTTCATCGTTAATATGTAGGTCCAAGGGATACAGAAACCTGAAGTGATGCATCGGAATCTAAAACTGGACTCACAGGAGAGGTTCAAATCATAGATTGATAGAGTGTCAGTCCTCTTGTACTTAAGTCGGCATTGTGAATTTTGTATTAAATTCGGATACAATTTCTGTGTTTCATCGTCAATAAGAGGGTCCAAGGGATACAGTAAACCTGAAGTGAGCATCGGAATCTAACACTGGACTCACAGGAGAGGTTCAAATCATAGATAGTTAGAGTGTCAGTCCTCTTGTACTTTATTCGTCATTGTGTCTTTTAAATTTTATTCCGATGCAATCTGTGTTTCATCGTCAATAAGAAGGTCCAAGAGATACGGTAAACCTGAAGAGAAGCAACGGAAACTAAAACTGGACTCACAGGAGAGGTTCAAATCATATATAGTTAGAGTGTAAGTCCTCATGTACTTAAGTCGGCATTGTGTCATTTGAATTTAATTCCGTCGCAATTTCTGTGTTTCATCGTCAATAAGAAGGTCCAAGGGATACAGTATACCTGAAGATAAGCTTCAGAATCTAAAACTGGACTCACAGGAGAGGTTCAAATAATAGAAAGTTAGATTTCCAGTCCTCTTGTACTTAAGTCGGCATTGTGCCTTTTGTATTAAATTCGGATGCAATTTCTGTGTTTCATCGTCAATAAGAAGGTCCAGGGGATACAGTAAACCTGAAGTGAAGCATCGGAATCTAAAACTGGACTCACAGGAGGGGTTCAAATCATTGATAGTTAGAGTGTCAGTCCTCTTGTACTTAAGTCGGCATTGTGCCTTTTGTATTAAATACGGATGCAATTTCTGTGTTTTATCGTCAATAAAATGGTCCAAGGGATACAGTAAACCTGAAGTGAAGCATCGGAATCTAAAACTGGACTCACAGGAGAGGATCAAATCATAGAAAGTTAGATTGTCAGTCCTCTTGTACTTAAGTCGGCATTGTGCCTTTTGTATTAAATTCGGATGCAATTTCTGTGTTTCATCGTCAATAAGAAGGTCCAAGGGATACAGTAAACCTGAAGTGAAGCATCGGAATCTAAAACTGGACTCACAGGAGGGGTTCAAATCATTGATAGTTAGAGTGTCAGTCCTCTTGTACTTAAGTCGGCATTGTGCCTTTTGTATTAAATACGGATGCAATTTCTGTGTTTTATCGTCAATAAAATGGTCCAAGGGATACAGTAAACCTGAAGTGAAGCATCGGAATCTAAAACTGGACTCACAGGAGAGGATCAAATCATAGAAAGTTAGATTGTCAGTCCTCTTGTACTTAAGTCGGCATTGTGCCTTTTGTATTAAATTCCGATGCAATTTCCGTGTTTCATCGTCAATAAGAAGGTCCAAGGGATACAGTAAACCTGAAGTGAAGCATCGGAATCTGAAACTGGACTCACAGGAGAGGTTCAAATCAAATATAGTTAGAGTGTCAGTCCTCTTGTACTTAAGTCGGCATTGTGTCATTTGAATTCAATTCCGACGCAATTTCTGTGTTTCATCGTCAATAAGAAGGTACAAGGGATACAGTAAACCTGAAGAGAAAAATCGGAATCTAAAACTGGACTCACAGGAGAGGTTCAAATCATAGAAAGTTAGATTGTCAGTCCTCTTGTACTTAAGTCGGCATTGTGCCTTTTGTATTAAATTCGGATGCAATTTCTGTGTTTCATCGTCAATGGAAATGGAAATGAGCGTTTGGCGTCATTGGCCGGGAGGCCCCTTGCGGGGCAGGTTCGGCCGCCATATCGCAGGTCTTATTACAATCGGCGCCACATTGGGCGACCTGCACGCCGGATGGGGATGAAATGATGATGAACACAACACAACACCCAGTCCCTGAGCGGAGAAAATCTCCGACCCAGCTGGGAATCGAACCCGGGCCCAGAGGACGGCAATCCGTCACGCTGACCACTCAGCTACTGGGGCGGACTCATCGTCAATAAGAAGGTCCAAGGTATACAGTAAACCTGAAGTGAAGCATCGGAATCTAAAACTGGACTCACAGGAGGGGTTCAAATCATTGATAGTTAGAGTGTCAGTCCTCTTGTACTTAAGTCGGCATTGTGCCTTTTGTATTAAATTCGGATGCAATTTCTGTGTTTTATCGTCAATAAGAAGGTCCAAGGGTTACAGTAAACCTGAAGTGAAGCATCGGAATCTAAAACTGGACTCACAGGAGGGGTTCAAATCATAGATAGTTAGAGTGTCAGTCCTCTTGTACTTAATTCGGCATTGTGTCTTTTGAATTTTATTCCGATGCAATTTCTGTGTTTCGTGTTCAATAAGAAGGTCCAAGGGATACAGTAAACCTGAAGAGAAGCATCGGAATTTAAAACTGGAACCACAGGAGAGGTTCAAATCGTTGATAGTTAGAGTGTCAGTCCTCTTGTACTTAAGTCGCCATTGTGTCTTTTGAATTTAATTCCGATGCAATTTCTGTGTTTCATCGTTAATAAGTTGGTCCAAGGGATACAGAAAACCTGAAGTGAAGCATCGGAATCTAAAAGTGGACTCACAGGAGAGGTTCAAATCATAGATTGACAGAGTGTCAGTCCTCTTGTACTTAAGTCGGCATTGTGAATTTTGTATTAAATTCGGATGCAATTTCTATGTTTCATCTCAATAAGAGGGTCCAAGGGATACAGTAAACCTGAAGGGAAGCATCGGAATCTAAAACTGGACTCACAGTAGAGGTTCAAATCATAGAAAGTTAGAGTGTCAGCCCTCTTGTACTTATGGCGGCATTGTGTCTTTTGAATTTAATTCCGATGCAATTTCTGTGTTTCATCGTCAATAAGAAGGTCCAAGGGATACAGTAAACCTGAAGTGAAGCATCGGAATCTAAAACTGGACTCACAGGAGAGGTTCAAATCATATATAGTTAGAGTGTCAGTCCACTTGTACTTAAGTCAGCATTGTGTCATTTGAATTTAATTCCGACGCAATTTCTGTGTTTCATCGTCAATAAGAAGGTCCAAGGGATACAGTAACCCCGAAGAGAAGAATCGGAATCTAAAACTGGACTCACAGGAGAGGTTCATATCATAGAAAGGTAGATTGTCAGTCGTCTTGTACTTAAGTCGGCACTGTGCCTTCTGTATTAAATTCGGATGCAATTTCTGTCTTTCATCGTCAATAAGAAGGTCCAAGGGATACAGTAAACCTGAAGTGAAGCATAGGAATCTAAAACTGGACTCACAGGAGGGGTTCAAATCATTGATGGTTAGAGTGTCAGTCCTCTTGTACTTAAGTCGGCATTGTGCCTTTTGTATTAAATTCGGATGCAATTTCTGTGTTTTATCGTCAATAAGATGGTCGAAGGGATACAGTAAACCTGAAGTGAAGCATCGGAATCTAAAAGTGGACTCACAGGAGAGGATCAAATCATAGAAAGTTAGATTGTCAGTCCTCTTGTACTTAAGTCGGCATTGTGCGTTTTGTATTAAATTCGGGTGCAATTTCTGTGTTTCATCGTCAATAAGAAGGTCCAAGGGATACAGTAAACCTGAAGTGAAGCATCGGAATCTAAAACTGGACTCACAGGAGGGGTTCAAATCATTGATAGTTAGAGTGTCAGTCCTCTTATACTTAAGTCGGCATTTTACCTTTTGTATTAAATTCCGATGCAATTTCCGTGTTTCATTGTCAATAAGAAGCTCCAAGGGATACAGTAAACCTGAAGTGAAGCATCGGAATCTAAAACTGGACTCACAGGAGAGGTTCAAATCATTGATAGTTAGAGAGTCAGTCCTCTTGTACTTAAGTCGGCATTGTGTCTTTTGAATTTAATTCCGATGCAATTTCTGTGTTTCATCGTAAATAAGTGGGTCCAAGGGATACAGTAAACCTGAAGTGAAGCATCGGAATCTAAAACTGGACTCACAGGAGGGGTTCAAATCATTGATAGTTAGAGTGTCAGTCCTCTTGTACTTAAGTCGGCATTGTGCCTATTGAATTAAATCGGATGCAATTTCTGTGTTTCATCATCAATAAGAAGGTCCAAGGGATACAGTAAACCTGATGTGAAGCATCGGAATCTAAAACTGGACTCACACGAGGGGTTCCAATCATTGATTGTTAGAGTGTCAGTCCTCTTATACTTTAGTCGGCATTGTGCCATTTGTATGAAATTCGGATGAAATTTCAGTGTTTCATCGTCAATAAGAAGGTCCAAGGTATACAGTAAACCGGAAGTGAAGCATCGGAATCTAAAACTGGACTCACAGGAGACGTTCAAATCATAGAAAGTTATAGTGTCAGCCCTCTTGTACTTATGTCGGCATTGTGTCTTTTGAATTTAATTCCGATGCAATTTCTGTGTTTCATCGTCAATAAGAAGGTCCAAGGGATAAAGTAAACCTGAAGTGAAGCATCGGAATCTAAAACTGGACTCACAGGAGAGGTTCAAATCATATATAGTTAGAGTGTCAGTCCACTTGTACTTAAGTCAGCATTGTGTCATTTGAATTTAATTCCGACGCAATTTCTGTGTTTCATCGTCAATAAGAAGATCCAAGGGATACAGTAAACCCGAAGAGAAGCATCGGAATCTAAAACTGGACTCACAGGAGAGGTTCAAACCATAGAAAGTTAGATTGTCAGTCCTCTTGTACTGAAGTCTTCATTGTGCCTTTTGTATTAAATTCGGATGCAATTTCTGTCTTTCATCGTCAATAAGAAAGTCCAAGGGACACAGTAAACCTGAAGTGAAGCATCGGAATCTAAAACTGGACTCTCAGGAGGGGTTCAAATCATTGATGGTTAGAGTGTCAGTCCTCTTGTACTTAAGTCGGCATTGTGCCTTTTGTATTAATTTCGGATGCAATTTCTGTGTTTTATCGTCAATAAGATGGTCCAAGGGATATAGTAAACCTGAAGTGAAGCATCGGAACCTAAAAGTGGACTCACAGGAGAGGATCAAATCATAGAAAGTTAGATTGTCAGTCCTCTTGTACTTAAGTCGGCATTGTGCCTTTTGTATTAAATTCGGGTGCAATTTCAGTGTTTCATCGTCAATAAGAATATCCAAGGGATACAGTAAACCTGAAGTGAAGCATCGGAATCTAAAACTGGACTCACAGGAGGGGTCCAAATCATTGATAGTTAGAGTGTCAGTCCTCTTATACTTAAGTCGGCATTGTGCCTTTTGTATTAAATTCCGATGCAATTTCCGTGTTTCATCGACAATAAGAAGGTCCAAGGGATACAGTAATCCTGAAGTGAAGCATCGGAATCTAAAACTGGACTCACAGGAGGGGTCCAAATCATTGATAGTTAGAGTGTCAGTCCTCTTATACTTAAGTCGGCATTGTGCCTTTTGTATTAAATTCCGATGCATTTCCGTGTTTCATCGTCAATAAGAAGGTCCAAGGGATACAGTTATCCTGAAGTGAAGCATCGGAATCTAAAACTGGTCTCACAGGAGGGGTTCAAATAATTGATAGTTAGAGTGTCAGTCCTCTTGTACTTAAGTCGGCATTGTGAATTTTGTATTAAATTCGGATGCAATTTCTGTGTTTCATCGTCAATAAGAGGGTCCAAGGGCTACGGTAAACCTGAAGTGAAGCATCGGAATCTAAAACTGGGCTCACAGAAGAGATTCAACTCATAGATAGTTAGAGTGTCAGTCCTCTTGTAGTTAATTCGGCATTGTGTCTTTTGAATTTTATTCCGATGCAATTTCTGTGTTTCATCGTCAATAATAAGGTCCAAGGTATACAGTAAACCTGAAGAGAAGCATCGGAATCTTAAACTGGACCCACAGGAGAGGCTCAAATCATTGATAGTTACAGTGTCAGTCCTCTTGTACTTAAGTCGGCATTGTGTCTTTTGAATTTAATTCCGACGCAATTTCTGTGTTTCATCGTCAATAAGAAGGTCCAAGGGATACAGTAAACCTGAAGTGAAGCATCGGAATCTAAAACTGGACCCACAGGTGAGGTTCAAATCATAGATAGTTAGAGTGTCAGTCCTCTTGTACTTAAGTCCTCATTGTGTCTTTTGAATTTAATTCCGATGCAATTTCTGTTTTTCATTGTCAATAAGAAGGTCCAAGGGATACAGTAAACCTGAAGTCAAGCATCGGAATCTAAAACAGGACTCACAGGAGAGGTTCAAATCATAGATAGTTAGAGAGTCAGTCCTCTTGTACTTAAGTCGGCATTGTGACTTTTTAATTTAATTCCGATGCAATTTCTGTGTTTCATCGTAAATAAGTAGGTCCAAGGGATACAGTAAACCTGAAGTGAAGCATCTGAATCTAAAACTGGACTCACAGGAGGGGTTCAAATCATTGATAGTTAGAGTGTCAGTCCTCTTGTACTTAAGTCGGCATTGTGCCTATTGTATTATATTCGGATGCAATTTCTGTGTTTCATCATCAATAAGAAGGTCCAAGGGATACAGTAAACCTGATGTGAAGCATCGGAATCGAAAACTGGACTCACACGAGGGGTTGCAATCATTGATAGTTAGAGTGTCAGTCCACTTATACTTAAGTCGGCATTGTGCCTTTTGTATGAAATTCGGATGAAATTTCTGTGTTTCATCGTCAATACGAAGGTCCAAGGTATACAGTAAACCGGAAGTGAAGCATCGGAATCTAAAACTGGACTCACAGGAGAGGTTCAAATCATAGAAAGTTATAGTGTCAGCCCTCTTGTACTTATGTCGGCATTGTGTCTTTTGAATTTAATTCCGATGCAATTTCTGTGTTTCATCGGCAATAAGAAGGTCCAAGGGATACAGTAAACCTGAAGAGAAGCAACGGAACCTAAAACTGGACCCACAGGAGAGGTTCAAATCATTGATAGTTAGAGTGTCAGTCCTCATGTACTTAAGTCGGCATTGTGTCTTTTGAATTTAATTCCGATGCAAGTTCTATGTTTCATCGTCAATAAGAAGGTCCAAGGGAAACAGTAAACCTGAAGTGAAGCATCGGAATCTAATACTGGACTCACAGGAGAGGTTCAAATCATAGATAGTTAGAGAGTCAGTCCACTGGTACCTAAGTCGGCAATGTGTCTTTTGAACTTAATTCCGATGCAATTTCTGTGTTTCATCGTAAATAAGTAGGTCCAAGGGATACAGAAAACCTGAAGTGAAGCATCGGAATCTAAAACTGGACTCACAGGAGAGGTTCAAATCATAGATAGTTAGAGTGTCGGTCCTCTTGTACTTAAGTCGGGATTGTGAATTTTGTATTAAATTCGGATGCAATTTCTGTGTTTCATCGTCAATAAGAGGGTCCAAGGGATACAGTAAACCTGAAGTGAAGCATCGGAATCTAAAACTGGACTCACAGTAGAGGTTCAAATCATAGAAACTTAGAGTGTCAGCCCTCTTGTACTTATGTCGGCATTGTGTCTTTTGAATTTAATTCCGATGCAATTTCTGTGTTTCATCGTCAATAAGAAGGTCCAAGGGATACAGTAAACCTGAAGTGAAGCATTGGAATCTAAAACTGGACTCACAGGAGAGGTTCAAATCATAGATAGTTAGAGTGTCAGTCCTCTTGTACTTAATTCGGCATTGTGTCTTTTGAATTTTATTCCGATGCAATTTCTGTGTTTCATCGTCAATAAGAAGGTCCAAGGGATACAGTAAAGCTGCAGAGAAGCAACGGAATCTAAAACTGAACCCACAGGAGAGGTTCAAATCATTGATAGTTAGAGTGTCAGTCCTCTTGTACTTAAGTCGGCTTTGTGTCTTTTGAATTTAATTCCGATGCAATTTCTTTGTTTCATCGTCAATAAGAAGGTCCAAGGGATACAGTAAACCTGAAGGGAAGCATCAGAATCTAATACTGGACTCACAGGAGAGGTTCAAATTATAGATAGTTAGAGAGTCAGTCCTCTGGTACTTAAGTCGGCATTGTGTCTTTTGAATTTAATTCGAATGCAATTTCTGTGTTTCATCGTAAATAAGTACGTCCAAGGGATACAGAAAGCCTGAAGTGAAGCATCGGAATCTAAAACTGGACTCACAGGAGAGGTTCAAATCATAGAAAGTTAGAGTGTCAGCCCTCTTGTACTTATGTCGGCATTGTGTCTTTTGAATCTAATTCCGATGCAATTTCTGTGTTTCATCGTCAATAAGAAGGTTCAAGGTATACTGTAAACCTGAAGTGAAGCATCGGAATCTGAAACTAGACTCACAGGAGAGGTTCAAATCATAAATAGTTAGAGTGTCAGTCCTCTTGTACATAAGTCGGCATTTTGCCTTTTGTATTAAATTCCGATGCAATTTCCGTGTTTCATTGTCAATAAGAAGGTCCAAGGGATACAGTAAACCTGAAGTGAAGCATCGGAATCTAAAACTGGACTCACAGGAGAGGTTCAAATCATAGATAGTTAGAGAGTCAGTCCTCTTGTACTTAAGTCGGCATTGTGTCTTTTGAATTTAATTCCGATGCAATTTCTGTGTTTCATCGTAAATAAGTGGGTCCAAGGGATACAGTAAACCTGAAGTGAAGCATCGGAATCTAAAACTGGACTCACAGGAGGGGTTCATATCATTGATAGTTAGAGTGTCAGTCCTCTTGTACTTAAGTCGGCATTTTCCTATTGAATTAAATTCGGATGCAATTTCTGTGTTTCATCATCAATAAGAAGGTCCAAGGGATACAGTAAACCTGAAGTGAAGCATCGGAATCTAAAACTGGACTCACAGTAGGGGTCCATATCATTGATAGTTAGAGTGTCAGTCCTCTTATACTTAAGTCGGCATTGTGCCTTTTGTATTAAATTCCGATGCAATTTCCGTGTTTCATCGTCAATAAGAAGGTCCAAGGGATACAGTAATCCTGAAGTGAAGCATCGGAATCTAAAACTGGACTCACAGGAGGGGTTCAAATCATTGATAGTTAGAGTGTCAGTCCTCTTATACTTAAGTCGGCATTGCGCCTTTTGTATTAAATTCCGATGCATTTCCGAGTTTCATCGTCAATAAGAAGGTCCAAGGGATACAGTAATCCTGAAGTGAAGCATCGGAATCTAAAACTGGACTCACATGAGGGGTTCAAATAATTGATAGTTAGAGTGTCAGTCCACTTGTACTTAAGTCGGCATTGTGAATTTTGTATTTAATTCGGATGCAATTTCTGTGTTTCATCGTCAATAAGAGGGTCCAAGGGCTACGGTAAACCTGAAGTGAAGCATCGGAATCTAAAAATGTGCTCACAGAAGAGATTCAAATCATAGATAGTTAGAGTGTCAGTCCTCTTGTACTTAATTCGGCATTGTGTCTTTTGGTATTTATTCCGATGCAATTTCTGTGTTTCATCGTCAATAATAAGGTCCAAGGTATACAGTAAACCTTAAGAGAAGCGTCGGAATCTAAAACTGGACCCACAGGAGAGGCTCAAATCATTGATAGTTAGAGTGTCAGTCCTCTTGTACTAAAGTCGGCATTGTGTCTTTTGAATTTAATTCCGACGCAATTTCTGTGTTTCATCGTCAATGAGAAGGTCCAAGGGATACAGTAAAACTGAAGTGAAGCATCGGAATCTAAAACAGGACCCACAGGTGAGGTTCAAATCATAGATAGTTAGAGAGTCAGTCCTCTTGTACTTAAGTCGGCATTGTGTCTTTTGAATTTAATTCCGATGCAATTTCTGTGTTTCATTGTCAATAAGAAGGTCCAAGGGATACAGTAAACCTGAAGTGAAGCATCGGAATCTAAAACAGGACTCACAGGAGAGGTTCAAATCATAGATAGTTAGAGAGTCAGTCCTCTTGTACTTAAGTCGGCATTGTGACTTTTTAATTTAATTCCGATGCAATTTCTGTGTTTCATCGTAAATAAGTAGGTCCAAGGGATACAGTAAACCTGAAGTGAAGCATCGGAATCTAAAACTGGACTCACAGGAGGGGTTCAAATCATTGATAGTTAGAGTGTCAGTCCTCTTATACTTAAGTCGGCATTGTGCCTCTTGTATGAAATTCGGATGAAATTTCTGTGTTTCATCGTCAATAAGAAGGTCCAAGGTATACAGTAAACCGGAAGTGAAGCATCGGAATCTAAAACTGGACTCACTGGAGAGGTTCAAATCATAGAAAGTTATAGTGTCAGCCCTCTTGTACTTATGTCGGCATTGTGTCTTTTGAATTTAATTCCGATGCAATTTCTGTGTTTCATCGGCAATAAGAAGGTCCAAGGGATACAGTAAACCTGAAGAGAAGCAACGGAACCGAAAACTGGACCCACAGGAGAGGTTCAAATCATTGATAGTTAGAGTGTCAGTCCTCTTGTACTTAAGTCGGCATTGTGTCTTTTGAATTTAATTCCGATGCAAGTTCTATGTTTCATCGTCAATAAGAAGGTCCAAGGGAAACAGTAAACCTGAAGTGAAGCATCGGAATCTAATACTGGACTCACAGGAGAGGTTCAAATCATAGATAGTTAGAGAGTCAGTCCTCTGGTAGCTAAGTCGGCATTGTGTCTTTTGAACTTAATTTCGATGCAATTTCTGTGTTTCATCGTAAATAAGTAGGTCCAAGGGATACAGAAAACCTGAAGTGAAGCATCGGAATCCAAAACTGGACTCACAGGAGAGGTTCAAATCATAGATAGTTAGAGTGTCGGTCCTCTAGTACTTAAGTCGGCATTGTGAATTTTGTATTAAGTTCGGATGCAATTTCTGTGTTTCATCGTCAATAAAAGGGTCCAAGGGATACAGTAAACCTGAAGTGAAGCATCGGAATCTAAAACTGGACTCACAGTAGAGGTTCAAATCATAGAAAGTTAGAGTGTCAGCCCTCTTGTACTTATGTCGGCATTGTGTCTTTTGAATTTAATTCCGATGCAATTTCTGTGTTTCATCGTCAATAAGAAGGTCCAAGGGATACAGTAAACCTGAAGTGAAGCATTGGAATCTAAAACTGGACTCACAGGAGAGGTTCAAATCATATATAGTTAGAGTGTCAGTCCTCTTGTACTTAAGTCAGCATTGTGTCATTTGAATTTAATTCCGACGCAATTTCTGTGTTTCATCGTCAATAAGAAGGTCCAAGGGATACAGTAAACCCGAAGAGAAGCATCGGAATCTAAAACTGGACTCACAGGATAGGTTCAAATCATAGAAAGTTAGATTGTCAGTCCTCTTGTACTTAAGTCAGCATTGTGACTTTTGTATTAAATTCGGATGCAATTTCTGTGTTTCATCGTCAATAAGAGGGTCCAAGGGATACAGTAAACCTGAAGTGAGCTTCGGAATCTAACACTGGACTCACAGGAGAGGTTCAAATCATAGATAGTTAGAGTGTCAGTCCTCTTGTACTTAATTCGGCATTGTGTCTTTTGAATTTTATTCCGATGCAATTTCTGTGTTTCATCGTCAATAAGAAGGTCCAAGGGATACAGTAAACCTGAAGAGAAGCAACGGAATCTATAACTGGACCCACAGGAGAGGTTCAAATCATTGATAGTTAGAGTGTCAGTCCACTTGTACTTAAGTCGGCATTGTGTCTTTTGAATTTAATTCCGATGCAATTTCATTGTTTCATCGTCAATAAGAAGGTCCAAGGGATACAGTAAACCTGAAGTGAAGCATCAGAATCTAATACTGGACTCACAGGAGAGGTTTAAATCATAGATAGTTAGAGAGTCAGTCCTCTGGTACTTAAGTCGGCATTGTGTCTTTTGAATTTAATTCGGATGCAATTTCTGTGTTTCATCGTAAATAAGTAGGTCCAAGGGATACAGGAAGCCTGAAGTGAAGCATCGGAATCTAAAACTGGACTCACAGTAGAGGTTCAAATCATAGAAAGTTAGAGTGTCAGCCCTCTTGTACTTATGTCGGCATTGTGTCTTTTGAATTTAATTCCGATGCAATTTCTGTGTTTCATCGTCAATAAGAAGGTCCAAGGGATACAGTAAATCTGAAGTGAAGCATTGGAATCTAAAACTGGACTCACAGGAGAGGTTCAAATCATATATAGTTAGAGTGTCAGTCCTCTTGTACTTAAGTCAGCATTGTGTCATTTGAATTTAATTCCGACGCAATATCTGTGTTTCATCGTCAATAAGAAGGTCCAAGGGATACAGTAAACCCGAAGAGAAGCATCGGAATCTAAAACTGGACTCACAGGAGAGGTTCATATCATAGAAAGTTAGATTGTCAGTCCTCTTGCACTTAAGTCGGCATTGTGACTTTTGTATTATATTCGGATGCAATTTCTGTGTTTCATCGTCAATAAGAGGGTCCAAGGGATACAGTAAACCTGCAGTGAGCATCGGAATCTAACACTGGACTCACAGGAGAGGTTCAAATCATAGATAGTTAGAGTGTCAGTCCTCTTGTACTTAATTCGGCATTGTGTCTTTTGAATTTTATTCCGATGCAATTTCTGTGTTTCATCGTCAATAAGAAGGTCCAAGGGATACAGTAAACCTGAAGAGAAGCAACGGAATCTAAAACTGGACCCACAGGAGAGGTTCAAATCATTGACAGTTAGAGTGTCAGTCCTACTGTACATAAGTCGGCATTGTGTCTTTTGAATTTAATTCCGATGCAATTTCATTGTTTCATCGTCAATAAGAAGGTCCAAGGGATACAGTAAACCTGAAGTGAAGCATCAGAATCTAATACTGGACTCACAGGAGAGGATCAAATCATAGATAGCTAGAGAGTCAGTCCTCTGGTACTTAAGTCGGCATTGTGTCTTTTGAATTTAATTCGGATGCAATTTCTGTGTTTCATCGTAAATAAGTAGGTCCAAGGGATACAGAAAGCCTGAAGTGAAGCATCGGAATCTAAAACTGGACTCACAGGAGAGGTTCAAATCATAGATAGTTAGAGTTTCAGTCCTCTTGTACTTAAGTCGGCATTGTGAATTTTGTATTAAATTCGGATGCAATTTCTGTGTTTCATCGTCAATAAGAGGGTCCAAGGGATACAGTAAACCTGAAGTGAAGCATCGGAATCTAAAACTGGACTCACAGTAGAGGTTCAAATCATAGAAAGTTAGAGTGTCAGCCCTCTTGTACTTATGTCGGCATTGTGTCTTTTGAATTTAATTCCGATGCAATTTCTGTGTTTCACCGTCAATAAGAAGGTTCAAGGTATACTGTAAACCTGAAGTGAAGCATCGGAATCTGAAACTGGACTCACAGGAGATGTTCAAATCATAAATAGTTAGAGTGTCAGTCCACTTGTACTTAAGTCAGCATTGTGTCATTTGAATTTAATTCCGATGCAATTTCTGTGTTTCATCGTCAATAAGAAGGACCAAGGGATACAGTAACCCTGAAGTGAAGCATCGGATTCTAAAACTGGACTCACAGGAGGGGTTCAAATAATTGATAGTTCGAGTGTCAGTCCTCTTGTACTTAAGTCGGCATTGTGAATTTTGTATTAAATTCGGATGCAATTTCTGTGTTTCATCGTCAATAAGAGGGTCCAAGGGCTACGGTAAACCTGAAGTGAAACATCGGAATTTAAACTGGCCTCACAGGAGAGGTTCAAATCATAGATAGTTAGACTGTCAGTCCTCTTGTACTTAATTCGGCATTGTGTCTTTTGAATTTTATTCCGATGCAATTTCTGTGTTCCATCGTCAATAATAAGGTCCAAGGGATACAGTAAACCTGAAGAGAAGCATCGGAATCCAAAACTGGACCCACAGGAGAGGTTCAAATCATTGATAGTTAGAGTGTCAGTCCTCTTGTACTTAAGTCGGCATTGTGTCTTTTGAATTTAATTCCGATGCAATTTCTGTGTTTCATCGTCAATAAGATGGCCAAGTGATACAGTAAACCTGAAGTGAAGCATCGGAATCTAAAACTGGACTCACAGGTGAGGTTCAAATCATAGTTAGTTAGAGTGTCAGTCCTCTTGTTCTTAAGTCGGCATTGTGTCTTTTGAATTTAATTCCGATGCAATTTCTGTGTTTCATTGTCAATAAGAAGCTCCAAGGCATACAGTAAACCTGAAGTGAAGCATCGGAATCTAAAACTGGACTCACAGGAGAGGTTCAAATCATATATAGTTAGAGTGTCAGTCCTCTTGTACTTAAGTCGGCATTGTGTCTTTTGAATTTAATTCCGATGCAATTTCTGTGTTTCATCGTAAATAGGTAGGTCCAAGGGATACAGTAAACCTGAAGTGAAGCATCGGAATCTAAAACTGGACTCACAGGAGGGGTTCAAATCATTGATAGTTAGAGTGTCAGTCCTCTTGTACTTAAGTCGGCATTGTGCCTATTGTATTAAATTCGGATGCAATTTCTGTGTTTCATCGTCAATAAGAAGGTCCAAGGGATACAGTAAACCTGATGTGAAGCATCGGAATCTAAAACTGGACTCACACGAGGGGTTCCAATCATTGATAGTTAGAGTGTCAGTCCTCTTATACTTAAGTCGGCATTGTGCCTTTTGTATGAAATTCGGATGAAATTTCTGTGTTTCATCGTCAATAAGAAGGTCCAAGGGATACAGTAAACCGGAAGTGAAGCATCGGAATCTAAAACTGGACTCACAGGAGAGGTTCAAATCATAGAAAGTTATAGTGTCAGCCCTCTTGTACTTATGTCGGCATTGTGTCTTTTGAATTTAATTCGGATGCAATTTCTGTGTTTCATCGTCAATAAGCAGGTGCCAGGTATACAGTAATCTTGCAGTGAAGCAACGGAATCTAAAAATTCACTCACAGGAGAGGTTCAAATCATAGAATGTGAGCGTGTTAGTCCTCTTGTACTTAAGTTCGCATTGTGCCTTTTGTATTAAATTCGGATGCAATTTCTGTGTTTCATCGTCAATAAGAAGGTCCAAGGTAAACAGTAACCCTGAAGTGAAGCATCGGAATCTAAAACTGGACTCACAGGAGAGGTTCAAATCGTAGAAAGTGAGAGTGTCAGTCCTCTTGTACTTAAGTCGGCATTGTGAATTTTTTATTAAATTCGGATGCAATTTCTGTGTTTCATCGTCAATAAGAGGGTCCAAGGGATACAGTAAACCTGAAGTGAAGCATCGGAATCTAATACTGGACTCACAGGAGAGGTTCAAATCATAGATAGTTAGAGTGTCAGTCCTCTTGTACTTAAGTCGGCATTGTGAATTTTGTATTAAATTCGGATGCAATTTCTGTGTTTCATCGTCAATAAGAGGGTCCAAGGAATACAGTAAACCTGAAGTGAAGCATCGGAATCTAGAACTGGACTCACAGGAGGGGTTCAAATCATTGATAGTTAGAGTGTCAGTCCTCTTATACTTTAGTCGGCATTGTGCCTTTTGTGTTAAATTCCGATGCACTTTCCGTGTTTCATCGTCAATAAGAAGGTCCAAGGGATACAGTAAACCTGAAGTGAAGCATCGGAATCTAAAACTGGACTCACAGGAGGGGTTCAAATAATTGATAGTTAGAGCGTCAGTCCTCTTGTACTTAAGTAGGCATTGTGAATTTTGTATTAAATTCGGATGCAATTTCTGTGTTTCATCGTCAATAAGAGGGTCCAAGGGCTACGGTAAACCTGAAGTGAAGCATCGGAATCTAAAACTGGGCTCACAGGAGAGGTTCAAATCATAGATAGTTAGACTGTCAGTCCTCTTGTACTTAATTCGGCATTGTGTCTTTTGAATTTTATTCCGATGCAATTTCTGTGTTTCATCGTCAATAATAAGGTCCAAGGGATACAGTAAACCTGAAGAGAACCATCGGAATCTAAAACTGGACCCACAGGAGAGGTTCAAATCATTGATAGTTAGAGTGTCAGTCCTCTTGTACTTAAGTCGGCATTGTGTCTTTTGAATTTAATTCCGATGCAATTTCTGTGTTTCATCGTCAATAAGAAGGTCCAAGGGATACAGTAAACCTGAAGTGAAGCATCGGAATCTAAAACTGAACTCACAGGTGAGGTTCAAATCATAGATAGTTAGAGTGGCAGTCCTCTTGTACTTAAGTCGGCATTGTGTCTTTTGAATTTAATTCCGATGCAATTTCTGTGTTTCATCGTCAATAAGAAGGTCCAAGGGATACAGTAAACCTGAAGTGAAGCATCGGAATCTAAAACTGGACTCACAGGAGAGGTTCAAATCATAGATAGTTAGAGAGTCAGTCCTCTTGTACTTAAGTCGGCATTGTGTCTTTTGAATTTAATTCAGATGCAATTTCTGTGTTTCATCGTAAATAAGTCGGTCCAAGCGACACAGTAAACCTGAAGTGAAGCATCGGAATCTAAAACTGGACTCACAGATGGGGTTCAAATCATTGATAGTTAGAGTGTCAGTCCTCTTGTACTTAAGTCGGCATTGTGCCTATTGTATTAAATTCGGATGCAATTTCTGTGTTTCATCGTCAATAAGAAGGTCCAAGGGATACAGTAAACCTGATGTGAAGCATCGGAATCTAAAACTGGACTCACACGAGGGGTTCCAATCATTGATAGTTAGAGTGTCAGTCCTCTTATACTTAAGTCGGCATTGTGCCTTTTGTATGAAATTCGGATGAAATTTCTGTGTTTCATCGTCAATAAGAAGGTCCAAGGGATACAGTAAACCGGAAGTGAAGCATCGGAATCTAAAACTGGACTCACAGGACAGGTTCAAATCATAGAAAGTTATAGTGTCAGCCCTCTTGTACTTATGTCGGCATTGTGCCTTTTGAATTTAATTCCGATGCAATTTCTGTGTTTCATCGTCAATAAGCAGGTGCCAGGTATACAGTAATCTTGCAGTGAAGCAACGGAATCTAAAAATTCACTCACAGGAGAGGTTCAAATCATAGAATGTGAGCGTGTTAGTCCTCTTGTACTTAAGTTCGCATTGTGCCTTTTGTATTAAATTCGGATGCAATTTCTGTGTTTCATCGTCAATAAGAAGGTCCAAGGTAAACAGTAACCCCGAAGTGAAGCATCGGAATCTAAAACTGGACTCACAGGAGAGGTTCAAATCGTAGAAAGTGAGAGTGTCAGTCCTCTTGTACTTAAGTCGGCATTGTGAATTTTTTATTAAATTCGGATGCAATTTCTGTGTTTCGTCGTCAATAAGAGGGTCCAAGGGATACAGTAAACCTGAAGTGAAGCATCGGAATCTAATACTGGACTCACAGGAGAGGTTCAAATCATAGATAGTTAGAGTGTCAGTCCTCTTGTACTTAAGTCGGCATTGTGAATTTTGTATTAAATTCGGATGCAATTTCTGTGTTTCATCGTCAATAAGAGGGTCCAAGGAATACAGTAAACCTGAAGTGAAGCATCGGAATCTAGAACTGGACTCACAGGAGGGGTTCAAATCATTGATAGTTAGAGTGTCAGTCCTCTTATACTTTAGTCGGCATTGTGCCTTTTGTATTAAATTCCGATGCACTTTCCGTGTTTCATCGTCAATAAGAAGGTCCAAGGGATACAGTAAACCTGAAGTGAAGCATCGGAATCTAAAACTGGACTCACAGGAGGGGTTCAAATAATTGATAGTTAGAGCGTCAGTCCTCTTGTACTTAAGTAGGCATTGTGAATTTTGTATTAAATTCGGATGCAATTTCTGTGTTTCATCGTCAATAAGAGGGTCCAAGGGCTACGGTAAACCTGAAGTGAAGCATCGGAATCTAAAACTGGGCTCACAGGAGAGGTTCAAATCATAGATAGTTAGACTGTCAGTCCTCTTGTACTTAATTCGGCATTGTGTCTTTTGAATTTTATTCCGATGCAATTTCTGTGTTTCATCGTCAATAATAAGGTCCAAGGGATACAGTAAACCTGAAGAGAACCATCGGAATCTAAAACTGGACCCACAGGAGAGGTTCAAATCATTGATAGTTAGAGTGTCAGTCCTCTTGTACTTAAGTCGGCATTGTGTCTTTTGAATTTAATTCCGATGCAATTTCTGTGTTTCATCGTCAATAAGAAGGTCCAAGGGATACAGTAAACCTGAAGTGAAGCATCGGAATCTAAAACTGAACTCACAGGTGAGGTTCAAATCATAGATAGTTAGAGTGGCAGTCCTCTTGTACTTAAGTCGGCATTGTGTCTTTTGAATTTAATTCCGATGCAATTTCTGTGTTTCATCGTCAATAAGAAGGTCCAAGGGATACAGTAAACCTGAAGTGAAGCATCGGAATCTAAAACTGGACTCACAGGAGAGGTTCAAATCATAGATAGTTAGAGAGTCAGTCCTCTTGTACTTAAGTCGGCATTGTGTCTTTTGAATTTAATTCAGATGCAATTTCTGTGTTTCATCGTAAATAAGTCGGTCCAAGCGACACAGTAAACCTGAAGTGAAGCATCGGAATCTAAAACTGGACTCACAGAAGGGGTTCAAATCATTGATAGTTAGAGTGTCAGTCCTCTTGTACTTAAGTCGGCATTGTGCCTATTGTATTAAATTCGGATGCAATTTCTGTGTTTCATCGTCAATTAGAAGGTCCAAGGTATACAGTAAACCTGATGTGAAGCATCGGAATCGAAAACTAAACTCACACGAGGGGTTCCAATCATTGGTAGTTAGAGTGTCAGTCCTCTTATACTTAAGTCTGCATTGTGCCTTTTGTATGAAATTCGGATGCAATTTCTGTGTTTCATCGTCAATAAGAAGGTCCAAGGGAATCAGTAAACCGGAAGTGAAGCATCGGAATCCAAAACTGGACTCACAGGACAGGTTCAAATCATAGAAAGTTATAGTGTCAGCCCTCTTGTACTTATGTCGGCATTGTGTCTTTTGAATTTAATTCCGATGCAATTTCTGTGTTTCATCGTCAATAAGAAGGTCCAAGGGATACAGTAAACCTGAAGTGAAGCATCGGAATCTAAATCTGGACTCACAGGAGAGGTTCAAATCATATATAGTTAGAGTGTCAGTCCTCTTGTACTTAAGTCGGCATTGTGTCATTTGAATTTTATTCCGACGCAATTTCTGTGTTTCATCGTCCATAAGAAGGTCCAAGGGAAACAGTAAACCTGAAGAGAAGCATCGGAATCAAAAACTGGTCTCACAGGAGAGGTTCAAATCATAGAAAGTTGGATTGTCAGTCCTCTTGTACTTATGTCGGCATTGTGCATTTTGTATTAAATTCGGATGCAATTTCTGTGTTTCATCGTCAATAAGAAGGTCCAAGGTTACAGTAAACCTGAAATGAAGCATCGGAATCTAAAACTGGACTCACAGGAGGGGTTCAAATAGTTGATAGTTAGAGTGTCAGTCATCTTGTACTTAAGTCGGCATTGTGCCATTTGTATTAAAATTCGGATGCAATTTCTGTTTTTTATCGACAATAAGATGGTGCAAGGGATACAGTAAACCTGAAGTGAAGCATCGGAATCTATAACTGGACTCACAGGAGAGGATCAAATCATAGAAAGTTAGATTGTCAGTCCTCTTGTACTGAAGTCGGCATTGTGTCTTTTGAATTTAATTCCGATGCAATTTCTGTGTTTCATCGTCAATAAGAAAGTCCAAGGGATACAGTAAACCTGAAGTGAAGCATCGGAATCTAAAGCTGGACTCACAGGACAGTTTCAAATCATAGATAGTTAGAGAGTCAGTCCTCATGTACTTAAGTCGGCATTGTGTCATTTGAATTTAATTCCGATGCAATTTCTGTGTTTCATCGTCAATAAGAAGGTCCAACGGATACAGTAAACCTGAAGTGTAGCATCGGAATAAAAACTCGACTCACAGGAGGGGTTCAAATCATTGATAGTTAGAGTGTCAGTCCTCTTATACTTAAGTCGGCATTGTGCCTTTTGTATTTAATTCGGATGCAATTTCTGTGTTTCATCGTCAATAAGAAGGTTCAAGGGATACAGTAAACCTGATGTGAAGCATCGGGATCAAAACTGGACTCACAGGACGGGTTCAAATCATTGATAGTTAGAGTGTCAGTCCCTTATACTTAAGTCGGCACTGTGCTTTTGTATTAAATTCGGATGCAATTTCTGTGTTTCATCGTCAATAAAAACGTCCAAGGGATACAGTAAACCTGAAGTGAAGCATCGGAATCTAAAACTGGATTGACAGGAGAGGTTCAAATCATAGATAGTTAGAGAGTCAGTCCTCATGTACTTAAGTCGGCATTGTGCCTTTCGATTTTAATTCTGATGCAATTTCTGTGTTTCATCGTCAATAAGCAGGTCCAAGGGATACAGTAAACCTGAAGTGAAGCATCGGAATCTAAAACTGGACTCACTGGAGAGGTTAAAATCATAGATAGTTAGAGTGTCAGTCCTCTTGTACTTAAGTCGGCATTGTGCCTTTTGTATTAAATTCGGATGCAATTTCTGTGTTTCATCGTCAATAAGAAGGTCCAAGGGATACAGTAAACCTGATGTGAAGCATCGGATTCTAAAACTGGACTCACACGAGGGGTTCAAATCATTCATAGTTAGAGTGTCAGTCCTCTTATACTTAAGTCGGCATTGTGCCTTTTGTATGAAATTCGGATGCAATTTCTGTGATTCATCGTCAATAAGAAGGTCCAAGGGATACAGTAAACCTGAAGTGAAGCATCGGAATCTAAAACTGGACTCACAGGAGAGGTTCAAATCATAGAAAGTTAGAGTGTCAGCTCTCTTGTAATTATGTCGGCATTGTGTCTTTTGAATTTAATTCCCATGCAATTTCTGTGTTTCATCCTCAATAAGAAGGTCCAAGGGATACAGTAAACCTGAAGTGAAGCATCGGAATCTAAAACTGGACTCACGGGAGAGGTTCAAATCATATATAGTTAGAGTGCCAGTCCTCTTGTACTTAAGTCGGCATTGTGTCATTTGAATTTAATTCCGACGAAATTTCTGTGTTTCATCGTCAATGAGAAGCTCCAAGGGATACAGTAAACCTGAAGAGAAGCATCGGAATCTAAAACTGGACTCACAGGAGAGGTTCAAATCATAGAAAGTTAGATTGTCAGTCCTCTTGTACTTAAGTCGGCATTGTGCCTTTTGTATTAAATTCGGATGCAATTTCTGTGTTTCATCGTCAATAAGAAGGTCCAAGGGATAGAGTAAACCTGAAGTGAAGCATCGGAATCTAAAACTGGACTCACAGGAGGGGTTCAAATCATTGTTAGTTAGAGTGTCAGTCCTCTTGTACCTAAGTCGGCATTGTGACTTTTGTATTAAATTCGGATGCAATTTCTGTGTTTTATCGTCAATACGATGGTCCAAGGGATACAGTGAACCTGAAGTGAAGCATCGGAATCTAAAACTGGACTCACAGGAGAGGATCAAATCATAGAAAGTTAGATTGTCAGTCCTCTTGTACTTAAGTCGGCATTGTGCCTTTTGTATTAAATTCGGATGCAATTTCTGTATTTCATCGTCAATAAGAAGGTCCAAGGGATACAGTAAACCTGAAGTGAAGCATCGGAATCTAAAACTGGACTCACAGGAGGGGTTCAAATCATTCATAGTTAGAGTGTCAGTCCTCTTATATTTAAGTCGGCATTGTGCCTTTTGTATTAAATTCCGATGCAATTTCCGTGTTTCATCGTCAATAAGAAGGCCCAAGGGATACAGTAAACCTGAAGTGAAGCATCGGAATCTAAAACTGGACTCACAGGAGGGGTTCAAATAATTGATAGTTAGAGTGTCAGTCCTCTTGTACTTAAGTCGGCATTGTGAATTTTGTATTAAATTCGGATGCAATTTCTGTGTTTCATCGTCAATAAGAGGGTCCAAGGGATACAGTAAACCTGAAGTGAGCATCGGAATCTAACACTGGACTCACAGGAGAGGTTCAATTCATTGATAGTTAGAGTGTCAGTCCTCTTGTACTTAAGTCGGCATTGTGCCTTTGGAAATTAATTCCGATGCAATTTCTGTGTTTCACCGTCAATAAGAAGGTCCAAGGGATACAGTAACCCTGAAGTGGAGCATCGGAATCTTAAACTGGACTCACAGGAGAGGTTCAAATCATAGATAGTTAGAGTGTCATTCCTGTTATACATAAGTCGGGATTGTGAGTTTTGTATGAAAATCGGATGCAATTTCTGTGTTTCATCGTCAATAAGAAGGTCCAAGGGATACAGTAAACCTGAAGTGAAGCATCGGAATCTAAAACTGGACTCACAGGAGAGGTTCAAATCATAGAAAGTTAGAGTGTCAACCCTCTTATACTTATGTCGGCATTGTGTCTTTTGAATTTTATTCCGATGTAATTTCTGTGTTTCACCGTCAATAAGAAGGTCCAAGGGATACAGTAAACCTGAAGTGAAGCATTGGAATCTAAAACTGGACACACAGGAGAGGTTCAAATCATATATAGTTAGAGTGTCAGTCCTCTTGTACTTAAGTCGGCATTGTGTAATTTGAATTTAATTCCGACGCAATTTCTGTGTTTCATCGCCCGTAAGAAGGTCCAAGGGAAACAGTAAACCTGAAGAGAAGCTTTGGAATCTAAAACTGGACTCACAGGAGGGGTTCAAATCATTGATAGTTAGTGTCAGTCCTCTTGTACTGATGTCGGCATTGTGCCTTTTGTATTAAATTCGGATGCAATTTCTGTGTTTTATCGACAATAAGATGGTCCAAGGAATACAGTAAACCTGAAGAGAAGCATCGGAATCTAAAACTGGACTCACAGGAGAGGTTCAAATCATAGAAAGTTAGATTGTGAGTCCTCTTGTACTTAAGTCGGCATTGTGCCTTTTGTATTAAATTCGGATGCAATTTCTGTGTTTCAACGTCAATAAGAAGGTCCAAGGGATAGAGTAAACCTGAAGTGAAGCATCGGAATCTAAAACTGGACTCACAGGAGGGGTTCAAATCATTGTTAGTTAGAGTGTCAGTCCTCTTGTACTTAAGTCGGCATTGTGACTTTTGTATTAAATTCGGATGCAATTTCTGTGTTTTATCGTCAATACGATGGTCCAAGGGATACAGTGAACCTGAAGTGAAGCATCGGAATCTAAAACTGGACTCACAGGAGAGGATCAAATCATAGAAAGTTAGATTGTCAGTCCTCTTGTACTTAAGTCGGCATTGTGCCTTTTGTATTAAATTCGGATGCAATTTCTGTATTTCATCGTCAATAAGAAGGTCCAAGGGATACAGTAAACCTGAAGTGAAGCATCGGAATCTAAAACTGGACTCACAGGAGGGGTTCAAATCATTCATAGTTAGAGTGCCAGTCCTCTTATATTTAAGTCGGCATTGTGCCTTTTGTATTAAATTCCGATGCAATTTCCGTGTTTCATCGTCAATAAGAAGGCCCAAGGGATACAGTAAACCTGAAGTGAAGCATCGGAATCTAAAACTGGACTCACAGGAGGGGTTCAAATAATTGATAGTTAGAGTGTCAGTCCTCTTGTACTTAAGTCGTTATTGTGAATTTTGTATTAAATTCGGATGCAATTTCTGTGTTTCATCGTCAATAAGAGGGTCCAAGGGATACAGTAAACCTGAAGTGAGCATCGGAATCTAACACTGGACTCACAGGAGAGGTTCAATTCATTGATAGTTAGAGTGTCAGTCCTCTTGTACTTAAGTCGGCATTGTGTAATTTGAATTTAATTCCGACGCAATTTCTGTGTTTCATCGCCCGTAAGAAGGTCCAAGGGAAACAGTAAACCTGAAGAGAAGCTTTGGAATCTAAAACTGGACTCACAGGAGGGGTTCAAATCATTGATAGTTAGTGTCAGTCCTCTTGTACTGATGTCGGCATTGTGCCTTTTGTATTAAATTCGGATGCAATTTCTGTGTTTTATCGACAATAAGATGGTCCAAGGAATACAGTAAACCTGATGTGAAGCATCGGAATCTAAAACTGGACTCACAGGAGAGGATCAAATCATAGAAAGTTAGAATGTCAGTCCTCTTGTACTTAAGTCGGCATAGTGCCTTTTGTATTAAATTCGGATGCAATTTCTGTATTTCATCGTCAATAAGAAGGTCCAAGGGATACAGTAAACCTGAAGTGAAGCATCGGAATCTAAAACTGGACTCACAGGAGGGGTTCAAATAATTGATAGTTAGGGTGTCAGTCCTCTAGTACTTACGTCGGCATTGTGCCTTTTGTATCAAATTCCGATGCAATTTCCGTGTTTCATCGTCAATAAGAAGGTCCAAGGGATACAGTAAACCTGAAGTGAAGCATCGGAATCTAAAACTGGACTCACATTAGGGGTTCAAATAATTGATAGTTAGAGTGTCAGTCGTCTAGTACTTAAGTCGGCATTGTGAATTTTGTATTCAATTCGGATGCAATTTCTGTGTTTCATTGTCAATAAGAGGGTGCAAGGGATACAGTAAACCTGAAGTGAAGCATCTGAATCTAAAACTGGACTCACAGGAGATGTTCAAATCATAGATGGTAAGAGTGTCAGTCCTCTTGTACTTAAGTGGCATAGTGCCTTTTGTATTAAATTCGGATGCAATTTCTGTATTTCATCGTCAATAAGAAGGTCCAAGCCATACAGTAAACCTGAATTGAAGCATCGGAATCTAAAACTGGACTCACAGGAGGGGTTCAAATCATTGATAGTTACAGTGTCAGTCCTCTTATACGTAAGTCGGCATTGTGCCTTTAGTATTAAATTCGGATGCAATTTCTGTGTTTCATCGTCAATAAGAAGGTCCAACGGACACAGTAAACCTGAACTGAAGCATCGGAATCTAAAACTCGACTCACAGGAGGGGTTCAAATCATTGATAATTAGAGTGTCAGTCCTCTTATACTTAAGTCGGCATTGTGCCTTTTGTATTAAATTCGGATGCAATTTCTGTGATTCATCGTCAATAAGAAGGTCCAAGGGATACAGTAAGCCTGAAGTGAACCATCGGAATCTAAAACTGGACTCACAGGAGGGGTTCAAATCATTCATAGTTAGAAAGTCAGTCCTCTTATACTTAAGTCGGCATTGTGCCTTTTGTATTAAATTCGGATGCAATTTCTGTGTTTCATCGTCAATAAGAAGGTCCAAGGGATACAGTAAACCTGATGTGAAGCATCGGAATCTAAAACTTGACTCACACGAGGGGTTCAAATCATTCATAGTTAGAGTGTCAGTCCTCTTATACTTAAGTCGACATTGTGCCTTTTGTATGAAATTCGGATGCAATTTCTGTGTTTCATCGTCAATAAGAGGGTCCAAGGGATACAGTAAACCTGAAGTGAGCATCGGAATCTAACACTGGACTCACAGGAGAGGTTCAAATCATAGATAGTTAGAGTGTCAGTCCCCTTGTACTTAATTCGGCATTGTGTCTTTTGAATTTTATTCCGATGCAATTTCTGTGTTTCATCGTCAATACGAAGGTCCAAGGGATACAGTAAACCTGAAGAGAAGCATCGGAATCCTAAACTGGACTCACAGGAGAGGTTCAATTCATTGATAGTTAGAGTGTCAGTCCTCTTGTACTTAAGTCGGCATTGTGTCTTTGGAATTTAATTCCGATGCAATTTCTGTGTCTCATCGTCAATAAGAAGGTCCAAGGGATACAGTAACCCTTAAGTGAAGCATCGGAATCTAAAACTGGACTCACAGGAGAGGTTCAAATCATAGATAGTTAGAGTGTCAGTCCTCTTATACTTAAGTGGGGATTGTGAGTTTTGTATGAAAATCGGATGCAATTTCTGTGTTTCATCGTCAATAAGAAGGTCCAAGGGATACAGTAAACCTGAAGTGAAGCATCGGAATCTAAAACTGGACTCACAGGAAAGGTTCAAATCATAGAAAGTTAGATTGTCAGTCCTCTTGTACTTAAGTCGGCATTGTGCCTTTTGTATTAAATTCGGATGCAATTTCTGTGTTTCATCGTCAATAAGAAGGTCCAAGGGAGACAGTAAACCTGAAGTGAAGCATCGGAATCTAAAACTGGACTCACAGGAGGGGTTCAAATCATTGATAGTTAGAGTGTCGGTCCTCGTGTACTGATGTCGGCATTGTGCCTTTGTATTAAATTCGGATGCAATTTCTGTGTTTTATCGACAATAAGATGGTCCAAGGAATACAGTAAACCTGAAGTGAAGCATCGGAATCTAAAACTGGACTCACAGGAGAGGAACAAATCATAGAAAGTTAGAATGTCAGTCCTCTTGTACTTAAGTCGGCATTGTGCCTTTTGTATTAAATTCGGATGCAATTTCTGTATTTCATCGTCAATAAGAAGGTCCAAGAAATACAGTAAACCTGAAGTGTAGCATCGGAATCTAAAACTGGACTCACAGGAGGGGTTCAAATATTTGATAGTTAGAGTGTCAGTCCTCTAGTACTTAAGTAGGCATTGTGCCTTTTGTATTAAATTCCGATGCAATTTCCGTGTTTCATCGTCAATAAGAAGGTCCAAGGGATACAGTAAACCTGAAGTGAAGCATCGGAATCTAAAACTGGACTCACATTAGGGGTTCAAATAATTGATAGAGTGTCAGTCCTCTAGTACTTAAGTCGGCATTGTGCATTTTGTATTAAATTCGGATGCAATTTCTGTGTTTCTTCGTCAACAAGAAGGTCCAACGGATACAGTTAACCTGAACTGAAGCATCGGAATCTAAAACTCGACTCACAGGAGGGGTTCAAAAAATTGATAATTAGAGTGTCAGTCCTCTTATACTTAAATCGGCATTGTGCCTTTTGTATTAAATTCGGATGCAATTTCTGTGATTCATCGTCAATAAGAAGGTCCAAGGGATACAGTAAGCCTGAAGTGAACCATCGGAACCTAAAACTGTACTCACAGGAGGGGTTCAAATCATTCATAGTTAGAAAGTCAGTCCTCTTATACTTAAGTCGGCATCGTGCCTTTTGTGTTAAATTCGGATGCAATTTCTGTGTTTCATCGTCAATAAGAAGGTCCAAGGGATACAGTAAACCTGATGTGAAGCATCGGAATCTAAAACTGGACTCACACGAGGGGTTCAAATCATTCATAGTTAGAGTGTCAGTCCTCTTATACTTAAGTCGGCATTGTGCCTTTTGTATGAAATTCGGATGCAATTTCTGTGTTTCATCGTCAATAAGAAGGTCCAAGGGATACAGTAAACCTGAAGTGAAGCATCGGAATCTAAAACTGGACTCACAGGAGAGGTTCAAATCATAGAAAGTTAGAGAGTCAGCAGTCTTGTAATTATGTCGGCATTGTGTCTTTTGAATTTAATTCCCATGCAATTTCTGTGTTTCATCGTCAATAAGAAGGTCCAAGGGATACAGAAAACCTGAAGTGAAGCATCGGAATCCAAAACTGGACTCACAGGAGAGGTTCAAGTCATAGATAGTTAGAGAGTCAAAATTCAGGTACTTAAGTCGGCATTGTGTCTTTTGAATATAATTCCGATGCAATTTCTGTGTTTCATCGTAAATAAGTAGGTCCAAGGGATACAGAAAACCTGAAGTGAAGCATCGGAATCTAAAACTGGACTCACAGGAGAGGTTCAAATCATAGATAATTAGGGTGTCAGTCCTCTTGTACTTAAGTCGGCATTGTGAATTTTGTATTAAATTCGGATGCAATTTCTGTGTTTCATCGTCAATAAGAGGGTCCAAGGGATACAGTAAACCTGAAGTGAGCATCGGAATCTAACACTGGACTCACAGGAGAGGTTCAAATCATAGATAGTTAGAGTGTCTGTCCTCTTGTACTTAATTTGGCATTGTGTCTTTTGAATTTTATTCCGATGCAATTTCTGTGTTTCATCGTCAATACGAAGGTCCAAGGGATACAGTGAACCTGAAGAGAAGCATCGGAATCCTAAACTGGACTCACAGGAGAGGTTCAATTCATTGATAGTTAGAGTGTCTGTCCTCTTGTACTTAAGTCGGCATTGTCTCTTTGGAATTTAATTCCGATGCAATTTCTGTGTTTCATCGTCAATAAGAAGGTCCAAGGGATACAGTAACCCTGAAGTGAAGCATCGGAATCTAAAACTGGACTCACAGGAGAGGAACAAATCATAGAAAGTTAGAATGTCAGTCCTCTTGTACTTAAGTCGGCATTGTGCCTTTTGTATTAAATTCGGATGCAATTTCTGTATTTCATCGTCAATAAGAAGGTCCAAGGGATACAGTAAACCTGAAGTGAAGCATCGGAATCTAAAACTGGACTCACAGGAGGGGTTCAAATATTTGATAGTTAGAGTGTCAGTCCTCTAGTACTTAAGTCGGCATTGTGCCTTTTGTATTAAATTCCGATGCAATTTCCGTGTTTCATCGTCAATAAGAAGGTCCAAGGGATACAGTAAACCTGAAGTGAAGCAGCGGAATCTAATACTGGACTCACATTAGGGGTTCAAATAATTGATAGAGTGTCAGTCCTCTAGTACTTAAGTCGGCATTGTGCATTTTGTATTAAATTCGGATGCAATTTCTGTGTTTCATCGTCAATAAGAGGGTGCAAGGGATACAGTAAACCTGAAGTGAAGCATCGGAATCTAAAACTGGACTCACAGGAGATGTTCGAATCATAGATAGTTAGAGAGTCAGTCCTCTTGTACTTAATTCGGCATTGTGTCTTTTGAATTTTATTCCGATGCAATTCCTGTGTTTCATCGTCAATAAGAAGGTCCAAGGGATACAGTAAACCTGAAGAGAAGCATCGGAATTCAAAACTGGACTCACAGGAGAGGTTCAAATCATTGATAGATAGAGTGTCTGTCCTCTTGTAATTAAGTCGGCATTTTGTCTTTTGAATTTAATTCCGATGCAATTTCTGTGTTTCATCGTCAATAAGAAGGTCCAAGGGATACAGTAAACCTGAAGTGAAGCATCGGAATCTAAAACTGAACTGACAGGAGAGGTTCAAATCATAGATAGTTAGAGAGTCAGTCCTCTTGTACTTAAGTTGGCATTGTGTCTTTTGAATTTAATTCCGACGCAATTTCTGTGTTTCATCGTCAATAAGAAGGTCCAAGGGATACAGTAACCCTTAAGTGAAGCATCGGAATCTAAAACTGGACTCACAGGAGAGGTTCAAATCACAGATAGTTAGAGTGTCAGTCCTCTTATACTTAAGTCGGGATTGTGAGTTTTGTATGAAAATCGGATGCAATTTCTGTGTTTCATCGTCAATAAGAAGGTCCAAGGGATACAGTAAACCTGAAGTGAAGCATCGGAATCTAAAACTGGACTCACAGGAGGGGTTCAAATCATTGATAGTTAGAGTGTCAGTCCTCGTGTACTGATGTCGGCATTGTGCCTTTTGTATTAAATTCGGATGCAATTTCTGTGTTTTATCGACAATAAGATGGTCCAAGGAATACAGTAAACCTGAAGTGAAGCATCGGAATCTAAAACTGGACTCACAGGAGAGGAACAAATCATAGAAAGTTAGAATGTCAGTCCTCTTGTACTTAAGTCGGCATTGTGCCTTTTGTATTAAATTCGGATGCAATTTCTGTATTTCATCGTCAATAAGAAGGTCCAAGAGATACAGTAAACCTGAAGTGAAGCATCGGAATCTAAAACTGGACTCACAGGAGGGGTTCAAATATTTGATAGTTAGAGTGTCAGTCCTCTAGTACTTAAGTCGGCATTGTGCCTTTTGTATTAAATTCCGATGCAATTTCCGTGTTTCATCGTCAATAAGAAGGTCCAAGGGATACAGTAAACCTGAAGTGAAGCATCGGAATCTAAAACTGGACTCACATTAGGGGTTCAAATAATTGATAGAGTGTCAGTCCTCTAGTACTTAAGTCGGCATTGTGCCTTTTGTATTAAATTCCGATGCAATTTCCGTGTTTCATCGTCAATACGAAGGTCCAAGGGATACAGTAAGCCTGAAGTGAACCATCGGAATCTAAAACTGTACTCACAGGAGGGGTTCAAATCATTCATAGTTAGAAAGACAGTCCTCTTATACTTAAGTCGGCATCGTGCCTTTTGTGTTAAATTCGGATGCAATTTCTGTGTTTCATCGTCAATAAGAAGGTCCAAGGGATACAGTAAACCTGATGTGAAGCATCGGAATCTAAAACTGGACTCACACGAGGGGTTCAAATCATTCATAGTTAGAGTGTCAGTCCTCTTATACTTAAGTCGGCATTGTGCCTTTTGTATGAAATTCGGATGCAATTTCTGTATTTCATCGTCAATAAGAAGGTCCAAGAGATACAGTAAACCTGAAGTGAAGCATCGGAATCTAAAACTGGACTCACAGGAGGGGTTCAAATATTTGATAGTTAGAGTGTCAGTCCTCTAGTACTTAAGTCGGCATTGTGCCTTTTGTATTAAATTCCGATGCAATTTCCGTGTTTCATCGTCAATAAGAAGGTCCAAGGGATACAGTAAACCTGAAGTGAAGCAGCGGAATCTAATACTGGACTCACATTAGGGGTTCAAATAATTGATAGAGTGTCAGTCCTCTAGTACTTAAGTCGGCATTGTGCATTTTGTATTAAATTCGGATGCAATTTCTGTGTTTCATCGTCAATAAGAGGGTGCAAGGGATACAGTAAACCTGAAGTGAAGCATCGGAATCTAAAACTGGACTCACAGGAGATGTTCGAATCATAGATAGTTAGAGTGTCAGTCCTCTTGTACTTAATTCGGCATTGTGTCTTTTGAATTTTATTCCGATGCAATTCCTGTGTTTCATCGTCAATAAGAAGGTCCAAGGGATACAGTAAACCTGAAGAGAAGCATCGGAATTCAAAACTGGACTCACAGGAGAAATTCAAATCATTGATAGATAGAGTGTCTGTCCTCTTGTAATTAAGTCGGCATTTTGTCTTTTGAATTTAATTCCGATGCAATTTCTGTGTTTCATCGTCAATAAGAAGGTCCAAGGGATACAGTGAACCTGAAGTGAAGCATCGGAATCTAAAACTGAACTGACAGGAGAGGTTCAAATCATAGATAGTTAGTCAGTCCTCTTGTACTTAAGTTGGCATTGTGTCTTTTGAATTTAATTCCGACGCAATTTCTGTGTTTCATCGTCAATAAGAAGGTCCAAGGGATACAGTAACCCTTAAGTGAAGCATCGGAATCTAAAACTGGACTCACAGGAGAGGTTCAAATCATAGATAGTTAGAGTGTCAGTCCTCTTATACTTAAGTCGGGATTGTGAGTTTTGTATGAAAATCGGATGCAATTTCTGTGTTTCATCGTCAATAAGAAGGTCCAAGGGATACAGTAAACCTGAAGTGAAGCATCGGAATCTAAAACTGGACTCACAGGAAAAATTCAAATCATAGAAAGTTAGAGTTTCAGCCCTCTTGTACTTATGTCGGCATTGTGTCTTTTGAATTTTATTCCGATGTAATTTCTGTATTTCATCGTCAATGAGAAGGTCCAAGGGATACAGTAAACCTGAAGAGAAGCATCGGAATCAAAAACTGGTCTCACAGGAGAGGTTCAAATTATAGAAAGTTAGATTGTCAGTCCTCTTGTACTGAAGTCGGCATTGTGCCTTTTGTATTAAATTCGGATGCAATTTCTGTGTTTCATCGTCAATAAGAAGGTCCAAGGGAGACAGTAAACCTGAAGTGAAGCATCGGAATCTAAAACTGGACTCACAGGAGGGGTTCAAATCATTGATAGTTAGAGTGTCAGTAATCGTGTACTGATGTCGGCATTGTGCCTTTTGTATTAAATTCGGATGCAATTTCTGTGTTTTATCGACAATAAGATGGTCCAAGGAATACAGTAAACCTGAAGTGTAGCATCGGAATCTAAAACTGGACTCACAGGAGAGGAACAAATCATAGAAAGTTAGAATGTCAGTCCTCTTGTACTTAAGTCGGCATTGTGCCTTTTGTATTAAATTCGGATGCAATTTCTGTATTTCATCGTCAATAAGAAGGTCCAAGAGATACAGTAAACCTGAAGTGAAGCATCGGAATCTAAAACTGGACTTACAGGAGGGGTTCAAATATTTGATAGTTAGAGTGTCAGTCCTCTAGTACTTAAGTCGGCATTGTGCCTTTTGTATTAAATTCCGATGCAATTTCCGTGTTTCATCGTCAATAAGAAGGTCCAAGGGATACAGTAAACCTGAAGTGAAGCATCGGAATCTAAAACTGGACTCACATTAGGGGTTCAAATAATTGATAGAGTGTCAGTCCTCTAGTACTTAAGTCGGCATTGTGCCTTTTGTATTTAATTCCGATGCAATTTCCGTGTTTCATCGTCAATACGAAGGTCCAAGGGATACAGTAAGCCTGAAGTGAACCATCGGAATCTAAAACTGTACTCACAGGAGGGGTTCAAATCATTCATAGTTAGAAAGTCAGTCCTCTTATACTTAAGTCGGCATCGTGCCTTTTGTGTTAAATTCGGATGCAATTTCTGTGTTTCATCGTCAATAAGAAGGTCCAAGGGATACAGTAAACCTGATGTGAAGCATCGGAATCTAAAACTGGACTCACACGAGGGGTTCAAATCATTCATAGTTAGAGTGTCAGTCCTCTTATACTTAAGTCGGCATTGTGCCTTTTGTATGAAATTCGGATGCAATTTCTGTGTTTCATCGTCAATAAGAAGGTCCAAGGGATACAGTAAACCTGAAGTGAAGCATCGGAATCTAAAACTGGACTCACAGGAGAGGTTCAAATCATAGAAAGTTAGAGAGTCAGCAGTCTTGTAATTATGTCGGCATTGTGTCTTTTGAATTTAATTCCCATGCAATTTCTGTGTTTCATCGTCAATAAGAAGGTCCAAGGGATACAGAAAACCTGAAGTGAAGCATCGGAATCTAAAACTGGACTCACAGGAGAGGTTCAAGTCATAGATAGTTAGAGAGTCAAAATTCAGGTACTTAAGTCGGCATTGTGTCTTTTGAATATAATTCCGATGCAATTTCTGTGTTTCATCGTAAATAAGTAGGTCCAAGGGATACAGAAAACCTGAAGCGAAGCATCGGAATCTAAAACTGGACTCACAGGAGAGGTTCAAATCATAGATAATTAGGGTGTCAGTCCTCTTGTACTTAAGTCGGCATTGTGAATTTTGTATTAAATTCGGATGCAATTTCTGTGTTTCATCGTCAATAAGAGGGTCCAAGGGATACAGTAAACCTGAAGTGAGCATCGGAATCTAACACTGGACTCACAGGAGAGGTTCAAATCATAGATAGTTAGAGTGTCTGTCCTCTTGTACTTAATTCGGCATTGTGTCTTTTGAATTTTATTCCGATGCAATTTCTGTGTTTCATCGTCAATACGAAGGTCCAAGGGATACAGTGAACCTCAAGAGAAGCATCGGAATCCTAAACTGGACTCACAGGAGAGGTTCAATTCATTGATAGTTAGAGTGTCAGTCCTCTTGTACTTATGTCGGCATTGTCTCTTTGGAATTTAATTCCGATGCAATTTCTGTGTTTCATCGTCAATAAGAAGGTCCAAGGGATACAGTAACCCTGAAGTGAAGCATCGGAATCTAAAACTGGACTCACAGGAGAGGAACAAATCATAGAAAGTTAGAATGTCAGTCCTCTTGTACTTAAGTCGGCATTGTGCATTTTGAATTAAATTCGGATGCAATTTCTGTGTTTCTTCGTCAACAAGAAGGTCCAACGGATACAGTAAACCTGAACTGAAGCATCGGAATCTAAAACTCGACTCACAGGAGGGGTTCAAATCATTGATAATTAGAGTGTCAGTCCTCTTATACTTAAATCGGCATTGTGCCTTTTGTATTAAATTCGGATGCAATTTCTGTGATTCATCGTCAATAAGAAGGTCCAAGGGATACAGTAAGCCTGAAGTGAACCATCGGAATCTAAAACTGTACTCACAGGAGGGGTTCAAATCATTCATAGTTAGAAAGTCAGTCCTCTTATACTTAAGTCGGCATCGTGCCTTTTGTGTTAAATTCGGATGCAATTTCTGTGTTTCTTCGTCAACAAGAAGGTCCAACGGATACAGTAAACCTGAACTGAAGCATCGGAATCTAAAACTCGACTCACAGGAGGGGTTCAAATCATTGATAATTAGAGTGTCAGTCCTCTTATACTTAAATCGGCATTGTGCCTTTTGTATTAAATTCGGATGCAATTTCTGTGATTCATCGTCAATAAGAAGGTCCAAGGGATACAGTAAGCCTGAAGTGAACCATCGGAATCTAAAACTGTACTCACAGGAGGGGTTCAAATCATTCATAGTTAGAAAGTCAGTCCTCTTATACTTAAGTCGGCATCGTGCCTTTTGTGTTAAATTCGGATGCAATTTCTGTGTTTCATCGTCAATAAGAAGGTCCAAGGGATACAGTAAACCTGATGTGAAGCATCGGAATCTAAAACTGGACTCACACGAGGGGTTCAAATCATTCATAGTTAGAGTGTCAGTCCTCTTATACTTAAGTCGGCATTGTGCCTTTTGTATGAAATTCGGATGCAATTTCTGTGTTTCATCATCAATAAGAAGGTCCAAGGGATACAGTAAACCTGAAGTGAAGCATCGGAATCTAAAACTGGACTCACAGGAGAGGTTCAAATCATAGAAAGTTAGAGAGTCAGCAGTCTTGTAATTATGTCGGCATTGTGTCTTTTGAATTTAATTCCCATGCAATTTCTGTGTTTCATCGTCAATAAGAAGGTCCAAGGGATACAGAAAACCTGAAGTGAAGCATCGGAATCTAAAACTGGACTCACAGGAGAGGTTCAAGTCATAGATAGTTAGAGAGTCAAAATTCAGGTACTTAAGTCGGCATTGTGTCTTTTGAATATAATTCCGATGCAATTTCTGTGTTTCATCGTAAATAAGTAGGTCCAAGGGATACAGAAAACCTGAAGTGAAGCATCGGAATCTAAAACTGGACTCACAGGAGAGGTTCAAATCATAGATAATTAGGGTGTCAGTCCTCTTGTACTTAAGTCGGCATTGTGAATTTTGTATTAAATTCGGATGCAATTTCTGTGTTTCATCGTCAATAAGAGGGTCCAAGGGATACAGTAAACCTGAAGTGAGCATCGGAATCTAACACTGGACTCACAGGAGAGGTTCAAATCATAGATAGTTAGAGTGTCTGTCCTCTTGTACTTAATTCGGCATTGTGTCTTTTGAATTTTATTCCGATGCAATTTCTGTGTTTCATCGTCAATACGAAGGTCCAAGGGATACAGTGAACCTGAAGAGAAGCATCGGAATCCTAAACTGGACTCACAGGAGAGGTTCAATTCAGTGATAGTTAGAGTGTCAGTCCTCTTGTACTTAAGTCGGCATTGTCTCTTTGGAATTTAAATCCGATGCAATTTCTGTGTTTCATCGTCAATAAGAAGGTCCAAGGGATACAGTAACCCTGAAGTGAAGCATCGGAATCTAAAACTGGACTCACAGGAGAGGAACAAATCATTGAAAGTTAGAATGTCAGTCCTCTTGTACTTAAGTCGGCATTGTGCATTTTGAATTAAATTCGGATGCAATTTCTGTGTTTCTTCGTCAACAAGAAGGTCCAACGGATACAGTAAACCTGAACTGAAGCATCGGAATCTAAAACTCGACTCACAGGAGGGGTTCAAATCATTGATAATTAGAGTGTCAGTCCTCTTATACTTAAATCGGCATTGTGCCTTTTGTATTAAATTCGGATGCAATTTCTGTGATTCATCGTCAATAAGAAGGTCCAAGGGATACAGTAAGCCTGAAGTGAACCATCGGAATCTAAAACTGTACTCACAGGAGGGGTTCAAATCATTCATAGTTAGAAAGTCAGTCCTCTTATACTTAAGTCGGCATCGTGCCTTTTGTGTTGAATTCGGATGCAATTTCTGTGTTTCATCGTCAATAAGAAGGTCCAAGGGATACAGTAAACCTGATGTGAAGCATCGGAATCTAAAACTGGACTCACACGAGGGGTTCAAATCATTCATAGTTAGAGTGTCAGTCCTCTTATACTTAAGTCGGCATTGTGCCTTTTGTATGAAATTCGGATGCAATTTCTGTGTTTCATCATCAATAAGAAGGTCCAAGGGATACAGTAAACCTGAAGTGAAGCATCGGAATCTAAAACTGGACTCACAGGAGAGGTTCAAATCATAGAAAGTTAGAGAGTCAGCAGTCTTGTAATTATGTCGGCATTGTGTCTTTTGAATTTAATTCCCATGCAATTTCTGTGTTTCATTGTCAATAAGAAGGTCCAAGGGATACAGAAAACCTGAAGTGAAGCATCGGAATCTAAAACTGGACTCACAAGAGAGGTTCAAGTCATAGATAGTTAGAGAGTCAAAATTCATGTACTTAAGTCGGCATTGTGTCTTTTGAATATAATTCCGATGCAATTTCTGTGTTTCATCGTAAATAAGTAGGTCCAAGGGATACAGAAAACCTGAAGTGAAGCATCGGAATCTAAAACTGGACTCACAGGAGAGGTTCAAATCATAGAAAGTTAGAGAGTCAGCAGTCTTGTAATTATGTCGGCATTGTGTCTTTTGAATTTAATTCCCATGCAATATCTGTGTTTCATCGTCAATAAGAAGGTCCAAGGGATACAGAAAACCTGAAGTGAAGCATCGGAATCTAAAACTGGACTCACAGGAGAGGTTCAAGTCATAGATAGTTAGAGAGTCAAAATTCAGGTACTTAAGTCGGCATTGTGTCTTTTGAATATAATTCCGATGCAATTTCTGTGTTTCATCGTAAATAAGTAGGTCCAAGGGATACAGAAAACCTGAAGGGAAGCATCGGAATCTAAAACTGGACTCACAGGAGAGGTTCAAATCATAGATAATTAGGGTGTCAGTCCTCTTGTACTTAAGTCGGCATTGTGAATTTTGTATTAAATTCGGATGCAATTTCTGTGTTTCATCGTCAATAAGAGGGTCCAAGGGATACAGTAAACCTGAAGTGAGCATCGGAATCTAACACTGGACTCACAGGAGAGGTTCAAATCATAGATAGTTAGAGTGTCTGTCCTCTTGTACTTAATTCGGCATTGTGTCTTTTGAATTTTATTCCGATGCAATTTCTGTGTTTCATCGTCAATACGAAGGTCCAAGGGATACAGTGAACCTGAAGAGAAGCATCGGAATCCTAAACTGGACTCACAGGAGAGGTTCAATTCATTGATAGTTAGAGTGTCAGTCCTCTTGTACTTAAGTCGGCATTGTCTCTTTGGAATTTAAATCCGATGCAATTTCTGTGTTTCATCGTCAATAAGAAGGTCCAAGGGATACAGTAACCCTGAAGTGAAGCATCGGAATCTAAAACTGGACTCACAGGAGAGGAGTAAATCATCGAAAGTTAGAATGTCAGTCCTCTTGTACTTAAGTCGGCATTGTGCATTTTGAATTAAATTCGGATGCAATTTCTGTGTTTCTTCGTCAACAAGAAGGTCCAACGGATACAGTAAACCTGAACTGAAGCATCGGAATCTAAAACTCGACTCACAGGAGGGGTTCAAATCATTGATAATTAGAGTGTCAGTCCTCTTATACTTAAATCGGCATTGTGCCTTTTGTATTAAATTCGGATGCAATTTCTGTGATTCATCGTCAATAAGAAGGTCCAAGGGATACAGTAAGCCTGAAGTGAACCATCGGAATCTAAAACTGTACTCACAGGAGGGGTTCAAATCATTCATAGTTAGAAAGTCAGTCCTCTTATACTTAAGTCGGCATCGTGCCTTTTGTGTTAAATTCGGATGCAATTTCTGTGTTTCATCGTCAATAAGAAGGTCCAAGGGATACAGTAAACCTGATGTGAAGCATCGGAATCTAAAACTGGACTCACACGAGGGGTTCAAATCATTCATAGTTAGAGTGTCAGTCCTCTTATACTTAAGTCGGCATTGTGCCTTTTGTATGAAATTCGGATGCAATTTCTGTGTTTCATCATCAATAAGAAGGTCCAAGGGATACAGTAAACCTGAAGTGAAGCATCGGAATCTAAAACTGGACTCACAGGAGAGGTTCAAATCATAGAAACTTAGAGAGTCAGCAGTCTTGTAATTATGTCGGCATTGTGTCTTTTGAATTTAATTCCCATGCAATTTCTGTGTTTCATCGTCAATAAGAAGGTCCAAGGGATACAGAAAACCTGAAGTGAAGCATCGGAATCTAAAACTGGACTCACAAGAGAGGTTCAAGTCATAGATAGTTAGAGAGTAAAAATTCAGGTACTTAAGTCGGCATTGTGTCTTTTGAATATAATTCCGATGCAATTTCTGTGTTTCATCGTAAATAAGTAGGTCCAAGGGATACAGAAAACCTGAAGTGAAGCATCGGAATCTAAAACTGGACTCACAGGAGAGGTTCAAATCATAGATAATTAGGGTGTCAGTCCTCTTGTACTTAAGTCGGCATTGTGAATTTTGTATTAAATTCGGATGCAATTTCTGTGTTTCATCGTCAATAAGAGGGTGCAAGGGATACAGTAAACCTGAAGTGAGCATCGGAATCTAACACTGGACTCACAGGAGAGGTTCAAATCATAGATAGTTAGAGTGTCTGTCCTCTTGTACTTAATTCGGCATTGTGTCTTTTGAATTTTATTCCGATGCAATTTCTGTGTTTCATCGTCAATAAGAAGGTCCAAGGGATACAGTAAACCTGAAGAGATGCATCGGAATTCAAAACTGGACTCACAGGAGAGGTTCAAATCATTGATAGATAGAGTGTCTGTCCTCTTGTAATTAAGTCGGCATTTTGTCTTTTGAATTTAATTCCGATGCAATTTCTGTGTTTCATCGTCAATAAGAAGGTCCAAGGGATACAGTAAACCTGAAGTGAAGCATCGGAATCTAAAACTGAACTGACAGGAGAGGTTCAAATCATAGATAGTTAGAGAGTCAGTCCTCTTGTACTTAAGTTGGCATTGTGTCTTTTGAATTTAATTCCGACGCAATTTCTGTGTTTCATCGTCAATAAGAAGGTCCAAGGGATACAGTAACCCTTAAGTGAAGCATCGGAATCTAAAACTGGACTCACAGGAGACGTTCAAATCATAGATAGTTAGAGTGTCAGTCCTCTTATACTTAAGTCGGGATTGTGAGTTTTGTATGAAAATCGGATGCAATTTCTGTGTTTCATCGTCAATAAGAAGGTCCAAGGGATACAGTAAACCTGAAGTGAAGCATCGGAATCTAAAACTGGACTCACAGGAAAGGTTCAAATCATAGAAAGTTAGAGTTTCAGCCCTCTTGTACTTATGTCGGCATTGTGTCTTTTGAATTTTATTCCGATGTAATTTCTGTATTTCATCGTCAATAAGAAGGTCCAAGGGATACAGTAAACCTGAAGAGAAGCATCGGAATCAAAAACTGGTCTCACAGGAGAGGTTCAAATCATAGAAAGTTAGATTGTCAGTCCTCTTGTACTGAAGTCGGCATTGTGCCTTTTGTATTAAATTCGGATGCAATTTCTGTGTTTCATCGTCAATAAGAAGGTCCAGGGGAGACAGTAAACCTGAAGTGAAGCATCGGAATCTAAAACTGGACTCACAGGAGGGGTTCAAATCATTGATAGTTAGAGTGTCAGTCCTCGTGTACTGATGTCGGCATTGTGCCTTTTGTATTAAATTCGGATGCAATTTCTGTGTTTTATCGACAATAAGATGGTCCAAGGAATACAGTAAACCTGAAGTGAAGCATCGGAATCTAAAACTGGACTCACAGGAGAGGAACAAATCATAGAAAGTTAGAATGTCAGTCCTCTTGTACTTAAGTCGGCATTGTGCCTTTTGTATTAAATTCGGATGCAATTTCTGTATTTCATCGTCAATAAGAAGGTCCAAGAGATACAGTAAACCTGAAGTGAAGCATCGGAATCTAAAACTGGACTCACAGGAGGGGTTCAAATATTTGATAGTTAGAGTGTCAGTCCTCTAGTACTTAAGTCGGCATTGTGCCTTTTGTATTAAATTCCGATGCAATTTCCGTGTTTCATCGTCAATAAGAAGGTCCAAGGGATACAGTAAACCTGAAGTGAAGCATCGGAATCTAAAACTGGACTCACATTAGGGGTTCAAATAATTGATAGAGTGTCAGTCCTCTAGTACTTAAGTCGGCATTGTGCCTTTTGTATTAAATTCCGATGCAATTTCCGTGTTTCATCGTCAATACGAAGGTCCAAGGGATACAGTAAGCCTGAAGTGAACCATCGGAATCTAAAACTGTACTCACAGGAGGGTTTCAAATCATTCATAGTTAGAAAGTCAGTCCTCTTATACTTAAGTCGGCATCGTGCCTTTTGTGTTAAATTCGGATGCAATTTCTGTGTTTCATCGTCAATAAGAAGGTCCAAGGGATACAGTAAACCTGATGTGAAGCATCGGAATCTAAAACTGGACTCACACGAGGGGTTCAAATCATTCATAGTTAGAGTGTCAGTCCTCTTATACTTAAGTCGGCATTGTGCCTTTTGTATGAAATTCGGATGCAATTTCTGTGTTTCATCGTCAATAAGAAGGTCCAAGGGATACAGTAAACCTGAAGTGAAGCATCGGAATCTAAAACTGGACTCACAGGAGAGGTTCAAATCATAGAAAGTTAGAGAGTCAGCAGTCTTGTAATTATGTCGGCATTGTGTCTTTTGAATTTAATTCCCATGCAATTTCTGTGTTTCATCGTCAATAAGAAGGTCCAAGGGATACAGAAAACCTGAAGTGAAGCATCGGAATCTAAAACTGGACTCACAGGAGAGGTTCAAGTCATAGATAGTTAGAGAGTCAAAATTCAGGTACTTAAGTCGGCATTGTGTCTTTTGAATATAATTCCGATGCAATTTCTGTGTTTCATCGTAAATAAGTAGGTCCAAGGGATACAGAAAACCTGAAGTGAAGCATCGGAATCTAAAACTGGACTCACAGGAGAGGTTCAAATCATAGATAATTAGGGTGTCAGTCCTCTTGTACTTAAGTCGGCATTGTGAATTTTGTATTAAATTCGGATGCAATTTCTGTGTTTCATCGTCAATAAGAGGGTCCAAGGGATACAGTAAACCTGAAGTGAGCATCGGAATCTAACACTGGACTCACAGGAGAGGTTCAAATCATAGATAGTTAGAGTGTCTGTCCTCTTGTACTTAATTCGGCATTGTGTCTTTTGAATTTTATTCCGATGCAATTTCTGTGTTTCATCGTCAATACAAAGGTCCAAGGGATACAGTGAACCTGAAGAGAAGCATCGGAATCCTAAACTGGACTCACAGGAGAGGTTCAATTCATTGATAGTTAGAGTGTCAGTCCTCTTGTACTTATGTCGGCATTGTCTCTTTGGAATTTAATTCCGATGCAATTTCTGTGTTTCATCGTCAATAAGAAGGTCCAAGGGATACAGTAACCCTGAAGTGAAGCATCGGAATCTAAAACTGGACTCACAGGAGAGGAACAAATCATAGAAAGTTAGAATGTCAGTCCTCTTGTACTTAAGTCGGCATTGTGCATTTTGAATTAAATTCGGATGCAATTTCTGTGTTTCTTCGTCAACAAGAAGGTCCAACGGATACAGTAAACCTGAACTGAAGCATCGGAATCTAAAACTCGACTCACAGGAGGGGTTCAAATCATTGATAATTAGAGTGTCAGTCCTCTTATACTTAAATCGGCATTGTGCCTTTTGTATTAAATTCGGATGCAATTTCTGTGATTCATCGTCAATAAGAAGGTCCAAGGGATACAGTAAGCCTGAAGTGAACCATCGGAATCTAAAACTGTACTCACAGGAGGGGTTCAAATCATTCATAGTTAGAAAGTCAGTCCTCTTATACTTAAGTCGGCATCGTGCCTTTTGTGTTAAATTCGGATGCAATTTCTGCGTTTCTTCGTCAACAAGAAGGTCCAACGGATACAGTAAACCTGAACTGAAGCATCGGAATCTAAAACTCGACTCACAGGAGGGGTTCAAATCATTGATAATTAGAGTGTCAGTCCTCTTATACTTAAATCGGCATTGTGCCTTTTGTATTAAATTCGGATGCAATTTCTGTGATTCATCGTCAATAAGAAGGTCCAAGGGATACAGTAAGCCTGAAGTGAACCATCGGAATCTAAAACTGTACTCACAGGAGGGGTTCAAATCATTCATAGTTAGAAAGTCAGTCCTCTTATACTTAAGTCGGCATCGTGCCTTTTGTGTTAAATTCGGATGCAATTTCAGTGTTTCATCGTCAATAAGAAGGTCCAAGGGATACAGTAAACCTGATGTGAAGCATCGGAATCTAAAACTGGACTCACACGAGGGGTTCAAATCATTCATAGTTAGAGTGTCAGTCCTCTTATACTTAAGTCGGCATTGTGCCTTTTGTATGAAATTCGGATGCAATTTCTGTGTTTCATCATCAATAAGAAGGTCCAAGGGATACAGTAAACCTGAAGTGAAGCATCGGAATCTAAAACTGGACTCACAGGAGAGGTTCAAATCATAGAAAGTTAGAGAGTCAGCAGTCTTGTAAATATGTCGGCATTGTGTCTTTTGAATTTAATTCCCATGCAATTTCTGTGTTTCATCGTCAATAAGAAGGTCCAAGGGATACAGAAAACCTGAAGTGAAGCATCGGAATCTAAAACTGGACTCACAGGAGAGGTTCAAGTCATAGATAGTTAGAGAGTCAAAATTCAGGTACTTAAGTCGGCATTGTGTCTTTTGAATATAATTCCGATGCAATTTCTGTGTTTCATCGTAAATAAGTAGGTCCAAGGGATACAGAAAACCTGAAGTGAAGCATCGGAATCTAAAACTGGACTCACAGGAGAGGTTCAAATCATAGATAATTAGGGTGTCAGTCCTCTTGTACTTAAGTCGGCATTGTGAATTTTGTATTAAATTCGGATGCAATTTCTGTGTTTCATCGTCAATAAGAGGGTCCAAGGGATACAGTAAACCTGAAGTGAGCATCGGAATCTAACACTGGACTCACAGGAGAGGTTCAAATCATAGATAGTTAGAGTGTCTGTCCTCTTGTACTTAATTCGGCATTGTGTCTTTTGAATTTTATTCCGATGCAATTTCTGTGTTTCATCGTCAATACGAAGGTCCAAGGGATACAGTGAACCTGAAGAGAAGCATCGGAATCCTAAACTGGACTCACAGGAGAGGTTCAATTCATTGATAGTTAGAGTGTCAGTCCTCTTGTACTTAAGTCGGCATTGTCTCTTTGGAATTTAAATCCGATGCAATTTCTGTGTTTCATCGTCAATAAGAAGGTCCAAGGGATACAGTAACCCTGAAGTGAAGCATCGGAATCTAGAACTGGACTCACAGGAGAGGAACAAATCATAGAAAGTTAGAATGTCAGTCCTCTTGTACCTAAGTCGGCATTGTGCATTTTGAATTAAATTCGGATGTAATTTCTGTGTTTCTTCGTCAACAAGAAGGTCCAACGGATACAGTAAACCTGAACTGAAGCATCGGAATCTAAAACTCGACTCACAGGAGGGGTTCAAATCATTGATAATTAGAGTGTCAGTCCTCTTATACTTAAATCGGCATTGTGCCTTTTGTATTAAATTCGGATGCAATTTCTGTGTTTCATCGTCAATAAGAGGGTCCAAGGGATACAGTAAACCTGAAGTGAGCATCGGAATCTAACACTGGACTCACAGGAGAGGTTCAAATCATAGATAGTTAGAGTGTCTGTCCTCTTGTACTTAATTCGGCATTGTGTCTTTTGAATTTTATTCCGATGCAATTTCTGTGTTTCATCGTCAATACGAAGGTCCAAGGGATACAGTGAACCTGAAGAGAAGCATCGGAATCCTAAACTGGACTCACAGGAGAGGTTCAATTCATTGATAGTTAGAGTGTCAGTCCTCTTGTACTTAAGTCGGCATTGTCTCTTTGGAATTTAAATCCGATGCAATTTCTGTGTTTCATCGTCAATAAGAAGGTCCAAGGGATACAGTAACCCTGAAGTGAAGCATCGGAATCTAAAACTGGACTCACAGGAGAAGAACAAATCATAGAAAGTTAGAATGTCAGTCCTCTTGTACTTAAGTCGGCATTGTGCCTTTTGTATTAAATTCGGATGCAATTTCTGTATTTCATCGTCAATAAGAAGGTCCAAGGGATACAGTAAACCTGAAGTGAAGCATCGGAATCTAAAACTGGACTCACAGGAGGGGTTCAAATATTTGATAGTTAGAGTGTCAGTCCTCTAGTACTTAAGTCGGCATTGTGCCTTTTGTATTAAATTCCGATGCAATTTCCGTGTTTCATCGTCAATAAGAAGGTCCAAGGGATACAGTAAACCTGAAGTGAAGCATCGGAATCTAATACTGGACTCACATTAGGGGTTCAAATAATTGATAGAGAGTCAGTCCTCTAGTACTTAAGTCGGCATTGTGCATTTTGTATTAAATTCGGATGCAATTTCTGTGTTTCATCGTCAATAAGAGGGTGCAAGGGATACAGTAAACCTGAAGTGAACCATCGGAATCTAAAACTGGGCTCACAGGAGATGTTCGAATCATAGATAGTTAGAGTGTCAGTCCTCTTGTACTTAATTCGGCATTGTGTTTTTTGAATTTTTTCCGATGCAATGCCTGTGTTTCATCGTCAATAAGAAGGTCCAAGGGATACAGTAAAGCTGAAGAGAAGCATCGGAATTCAAAACTGGACTCACAGGAGAGGTTCAAATCATTGATAGATAGAGTGTCTGCCCTCTTGTAATTAAGTCGGCATTTTGTCTTTTGAATTTAATTCCGATGCAATTTCTGTGTTTCATCGTCAATAAGAACGTCCAAGGGATACAGTAAACCTGAAGTGAAGCATCGGAATCTAAAACTGAACTGACAGGAGAGGTTCAAATCATAGATAGTTAGAGAGTCAGTCCTCTTGTACTTAAGTTGGCATTGTGTCTTTTGAATTTAATTCCGATGCAATTTCTGTGTTTCATCGTCAATAAGAAGGTCCAAGGGATACAGTAACCCTTAAGTGAAGCATCGGAATCTAAAACTAGACTCACAGGAGAGGTTCAAATCATAGATAGTTAGAGTGTCAGTCCTCTTGTACTTAAGTCGGGATTGTGAGTTTTGTATTAAATTCGGATGCAATTTCTGTGTTTCATCGTCAATAAGAAGGTCCAAGGGAGACAGTAAACCTGAAGTGAAGCATCGGAATCTAAAACTGGACTCACAGGAGGGGTTCAAATCATTGATAGTTAGAGAGTCAGTCCTCGTGTACTGATGTCGGCATTGTGCCTTTTGTATTAAATTCGGATGCAATTTCTGTGTTTTATCGACAATAAGATGGTCCAAGGAATACAGTAAACCTGAAGTGAAGCATCGGAATCTAAAACTGGACTCACAGGAGAGGAACAAATCATAGAAAGTGAAAATGTCAGTCCTCTTGTACTTAAGTCGGCATTGTGAGTTTTGTATTAAATTCGGATGCAATTTCTGTATTTCATCGTCAATAAGAAGGTCCAAGAGATACAGTAAACCTGAAGTGAAGCATCGGAATCTAAAACTGGACTCACAGGAGGGGTTCAAATATTTGATAGTTAGAGTGTCAGTCCTCTAGTACCTAAGTCGGCATTGTGCCTTTTGTATTAAATTCCGATGCAATTTCCGTGTTTCATCGTCAATAAGAAGGTCCAAGGGATACAGTAAACCTGAAGTGAAGCATCGGAATCTAAAACTGGACTCACATTAGGGGTTCAAATAATTGATAGAGTGTCAGTCCTCTAGTACTTAAGTCGGCATTGTGCATTTTTTTTAAATTCGGATGCAATTTCTGTGTTTCTTCGTCAACAAGAAGGTCCAACGGATACAGTAAACCTGAACTGAAGCATCGGAATCTAAAACTCGACTCACAGGAGGGGTTCAAATCATTGATAATTAGAGTGTCAGTCCTCTTATACTTAAAGCGGCATTGTGCCTTTTGTATTAAATTCGGATGCAATTTCTGTGATTCATCGTCAATAAGAAGGTCCAAGGGATACAGTAAGCCTGAAGTGAACCATCGGAATCTAAAACTGTACTCACAGGAGGGGTTCAAATCATTCATAGTTAGAAAGTCAGTCCTCTTATACTTAAGTCGGCATCGTGCTTTTGTGTTAAATTCGGATGCAATTTCTGTGTTTCATCGTCAATAAGAAGGTCCAAGGGATACGGTAAACCTGATGTGAAGCATCGGAATCTAAAACTGGACTCACACGAGGGGTTCAAATCATTCATAGTTAGAGTGTCAGTCCTCTTATACTTAAGTCGGCATTGTGCCTTTAGTATGAAATTCGGATGCAATTTCTGTGTTTCATCGTCAATAAGAAGGTCCAAGGGATACAGTAAACCTGAAGTGAAGCATCGGAATCTAAAACTGGACTCACAAGAGAGGTTCAAATCATAGAAAGTTAGAGAGTCAGCAGTCTTGTAATTATGTCGGCATTGTGTCTTTTGAATTTAATTCCCATGCAATTTCTGTGTTTCATCGTCAATAAGAACGTCCAAGGGATACAGTAAACCTGAAGTGAAGCATCGGAATCTAAAACTGAACTGACAGGAGAGGTTCAAATCATAGATAGTTAGAGAGTCAGTCCTCTTGTACTTAAGTTGGCATTGTGTCTTTTGAATTTAATTCCGATGCAATTTCTGTGTTTCATCGTCAATAAGAAGGTCCAAGGGATACAGTAACCCTTAAGTGAAGCATCGGAATCTAAAACTAGACTCACAGGAGAGGTTCAAATCATAGATAGTTAGAGTGTCAGTCCTCTTGTACTTAAGTCGGGAATGTGAGTTTTGTATTAAATTCGGATGCATTTTCTGTGTTTCATCGTCAATAAGAAGGTCCAAGGGAGACAGTAAACCTGAAGTGAAGCATCGGAATCTAAAACTGGACTCACAGGAGGGGTTCAAATCATTGATAGTTAGAGAGTCAGTCCTCGTGTACTGATGTCGGCATTGTGCCTTTTGTATTAAATTCGGATGCAATTTCTGTGTTTTATCGACAATAAGATGGTCCAAGGAATACAGTAAACCTGAAGTGAAGCATCGGAATCTAAAACTGGACTCACAGGAGAGGAACAAATCATAGAAAGTGAAAATGTCAGTCCTCTTGTACTTAAGTCGGCATTGTGAGTTTTGTATTAAATTCGGATGCAATTTCTGTATTTCATCGTCAATAAGAAGGTCCAAGAGATACAGTAAACCTGAAGTGAAGCATCGGAATCTAAAACTGGACTCACAGGAGGGGTTCAAATATTTGATAGTTAGAGTGTCAGTCCTCTAGTACCTAAGTCGGCATTGTGCCTTTTGTATTAAATTCCGATGCAATTTCCGTGTTTCATCGTCAATAAGAAGGTCCAAGGGATACAGTAAACCTGAAGTGAAGCATCGGAATCTAAAACTGGACTCACAGGAGGGGTTCAAATATTTGATAGTTAGTGTGTCAGTCCTCTAGTACTTAAGTCGGCATTGTGCCTTTTGTATTAAATTCCGATGCAATTTCCGTGTTTCAATGGTCAATAAGAAGGTCCAAGGGATACAGTAAACCTGAAGTGAAGCATCGGAATCTAATACTGGACTCACATTAGGGGTTCAAATAATTGATAGAGTGTCAGTCCTCTAGTACTTAAGTCGGCATTGTGCATTTTGTATTAAATTCGGATGCAATTTCTGTATTTCATCGTCAATAAGAAGGTCCAAGGGATACAGTAAACCTGAAGTGAAGCATCGGAATCTAAAACTGGACTCACAGGAGGGGTTCAAATATTTGATAGTTAGTGTGTCAGTCCTCTAGTACTTAAGTCGGCATTGTGCCTTTTGTATTAAATTCCGATGCAATTTCCGTGTTTCAATGGTCAATAAGAAGGTCCAAGGGATACAGTAAACCTGAAGTGAAGCATCGGAATCTAATACTGGACTCACATTAGGGGTTCAAATAATTGATAGAGTGTCAGTCCTCTAGTACTTAAGTCGGCATTGTGCATTTTGTATTAAATTCGGATGCAATTTCTGTGTTTCATCGTCAATAAGAGGGTGCAAGGGATACAGTAAACCTGAAGTGAAGCATCGGAATCTAAAACTGGACTCACAGGAGATGTTCGAATCATAGATAGTTAGAGTGTCAGTCCTCTTGTACTTAATTCGGCATTGTGTCTTTTGAATTTTATTCCGATGCAATTCCTGTGTTTCATCGTCAATAAGAAGGTCCAAGGGATACAGTAAACCTGAAGAGAAGCATCGGAATTCAAAACTGGACTCACAGGAGAGGTTCAAATCATTGATAGATAGAGTGTCTGTCCTCTTGTACTTAAGTCGGCATTTTGTCTTTTGAATTTAATTCCGATGCAATATCTGTGTTTCATCGTCAATAAGAAGGTCCAAGGGATACAGTAAACCTGAAGTGAAGCATCGGAATCTAAAACTGAACTGACAGGAGAGGTTCAAATCATAGATAGTTAGAGAGTCAGTCCTCTTGTACTTAAGTTGGCATTGTGTCTTTTGAATTTAATTCCGATGCAATTTCTGTGTTTCATCGTAAATAAGTAGGTCCAAGGGATACAGTAAACCTGAAGTGAAGCAACGGAATCTAAAACTGGACTCACAGGAGGGGTTCAAATCATTAATAGTTAGAGTGTCAGTCCTCTTGTACTTAAGTCGGAATTGTGCCTTTTGTATTAAATTCGGATGCAATTTCTGTGATCCATCGTCAATAAGAAGGTTCAAGGGATACAGTAAACCTGATGTGAAGCATCGGAATCTAAAACTGGACTCACAGGAGGGGTTCAAATCATTGATAGTTAGAGTGTCAGTCCCCTTTTTACTTAAGTCGGCATTGTGCTTTTGTATTAAATTCGGATGCAATTTCTGTGTTTCATCGTCAATAAGAAGGTCCAAGTGATACAGTAAACCTGAAGTGAGGCATCGGAATCTAAAACTCGACTCACAGGAGGGGCTCAAATCATTGATAGTTAGAGTGTCAGTCCTCTTATACTTAAGTCGGCATTATGCCATTTGTATAAAATTCGGATGCAATTTCTGTGTTTCATCGTCAATAAAAACGTTCAAGGGATACAGTAAACCTGAAGTGAAGCATCGGAATCTAAAACTGGACTCACAGGAGAGGTTCAAATCATAGATAGTTAGCGTGTCAGTCCTCTTGTACTTAAGTCGGCATTGTGTCTTTTGAATTCAATTCCGATGCAATATCTGTGTTTCATCGTCAATAAGAAGGTCCAATGGATATAGTAAACCTGAAGTGAAGCATCGGAATCTAAAACTGGACTCACAGGAGGGGTTCAAATCATTGATAGTTACAGTGTCAGTCCTCTTATACGTAAGTCGGCATTGTGCCTTTTGTATTAAATTCGGATGCAATCTCTGTGTTTCATCGTCAATAAGAAGGTCCAACAGATACAGTAAACCTGAAGTGAAGCATCGGAATCTAAAACTCGACTCACAGGAGGGGTTCAAATCATTGATAGTTAGAGTGTCAGTCCTCTTATACTTAAGTCGGCATTGTGCCTTTTGTATTAAATTCGGATGCAATTTCTGTGATTCATCGTCAGTAAGAAGGTCCAAGGGATACAGTAAGCCTGAAGTGAACCATCGGAATCTAAAACTGGACTCACTGGAGAGGTTCAAATCATAGATAGTTAGAGTGTCAGTCCTCTTGTACTTAAGTCGGCATTGAGTCTTTTGAATTTAATTCCGATGCAATTTCTGTGTTTCATTGACAATAGGAAGGTCCTAGGGATACAGTAAACCTGAAGAGAAGCATCGGAATCTAAAACTGGACTCTCAGGAGAGGTTCAAATCATAGAAAGTTAGATTGTCGGTCCTCTTGTACATAAGTCGGCATTGTGTCTTTTGAATTTAATTCCGATGCAATTTCTGTGTTTCATCGTCGATAAGAAGGTCAAAGGGATACAGTAAACCTGAAGTGAAGCATCGGAATCTAAAACTCGACTCACAGGAGGGGTTCAAATCATTGATAGTTAGAGTGTCAGTCCTCTTGTACTTGAGTCGGCATTGTGCTTTTTTTGTATTAAATTCGGATGCAATTTCTGTGTTTCATCGTCAATAAGAAGCTCCAAGGGATACAGTAAACCTGAAGTGAAGCATCGGAATCTAAAACTCGACTCACAGGAGGGGCTCAAATCATTGATAGTTAGAGTGTCAGTCCTCTTATACTTAAGTCGGCATTGTGCCATTTGTATTAAATTCGGATGCAATTTCTGTGTTTCATCGTCAATAAGAAGGTCCAAGGGATACAGTAAACCTGAAGTGAAGCATCGGAATCTAAAACTCGACTCACAGGAGGGGCTCAAATCATTGATAGTTAGAGTGTCAGTCCTCTTATACTTAAGTCGGCATTATGCCATTTGTATTAAATTCGGATGCAATTTCTGTGTTTCATCGTCAATGAAAACGTCCAAGGAATACAGTAAACCTGAAGTGAAGCATCGGAATCAAAAACTGGACTCACAGGAGAGGTTCAAATCATAGATAGTTAGCGCGTCAGTCCTCTTATACTTAAGTCAGCATTGTGTCTTTTGAATTTAATTCCGATGCAATATCTGTGTTTCATCGTCAATAAGAAGGTCCAATGGATATAGTAAACCTGAAGTGAAGCATCGGAATCTAAAACTGGACTCACAGGAGGGGTTCAAATCATTGATAGTTACAGTGTCAGTCCTCTTATACGTAAGTCGGCATTGTTCCTTTTGTATTAAATTCGGATGCAATTTCTGTGTTTCATCGTCAATAAGAAGGCCCAAGGGATACAGTAAACCTGAATTGAAGCATCGGATTCTAAAACTGGACTCACTGGAGAGGTTCAAATCATAGATAGTTAGAGTGTCAGTCCTCTTGTACTTAAGTCGGCATTGAGTCTTTTGAATTTAATTCCGATGCAATTTCTGTGTTTCATTGACAATAAGAAGGTCCTACGGATACAGTAAATCTGAAAAGAAGCATCGGAATCTAAAACTGGACTCTCAGGAGAGGTTTAAATCATAGAAAGATAGATTGTCAGTCCTCTTGTACATAAGTCGGCATTGTGTCTTTTGAATTTAATTCCGATGCAATTTCTGTGTTTCATCGTCAATAAGAAGGTCCAAGGGATACAGTAAACCTGAAGTGAAGCATCGGAATCTAAAACTGGACTCAACAGGAGGGGTTCAAATCATTGATAATTAGAGTGTCAGTCCTCTTATACTTAAGTCGGCATTGTGCATTTTGTATGAAATTTGGATGCAATTTCTGTGTTTCATCGTCAATAAGAAGGTCAAAGGGATACAGTAAACCTGAAGAGAAGCATCGGAATCTAAAACTGGACGCACAGGAGGGGTTCAAATCATTGATAGTTGGAGTGTCAGTCCTCTTGTACTTAAGTCGGCATTGTGCCTTTTGCATTAAATTCGGATGCAATTTCTGTGTTTTATCGTCAATAAGAAGGTCCAAGGGATACAGTAAACCTGAAGTGAAGCATCGGAATCTTAACTGGACTCACAGGAGAGGTTCAAATCATATATAGTTAGAGTGTCAGTCCTCTTGTACTTAAGTCGGCATTGTGTCATTTGAATTTAATTCCGACGCAATTTCTGTGTTTCATCATCAAAAAGAACGTTCAAGGGATACAGTAAACCTGAAGAGAAGCATCGGAATCTAAAACTGGACTCACAGGAGGGGTTCAAATCATTGATAGTTAGAGTGTCAGTCCTCTTGTACTTGAGTCGGCATTGTGCCTTCTGTATTAAATTCGGATGCAATTTCTGTGTTTCATCGTCAATAAGAAGGTCCAAGGGATACATTAAACCTGAAGTGAAGCATCGGAATCTAAAACTGGACTCACAGGAGAGGTTCAAATCATACAAAGTTAGATTGTCAGTCCTCTTCTACTTAAGTCGGCATTGGGCCTTTTGTATTAAATTCGGATGCAATTTCTGTGTTTCATTGTCAATAAGAAGGTCCAAGGGATACAGTAAACCTGAAGTGAAGCATCGGAATCTAAAACTGGACTCACAGGAGACGTTCAAATCATAGATAGTTAGAGTGTCAGCCCTCTTGTACTTTAGTCGGCATTGTGTCTTTTGAATTTAATTCCGATGCAATTTCTGTGTTTCATCGTCAATAAGGAGGTCCAAGGGATACAGTAAACCTGAAGTGAAGCATCGGAATCTAAAACTCGACTCACAGGAGGGGTTCAAATCATTGATAGTTAGAGTGTCAGTCCTCTTGTACTTGAGTCGGCATTGTGCTTTTTTTGTATTAAATTCGGATGCAATTTCTGTGTTTCATCGTCAATAAGAAGCTCCAAGGGATACAGTAAACCTGAAGTGAAGCATCGGAATCTAAAACTCGACTCACAGGAGGGGCTCAAATCATTGATAGTTAGAGTGTCAGTCCTCTTATACTTAAGTCGGCATTGTGCCATTTGTATTAAATTCGGATGCAATTTCTGTGTTTCATCGTCAATAAGAAGGTCCAAGGGATACAGTAAACCTGAAGTGAAGCATCGGAATCTAAAACTCGACTCACAGGAGGGGCTCAAATCATTGATAGTTAGAGTGTCAGTCCTCTTATACTTAAGTCGGCATTATGCCATTTGTATTAAATTCGGATGCAATTTCTGTGTTTCATAGTCAATGAAAACATCCAAGGAATACAGTAAACCTGAAGTGAAGCATCGGAATCAAAAACTGGACTCACAGGAGAGGTTCAAATCATAGATAGTTAGCGTGTCAGTCCTCTTATACTTAAGTCAGCATTGTGTCTTTTGAATTTAATTCCGATGCAATATCTGTGTTTCATCGTCAATAAGAAGGTCCAATGGATATAGTAAACCTGAAGTGAAGCATCGGAATCTAAAACTGGACTCACAGGAGGGGTTCAAATCATTGATAGTTACAGTGTCAGTCCTCTTATACGTATGTCGGCATTGTTCCTTTTGTATTAAATTCGGATGCAATTTCTGTGTTTCATCGTCAATAAGAAGGCCCAAGGGATACAGTAAACCTGAATTGAAGCATCGGAATCTAAAACTGGACTCACTGGAGAGGTTCAAATCATAGATAGTTAGAGTGTCAGTCCTCTTGTACTTAAGTCGGCATTGAGTCTTTTGAATTTAATTCCGATGCAATTTCTGTGTTTCATTGACAATAAGAAGGTCCTACGGATACAGTAAATCTGAAAAGAAGCATCGGAATCTAAAACTGGACTCTCAGGAGAGGTTTAAATCATAGAAAGATAGATTGTCAGTCCTCTTGTACATAAGTCGGCATTGTGTCTTTTGAATTTAATTCCGATGCAATTTCAGTGTTTCATCGTCAATAAGAAGGTCCAAGGGATACAGTAAACCTGAAGTGAAGCATCGGAATCTAAAACTGGACTCAACAGGAGGGGTTCAAATCATTGATAATTAGAGTGTCAGTCCTCTTGTACTTGAGTCGGCATTGTGCCTTCTGTATTAAATTCGGATGCAATTTCTGTGTTTCATCGTCAATAAGAAGGTCCAAGGGATACAGTAAACCTGAAGTGAAGCATCGGAATCTAAAACTGGACTCACAGGAGAGGTTGAAATCATACAAAGTTAGATTGTCAGTCCTCTTCTACTTAAGTCGGCATTGTGCCTTTTGTATTAAATTCGGATGCAATTTCTGTGTTCCATTGTCAATAAGAAGGTCCAAGGGATACAGTAAACCTGAAGTGAAGCATCGGAATCTAAAACTGGACTCACAGGAGACGTTCAAATCATAGATAGTTAGAGTGTCAGCCCTCTTGTACTTTAGTCGGCATTGTGTCTTTTGAATTTAATTCCGATGCAATTTCTGTGTTTCATCGTCAATAAGGAGGTCCAAGGGATACAGTAAATATGAAGTGAAGCATCGGAATCTAAAACTGAACCCACAGGAGAGGTTCAAATCATATATAGTTAGAGTGTCAGTCCTCTTGTACTTAAGTCGGCATTGTGTCATTTGAATTTAATTCCGACGCAATTTCTGTGTTTCATCATCAATAAGAAGGTCCAAGGGATACAGTAAACCTGAAGAGAAGCATCGGAATATAAAACTGGACTCACAGGAGGGGTTCACATCATTGATAGTTAGAGTGTCAGTCCTCTTGTACTTGGGTCGGTATTGTGCCTTTTGTATTAAATTCGGATGCAATTTCTGTATTTCATCGTCAATAAGAAGGTCCAAGGGATACAGTAAACCTGAAGTGAAGCATCGGAATCTAAAACTGGACTCACAGGAGAGGTTCAAATCATACAAAGTTAGATTGTCAGTCCTCTTCTACTTAAGTCGGCATTGTGCCTTTTGTATTAAATTCGGATGCAATTTCTGTGTTTCATCGTCAATAAGAAGGTCCAAGGGATACAGTAAACCTGAAGTGAAGCATCGGAATCTAAAACTGGACTCACAGGAGACGTTCAAATCATAGATAGTTAGAGTGTCAGCCCTCTTGTACTTATGTCGGCATTGTGTCTTTTTAATTTCATTCTGATGCAATTTCTGTGTTTCATCGTCAATAAGAAGGTCCAAGGGATACAGTAAACTTGAAGTGAAGCATCGGAATCTAAAACTGAACCCACAGGAGAGGTTAAAATCATATATAGTTAGAGTGTCAGTCCTCTTGTACTTAAGTCGGCATTGTGTCATTTGAATTTAATTCCGACGCAATTTCTGTGTTTCATCGTCAATAGGAAGGTCCAAGGGATACAGTAAACCTGAAGAGAAGCATCGGAATCTAAAACTGGACTCACAGGAGGGGTTCAAATCATTGATAGTTAGAGTGTCAGTCCTCTTGTACTTGAGTCGGCATTGTGCCTTTTGTATTAAATTCGGATGCAATTTCTGTGTTTCATCGTCAATAAGAAGGTCCAAGGGATACAGTAAACTTAAAGAGAAGCAACGGAATCTCAAACTGGACTCACAGGAGAGGTTCAAATCATTGATATTTAGAGTGTCAGTCCTCTTGTACTTAAGTCGGCATTGTGTCTTTTGAATTTAATTCCGATGCAAATTCTGTGTTTCATCGTCAATAAGAATGTCCAAGGGATATAGTAAACCTGAAGTGAAGCATCGGAATCTAAAACTAGACTCACAGGAGAGGTTCAAATCATAGATAGTTAGAGTGTCAGTCCTCTTGTACTTAAGTCGGCATTGTGTCTTTTGAATTTAATTCCGATGCAATGTCTGTGTTTCATCGTCAATAAGTAGGTCCAAGGGATACAGTAAACCTGAAGTGTAGCATCGGAATCTAAAACTGGACTCACAGGAGGGGTTCAAATCATTGATAGTTACAGTGTCAGTCCGCTTGTACTTAAGTCGGCATTGTGCCTTTTGTATTAAATTCGGATGCAATTTCTGTGTGTCATCGTCAATAAGAAGGTCCAAGGGATACAGTAAACCTGAATTGAAGCATCGGAATCTAAAACTGGACTCACAGGAGAGGTTCTAATCATGGAAAGTTAGATTGTCAGTCCTCTTGTACTTAAGTCGGCATTGTGCTTTTTGTATTAAATTCGGATGCAATTTCTGTGTTTCATCGTCAATAAGAAGGTCCAAGGGATACAGTAAACCTGAAGTGTAGCATCGGAATCTAAAACTGGACTCACAGGAGGGGTTCAAATCATTGATAGTTACAGTGTCAGTCCGCTTGTACTTAAGTCGGCATTGTGCCTTTTGTATTAAATTCGGATGCAATTTCTGTGTGTCATCGTCAATAAGAAGGTCCAAGGGATACAGTAAACCTGAATTGAAGCATCGGAATCTAAAACTGGACTCTCAGGAGAGGTTTAAATCATAGAAAGATAGATTGTCAGTCCTCTTGTACATAAGTCGGCATTGTGTCTTTTGAATTTAATTCCGATGCAATTTCAGTGTTTCATCGTCAATAAGAAGGTCCAAGGGATACAGTAAACCTGAAGTGAAGCATCGGAATCTAAAACTGGACTCAACAGGAGGGGTTCAAATCATTGATAATTAGAGTGTCAGTCCTCTTGTACTTGAGTCGGCATTGTGCCTTCTGTATTAAATTCGGATGCAATTTCTGTGTTTCATCGTCAATAAGAAGGTCCAAGGGATACAGTAAACCTGAAGTGAAGCATCGGAATCTAAAACTGGACTCACAGGAGAGGTTGAAATCATACAAAGTTAGATTGTCAGTCCTCTTCTACTTAAGTCGGCATTGTGCCTTTTGTATTAAATTCGGATGCAATTTCTGTGTTTCATTGTCAATAAGAAGGTCCAAGGGATACAGTAAACCTGAAGTGAAGCATCGGAATCTAAAACTGGACTCACAGGAGACGTTCAAATCATAGATAGTTAGAGTGTCAGCCCTCTTGTACTTTAGTCGGCATTGTGTCTTTTGAATTTAATTCCGATGCAATTTCTGTGTTTCATCGTCAATAAGGAGGTCCAAGGGATACAGTAAATTTGAAGTGAAGCATCGGAATCTAAAACTGAACCCACAGGAGAGGTTCAAATCATATATAGTTAGAGTGTCAGTCCTCTTGTACTTAAGTCGGCATTGTGTCATTTGAATTTAATTCCGACGCAATTTCTGTGTTTCATCATCAATAAGAAGGTCCAAGGGATACAGTAAACCTGAAGAGAAGCATCGGAATCTAAAACTGGACTCACAGGAGGGGTTCACATCATTGATAGTTAGAGTGTCAGTCCTCTTGTACTTGGGTCGGTATTGTGCCTTTTGTATTAAATTCGGATGCAATTTCTGTGTTTCATCGTCAATAAGAAGGTCCAAGGGATACAGTAAACCTGAAGTGAAGCATCGGAATCTAAAACTGGACTCACAGGAGAGGTTCAAATCATACAAAGTTAGATTGTCAGTCCTCTTCTACTTAAGTCGGCATTGTGCCTTTTGTATTAAATTCGGATGCAATTTCTGTGTTTCATCGTCAATAAGAAGGTCCAAGGGATACAGTAAACCTGAAGTGAAGCATCGGAATCTAAAACTGGACTCACAGGAGACGTTCAAATCATAGATAGTTAGAGTGTCAGCCCTCTTGTACTTATGTCGGCATTGTGTCTTTTTAATTTCATTCTGATGCAATTTCTGTGTTTCATCGTCAATAAGAAGGTCCAAGGGATACAGTAAACTTGAAGTGAAGCATCGGAATCTAAAACTGAAAACACAGGAGAGGTTCAAATCATATATAGTTAGAGTGTCAGTCCTCTTGTACTTAAGTCGGCATTGTGTCATTTGAATTTAATTCCGACGCAATTTCTGTGTTTCATCGTCAATAGGAAGGTCCAAGGGATACAGTAAACCTGAAGAGAAGCATCGGAATCTAAAACTGGACTCACAGGAGGGGTTCAAATCATTGATAGTTAGAGTGTCAGTCCTCTTGTACTTGAGTCGGCATTGTGCCTTTTGTATTAAATTCGGATGCAATTTCTGTGTTTCATCGTCAATAAGAAGGTCCAAGGGATACAGTAAACTTAAAGAGAAGCAACGGAATCTCAAACTGGACTCACAGGAGAGGTTCAAATCATTGATAGTTAGAGTGTCAGTCCTCTTGTACTTAAGTCGGCATTGTGTCTTTTGAATTTAATTCCGATGCAAATTCTGTGTTTCATCGTCAATAAGAATGTCCAAGGGATATAGTAAACCTGAAGTGAAGCATCGGAATCTAAAACTAGACTCACAGGAGAGGTTCAAATCATAGATAGTTAGAGTGTCAGTCCTCTTGTACTTAAGTCGGCATTGTGTCTTTTGAATTTAATTCCGATGCAATGTCTGTGTTTCATCGTCAATAAGTAGGTCCAAGGGATACAGTAAACCTGAAGTGTAGCATCGGAATCTAAAACTGGACTCACAGGAGGGGTTCAAATCATTGATAGTTACAGTGTCAGTCCTCTTGTACTTAAGTCGGCATTGTGCCTTTTGTATTAAATTCGGATGCAATTTCTGTGTGTCATCGTCAATAAGAAGGTCCAAGGGATACAGTAAACCTGATGTGAAGCATCGGAATCTAAAACTGGACTCACAGGAGAGGTTCTAATCATGGAAAGTTAGATTGTCAGTCCTCTTGTACTTAAGTCGGCATTGTGCTTTTTGTATTAAATTCGGATGCAATTTCTGTGTTTCATCGTCAATAAGAAGGTCCAAGGGATACAGTAAACCTGAAGTGAAGCATCGGAATCTAATACTGGACTCACATGAGAGGTTCAAATTATATATAGTTAGAGCGTCAGTCCTCTTGTACTTAAGTCGGCATTGTGTCATTTGAATTTAATTCCGACGCAATTTCTGTGTTTCATCGTCCATAAGAAGGTCCAAGGGAAAGAGTAAACCTGAAGAGAAGCATCGGAATCAAAAACTGGTCTCACAGGAGAGGTTCAAATCATAGAAAGTTAGATTGTCAGTCCTCTTGTACTTAAGTCGGCATTGTGCCTCTTGTATTAAATTCGGATGCAATTTCTGTGTTTTATCGACAATAAGATTGTCCAAGGAGTACAGTAAACCTGAAGTGAAGCATCGGAATCTAAAACTGGACTCACAGGAGAGGATCAAATCATAGAAAGTTAGATTGTCAGTCCTCTTGTACTTATGTCGGCATTGTGCGTTTTGTATTAAATTCGGATGCAATTTCTGTATTTCATCGTCAATAAGTAGGTCCAAGGGATACAGTAAACCTGAAGTGAAGCATCGGAATCTAAAACTGGACTCACAGGAGGGGTTCAAATAATTGATAGTTAGAGTGTCAGTCCTCTAGTACTTAAGTCGGCATTGTGAATTTTGTATTAAATTCGGATGCAATTTCTGTGTTTCGTCGTCAATAAGAGGGTCCAAGGGATACAGTAAACCTGATGTGAAGCATCGGAATCTAAAACTGGACTCACAGGAGAGGTTCAAATCATAGAAAGTTAGATTGTCAGTCCTCTTATACTTAAGTCGGCATTGTGCCTCTTGTATTAAATTCGGATGCAATTTCAGTGTTTTATCGACAATAAGATTGTCCAAGGAGTACAGTAAACCTGAAGTGAAGCATCGGAATCTAAAACTGGACTCACAGGAGAGGATCAAATCATAGAAAGTTAGATTGTCAGTCCTCTTGTACTTATGTCGGCATTGTGCGTTTTGTATTAAATTCGGATGCAATTTCTGTATTTCATCGTCAATAAGTAGGTCCAAGGAATACAGTAAACCTGAAGTGAAGCATCGGAATCTAAAACTGGACTCACAGGAGGGGTTCAAATAATTGATAGTTAGAGTGTCAGTCCTCTAGTACTTAAGTCGGCATTGTGAATTTTGTATTAAATTCGGATGCAATTTCTGTGTTTCGTCGTCAATAAGAGGGTCCAAGGGATACAGTAAACCTGAAGTGAAGCATCGGAATCTAAAACTGGATTCACAGGAGAGGTTCAAATCATAGATAGTTAGAGTGTCAGTCCTCTTGTACTTAATTCGGCATTGTGTCTTTTGAATTTTATTCCGATGCAATTTCTGTGTTTCATCGTAAATAAGAAGGTCCAAGGGATACAGTAAACCTGAAGAGAAGCATCGGATCTAAAACTGGACTCACAGGAGAGGTTCAAATCATTGATAGTTAGAGTGTCAGTCCTCTTGTACTTAAGTCGGCATTTTGTCTTTTGAATTTAATTCCGATGCAATTTCTGTGTTTCATCGTCAATAAGAAGGTCCAAGGGATACAGTAAACCTGAAGTGAAGCATCGGAATCTAAAACCGGACTCACAGGAGAGGTTCAAATCATAGATAGTTAGAGAGTCAGTCCTCTTGTACTTAAGTCGGCATTGTGTCTTTTGAATTTAATTCCGATGCAATTTCTGTGTTTCATCGTAAATAAGTAGGTCCAAGGGATACAGTAAACCTGAAGTGAAGCATCGGAATCTAAAACTCGACTCACAGGAGGGGTTCAAATAATTTATGGTTAGAGTGTCAGTCCTCTTATACTTAAGTCGGCATTGTGCCTTTTGTAATAAATTCGGATGCAATTTCTGTGATTCATCGTCAATAAGAATGTCCAAGTTATACAGTAAACCTGAAGTGAAGCATCGGAATCTAAAACTGGACTCACAGGAGACGTTCAAATCATAGATAGTTAGAGTGTCAGCCCTCTTGTACTTACGTCGGCATTGTGTCTTTTTAATTTCATTCCGATGCAATTTCTGTGTTTCATCGTCAATAAGAAGGTCCAAGGGATACAGTAAACTTGAAGTGAAGCATCGGAATCTAAAGCTGAACCCACAGGAGAGGTTCAAATCATATATAGTTAGAGTGTCAGTCCTCTTGTACTTATGTCGGCATTGTGTCATTCGAATTTAATTCCGACGCAATTTCTGTGTATCATCGTCAATAAGAAGGTCCAAGGGATACAGTAAACCTGAAGAGAAGCATCGGAATCTAAAACTGGACTCACAGGAGGGGTTCAAATCATTGATAGTTAGAGTGTCAGTCCTCTTGTACTTGAGTCGGCATTGTGCCTTTTGAATTTAATTCCGATGCAATTTCTGTGTTTCATCGTCAATAAGAAGGTCCAAGGGATATAGTAAACCTGAAGTGAAGCACCGGAATCTAAAACTAGACTCACAGGAGAGGTTCAAATCATAGATAGTTAGAGTGTCAGTCCTCTTGTACTTAAGTCGGCATTGTGTCTTTTGAATTTAATTCCGATGCATTGTCTGTGTTTCATCGTCAATAAGTATGTCCAAGGGATACAGTAAACCTGAAGTGTAGCATCGGAATCTAAAACTGGACTCACAGGAGGGGTTCAAATCATTGATAGTTTCAGTGTCAGTCCTCTTGTACTTAAGTCGGCATTGTGCCTTTTGTATTAAATTCGGATGCTGCTTCTGTGTGTCATCGTCAATAAGAAGGTCCAAGGGATACAGTAAACCTGATGTGAAGCATCGGAATCTAAAACTGGACTCACAGGAGAGGTTCTAATCATAGAAAGTTAGATTGTCAGTCCTCTTGTACATTGTGCTTTTTGTATTAAATTCGGATGCAATTTCTGTGTTTCATCGTCAATAAGAAGGTCCAAGGGATACAGTAAACCTGAAGTGAAGCATCAGAATCTAATACTGGACTCACAAGAGAGGTTCAAATTATATATAGTTAGAGCGTCAGTCCTCTTGTACTTAAGTCGGCATTGTGTCATTTGAATTTAATTCCGACGCAATTTCTGCTATTCATCGTCCATAAGAAGGCCCAAGGGAAACAGTAAACCTGAAGTGAAGCATCGGAATCTATAACTGGACTCACAGGAGGGGTTCAGATAATTGATAGTTAGATTGTCAGTCCTCTAGTACTTAAGTCGGCATTGTGCCTTTTGTACTAAATTCCGATGCAATTTCCGTGTTTCATCGTCAATAAGAAGGTCCAAGGGATACTGTAAACCTGAAGTGAAGCATCGGAATCTAAAACTGGACTCACAGGAGGGGTTCAAATAATTGATAGTTAGAGTGTCAGTCCGCTAGTACTTAAGTCGGCATTGTGAATTTTGTATTAAATTCGGATGCAATTTCTGTGTTTCGTCGTCAATAAGAGGGTCCAAGGGGTACAGTAAACCTGAAGTGAAGCATCGGAATCTAAAACTGGACTCACAGGAGAGGTTCAAATCATAGATAGTTAGAGTGTCAGTCCTCTTGTACTTAAGTCGGCATTGTGCATTTTGTATTAAATTCGGATGCAATTTCTGTGTTTCATCGTCAATAAGAAGGTCCAAAGGATACAGTAAACCTGAAGTGAAACATCGGAATCTAAAACTGGACTTACAGGAGGGGTTCAAATCATTGATAGTTAGTGTGTCAGTCCTCTTATACTTAAGTTGACATTGTGCCTTTTGTATTAAATTCGGATGCAATTTCCTTGTTTCATTGTCCATAAGACGGTCCAATGGATACAGTAAACCTGAAGTGAAGCATCGGAATCTAAAATTGGACTCACAGGAAAGGTTCATATCATAGATAGTTAGATTGTGAGTCCTCTTGTACTTAAGTCGGCAATGTGCCTTTTGAATTTAATTCCGATGCAATTTCTGTGTTTCATCGTCAATAAGATGGTGCAAGGTATAGAGTAAACCTGAAGTGAAGCATCGGAATCTAAAACTGGACTCACAGGAGAGGTTCAAATTATAGAGAGTTAGAGTGTCAGTCCTCTTGTACTATAAAATAAATAAAATAAATAAAAAAATGTATTGTTTTAAATATGTTAATTATTCTATCTGTATGATGGTGATTGTGATTGCAATTGTATTTGCTTATCTGGAACGTGGACGTTTAATTATTCGGAATCAGACGCTTGACAATGGCTTTATCGTAAAGGTAATGTTACTCGTAGTTGACCGTGAAATAAAACTGAATAATCGGACTTCGTAATTAAATCGTTTCCAAAGACTGCTGCGGTAGGTGCGGACTCATAATCTAAATCTCAATATTACAATAATTTGCCAGCCATGCTAATACGTCGTACAGAGATGATTGTCTACTAAACATAAAAAAGTTACACAGTTAGTTAAATCTGATATATTCAATGAATAAGACTACAGTTCATAATCCTACTTACTTTTATAAATATAAATTCTTTACAGAATCGAGTGCCTAGTGTGGTTGCAACTCGCAGTATTCTTCTATAACATGAAATATGGCGGTATGCCAGACAATAAAATAAAATACGTGCTTCTCGCACCACTTCAACCAGAGCTCTCTCTTTCTTAATCAAACATAAGAGTAACGTAATTGTGCTTTTGTTCTATCAGCGACACAGCGCTGCAGTTGTGTGCCATATGCTTTATTTATTTGTCACTGATTATTTATTTAATTAGAATTTCGCGTTTCCGCGGAAACTCACGCTCGGCACGCAAATGTGCCTTTATATTGCCCCCTGAATTGCGAGGCGAAAGGACACACCTGCAGGCGAGCAATTCACCTAAAGGCACAAGAAAATCTAAGTTAGCTACAACTATTTACATGACTTACATTACACATTATACACATTATATACAAAATTTGAATGATGCGGGTGCGCCGTAAAAGTTCTTATGTTGGCAGATAGAGTGCGCGCATGCGCAGAAGCGTCTGTGTAACTGCGGCACTGCCGTTATATCGTACAGTTAGATCACGCGGCACAGTATTGCAGTTCATATTGTTCGTGTGCGCGCGTTTTTCAGTCGTTGCACAAAGAAAATATTCAACCAAGATTACATATGAAGACTACATTCTATGACAGGTAACTTAGTTTTAAATTTACAATATTTGTTATAACACAATACAACTTAGATTGTTGAATGTTCTTAGTTACATAGTATTGTTTTGAAATACTTCAAAGAAAAATGTCCGTATTTTTCAGGTGCGTTGACCTATACACATCGTGTCGTTATTACCTAGTGCAGTAGTTATTTTACAGTTTTGGGCAGGAAACTCAGGCACAGGTTCCAATTCACACATCTTTTTATAGAAATTAAAAGACAAAACGCTCACAGCTGCACCTGTATCTAGGATAATAGTAGTTGGAATCCCACCTACTACACCAGTAGTAGATGCTAAAACAATTTCATTTGTGTTTAAACGACATTGTGTACTGTCTTGTAAAAGTTCATCTGATATATTGTTATTGTGGTTGTATCTTATAAATAAAACAGGTAGTTTGTGTTTAGAATGACTCGGCATATCATTATTCTGTTGTTCAAGTGTGGTGTGAAATAACTGATTAACATTGAAGTCGCCCCCCAAGAATTCTTCAGCCACGACCTGGGGCAAAGTAGTGACTGTTTCTAGTTTGTTGGATTATCATTTGTGCTACGTACTGACACAGATTGAGGTTGTGCATCAGGTGTCATTTCTATTATATTCACATTCGGATATTGCCTATTATGATCTCCAAACTTTTGCGGTTGTTGTTGCTGTTGCGCATTATAACTTACCTGTCGGTCGTAAGGTATGCTCCAATTTTGACCTGGTGGCTGCTGTGGTAAAGCAGAGTTTGAATGAAAGTACTGATCGTTACGAGTCCAACCTTGATGCTGTCTTGGCTCGTAGTTATTATTATTTCTATTTCTGTTTGTGTTTTTGTTATTACCTTTGTATCCGTTGTTACCGTTGTAGTTATTACCGCAGTGCCCTTTGTATGGATTGCCGCATGAAATGTTATTACTGTTGTAACCACCGTTTGCATTGGAATACGCGTGCTGATTCTGATCTCCATACTGAGACGGCATGTGAGCTTGCTGCTTTTGTTGCACCGCGCATCCAACTGTGGGCGCGCCAAAATTGTGTTGGCAAGCCTGCACGCTTTGCATACCACCAGTGTAAACATTGTGGCCGCTGTCCTGCCGTGCGAAGCGCCGATCTTCAAGCAACATGTCAACCGAATCCAAAGCTGTTAAAAAATAATCTGAATCGTCATCCGGGATATGTAGGAGTTTTTCTTTAATGTTGAAAGGCAATTTGGCCTTCAACGCTCGGAGTATATCACGCGTTGCGACTTGTTCGTCTAAAAAATGTCCCATGTTCAAGTATTTTTCAAAATATCTGCGTAAGTTACCATTTTTACTGTTAAAAGTTTCAGGTTCTAAAATTTGTCTTCTGAGTCGCTCCTGGACGGATTGCGACCAGAATTTGTTCAGAAAAGCACGCTCAAACTCACTGTACGTGGTACATACGTCAGCTTGACTGTATGCCCAGACAGCTGCATCGCCTTGGATGTAACCGACAATATATGAAATCTTTTTCCGGTCACTCCAAGTGCGTGGAAATGCGTTACTAAAAGATTTAAGAAAAATCACCGGATGAATGGTTCGTTTTTCTGGGATAAAATTCTGAAATTGCCTGTGTTTCATTAAGCTTTCATCTTCCTTCGCATTGTGATATGGATTTATTCCACTGTAATTACTGGTATGTTCAGCTGGCGAGCAATCACGATATTGCTGCTGTGGTTCACCATGATAATAGCCTGTGTTTGCACTTGCACATCGTGGCATGTGTTGCACTCGTGGTGTGCTTTGTTCCTGTGCACTTGTCGTGTGCGGAATGCGTGTATCATACTCGAATGTACATTGGCTTCCGAACTGTACATTTTGACTGATACCCTCGCCACATTCAGACTGTAGTTGATCGGTGAACTGTCTCATGGGTGCAGTGACGGACCGTACCGCGTCACTGATCAGCTGTTTGTTATTAGCAATGTATTGCGCTACGGAGTCGTGCACAATTGTTGGTAAATTTTCACGTAAGCATCTATCAAAATGTTTGTCTTTGTTCTCAACCCAATCATGAAATTCTTTATTAATATTTTGAAAATGAGCTGTGGCATCAGATTGTAAGATGTCAGTCAGGTGTTGTTCAACATTGTCAAATTTATTCTGTACGTCAGTAATTCGTTTTTCAAGATTGTCATGTACTGAAGGATATGTTTGAATTTGTTCAGTAAGAACTTCACACGTGACATTAAGGTTTTTTACTTGTGTCTGTAAAAGTGCTACGTCAGTTCTAGTCTTTTCTTGTCTCGTATTGAGCTGGGAAAATTTAGTACTGAGTTCGGTCATCTGTTTGGTCAGTGTGGCGTCTATAAGTTCCACACGCTTACATAAAGTGTCATTACCTATCTTGATTGCTATGAGATCAGATTTGATTTCGTCATTTTGTGTTTTTAACTGTTCATTTTGTGTCTCTAATTGTGCCTTTACGGTTGCCATGTTTTCTGCGTTTTGTTTCATTAGCATTTGTAACATGTCGGCAATGTTTACCGTTTGCAAGGTCTCTGCCCCCGCCGCGTCATTAGACGTGACGTCATGCATTAACATGGGCTCTGATTGAGATTTTGAAATTTTTGTAGTGGACGGCCTATTGTCAAAATTTTCGTCAACACTTGCGTCAATGTTTGATGAATCGTCACTACCGGTTGCTGTCGTAAAGTCATTTTCTAACACTTGTCTCACGTCCGTGTCGGACTGCGTCTGAATAGTACGTCCTTGCTGTTCCATTTTTGCGTATTGTTTTCTAGTTATTACCATGCCACAGGTGATATATGTTTCAAGAAAATTTTTGACACTGATTTTAAAATAAAATGTAGTTGAGCATGAATCGCTCGTAGCAACAATGGCTGTCTGTTAATTTAAAAATATAAACTGAATTTGAGATTATTGGTAATGGCTGCTGGCCATGTTACATGATATCGTACAGAAGTCGGCCATATTGTACACTCGTGTATTGGTATTGTTGCATACGTTATTGTTTAGGGAAAAGTACTGAGAATGAAATTTATCACTGAAACTGTTATGCAGAAAAGAAACACTACAGAATTTACTGAAAAGCTAATACACTGAATTATACGTCTGGTCAAGCCTACCAATGCAAAGATGCTGCGTCTTACCTTATTTTGCTGGAAGTTTCATTGCGTCCTCCCGCAAAATTTCAGAATTGGAAAATATCTTCAGATTTTGTTATCTCTCATACATTGACGTCCAGGTCCAGAAAGTTGATTTTTTACATGAAACAAAGAGAACAATGTAACAAATGACAAAATAACAAGTCCGACACACAGTCGCCAATATAAAATAAATAAAAAAATATATTGTTTTAAATATGTTAATTATTCTATCTGTATGATGGTGATTGTGATTGCAATTGTATTTGCTTATCTGGAACGTGGACGTTTAATTATTCGGTATCAGACGCTTGACAATGGCTTTTTCGTAAAGGCAATGTTACTCGTAGTTGACCGTGAAATAAAACTGAATAATCGGACTTCGTAATTAAATCGTTTCCAAAGACTGCTGCGGTAGGTCCGGACTCATAATCTAAATCTCAATATTACAATAATTTGCCAGCCATGCCAATACGTCGTACAGAGGTGATTGTCTACTAAACATAAAAAAGTTACACACTTAGTTACATCAGATATATTCAATGAATAAGCCTACAGTTCATAATCCTACTTACTTTTATAAATATAAATTCTTTACAGAATCGAGTGCCTAGTGTGGTTGCAACTCGCAGTATTCTTCTATAACATGAAATATGGCGGTATGCCAGACAATAAAATAAAATACGTGCTTCTCGCACCACTTCAACCAGAGCTCTCTCTTTCTTAATCAAACATAAGAGTAACGTAATTGTGCTTTTGTTTTATCAGCGACACAGCGCTGCAGTTGTGTGCCATAGGCTTTATTTATTTGTCACTGATTATTTATTTAATTAGAATCTCCCGTTTCCGCGGAAACTCACGCTCGGCATGCAAATGTGCCTTTATAGTACTTAAGTCGGCATTGTGCCTTTTGCATTTAATTCCGATGCAGTATCTGTGTTTCATCGTCAATAAGAAGGTGCAAGGTATACAGTAAACCTGAAGTACAGCATCGGAATCTAAAACTGGACTCACAGGAGAGGTTCAAATCATAGAGAGTTAGAGTGTCTGTCCTCTTGAACTTAAGTCGGCATTGTGCCTTTTGAATTTAATTCCGATGCAATTTCTGTGTTTCATCGTCAATATGACGGTGCAAGGTATACAGTAAACCTGAAGTCAAGCATCGTAATCTAAAACTGGACTCACAGGAGAGGTTCAAATCATAGAAAACGAGAGTGTCAGTCCTCTTGTACTTAAGTCGGCATTGTGCCTTTTGTATTAAAATCGGATGCAATTTCTGTGTTTCATCGTCAATAAGAAGGTCCAAAGGATACAGTAAACCTGAAGTAAATCATCGGAATCTAAAACTGGACTCACAGGAGAGGTTCAAATCAATGATAGTTAGAGTGTCAGTCCTCTTATACTTAAGTCGGCATTGTGTCTTTTGAATTTAATTCCGATGCAATTTCTGTGTTTCATCGTCAATAAGAAGGTGCAAGGTATACAGTAAACCTGAAGTGAAGCATCGGAATCTAAAACTGGACTCACAGGAGAGGTTCAAATCATAGAGAGTTAGAGTGTCATTCTTCTTGTACTTAAGTCGGCATTTCGCCTTATGAATTTAATTCCGTTGCAATTTCTGTGTTTCATCGTCAATAAGAAGGGGCAAGGTATACAGTAAACCTGAAGTGAAGCATCGGAATCTAAAACTGGACTCAAAGGAGAGGTTCAAACCATAGAAAGTTAGAGTGTCAGTCCTCTTGTAGTTAAGTCGGCATTGTTGTTGTTGTTGTGGTCTTCAGTCCAGAGACTGGTTTGATGCAACTCTCCATGCTACTCTATCCTGTGCAAGCTTTTTCATCTCCCAGTACCTACTGCTACCTAGATCCTTCTGAATCTGCTTAGTGTATTCATCTCTTGGTCTCCCTCTACGATTTTTACCCTCCACGCTGCCCTCCAATACTAAATTGGTGATCCCTTGATGCCTCAGAACATGTCCTACCAACCAATCCCTTCTTCTGATCAAGTTGTGCCACAAACTTCTCTTCTCCCCAATCCTATTCAATACTTCCTGGCCGGCCGAAGTGACCGTGCGGTTAAAGGCGCTGCAGTCTGGAACCGCAAGACCGCTACGGTCTCAGGTTCGAATCCTGCCTCGGGCATGGATGTTTGTGATGTCCTTAGGTTAGTTAGGTTTAACTAGTTCTAAGTTCTAGGGGACTAATGACCTCAGCAGTTGAGTCCCATAGTGCTCAGAGCCATTTTCAATACTTCCTCATTAGTTACGTGATCTACCCATCTAATCTTCAGCATTCTTCTGTAGCACCACATTTCGAAAGCTTCTATTCTCTTCTTGTCCAAACTATTTATCGTCCATGTTTCACTTCCATACATGGCTACACTCCATACGAATACTTTCAGAAATGACTTCCTGACACTTAAATCAATACTGGATGTTAACAAATTTCTCTTCTTCAGAAACGCTTTCCTTGCAATTGCCAGCCTACATTTTATATCCTCTCTACTTCGACCATCATCAGTTATTTTGCTCCCCAAATAGCAAAACTCCTTTACTACTTTAAGTGCCTCATTTCCTAATCTAATTCCCTCAGCATCACCCGACTTAATTAGACTACATTCCATTATCCTTATTTTGCTTTTGTTGATGTTCATCTTATATCCTCCTTTCAAGACACTGTCCATTCCATTCAACTGCTCTTCCAAGTCTTTTGCTGTCTCTGACAGAATTACAATGTCATCGGCGAACCTCAAAGTTTTTATTTCTTCTCCATGAATTTTAATACATACTCCGAATTTTTCTTCTGTTTCCTTTACTGCTTGCTCAATATACAGATTGAACAACATCGGGGAGTGGCTACAACCCTGTCTTACTCCCTCCCCAACCACTGCTTCCCTTTCATGTCCCTCGACTCTTATAACTGCCATCTGGTTTCTGTACAAATTGTAAATAGCCTTTCGCTCCCTGTATTTTACCCCTGCCACCTTTAGAATTTGAAAGAGAGTATTCCAGTCAACATTGTCAAAAGCTTTCTCTAAGTCTACAAATGCTAGAAACGTAGGTTTGCCTTTCCTTATTCTTTCTTCTAAGATAAGTCGTAAGGTCAGTATTGCCTCACGTGTTCCAGTGTTTCTACGGAATCCAAACTGATCTTCCCCGAGGTTGGCTTCTACTAGTTTCTCCATTCGTCTGTAAAGAATTGCTGTTAGTATTTTGCAGCTGTGACTTATTAAGCTGATAGTTCGGTAAATTTCACATCTGTCAACACCTGCTTTCTTTGGGATTGGAATTATTATATTCTTCTTGAAGTCTGAGGGTATTTCGCCTGTTTCATACATCTTGCTCACCAGATGGTAGAGTTTTGTCAGGACTGGATCTCCCATGGCCGTCAGTAGTTCCAATGGAATATTGTCTACTCTGAGGGCCTCGTTTCGACTCAGGTCAAGTCGGCATTGTGCCTTTTGAATTTAATTCCGATGCAATTTCTGTGTTTCATCGTCAATAAGAAGGTGTAAGGTATACAGCAAACCTGAAGTGAAGCATCGGAATCTAAAACTGGACTCACAGGAGAGGTTCAAAACATAGAAAGGGAGAGTGTCAGTCCTCTTGTACTTAAGTCGGTATTGTGCCTTTTGGATTAAATTCGGATGCAATTGCTGTGTTTCATCGTCAATAAGAAGGTGCAAGGTATACAGTAAACCTGAAGTGCAGGATCGGAATCTAAAACTAGACTCACAGGAGAGGTTCAAATCATAGAGAGTTAGAGTGTTAGTCCTCTTGTACTTAAGTCGGCATTGTGCCTTTTGAATCTAATTCCGATGCAATTTCTGTGTTTCATCGTCAATAAGAAGGTGCAAGGTATACAGTAAACGTGAAGTGAAGCATCGGAATCTAAAACTGGACTCACAGGAGAGGTTCAAATCATATATAGGGAGAGTGTCAGTCCTCTTGTACTTAAGTCGGCATTGTGTCTTTTGTATTAAATTCGGATGCAATTGCTGTGTTTCATCGTCAATAAGAAGGTGCAAGGTACACAGTAAACCTGAAGTGAAGCATCGGAATCTTAAACTGGACTCAAAGGAGAGGTTCAAATCATAGAAAACGAGAGTGTCAGACCTCTTGTACTTAAGTCGGCATTATGCCTTTTGTATTTAATTCGGATGCAATTTCTGTGTTTCATCGTCAATAAGAAGGTCCAAAGGATACAGTAAACCTGAAGTGAAGCATCGGAATCTAAAACTGGACTCACAGGAGAGGTTCAAATCAATGATAGTTTGAGTGTCAGTCCTCTTGTATTTAAGTCGGCATTTTGTCTTTTGAATTTAATTCCGATGCCATTTCTGCGTTTCATCGTCAATAAGAAGGTCCAAGGGATACAGTAAACCAGAAGAGAAGCATCGGAATCTAAAACTGGACTCACAGGAGTGGTTCAAATCATAAAAAAGTTAGAGTGTCAATCCTCTTGTACTTAAGTCGGCATTGTGCCTTTTGAATTTAATTCCGATGCAATTGCTGTGTTTCATCGTCAATATGACGGTGCAAGGTATACAGTAAACCTGAAGTGAAGCATCGTAATCTAAAACTGGACTCACAGGAGAGGTTCAAATCATAGAAAACGAGAGTGTCAGTACTCTTGTACTTAAGTCGGCATTGTGCCTTTTGAATTTAATTCCGATGCAATTTCTGTGTTTCATCGTCAATAAGAAGGTGCAAGGTATACAGTAAACCTGAAGTGAAGCATCGGAATCTTAAACTGGACTCACAGGAGGGGTTCAAATCATTGATAGTTAGAGTGTCAGTCCTCTTGTAGTTAAGTCGGCATTATGTCTTTTGTATTAAATTCGGATGCAATTTCTGTGTTTCATCATCAATAAGAAGGTCTAAGGGATACAGTAAACCTGAAGTGAAGCATCGGAATCTAAAACTTTACTCACAGGTGAGGTTCAAATCATAGAAAGATAGATTGTCAGTCCTCTTGTACTTAAGTCGGCATTGTGCATTTTGTATTAAATTCGGATGCAATTTCTGTGTTTCATCGTCAATAAAATGGTCCAAGTGATACAGTAAACCTGAAGAGAAGCATCGGAATCTAAAACTGGACTCACAGGAGAGGTTCAAATCATAGAAAACGAGAGTGTCCAATTTCTTGTACTTAAGTCGGCATTGTGCCTTTTGTATTAAATTCGGATGCAATTTCTGTGTTTAATCGTCAATAAGAAGGTCCAAGGGATACAGTAAACCTGAAGTGAAGCATCGAAATCTAAAACTGGACTCACAGGAGAGGTTCAAATCATTGATACTTAGAGTGTCAGTCCTCTTATACTTAAGTTGGCATTGTGTCTTTTGAATTTAATTCCGATGCAAATTCTGTGGTTCATCGTCAATAGGAAGGTGCAAGGTATACAGTAAACCTGATGTGAAGCATCGGAATCTAAAACTGGACTCACAGGAGAGGTTCAAATCATAGAGTGTTAGAGTGTCAATCTTCTTGTACTTATGTCGGCATTTCGCCTTTTGAATTTAATTCCGATGCAATTTCTGTGTTTCATCGTCAATAAGAAGGTGCAAGGTATACAGTAAACCTGAAGTGAAGCATCGGAATCTAAAACTGGACTCACAGGAGAGGTTCAAATCATAGAAAGTTAGAGTGTCAGTCCCCTTGTAGTTAAGTCGGCATTGTGCCTTTTGAATTTAATTACGATGCAATTTCTGTGTTTCATCGTCAATAAGAAGGTTCAAGGTATACAGTAAACGTGAAGTGAAGCATCGGAATCTAAAACTGGACTCACAGGAGAGGTTCAAATCATATATAGGGAGAGTGTCAGTCCTCTTGTACTTAAGTCGGCATTGTGTCTTTTGTATTAAATTCGGATGCAATTGCTGTGTTTCATCGTCAATAAGAAGGTGTAAGGTACACAGTGAACCTGAAGTGAAGCATCGGAATGTTAAACTGGACTCAAAGGAGAGGTTCAAATCATAGAAAACGAGAGTGTCAGACCTCTTGTACTTAAGTCGGCATTATGCCTTTTGTATTAAATTCGGATGCAATTTCTGTGTTTCATCGTCAATAAGAAGGTCCAAAGGATACAGTAAACCTGAAGTGAAGCATCGGAATCTAAAACTGGACTCACAGGAGGGGTTCAAATCAATGATAGTTTGAGTGTCAGTCCTCTTGTATTTAAGTCGGCATTTTGTCTTTTGAATTTAATTCCGATGCCATTTCTGTGTTTCATCGTCAATAACAAGGTCCAAGGGATACAGTAAACCTGAAGAGAAGCATCGGAATCTAAAACTGGACTCACAGGAGTGGTTCAAATCATAGAAAGTTAGAGTGTCAATCCTCTTGTACTTAAGTCGGCATTGTGCCTTTTGAATTTAATTCCGATGCAATTTCTGTGTTTCATCGTCAATATGACGGTGCAAGGTATACAGTAAACCTGAAGTGAAGCATCGTAATCTAAAACTGGACTCACAGGAGAGGTTCAAATCATAGAAAACGAGAGTGTCAGTACTCTTGTACCTAAGTCGGCATTGTGCCTTTTGAATTTAATTCCGATGCAATTTCTGTGTTTCATCGTCAATAAGAAGGTGCAAGGTATACAGTAAACCTGAAGTGAAGCATCGGAATCTTAAACTGGACTCACAGGAGGGGTACAAATCATTGATAGTTAGAGTGTCAGTCCTCTTGTAGTTAAGTCGGCATTATGTCTTTTGTATTAAATTCGGATGCAATTTCTGTGTTTCATCATCAATAAGAAGGTCTAAGGGATACTGTAAACCTGAAGTGAAGCATCGGAATCTAAAACTTTACTCACAGGTGAGGTTCAAATCATAGAAAGATAGATTGTCAGTCCTCTTGTACTTAAGTCGGCATTGTGCATTTTGTATTAAATTCGGATGCAATTTCTGTGTTTCATCGTCAATAAAATGGTCCAAGTGATACAGTAAACCTGAAGAGAAGCATCGGAATCTAAAACTGGACTCACAGGAGAGGTTCAAATCATAGAAAACGAGAGTGTCAAATTTCTTGTACTTAAGTCGGCATTGTGCCTTTTGTATTAAATTCGGATGCAATTTCTGTGTTTAATCGTCAATAAGAAGGTCCAAGGGATACAGTAAACCTGAAGTGAAGCATCGAAATCTAAAACTGGACTCACAGGAGAGGTTCAAATCATTGATAATTATAGTGTCAGTCCTCTTATACTTAAGTTGGCATTGTGTCTTTTGAATTTAATTCCGATGCAAATTCTGTGGTTCATCGTCAATAAGAAGGTGCAAGGTATACAGTAAACCTGATGTGAAGCATCGGAATCTAAAACTGGACTCACAGGAGAGGTTCAAATCATAGAGTGTTAGAGTGTCAATCTTCTTGTACTTATGTCGGCATTTCGCCTTTTGAATTTAATTCCGATGCAATTTCTGTGTTTCATCGTCAATAAGAAGGTGCAAGGTATACAGTAAACCTGAAGTGAAGCATCGGAATCTAAAACTGGACTCACAGGAGAGGTTCAAATCATAGAAAGTTAGAGTGTCAGTCCCCTTGTAGTTAAGTCGGCATTGTGCCTTTTGAATTTAATTCCGATGCAATTTCTGTGTTTCATCGTCAATAAGAAGGTTCAAGGTATACAGTAAACGTGAAGTGAAGCATCGGAATCTAGAACTGGACTCACAGGAGAGGTTCAAATCATATATAGGGAGAGTGTCAGTCCTCTTGTACTTAAGTCGGCATTGTGTCTTTTGTATTAAATTCGGATGCAATTGCTGTGTTTCATCGTCAATAAGAAGGTGCAAGGTACACAGTAAACCTGAAGTGAAGCATCGGAATCTTAAACTGGACCCAAAGGAGAGGTTCAAATCATAGAAAACGAGAGTGTCAGACCTCTTGTACTTAAGTCGGCATTATGCCTTTTGTATTAAATTCGGATGCAATTTCTGTGTTTCATCGTCAATAAGAAGGTCCAAAGGATACAGTAAACCTGAAGTGAAGCATCGGAATCTAAAACTGGACTCACAGGAGAGGTTCAAATCAATGATAGTTTGAGTGTCAGTCCTCTTATACTTAAGTCGGCTTTGTGTCTTTTGAATTTAATTCCGATGCAATTTCTGTGTTTCATTGTCAATAAGAAGGTTCAAGGTATACAGTAAACCTGAAGTGAAGCATCGGAATCTAAAACTGGACTCACAGGAGAGGTTCAAATCATAGAGAGTTAGAGTGTCATTCTTCTTGTACTTAAGTCGGCATTTCGCCTTTTGAATTTAATTCCGTTGCAATTTCTGTGTTTCATCGTCAATAAGAAGGGGCAAGGTATACAGTAAACCTGAAGTGATGCATCGGAATCTAAAACTGGACTCAAAGGAGAGGTTCAAACCATAGAAAGTTAGAGTGTCAGTCCTCTTGTAGTTAAGTCGGCATTGTTGTTGTTGTTGTGGTCTTCAGTCCTGAGACTGGTTTGATGCAACTCTCCATGCTACTCTATCCTGTGCAACCTTTTTCATCTCCCAGTACCTACTGCTACCTAGATCATTCTGAATCTGCTTAGTGTATTCATCTCTTGGTCTCCCTCTACGATTTTTACCCTCCACGCTGCCCTCCAATACTAAATTGGTGATCCCTTGATGCCTCAGAACATGTCCTACCAACCAATCCCTTCTTCTGATCAAGTTGTGCCACAAACTTCTCTTCTCCCCAATCCTATTCAATACTTCCTGGCCGGCCGAAGTGACCGTGCGGTTAAAGGCGCTGCAGTCTGGAACCGCAAGACTGCTACGGTCTCAGGTTCGAATCCTGCCTCGGGCATGGATGTTTGTGATGTCCTTAGGTTAGTTAGGTTTAACTAGTTCTAAGTTCTAGGGGACTAATGACCTCAGCAGTTGAGTCCCATAGTGCTCAGAGCCATTTTCAATACTTCCTCATTAGTTACGTGATCTACCCATCTAATCTTCAGCATTCTTCTGTAGCACCACATTTCGAAAGCTTCTATTCTCTTCTTGTCCAAACTATTTATCGTCCATGTTTCACTTCCATACATGGCTACACTCCATACGAATACTTTCAGAAATGACTTCCTGACACTTAAATCAATACTGGATGTTAACAAATTTCTCTTCTTCAGAAACGCTTTCCTTGCAATTGCCAGCCTACATTTTATATCCTCTCTACTTCGACCATCATCAGTTATTTTGCTCCCCAAATGGCAAAACTCCTTTACTACTTTAAGTGCCTCATTTCCTAATCTAATTCCCTCAGCATCACCCGACTTAATTAGACTACATTCCATTATCCTTATTTTGCTTTTGTTGATGTTCATCTTATATCCTCCTTTCAAGACACTGTCCATTCCATTCAACTGCTCTTCCAAGTCTTTTGCTGTCTCTGACAGAATTACAATGTCATCGGCGAACCTCAAAGTTTTTATTTCTTCTATATGAATTTTAATACCTACTCCGAATTTTTCTTTTGTTTCCTTTACTGCTTGCTCAATATACAGATAGAACAACATCGGGGAGAGGCTACAACCCTGTCTTATTCCCTTCCCAACCACTGCTTCCCTTTCATGTCCCTCGACTCTTATAACTGCCATCTGGTTTCTGTACAAATTGTAAATAGCCTTTCGCTCCCTGTATTTTACCCCTGCCACCTTTAGAATTTGAAAGAGAGTATTCCAGTCAACATTGCCAAAAGCTTTCTCTAAGTCTACAAATGCTAGAAACGTAGGTTTGCCTTTCCTTATTCTTTCTTCTAAGATAAGTCGTAAGGTCAGTATTGCCACACGTGTTCCAGTGTTTCTACGGAATCCAAACAGATCTTCCCCGATGTTGGCTTCTACTAGTTTCTCCATTCGTCTGTAAAGAATTGCTGTTAGTATTTTGCAGCTGTGACTTATTAAGCTGATAGTTCGGTAATTTTCACATCTCTCAACACCTGCTTTCTTTGGGATTGGAATTATTATATTCTTCTTGAAGTCTGAGGGTATTTCGCCTGTTTCATACATCTTGCTCACCAGATGGTAGAGTTTTGTCAGGACTGGATATCCCACGGCCGTCAGTAGTTCCAATGGAATATTGTCTACTCTGGGGGCTTCGTTTCGACTCAGGTCAAGTCGGCATTGTGCCTTTTGAATTTAATTTCGATGCAATTTCTGTGTTTCATCGTCAAAAAGAAGGTGTAAGGTATAAAGTAAACCTGAAGTGAAGCATCGGAATCTAAAACTGGACTCACAGGAGAGGTTCAAAACATAGAAAGGGAGAGTGTCAGTCCTCTTGTACTAACGTCGGCATTGTGCCTTTTGGATTAAATTCGGATGCAATTGCTGTGTTTCATCGTCAATAAGAAGGTGCAAGGTACACAGTAAACCTTAAGTGAAGCATCGGAATCTTAAACTGGACTCACAGGAGAGGTTCAAATCATAGAAAACGAGAGTGTCAGACCTCTTGTACATAAGTCGGCATTGTGCCTTTTGTATAAAATTCGGATGCAATTTCTGTGTTTCATCGTCAATAAGAAGGTACAAGGGATACAGTAAACCTGAAGTGAACCATCGGAATTTAAAACGGGACTCACAGGAGTGGTTCAAATCATTGATAGTTAGGGTGTCAGCCCTCTTGTACTTAAGTCGGCATTGTGCCTTTTGAATTTAATTCCGATGCAATTTCTGTGTTTCATCGTCAATAAGAAGGTGCAAGGTATACAGTAAACCTGAAGTGAAGCATCCGAATCTAAAACTAGACTCACAGAAGAGGTTCAAATCATAGAGAGGTAGAGTGTTAGACCTCTTGTACTTAAGTCGGCATTGTGCCATTTATATTAAATTCGGATGCAATTTCAGTCTTTCATCGTGAATAAGAAGGTCCAAGGTATACAGTAAACCAGAAGTGAAGCATCGGAATCTAAATCTGGACTCACAGGAGAGGTTCAAATCATAGGAAGAGAGAGTGTCCGTCCTCTTTTACCTAAGTCGGCATTGTGCCTTTTGTATTAAATTAGGATGCAATTTCTGTATTTCATCGTCAACAAGAAGGTCCAAGGGATACAGTAAACCTCAAGTGAAGGATCGGAATCTAAAACTGGACTCACAGGAGACGTTCAAATCATAGATAGTTAGAGTGTCAGTCCTCTTGTACTTAAGTCGGCATTGTGTCTTTTGAATTTAATTCCGCTGCAATTTCTGTGTTTCATCGTCAATAAGAAGGTCCAAGGGATACAGTAAACCTGAAGAGAAGCATCGGAATCTAAAACTGGACTCACAGGAGAGTTTCAAATCATGGATAGTTAAAGTGTCGCTCCTCTTGTACTTAAGTCGGCATTGTGCCTTTTGAATTTAATTCCGATGCAATTTCTGTGTTTCATCGTCAATAAGAAGTTGCAAGGTATACAGTAAACCTGAAGTGAAGCATCGGAATCTAAAACTGGACTCATAGGAGAGGTTCAAATCATAGAAAGTGAGAGTGTCCGTCCTCTAGCACTTAAGTCGGCATTGTGCCTTTTGTATTAAATTCGGATGCAATTTCTGTGTTTCATCGTCAATAAGATGGTCCAAGGGATACAGTAAACCTGAAGTGAAGCATAGGAATCTAAAACTGAACTCACAGGAGAGGTTCATATCATAGAAAGTTAAGGTGTCAGTCCTCTTGTACTTAAGTCGGCATCGTGCCTTTTGAATTTAATGCCGATGCAATTTTTGTGTTTCATCGTCAATAAGACTGTGCACGGTATACAGTAAACCTGAAGTGAAGCATCGGAATCTAAAACTGGACTCACAGGAGAGGTTCAAATCATAGTAAGAGAGAGTGTCAGTCCTCTTGTACTTAAGTCGGCATTGTGCCTTTTGTATTAATTTCGGATGCAATATCTGTGTTTCATCGTCAATAAGAAGGTGCAAGGTACACAGTAAACCTGAAGTGAAGCATCGGAATCTAAAACTGAACTCACAGGAGAGGTTCAAATCATAGAAAGTGAGAATGTCAGTCCTCTTGCACTTAAGTTGCATTGTGCCTTTTGAATTTAATTCCGATGCAATTTCTGTGTTTCATCGTCAATAAGTAGGTCCAAGGAATTGAGTAAACCAAAAGTGAAGCATGGGAATCTAAAACTGGACTCACAGGAGAGGTTCAAATCATAGAAAATTTGAGTGTCAGTCCTCTTGCACTTCAGTCTGCATTGTGCCTTTTGAATTTAATTCCAATGCAATTTCCGTGTTTCATCGTCAATAAGACGGTGCATGGTATACAGTAAACATGAAGTGAAGCATCGGAATCTAAAACTGGTCTGACAGAAGAGGTTCAAGTTATGAAAAGTGAGAGTGTCAGTCCTCATGTACTTCAGTCGGCATTGTGCCTTATGTATTAAATTGCGATGCAATTTCTGTGTTTCATCGTCAATAAGAGGGTGCAGGGTATACAGTAAACCTGAAGTGAAGCATCGGAATCTAAAACTGGACTCACAGGAGAGGCTCAAATCATAGAAAGTTAGAGTGTCAGTCCTCTTGTACTTAAATCGGCATTGTGCATTTTGTATTAAATTCGGATGCCATTTCTGTGTTTCATGGTCAATAAGAAGGTCCAAGGGATACAGTAAACCTGAAGTGAAGCATCGGAATCTAAAACTGGACTCACAGGAGAGGTTCAAATCATAGATAGTTAGAGTGTCAGTCCTCTTGTACTTAAGTAGGGATTGTGTCTTTTGAATTTAATTCCGATGCAATTTCTGTGTTTCATCGTCAATAAGAAGGTGCAAGGTATACAGTAAACCAGAAGCGAAGCATCGGAATCTAATACTGGACTCACAGGAGAGGTTCAAATTGTTGAGAGTTAGAGTGTCAGTCCTTTTGTACTTGAGTCGGCGTTGTGCCTTTTGTATTAAATTCAGATTCAATTTCTGTGTTTCATCGTCAATAAGGAGGTGCAAGGTATACAGTAAACCTAAACTGAAGCATCGGAATCCAAAACTGGACTCACAAGAGAGGTTCAAATCATAGAAAACGATAGTGTCAGTCCTCTTGTACTTAAGTCGGCATTGTGCCTTTTCAATTTAATTTCGGATGCAATATCTGTGTTTCATCGTCAATAAGAAGGTGCAAGGTACACATTAAACCTGCAGTGAAGCATCGGAATCTATAACTGGACTCACAGGAGACGTTCATATCATAGAAAGTGAGAGTGTCAGTCCTCTTGCACTTAAGTCAGCATTGTGCCTTTTGAATTTAATTCCGATGCAATTTCCGTTTTTCATCGTCAATAAGACGGTGCAAGGTATACAGTAAAGATGAAGTGAAGCATGGGAATCTAAAACTGGACTCACAGAAGAGGTTCAAGTTATAGAAAGTGAGAGTGTCAGGCCTCTTGTACATAAGTCGGCATTGTGCCTTATGTATTCAATTGCGATGCAATTTCTGTGTTTCATCGTCAATAAGAGGGTGCAGGGTATACAGAAAACCTGATGTGAAGCATCGGAATCTAAGACTGGACTCACAGGAGAGGCTCAAATCATAGAAAGTTAGGGTGTCAGTCCTCTTGTACTTAAGTCGGCATTGTGTATTTTGAATGTAATTCCGATGCAATTTCTATGTTTCATCGTCAATAAGAAGGTGCAAGGTATACAGTAAACCAGAAGTGAAGCATCGGAATCTAAAACTGGACTCACAGGAGAGGTACAAATCATAGAAAGTGAGTGTGTCAATCCTCTTGTACTTAAATCGGCATTGTGCCTTTTGTATTAAATTCGGATGCAATTTCTGTGTTTCATGGTCAATACGAAGGTCCAAGGGATACAGTAAACCTGAAGTGAAGCATCGGAATCTAAAACTGGACTCACAGGAGAGGTTCAAATCATAGATAGTTAGAGTCTCAGTCCTCTTGTACATAAGTAGGCATTGTGTCTTTTGAATTTAATTCCGATGCAATTTCTGTGTTTCATCGTCAATAAGTAGGTGCAAGGTATACAGTAAACCAGAAGCGAAGCATCGGAATCTAAAACTGGACTCGCAGGAGAGGTTCAAATTGTAGAGAGTTAGAGTGTCAGTCCTTTTGTACTTAAATCGGCGTTGTGCCTTTTGTATTAAATTCAGATGCAATTTTTGTGTTTCATCGTCAATAAGGAGGTGCAAGGTATACAGTAAACCTGAACTGAAGCATCGGAATCCAAAACTGGACTCACAGGAGAGGTTCAAATCATAGAAAACGAGAGTGTCAGTCCTCTTGTACTTAAGTCGGCATTGCGCCTTTTGAATTTAATTCCGATGCAATTTCTGTGTTTCATCGTCAATAAGACGGCGCAAGGTATATAGTAAAGCTGAAGTGAAGCATCGGAATCCAAAACTGGACTCACAGGAAAGGTTCAAATCATAGAAAGTGAGAGTGTCAGTCCTCTAGTACTTAAGTCGGCATCGTGCCTTTTGTAATAAATTCGGATGCAATTTCTGTGATTCATCGTCAATAAGAAGGTCCGAGGGATACAGTAAACCTGAAGTGTAGCATAGGAATCTAAAACTGAAAACACAGGAGAGGTTCAAATCATAGAAAGGAGAGTGTCGGTTCTTTTGTACTTAAATCGGCATTGTGCCTTTTGTTTTATATTCGGATGCTGTTTCTGTGTTTCATCGTCTATATTAAGGTGCAAGGTGCACAGTAAACCTGAAGTGAAGCATCGGAATCTAAAACTGGACTCACAGGAGAGGTTCAAATCATAGAAAATGAGAGTGTCAGTCCTCTTGTACTTATGTCGGCCTTGTGCCTTTTGTATTAAATTCGGATGCAATTTCTGTGTTTCATCGTCAATAAGAAGGTGCAAGGTATACAGTAAACCTGTAGTGAAGCACTGGAATCTAAAACTGGATTCACAGGAGAGTTTCATATCTTAGAAAGTTAGAGTGTCAGTCCTCATTTACATAAGTCGGCATTGTGCCTTATGTATTAAATTGCGATGCAATTTCTGTGTTACATTGTCAACAAGAAGGTGCAAGGTATACAGTAAACCTGAAGTGAAGCATCGGAATCTTAAACCGGACTCACAGGAGAGGTTCAAATCATAGAAAGTTAGAGTGTCAGTCCTCTTGTAATTAAGTCGGCATTGTGTCTTTTGAATTTAATTCCGATACAATTTCTGTGTTTCATCGTCAATAAGAAGGTGCAAGGTATACAGTAAACCAGAAGTGAAGCATCGGAATCTAAAACTGGACTCACAGGAGAGGTTCAAATTGTAGAGAGTTAGAGTGTCAGTCCCCTTTTACTTAAGTCGGCATTGTGCCTTTTGTATTAAATTCAGATGCAATTTCTGTGTTTCATCGTCTATAAGAAGGTGCAAGGTATACAGTAAACCTGAAGTGAAGCATCGGAATCTAAAACTGGTCTCACAGGAGAGGTATAAATCATAGAAGACGAGAGTGTCAGTCCTCTTGTACTTAAGTCGGCATTGTGCCTTTTGTATTAAGTTCGGACGCAATTTCTGTGTTTCATCGTCAATACGAAGGTCCAAGGGATACAGTAAACCTGAAGTGAAGCATCGGAATCCAAAACTGGACTCACAGGAGGGGTTCAAATCATAGATAGTTAGAGTGTCAGTCCTCTTATACTTAAGTCGGCGTTGTGTCGTTTGAATTTAATTCCGATGCAATTTCTGTGTTTCATCGTCAATACGAATGTGCATGGTATACAGTAAACCTGAAGTGAAGCATCGGAATCTAAAACTGGACTCACAGGAGCGGTTCAAATCATAGAAAGTGAGAGTGACAATCCTCTTGTACTTAAGTCGGCATTGTGCCTTTTGTATTCAATTCGGATGCAATTTCTGTGTTTCACGTTAATATGAGGTCCAAGGGATACAGTAATCCTGAAGTGAAGCTTCGGAATCTAAAACTGGACTCACAGGAGAGGTTCAAATCATAGGTAGTTAGAGTGTCAGTCCCCTTGTACTTAAGGCGGCATTGTGTCTTTTGAATTTTATTCCGATGCAATTTCTGTGTTTCATCGTCAATAAGAAGGTGCAAGGTATACAGTAAATCAGAAGTGAAGCGTCGAAATCTAAAACTGGACTCACAGGAGAGGTTCAAATCATAGAAAACGAGGGTGTCAGTCCTCTTGTACTTAAGTCGGCATTGTGCCTTTTGTATTAAAGTCGGATGCAATTTCTGTGTTTCATCGTCAATAAGAAGGTCCAAGGGATACAGTAAACCTGAAGTGAAGCATCGGAATCCAAAACCGGACTCACAGGAGGGGTTTATATCATAGATAGTTAGAGCGTCAGTCTTCTTATACTTAGGTCGGCGTTGTGTCGTTTGAATTTAATTCCGATGCAATTTCTGTGTTTCATCGTCAATAAGAATGTGCATGGTATACAGTAAACCTGAATTGAAGCATCAGAATCTAAAACTGGACTCACAGGAGAGGTTCAAATCATAGAAAGAGAGAGTGTCAATCCTCTTGTACCTAAGTCGGCATTGTGCCTTTTATATTAAATTCGGATGCAATTTCTGTGTTTCTTCGTCAATAAGAAGGTCCAAGGGATACACTAATCCTGAAGTGAAGCATCGAAATCTAAAACTGGACTCACAGAAGAGGTTCAAATCATAGATAGTTAGAGTGTCAGTCCTCTTGTACTTAAGTCGGCATTGTGTCTTTTGAATTTAATTCCGATGCAATTTCTGTGTTTCATCGTCAATAAGAAGGTGCAAGGTATACAGTAACCCAGAAGTGAAGCATCGGAATCTAAAACTGGACTCACAGTAGAGGTTCAAATCATAGAAAACGAGAGTGTCAGTCCTCTTGTACTTAAGTCGGCATTGTGCCTTTTTTGTTAAATTCAGATGCAATTTCTGGGTTTCATCGTCAATAAGAAGGTCCAAGGGATACAGTAAACCTGAAGTGAAGCATCGGAATCTAAAACTGGATTCACAGGAGAGGTTCAAATCATAGAAAGGGAGAGTGTCAGTCCTTTTGTACTTAAGTCGGCATTGTGCCTTTTGTATTAAATTCGGATGCAATTTCTGTGTTTCATCGTCAATAAGAATGTGCAAGGTATACAGTAAACGTGAAGTGAAGCATCGGAATCTAAAACTGGACTCACAGGAGAGGTTCAAATCATAGAAAGTGAGAGTGTCAATCCTCTTGTACTTAAGTCGGCAGTTTGCCTTTTGTATTAAATTCGGATGCAATTTCCGTGTTTCATCGTTAATAAGAAGGTCCTAGGGATACAGTAAAACTGAAGTGAAGCATCGGAATCTAAAACTGGACTCACAGGAGAGGTTCAAATCATAGAAAGAGAGAGTGACAGTCCTCTTTTACTTGAGTCGGCATTGTGACTTTTATATTAAAATCGGATGAAATTTCTGTGTTTCATCGTCAATAAGAAGGTCCAAGGGATACAGTAAACCTGAAGTGAAGCATCGGAATCTAAAACTGGACTCACAGGAGAGGTTCAAATCATAGAAAGAGAGAGTGTCAGTCCTCATTTACGTAAGTTGGCATTGTGCCTTTTGTATTAAATTCGGATGCAATTTCTGTATTTCATCGTCAATAACGATTTCCAAGGGATACAGTAAACCTGAAGTGAAGCATCGGAATCTAAAACTGGACTCACAGGAGACATGCAAATCATAGATAGTTAGAGTGTCAGTCCTCTTGTACTTATGTCGGCATTGTGTCTTTTGAATTTAATTCCGATGCAATTTCTCTGTTTCATCGTCAATAAGAAGGTGCAAGGTATACAGAAAACCTGAAGTGAAGCATCGGAATCCAATACTGGACTCACAGGAGAGGTTCATATCTTAGAAAGTTAGAGTGTCAGTCCTCTTGTACTTAAGTCGGCATTGTGCCTTTTGTATTAAATTCGGATGCAATTTCTGTGTTTCATCGTCAATAAGAAGGTCCAAGGGATACAGTAAACATGAAGTGAAGCATCGGAATCTAAAACTGGACTCACAGGAGAGGTTCAAGTCATTGAGAGTTAGAGTGTCAGTCCTCTTGTACTTAAGTCGGCGTTGTGCCTATTGAATTAAATTCCGATGCAATTTTTGTGTTTCATCGTCAATAACACGGTGCAAGGTATACAGTAAGCCTGAAGTGATGCATCTGAATCTAAAACTGGAATCACAGGAGAGATTCATATCTTAGGAAGTTAGAGTGTCAGTCCTCTTGTACTTAAGTCGGCATTGTGCCTTTTGTATTAAATTCGGATGCAATTTCTGTGGTTCATCGTCAATAAGAAGGTGCAAGGCACACAGTAAACCTGAAGTGAAGCATCGGAATCTAAAACTGGACTCACAGGAGAGGTTCAAATCATAGAAAACGAGAGTGTCAGTCCTCATGTACTTAAGTCGGCATTGTGTCTTTTGTATCAAATTCCGATGCAATTTCTGTGTTTCATCGTCAATAAGAAGGTCCAAGGGATACAGTAAACCTGAAGTGAAGCATCGGAATCTAAAACTGGACTCACAGGAGGGGTTCAAATCATAGATAGTTAGAGTGTCAGTCCTCTTATAATTAAGTCGGCTTTGTGTCGTTTGAATTTAATTCCGATGCAATATCAGTGTTTCATCGTCAATAAGAAGGTGCAAGGTATATAGTAAACCTGAAGTGAAGCATCCGAATCTAAAACTGGACTCACAGGAGAGGTTCAAATCATAGTAAGTGAGAGTGTCATTCCTCTTGCACTTAAGTCGGCATTGTGTCTTTTGAATATAAGTCCGATGCAATTTCTGTGTTTCATCGTCAATAAGACGGTCCAAGGGATACAGTAAACCTTAAGAGAACCATCGGAATCTAAAACTGGACTCACAGGAGAGGTTCAAATCATAGAAAGTTAGATTGTCAGTCCTCTTGTACTTAAGTCGGCATTGTGCCTTTTGTATTAAATTCGGATGCAATTTCTGTGTTTCATCGTCAATATGACGGTGCAAGGGATACAGTATACCTGAAGTGAGGTATCGGAATCTAAAACGTGACTCACAGGAGAGGTTCAAATCATAGAAAGAGAGAGTGTCCGTCCTCTTTTACTTAAGTCGGCATTGTGCCTTTTGTATTAAATTCGGATTGCAATTTCTGTATTTCATCGTCAATAAGAAGGTCCAAGGGATACAGTAAACCTGAAGTGAAGCATCGGAATCTAAAACTGGACTCACAGGAGAGGTCCAAATCATAGATAGTTAGAGAGGCAGTCCTCTTGTACTTAAGTCGGCATTGTGTCTTTTGAATTTAATTCGGATGCAATTTCTGTGTTTCATCGTCAATAAGAAGGTGCAAGGTATACAGTAAACCAGAAGTGAAGCATCGGAATCTAAAACTAGACTCACAGGAGAGGTTCAAATATTAGAGAGCTAGAGTGTCAGTCCACTTGTACTTAAGTCGGCATCGTGCCTTTTGTATTAAATTCAGTTGCAATTTCTGTGTTTCATCGTCAATAAGAAGGTGCAAGGTATACAGTAAACCTGAAGTGAAGCATCGGAATCTAAAACTGGACTCACAGGAGAGGTTCAAATCATAGAAAACGAGAGTGTCAGTCCTCTTGTACTTAAGTCGGCATTGTGCCTTTTGTATTAAATTCGGATGCAATTTCTGTGTTACATCGTCAATAAGAAGGTCCAAGGGATACAGTAAACCTGAAGTGAAGCATCGGAATCTAAAACTGGACTCACAGGAGAGCTTTAAATCATAGAAGAGAGAGTGACAGTCTTCTTTTACTTGAGTCGGCATTGTGACTTTTGTACTAAATTCGGATGCAATTTCTGTGTTTCATCGTCAACAAGAAGGTCCAAGGGATACATTAAACCTGAAGTGAAGCATCGGAATCTAAAACTGGACTCACAGGAGAGGTTCAAATTATAGAAAGGGAGAGTGTCAGTCCTCTTGTACTTAAGTCGGCATTGTGCCTTTTGTATTAAATTCGGTTGCAATTTCTGTGTTTCATTGTCAGTAAGAAGGTGCAAGTTATACAGTAAACCTGAAGTGAAGCATCGGAATCTAAAACTGGACTCACAGGAGTGGTTCAAATCATAGGGAGTTAGAGTGTCAGTCCTCTTGTACCTACGTCGGCATTGTGCCTTTTGAATTTAATTCCGATGCAATTTTTGTCTTTCATCGTCAATGAGACAGTGCACGGTATACAGTAAACCTGAAGTGATGCATAGGAGTGTAAAACTGGACTCACAGGAGAGGTTCAAATCATAGATAGTGAGAGTGTCAGTCCTCTTGTACTTAAGTCGGCATTGTGTCTTTTGAATTTAATTCCGATGCAAATTCTGTGTTTCATCGTCAATAACACGGTCCAAGGAATACAGTAACCCAGAAGAGAAGCATAGGAATCTAAAACTGGACTCACAGAAGAGGTTCAAATCATAGAAAGTGAGAGTGTCAGTCCTCTTGTACTTAAGTCGGCATTGAGCCTTTTGTTTTAAATTCAGATGCTATTTCTGTGTTTCATTGTCTATAAGAAGGTGCCAGGTACACAGTAAACCTGAAGTGAAGCATCGGAATCTAAAACTGGACTTACAGGAGAGGCTCAAATCATAGAAAACGAGAGTGTCAGTCCTCTTGTACTTAAGTCGGCATTGTGCCTTTTGTATCAAATTCGGGTGCAATTTCTGTGTTTCATCGTCAATAAGAAGGTCCAAGGGATACAGTAAACCTAAAGTGAAGCATCGGAATCTAAAACTGGACTCACGGGAGAGGTTCAAATCATAGATAGTTAGAGTGTCAGTCCTCTTATACTTAAGTCGGCATTGTGTCTTTTGAATTTAATTCCGATGCAATTTCTGTGTTTCATCGTCAATAAGGAGGTGCAAGGTATACAGTAAACCAGAAGTGAAGCATCGGAATCTAAAACTGGACTCACAGGAGAGGTTCAAATTGTAGAGAGCTAGAGTGTCAGTCCTCTTGTACTTAGTTCGGCATTGTGCCTTTTGTATTAAATTCAGATGCAATTTCTGTGTTTCATCGTCAATAAGAAGGTGCAAGGTATACAGTAAACCTGAAGTGAAGCATCGGAATCTAAAACTGGACTCACAGGAGAGGTTGAAATCATAGAAAACGAGAGTGTCAGTCCTCTTGTACTTAAGTCGGCATTGTGCCTTTTGTATTAAATTCGGATGCAAGTTCTGTGTTTCATCGTCAATAAGAAGGTCCAAGGGATACAGTAAACTTGAAGTGAAGCATCGGAATCTAAAACTGGACTCACAGGAGAGGTTCAAATCATAGAAAGAGAGAGTGACAGTCCTCTTTTACTTGAGTTGGCATGGTGACTTTTGTATTAAATTCGGATGCAAGTTCTGTCTTTCATCGTCAATAGGAAGGTCTAAGGGATACATTAAACCTGAAGTGAAGCATCGGAATCTAAAACTGGACTCACAGGAGAGGTTCAAATCATAGAAAGGGAGAGTGTCAGTCCTCTTGTACTTAAGTCGGCATTGTGCCTTTTGTATTAAATTCGGATGCAATTTCTGTGTTTCATTGTCAATAAGAAGGTGCAAGTTATACAGTAAACATGAAGTGAAGCATCGGAATCTAAAACTGGACTCACAGGAGAGGTTCAAATCATAGAGAGTTAGAGTGTCAGTCCTCTTGTACCTAAGTCGGCATTGTGCCTTTTGAATTTAATTCCGATGCAATTTTTGTCTTTCATCTACAACAAGACGGTGGAAGGTATACAGTAACCCTGAAGTGAAGCATCGGAACCTACAACTGGAGACACAGGAGAGGTTCAAATCATAGAAAGAGAGAGTGACAGTCCTCTTTTACTTGAGTCGGCATTGTGACTTTTATATTAAAATCGGATGAAATTTCTGTGTTTCATCGTCAATAAGAAGGTCCAAGGGATACAGTAAACCTGAAGTGAAGCATCGGAATCTAAAACTGGACTCACAGGAGAGGTTCAAATCATAGAAAGAGAGAGTGTCAGTCCTCATTTACGTAAGTTGGCATTGTGCCTTTTGTATTAAATTCGGATGCAATTTCTGTATTTCATCGTCAATAACGATTTCCAAGGGATACAGTAAACCTGAAGTGAAGCATCGGAATCTAAAACTGGACTCACAGGAGAGGTTCAAATCATAGAAAGGGAGAGTGTCAGTCCTCTTGTACTTAAGTCGGCATTGTGCCTTTTGTATTAAATTCGGATGCAATTTCTGTGTTTCATTGTCAATAAGAAGGTGCAAGTTATACAGTAAACATGAAGTGAAGCATCGGAATCTAAAACTGGACTCACAGGAGAGGTTCAAATCATAGAGAGTTAGAGTGTCAGTCCTCTTGTACCTAAGTCGGCATTGTGCCTTTTGAATTTAATTCCGATGCAATTTTTGTCTTTCATCTACAACAAGACGGTGGAAGGTATACAGTAACCCTGAAGTGAAGCATCGGAACCTACAACTGGAGACACAGGAGAGGTTCAAATCATAGAAAACGAGAGTGTAAGTCCTCTTGTACTTAAGTCGGCATTGTGCCTTTTGTATTAAATTCGGATGCAATATCTGTGTTTCATCGTCAATATGACGGTGCAAGGGATACAGTAAAACTGAAGTGAAGTATCGGAATCTAAAACTTGACTCACAGGAGAGGTTCAAATCATAGGAAGAGAGAGTGTCCGTCCTCTTTTACTTAAGTCTCCATTGTGCCTTTTGTATTAAATTCGGATGCAATTTCTGTATTTCATCGTCAATAAGAAGATCCAACGGATACAGTAAACCTGATGTGATGCATCGTAATCTAAGACTGGACTCACAGGAGAGGTTCAAATCATAGAATGTGAGAGTGTCAGTCCTCTAGCACTTACGTCGGCATTGTGCCTTTTGTATTAATTTCGGATGCAATTTCTGTGTTTCTTCGTCAATAAGAAGGTGCAAGGTATACAGTAAACCTGAAGTAAAGCATCAGAAAATAATACTGGACTCACAGGAGAGGTTCAAATCGTAGAAAGAGAGAGTGTCAATCCTCTTGTACTTAAGTCGGCATTGTGCCTTATGTATTAAATTCGGATGCAATTTCTGTGTTCATTGTCAATAAGAAAGTCCCAGGGATAAAGTAAACCTGAAGTGAAGCATCGGAATCTAAAACTGGACTCACTGGAGAGGTTCAAATCATAGAAAGGGAGAGTGTCAGTCCTCTTGTACTTAAGTCGGCATTGTGCCTTTTGTATTAAATTCGGATGCAATTTCTGTGTGTCATCGTCAATATGACGGTGCAAGGGATACAGTAAACCTGAAGTGAGGTATTGGAATCTAAAACGTGACTCACAGGAGAGGTTCAAATCATAGAAAGAGAGAGTGTCCGTCCTCTTTTACTTAAGTCGGCATTGTGCCTTTTGTATTAAATTCGGATTGCAATTTCTGTATTTCATCGTCATTAAAAAGGTCCAAGGGATACAGTAAACCTGAAGTGAAGCATCGGAATCTAAAACTGGACTCACAGGAGAGGTCCAAATCATAGATAGTTAGAGAGGCAGTCCTCTTGTACTTAAGTCGGCATTGTGTCTTTTGAATTTAATTCGGATGCAATTTCTGTGTTTCATCGTCAATAAGAAGGTGCAAGGTATACAGTAAACCAGAAGTGAAGCATCGGAATCTAAAACTAGACTCACAGGAGAGGTTCAAATCATAGAAGAGAGAGTGACAGTCCTCTTTTACTTGAGTCGGCATTGTGACTTTTGTATTAAATTCGGATGCAATTTCTGTGTTTCATCGTCAACAAGAAGGTCCAAGGGATACATTAAACCTGAAGTGAAACATCGGAATCTAAAACTGGACTCACAGGAGAGGTTCAAATCATAGAAAGGGAGAGTGTCAGTCCTCTTGTACTTAAGTCGGCATTGTGCCTTTTGTATTAAATTCGGATGCAATTTCTGTGTTTCATTGTCAGTAAGAAGGTGCAAGTTATACAGTAAACCTGAAGTGAAGCATCGGAATCTAAAACTGGACTCACAGGAGTGGTTCAAATCATAGGGAGTTAGAGTGTCAGTCCTCTTGTACCTAAGTCGGCATTGTGCCTTTTGAATTTAATTCCGATGCAATTTTTGTCTTTCATCGTCAGTGAGACAGTGCACGGTATACAGTAAACCTGAAGTGATGCATAGGAGTGTAAAACTGGACTCACAGGAGAGGTTCAAATCATAGATATTGAGAGTGTCAGTCCTCTTGTACTTAAGTCGGCATTGTGTCTTTTGAATTTAATTCCGATGCAAATTCTGTGTTTCATCGTCAATAACACGGTCCAAGGAATACAGTAACCCAGAAGAGAAGCATAGGAATCTAAAACTGGACTCACAGAAGAGGTTCAAATCATAGAAAGTGATAGTGTCAGTCCTCTTGTACTTAAGTCGGCATTGTGCCTTATGTATTAAATTCCGATGCAATTTCTGTGGTTCATCGTCAATAAGATTGTCCAAGGGATACAGTAAACCTGAAGTGAAGCATCGGAATCTAAAACTGAACTCACAGGAGAGGTTCAAATCGTAGAAAGGAGAGTGTCAGTCCATTTCTACTTAAGTCGGCATTGAGCCTTTTGTTTTAAATTCAGATGCTATTTCTGTGTTTCATTGTCTATAAGAAGGTGCCAGGTACACAGTAAACCTGAAGTGAAGCATCGGAATCTAAAACTGGACTTACAGGAGAGGTTCAAATCATAGAAAACGAGAGTGTCAGTCCTCTTGTACTTAAGTCTGCATTGTGCCTTTTGTATCAAATTCGGGTGCAATTTCTGTGTTTCATCGTCAATAAGAAGGTCCAAGGGATACAGTTAACCTAAAGTGAAGCATCGGAATCTAAAACTGGACTCACGGGAGAGGTTCAAATCATAGATTGTTAGAGTGTCAGTCCTCTTATACTTAAGTCGGCATTGTGTCTTTTGAATTTAATTCCGATGCAATTTCTGTGTTTCATCGTCAATAAGGAGGTGCAAGGTATACAGTAAACCAGAAGTGAAGCATCGGAATCTAAAACTGGACTCACAGGAGAGGTTCAAATTGTAGAGAGCTAGAGTGTCAGTCCTCTTGTACTTAGGTCGGCATTGTGCCTTTTGTATTAAATTCAGATGCAATTTCTGTGTTTCATCGTCAATAAGAAGGTGCAAGGTATACAGTAAACCTGAAGTGAAGCATCGGAATCTAAAACTGGACTCACAGGAGAGGTTGAAATCATAGAAAACGAGAGTGTCAGTCCTCTTGTACTTAAGTCGGCATTGTGCCTTTTGTATTAAATTCGGATGCAAGTTCTGTGTTTCATCGTCAATAAGAAGGTCCAAGGGATACAGTAAACCTGAAGTGAAGCATCGGAATCTAAAACTGGACTCACAGGAGAGGTTCAAATCATAGAAAGAGAAAGTGACAGTCCTCTTTTACTTGAGTTGGCATTGTGACTTTTGTATTAAATTCGGATGCAAGTTCCGTCTTTCATCGTCAATAGGAAGGTCCAAGGGATACATTAAACCTGAAGTGAAGCATCGGAATCTAAAACTGGACTCACAGGAGAGGTTCAAATCATAGAAAGGGAGAGTGTCAGTCCTCTTGTACTTAAGTCGGCATTGTGCCTTTTGTATTAAATTCGGATGCAATTTCTGTGTTTCATTGTCAATAAGAAGGTGCAAGTTATACAGTAAACATGAAGTGAAGCATCGGAATCTAAAACTGGACTCACAGGAGAGGTTCAAATCATAGAGAGTTAGAGTGTCAGTCCTCTTGTACCCAAGTCGGCATTGTGCCTTTTGAATTTAATTCCGATGCAATTTTTGTCTTTCATCTACAACAAGACGGTGGAAGGTATACAGTAACCCTGAAGTGAAGCATCGGAACCTACAACTGGAGACACAGGAGAGGTTCAAATCATAGAAAACGAGAGTGTAAGTCCTCTTGTACTTAAGTCGGCATTGTGCCTTTTGTATTAAATTCGGATGCAATATCTGTGTTTCATCGTCAATATGACGGTGCAAGGGATACAGTAAAACTGAAGTGAAGTATCGGAATCTAAAACTTGACTCACAGGAGAGGTTCAAATCATAGGAAGAGAGAGTGTCCGTCCTCTTTTACTTAAGTCTCCATTGTGCCTTTTGTATTAAATTCGGATGCAATTTCTGTATTTCATCGTCAATAAGAAGATCCAACGGATACAGTAAACCTGATGTGATGCATCGTAATCTAAGACTGGACTCACAGGACAGGTTCAAATCATAGAATGTGAGAGTGTCAGTCCTCTAGCACTTACGTCGGCATTGTGCCTTTTGTATTAAATTCGGATGCAATTTCTGTGTTTCTTCGTCAATAAGAAGGTGCAAGGTATACAGTAAACCTGAAGTGAAGCATCAGAAAATAATACTGGACTCACAGGAGAGGTTCAAATCGTAGAAAGAGAGAGTGTCAATCCTCTTGTACTTAAGTCGGCATTGTGCCTTATGTATTAAATTCGGATGCAATTTCTGTGTTCATTGTTAATAAGAAGGTCCAAGGGATACAGTAAACCTGAAGTGAAGTATCGGAATCTAAAACTGGACTCACTGGAGAGGTTCAAATCATAGAAAGGGAGAGTGTCAGTCCTCTTGTACTTAAGTCGGCATTGTGCCTTTCGTATTAAATTCGGATGCAATATCTGTGTTTCATCGTCAATAAGAAGGTGCAAGGTACACAGTAAACCTGAAGTGAAGCATCGGAATCTAAAACTGGACTCACAGGAGAGTTTCAAATCATATAAAACGAGAGTGTCAATCCTGATGTACTTAAGTCGGCATTGTGCCTTTTGTATTAAATTCGGATGCAATTTCTGTGTTTCATCGTCAATAAGAAGGTCCAAGGGATACAGTAAACCTGAGGTGAAGCATCGGAATCTAAAACTGGACTCACAGGAGGGGTCAAATCATAGAAAGTGAGAATATCAGTACCCTTGCACTTAAGTCGGCATTGTGCCTTTTGAATTTAATTCCGATGCAATTTCTGTGTTTCATCGTCAACAAGAAGGTGCAAGGTATACAGTAAACCTGAAGTGAAGCATCGGAATCTAAAACTGGACTCTTCGGAGAGGTTCAAATCATAGAAAGTTAGAGTGTCAGTCCTCTTGTACTTAAGTCGGCATTGTGTCTTTTGAATTTAATTCCGATGCAATTTCTGTGTATCATCGTCATTAAGAAGGTGCAAGGTATACAGTAAACCAGAAGTGGAGCATCGGAATCTAAAACTGGACTCACAGGAGAGGTACAAATCATAGAAAGTGAGAGTGTCAATCCTCTTGTACTTAAGTCGGCATTGTGTCTTTTGTATTAAATTCGGATGCAATTTGTGTGTTTCATCGTCAATAAGATGTTGCAGGGTATATAGTAAACCTGAAGTGTAGCATCCGAATCCAAAACTGGACTCACAGGAGAGGTTCAAATCACAGAAAGTGAGAGTGTCAGTCCTCTAGTACTTAAGTCGGCATCGTGCCTTTTGTGTTAGATTCGGATGCAATTTCTGTGTTCCATCGTCAATAAGAAGGTCCAAGGGATACAGTAAACCTGAAGTGAAGCATCGGAATCTAATACTGGACTCACAGGAGAGGTTCAAATCATAGAATGTTACAGTGTCAGTCCTCTTGTACTTAAGTCGGCATTGTGCCTTTTGAATTTAATTCCGATGCAATTATTGTGTTTCATCGTCAATAAGACGGTGCAAGGTATACAGTAAACCTGAATTGAAGCATCGGTATCTATAACTGGACTCACAGAAGAGGTTCAAATCACAGAAAGTGGTAGTGTCAGTCCTCTTGTACTTAAGTCGGCATTGTGCCTTTTGTATTAAATTCGGAATGCAATTTCTGTGTCTCATCGTCAATAAGGAGGTCCAAGGGATACAGTATACCTGAAGTGAAGCATCGGAATCTAAAACTGGACTCACAGGAGGGGTTCAAATCATAGAAAGAGAGAGTGACAGTCCACTTTCACTTAAGTTGATGTTGTGACTTTTGTATTAAATTCGGATGCAATTTCTGTGTTTCATCGTCAATAAGATGGTCCAATGGATACAGTAAACCTGAAGTGAAGCATCGGAATCTAAAACTGAACTCAAAGGAGAGGTTCAAATCATAGAAAGGAGAGTGTCAGTCCTCTTGTACATAAGTCGGCATTGTGCCTTTTGTTTTAAATTCGGATGCTATTTCTGTGTTTCATCGTCTATAAGAAGGTGCAAGGTACACAGTAAACCTGAAGTGAAGCATCGGAATCTAATACTGGACTCACAGGAGAGGTTGAAATCATAGAAAACGAGAGTGTCGTCCTCTTATGATTAAGTAGGCATTGTGTCGTTTGAATTTAATTCCGATGCAATATCTGTGTTTCAGCGTCAATAAGAAAGTGCAAGGTATATAGTAAACCTGAAGTGAAGCATCGGAATGTAAAACTGGACTCTCAGGAGAGGTTCAAATCATAGAAAGTGAGAATGTCAGTACTCTTACACTTAAGTCGGCATTGTGCCTTTTGAATTTAATTCCGATGCAATTTCTGTATTTCATCGTCAATAAGAAGGTGCAAGGTATACAGTAAACCTGAAGTGAAGCATCGGAATCTAAAACTGAACTCACAGGAGAGGTTCAAATCATAGAAAGTTAGAGTGTCAGTCCTCTTGTACTTAAGTCGGCATTGTGTCTTTTGAATTTAATTCCGGTGCAATTTCTGTGTTTCATCGTCAATACGAAGGTCCAACGGATAAAGTACACCTGAAGTGAAGCATCGGAATCTAAAACTGGACTCACAGGAGGGTCAAATAATAGATAGTTAGAGTGTCTTCCTCTTATGATTAAGTCGGCATTGTGTCGTTTGAATTTAATTCCGATGCAATATCTGTGTTTCATCGTCAATAAGAAAGTGCAAGGTATATAGTAAACCTGAGGTGAAGCATCGGAATCTAAAACTGGACTCACAGGCGAAGTTCAAATCATAGAAAGTGAAAATGTCAGTACTCTTGCACTTAAGTCGCAATTGTGCTTTTTGAATATAATTCCGATGCAATTTCTGTGTTTCATCGTCAATAAGAGGGTGCAAGGTATACAGTAAACGTGAAGTGAAGCATCGGAATCTAAAAAAGGGCTCACAGGAGAGGTTCAAATCATAGAAAGTTAGAGTGTCAGTATTCTTGTACTTAAGTCGGCATTGTGTCTTTTGTATTAAATTCTGATGCAATTTCTGTGTTTCATCGTTATTAAGAAGGTCCATGGGATAATGTAAACCTGAAGTGAAGCATCGGAATCTAAAACTGGACTCACAGGAGAGGTTCAAATCATAGACAGTTAGAGTGTCAGTCCTCTTGTACTTAAGTCAGCATTGTGTCTTTTGAATTTCATTCCGAAGCAATTTCTGTGTTTCATCGTCAATAAGAAGCTGCAAGGTATACAGTAAACCAGAAGTGAAGCATCGGAATCTAAAACTGGACTCACAGGAGAGGTTCAAATTGTAGAGATTTAGAGTGTCAGTCCTCTTGTACTTAAGTCGGCATTGTGTCGATTGATTTTAATTCCGATGCAATTTCTGTTTTTCATCGTCAATTAGAATGTGAATGGTATACAGTAAAACTGAAGTGAATCATCGGAATCTTAAACTGGCCTCACAGGAGAGGTACAAATCATAGAAAGTGAGAGTGTCAATCCTCTTGTACTTAAGTTGACTTTGTGACTTTTGAATTTAATTCCGATGCAATTTCTGTGTTTCATCGTCAATAAGAAGGTGCAAGGTATATGGTAAACCAGAAGTGAAGCATCGGAATCTAAAACTGGACTCCCAGGAGAGGTTCAAATTGTAGAGAGCTAGAGTGTCAGTCCTCTTGTACTTAAGTCGGCATTGTGCCTTTTGTACTAAATCCATATGCAATTTCTGTGTTTCATCGTCAATAAGACGGTGCAGGGTATATAGTAAACCTGAAGTGAAGCATCCGAATCCAAAACTGGACTCACAGGAGAGGTTCAAATCATAGAAAGTGAGAGTGTCAGTCCTCTAGTACTTAAGTCGGCATCGTGCCTTTTGTATTAAATTTGGATGCAATTTCTGTGTTCCATCGTCAATAACAAGGTCCAAAGGGATACAGTAAACCTGAAGTGAAGCATCGGATTCTAAAACTGGACTCACAGGAGAGGTTCAAATCATAGAAAGTTACAGTGTCTGTCCTCTTGTACTTAAGTCGGCATTGTGCCTTTTGAAATTAATTCCGATGCAATTATTGTGTTTCATCGTCAATAAGACGGTGCAAGGTATACAGTAAACCTGAAGTGAAGCATCGGTATCTAAAACTGGACTTACAGGAGAGGTTCAAATCATAGAAAACGAGAGTGTCAGTCCTCTTGTACTTAAGTCGGGATTGTGCCTTTTGTATTAAATTCGGATGCAATTTCTGTGTTTCATCGTCAATATGACGGTGCAAGGTATACAGTAAACCAGAAGTGAAGCATCGGAATCTAAAACTAGACTCACAGGAGAGGTTCAAATCATAGAAGAGAGAGTGACAGTCCTCTTTTACTTGAGTCGGCATTGTGACTTTTGTATTAAATTCGGATGCAATTTCTGTGTTTCATCGTCAACAAGAAGGTCCAAGGGATACATTAAACCTGAAGTGAAGCATCGGAATCTAAAACTGGGCTCACAGGAGAGGTTCAAATCATAGAAAGGGAGAGTGTCAGTCCTCTTGTACTTAAGTCGGCATTGTGCCTTTTGTATTAAATTCGGATGCAATTTCTGTGTTTCATTGTCAGTAAGAAGGTGCAAGTTATACAGTAAACCTGAAGTGAAGCATCGGAATCTAAAACTGGACTCACAGGAGTGGTTCAAATCATAGGGAGTTAGAGTGTCAGTCCTCTTGTACCTAAGTCGGCATTGTGCCTTTTGAATTTAATTCCGATGCAATTTTTGTCTTTCATCGTCAATGAGACAGTGCACGGTATACAGTAAACCTGAAGTGATGCATAGGAGTGTAAAACTGGACTCACAGGAGAGGTTCAAATCATAGATAGTGAGAGTGTCAGTCCTCTTGTACTTAAGTCGGCATTGTGTCTTTTGAATTTAATTCCGATGCAAATTCTGTGTTTCATCGTCAATAACACGGTCCAAGGAATACAGTAACCCAGAAGAGAAGCATAGGAATCTAAAACTGGACTCACAGAAGAGGTTCAAATCATAGAAAGTGAGAGTGTCAGTCCTCTTGTACTTAAGTCGGCATTGTGCCTTATGTATTAAATTCCGATGCAATTTCTGCGGTTCATCGTCAATAAGATTGTCCAAGGGATACAGTAAACCTGAAGTGAAGCATCGGAATCTAAAACTGAACTCACAGGAGAGGTTCAAATCGTAGAAAGGAGAGTGTCAGTCCATTTGTACTTATGTCGGCATTGATCCTTTTGTTTTAAATTCAGATGCTATTTCTGTGTTTCATTGTCTATAAGAAGGTGCCAGGTACACAGTAAACCTGAAGTGAAGCATCGGAATCTAAAACTGGACTTACAGGAGAGGTTCAAATCATAGAAAACGAGAGTGTCAGTCCTCTTGTACTTAAGTCGGCATTGTGCCTTTTGTATCAAATTCGGGTGCAATTTCTGTGTTTCATCGTCAATAAGAAGGTCCAAGGGATACAGTAAACCTAAAGTGAAGCATCGGAATCTAAAACTGGACTCACGGGAGAGGTTCAAATCATAGATAGTTAGAGTGTCAGTCCTCTTATACTTAAGTCGGCATTGTGTCTTTTGAATTTAATTCCGATGCAATTTCTGTGTTTCATCGTCAATAAGGAGGTGCAAGGTATACAGTAAACCAGAAGTGAAGCATCGGAATCTAAAACTGGACTCACAGGAGAGGTTCAAATTGTAGAGAGCTAGAGTGTCAGTCCTCTTGTACTTAGGTCGGCATTGTGCCTTTTGTATTAAATTCAGATGCAATTTCTGTGTTTCATCGTCAATAAGAAGGTGCAAGGTATACAGTAAACCTGAAGTGAAGCATCGGAATCTAAAACTGGACTCATAGGAGAGGTTGAAATCATAGAAAACGAGAGTGTCAGTCCTCTTGTACTTAAGTCGGCATTGTGCCTTTTGTATTAAATTCGGATGCAAGTTCTGTGTTTCATCGTCAATAAGAAGGTCCAAGGGATACAGTAAACCTGAAGTGAAGCATCGGAATCTAAAACTGGACTCACAGGAGAGGTTCAAATCATAGAAAGAGAAAGTGACAGTCCTCTTTTACTTGAGTTGGTATTGTGACTTTTGTATTAAATTCGGATGCAAGTTCTGTCTTTCATCGTCAATAGGAAGGTCCAAGGGATACATTAAACCTGAAGTGAAGCATCGGAATCTAAAACTGGACTCACAGGAGAGGTTCAAATCATAGAAAGGGAGAGTGTCAGTCCTCTTGTACTTAAGTCGGCATTGTGCCTTTTGTATTAAATTCGGATGCAATTTCTGTGTTTCATTGTCAATAAGAAGGTGCAAGTTATACAGTAAACATGAAGTGAAGCATCGGAATCTAAAACTGGACTCATAGGAGAGGTTGAAATCATAGAAAACGAGAGTGTCAGTCCTCTTGTACTTAAGTCGGCATTGTGCCTTTTGTATTAAATTCGGATGCAAGTTCTGTGTTTCATCGTCAATAAGAAGGTCCAAGGGATACATTAAACCTGAAGTGAAGCATCGGAATCTAAAACTGGACTCACAGGAGAGGTTCAAATCATAGAAAGGGAGAGTGTCAGTCCTCTTGTACTTAAGTCGGCATTGTGCCTTTTGTATTAAATTCGGATGCAATTTCTGTGTTTCATTGTCAATAAGAAGGTGCAAGTTATACAGTAAACATGAAGTGAAGCATCGGAATCTAAAACTGGACTCACAGGAGAGGTTCAAATCATAGAGAGTTAGAGTGTCAGTCCTCTTGTACCTAAGTCGGCATTGTGCCTTTTGAATTTAATTCCGATGCAATTTTTGTCTTTCATCTACAACAAGACGGTGGAAGGTATACAGTAACCCAGAAGTGAAGCATCGGAACCTACAACTGGAGACACAGGAGAGGTTCAAATCATAGAAAACGAGAGTGTAAGTCCTCTTGTACTTAAGTCGGCATTGTGCCTTTTGTATTAAATTCGGATGCAATATCTGTGTTTCATCGTCAATATGACGGTGCAAGGGATACAGTAAAACTGAAGTGAAGTATCGGAATCTAAAACTTGACTCACAGGAGAGGTTCAAATCATAGGAAGAGAGAGTGTCCGTCCTCTTTTACTTAAGTCTCCATTGTGCCTTTTGTATTAAATTCGGATGCAATTTCTGTATTTCATAGTCAATAAGAAGATCCAACGGATACAGTAAACCTGATGTGATGCATCGTAATCTAAGACTGGACTCACAGGAGAGGTTCAAATCATAGAATGTGAGAGTGTCAGTCCTCTAGCACTTACGTCGGCATTGTGCCTTTTGTATTAAATTCGGATGCAATTTCTGTGTTTCTTCGTCAATAAGAAGGTGCAAGGTATACAGTAAACCTGAAGTGAAGCATCAGAAAATAATACTGGACTCACAGGAGAGGTTCAAATCGTAGAAAGAGAGAGTGTCAATCCTCTTGTACTTAAGTCGGCATTGTGCCTTATGTATTAAATTCGGATGCAATTTCTGTGTTCATTGTCAATAAGAAGGTCCAAGGGATACAGTAAACCTGAAGTGAAGCATCGGAATCTAAAACTGGACTCACAGGAGAGTTTCAAATCATATAAAACGAGAGTGTCAATCCTGATGTACTTAAGTCGGCATTGTGCCTTTTGTATTAAATTCGGATGCAATTTCTGTGTTTCATCGTCAATAAGAAGGTCCAAGGGATACAGTAAACCTGAGGTGAAGCATCGGAATCTAAAACTGGACTCACAGGAGGGGTCAAATCATAGAAAGTGAGAATATCAGTACCCTTGCACTTAAGTCGGCATTGTGCCTTTTGAATTTAATTCCGATGCAATTTCTGTGTTTCGTCGTCAACAAGAAGGTGCAAGGTATACAGTAAACCTGAAGTGAAGCATCGGAATCTAAAACTGGACTCTTCGGAGAGGTTCAAATCATAGAAAGTTAGAGTGTCAGTCCTCTTGTACTTAAGTCGGCATTGTGTCTTTTGAATTTAATTCCGATGCAATTTCTGTGTATCATCGTCATTAAGAAGGTGCAAGGTATACAGTAAACCAGAAGTGAAGCATCGGAATCTAAAACTGGACTCACAGGAGAGGTACAAATCATAGAAAGTGAGAGTGTCAATCCTCTTGTACTTAAGTCGGCATTGTGTCTTTTGTATTAAATTCGGATGCAATTTGTGTGTTTCATCGTCAATAAGATGTTGCAGGGTATATAGTAAACCTAAAGTGTAGCATCCGAATCCAAAACTGGACTCACAGGAGAGGTTCAAATCACAGAAAGTGAGAGTGTCAGTCCTCTAGTACTTAAGTCGGCATCGTGCCTTTTGTGTTAGATTCGGATGCAATTTCTGTGTTCCATCGTCAATAAGAAGGTCCAAGGGATACAGTAAACCTGAAGTGAAGCATCGGAATCTAATACTGGACTCACAGGAGAGGTTCAAATCATAGAATGTTACAGTGTCAGTCCTCTTGTACTTAAGTCGGCATTGTGCCTTTTGAATTTAATTCCGATGCAATTATTGTGTTTCATCGTCAATAAGACGGTGCAAGGTATACAGTAAACCTGAATTGAAGCATCGGTATCTATAACTGGACTCACAGAAGAGGTTCAAATCACAGAAAGTGGTAGTGTCAGTCCTCTTGTACTTAAGTCGGCATTGTGCCTTTTGTATTAAATTCGGAATGCAATTTCTGTGTCTCATCGTCAATAAGGAGGTCCAAGGGATACAGTATACCTGAAGTGAAGCATCGGAATCTAAAACTGGACTCACAGGAGGGGTTCAAATCATAGAAAGAGAGAGTGACAGTCCACTTTCACTTAAGTTGATGTTGTGACTTTTGTATTAAATTCGGATGCAATATCTGTGTTTCATCGTCAATAAGATGGTCCAATGGATACAGTAAACCTGAAGTGAAGCATCGGAATCTAAAACTGAACTCAAAGGAGAGGTTCAAATCATAGAAAGGAGAGTGTCAGTCCTCTTGTACATAAGTCGGCATTGTGCCTTTTGTTTTAAATTCGGATGCTATTTCTGTGTTTCATCGTCTATAAGAAGGTGCAAGGTACACAGTAAACCTGAAGTGAAGCATCGGAATCTAATACTGGACTCACAGGAGAGGTTGAAATCATAGAAAACGAGAGTGTCGTCCTCTTATGATTAAGTAGGCATTGTGTCGTTTGAATTTAATTCCGATGCAATATCTGTGTTTCAGCGTCAATAAGAAAGTGCAAGGTATATAGTAAACCTGAAGTGAAGCATCGGAATGTAAAACTGGACTCTCAGGAGAGGTTCAAATCATAGAAAGTGAGAATGTCAGTACTCTTACACTTAAGTCGGCATTGTGCCTTTTGAATTTAATTCCGATGCAATTTCTGTATTTCATCGTCAATAAGAAGGAGCAAGGTATACAGTAAACCTGAAGTGAAGCATCGGAATCTAAAACTGAACTTACAGGAGAGGTTCAAATCATAGAAAGTTAGAGTGTCAGTCCTCTTGTACTTAAGTCGGCATTGTGTCTTTTGAATTTAATTCCGATGCAATTTCTGTGTTTCATCGTCAATACGAAGGTCCAACGGATACAGTACACCTGAAGTGAAGCAACGGAATCTAAAACTGGACTCACAGGAGGGTCAAATAATAGATAGTTAGAGTGTCTTCCTCTTATGATTAAGTCGGCATTGTGTCGTTTGAATTTAATTCCGATGCAATATCTGTGTTTCATCGTCAATAAGAAAGTGCAAGGTATATAGTAAACCTGAGGTGAAGCATCGGAATCTAAAACTGGACTCACAGGAGAGGTTCAAATCATAGACAGTTAGAGTGTCAGTCCTCTTGTACTTAAGTCAGCATTGTGTCTTTTGAATTTCATTCCGAAGCAATTTCTGTGTTTCATCGTCAATAAGAAGCTGCAAGGTATACAGTAAACCAGAAGTGAAGCATCGGAATCTAAAACTGGACTCACAGGAGAGGTTCAAATTGTAGAGATTTAGAGTGTCAGTCCTCTTGTACTTAAGTCGGCATTGTGTCGATTGATTTTAATTCCGATGCAATTTCTGTTTTTCATCGTCAATTAGAATGTGAATGGTATACAGTAAAACTGAAGTGAATCATCGGAATCTTAAACTGGCCTCACAGGAGAGGTACAAATCATAGAAAGTGAGAGTGTCAATCCTCTTGTACTTAAGTTGACTTTGTGACTTTTGAATTTAATTCCGATGCAATTTCTGTGTTTCATCGTCAATAAGAAGGTGCAAGGTATACGGTAAACCAGAAGTGAAGCATCGGAATCTAAAACTGGACTCCCAGGAGAGGTTCAAATTGTAGAGAGCTAGAGTGTCAGTCCTCTTGTACTTAAGTCGGCATTGTGCCTTTTGTACTAAATCCAGATGCAATTTCTGTGTTTCATCGTCAATAAGACGGTGCAGGGTATATAGTAAACCTGAAGTGAAGCATCCGAATCCAAAACTGGACTCACAGGAGAGGTTCAAATCATAGAAAGTGAGAGTGTCAGTCCTCTAGTACTTAAGTCGGCATCGTGCGTTTTGTATTAAATTTGGATGCAATTTCTGTGTTCCATCGTCAATAACAAGGTCCAAAGGGATACAGTAAACCTGAAGTGAAGCATCGGATTCTAAAACTGGACTCACAGGAGAGGTTCAAATCATAGAAAGTTACAGTGCCTGTCCTCTTGTACTTAAGTCGGCATTGTGCCTTTTGAAATTAATTCCGATGCAATTATTGTGTTTCATCGTCAATAAGACGGTGCAAGGTATACAGTAAACCTGAAGTGAAGCATCGGTATCTAAAACTGGACTTACAGGAGAGGTTCAAATCATAGAAAACGAGAGTGTCAGTCCTCTTGTACTTAAGTCGGCATTGTGCCTTTTGTATTAAATTCGGATGCAATTTCTGTGTTTCATCGTCAATATGACGGTGCAAGGTATACAGTAAACCAGAAGTGAAGCATCGGAATCTAAAACTAGACTCACAGGAGAGGTTCAAATCATAGAAGAGAGAGTGACAGTCCTCTTTTACTTGAGTCGGCATTGTGACTTTTGTATTAAATTCGGATGCAATTTCTGTGTTTCATCGTCAACAAGAAGGTCCAAGGGATACATTAAACCTGAAGTGAAGCATCGGAATCTAAAACTGGACTCACAGGAGAGGTTCAAATCATAGAATGGGAGAGTGTCAGTCCTCTTGTACTTAAGTCGGCATTGTGCCTTTTGTATTAAATTCGGATGCAATTTCTGTGTTTCATTGTCAGTAAGAAGGTGCAAGTTATACAGTAAACCTGAAGTGAAGCATCGGAATCTAAAACTGGACTCACAGGAGTGGTTCAAATCATAGGGAGTTAGAGTGTCAGTCCTCTTGTACCTATGTCGGCATTGTGCCTTTTGAATTTAATTCCGATGCAATTTTTGTCTTTCATCGTCAATGAGACAGTGCACGGTATACAGTAAACCTGAAGTGATGCATAGGAGTGTAAAACTGGACTCACAGGAGAGGTTCAAATCATAGATAGTGAGAGTGTCAGTCCTCTTGTACTTAAGTCGGCATTGTGTCTTTTGAATTTAGTTCCGATGCAAATTCTGTGTTTCATCGTCAATAACACGGTCCAAGGAATACAGTAACCCAGAAGAGAAGCATAGGAATCTAAAACTGGACTCACAGAAGAGGTTCAAATCATAGAAAGTGAGAGTGTCAGTCCTCTTGTACTTAAGTCGGCATTGTGCCTTATGTATTAAATTCCGATGCAATTTCTGCGGTTCATCGTCAATAAGATTGTCCAAGGGATACAGTAAACCTGAAGTGAAGCATCGGAATCTAAAACTGAACTCACAGGAGAGGTTCAAATCGTAGAAAGGAGAGTGTCAGTCCATTTGTACTTAAGTCGGCATTGAGCCTTTTGTTTTAAATTCAGATGCTATTTCTGTGTTTCATTGTCTATAAGAAGGTGCCAGGTACACAGTAAACCTGAAGTGAAGCATCGGAATCTAAAACTGGACTTACAGGAGAGGTTCAAATCATAGAAAATGAGAGTGTCAGTCCTCTTGTACTTAAGTCGGCATTGTGCCTTTTGTATCAAATTCGGGTGCAATTTCTGTGTTTCATCGTCAATAAGAAGGTCCAAGGGATACAGTAAACCTAAAGTGAAGCATCGGAATCTAAAACTGGACTCACGGGAGAGGTTCAAATCATAGATAGTTAGAGTGTCAGTCCTCTTATACTTAAGTCGGCATTGTGTCTTTTGAATTTAATTCCGATGCAATTTCTGTGTTTCATCGTCAATAAGGAGGTGCAAGGTATACAGTAAACCAGAAGTGAAGCATCGGAATCTAAAACTGGACTCACAGGAGAGGTTCAAATTGTAGAGAGCTAGAGTGTCAGTCCTCTTGTACTTAGGTCGGCATTGTGCCTTTTGTATTAAATTCAGATGCAATTTCTGTGTTTCATCGTCAATAAGAAGGTGCAAGGTATACAGTAAACCTGAAGTGAAGCATCGGAATCTAAAACTGGACTCACAGGAGAGGTTGAAATCATAGAAAACGAGAGTGTCAGTCCTCTTGTACTTAAGTCGGCATTGTGCCTTTTGTATTAAATTCGGATGCAAGTTCTGTGTTTCATCGTCAATAAGAAGGTCCAAGGGATACAGTAAACCTGAAGTGAAGCATCGGAATCTAAAACTGGACTCACAGGAGAGGTTCAAATCATAGATAGAGAAAGTGACAGTCCTCTTTTACTTGAGTTGGCATTGTGACTTTTGTATTAAATTCGGATGCAAGTTCTGTCTTTCATCGTCAATAGGAAGGTCCAAGGGATACATTAAACCTGAAGTGAAGCATCGGAATCTAAAACTGGACTCACAGGAGAGGTTCAAATCATAGAAAGGGAGAGTGTCAGTCCTCTTGTACTTAAGTCGGCATTGTGCCTTTTGTATTAAATTCGGATGCAATTTCTGTGTTTCATTGTCAATAAGAAGGTGCAAGTTATACAGTAAACATGAAGTGAAGCATCGGAATCTAAAACTGGACTCACAGGAGAGGTTCAAATCATAGAGAGTTAGAGTGTCAGTCCTCTTGTACCTAAGTCGGCATTGTGCCTTTTGAATTTAATTCCGATGCAATTTTTGTCTTTCATCTACAACAAGACGGTGGAAGGTATACAGTTACCCAGAAGTGAAGCATCGGAACCTACAACTGGAGACACAGGAGAGGTTCAAATCATAGAAAACGAGAGTGTAAGTCCTCTTGTACTTAAGTCGGCATTGTGCCTTTTGTATTAAATTCGGATGCAATATCTGTGTTTCATCGTCAATATGACGGTGCAAGGGATACAGTAAAACTGAAGTGAAGTATCGGAATCTAAAACTTGACTCACAGGAGAGGTTCAAATCATAGGAAGAGAGAGTGTCCGTCCTCTTTTACTTAAGTCTCCATTGTGCCTTTTGTATTAAATTCGGATGCAATTTCTGTATTTCATAGTCAATAAGAAGATCCAACGGATACAGTAAACCTGATGTGATGCATCGTAATCTAAGACTGGACTCACAGGAGAGGTTCAAATCATAGAATGTGAGAGTGTCAGTCCTCTAGCACTTACGTCGGCATTGTGCCTTTTGTATTAAATTCGGATGCAATTTCTGTGTTTCTTCGTCAATAAGAAGGTGCAAGGTATACAGTAAACCTGAAGTGAAGCATCAGAAAATAATACTGGACTCACAGGAGAGGTTCAAATCGTAGAAAGAGAGAGTGTCAATCCTCTTGTACTTAAGTCAGCATTGTGCCTTATGTATTAAATTCGGATGCAATTTCTGTGTTCATTGTCAATAAGAAGGTCCAAGGGATACAGTAAACCTGAAGTGAAGCATCGGAATCTAAAACTGGACTCACTGGAGAGGTTCAAATCATAGAAAGGGAGAGTGTCAGTCCTCTTGTACTTAAGTCGGCATTGTGCCTTTCGTATTAAATTCGGATGCAATATCTGTGTTTCATCGTCAATAAGAAGGTGCAAGGTACACAGTAAACCTGAAGTGAAGCATCGGAATCTAAAACTGGACTCACAGGAGAGTTTCAAATCATATAAAACGAGAGTGTCAATCCTGATGTACTTAAGTCGGCATTGTGCCTTTTGTATTAAATTCGGATGCAATTTCTGTGTTTCATCGTCAATAAGAAGGTCCAAGGGATACAGTAAACCTGAGGTGAAGCATCGGAATCTAAAACTGGACTCACAGGAGAGGTTCAAATCATAGACAGTTAGAGTGTCAGTCCTCTTGTACTTAAGTCAGCATTGTGTCTTTTGAATTTCATTCCGAAGCAATTTCTGTGTTTCATCGTCAATAAGAAGCTGCAAGGTATACAGTAAACCAGAAGTGAAGCATCGGAATCTAAAACTGGACTCACAGGAGAGGTTGAAATCATAGAAAACGAGAGTGTCGTCCTCTTATGATTAAGTAGGCATTGTGTCGTTTGAATTTAATTCCGATGCAATATCTGAGTTTCAGCGTCAATAAGAAAGTGCAAGGTATATAGTAAACCTGAAGTGAAGCATCGGAATGTAAAACTGGACTCTCAGGAGAGGTTCAAATCATAGAAAGTGAGAATGTCAGTACTCTTACACTTAAGTCGGCATTGTGCCTTTTGAATTTAATTCCGATGCAATTTCTGTATTTCATCGTCAATAAGAAGGTGCAAGGTATACAGTAAACCTGAACTGAAGCATCGGAATCTAAAACTGAACTTACAGGAGAGGTTCAAATCATAGAAAGTTAGAGTGTCAGTCCTCTTGTACTTAAGTCGGCATTGTGTCTTTTGAATTTAATTCCGATGCAATTTCTGTGTTTCATCGTCAATACGAAGGTCCAACGGATACAGTACACCTGAAGTGAAGCATCGGAATCTAAAACTGGACTCACAGGAGGGTCAAATAATAGATAGTTAGAGTGTCTTCCTCTTATGATTAAGTCGGCATTGTGTCGTTTGAATTTAATTCCGATGCAATATCTGTGTTTCATCGTCAATAAGAAAGTGCAAGGTATATAGTAAACCTGAGGTGAAGCATCGGAATCTAAAACTGGACTCACAGGAGAGGTTCAAATCATAGACAGTTAGAGTGTCAGTCCTCTTGTACTTAAGTCAGCATTGTGTCTTTTGAATTTCATTCCGAAGCAATTTCTGTGTTTCATCGTCAATAAGAAGCTGCAAGGTATACAGTAAACCAGAAGTGAAGCATCGGAATCTAAAACTGGACTCACAGGAGAGGTTCAAATTGTAGAGATTTAGAGTGTCAGTCCTCTTGTACTTAAGTCGGCATTGTGTCGATTGATTTTAGTTCCGATGCAATTTCTGTTTTTCATCGTCAATTAGAATGTGAATGGTATACAGTAAAACTGAAGTGAATCATCGGAATCTTAAACTGGCCTCACAGGAGAGGTACAAATCATAGAACGTGAGAGTGTCAATCCTCTTGTACTTAAGTTGACTTTGTGACTTTTGAATTTAATTCCGATGCAATTTCTGTTTCATCGTCAATAAGAAGGTGCAAGGTATACGGTAAACCAGAAGTGAAGCATCAGAATCTAAAACTGGACTCCCAGGAGAGGTTCAAATTGTAGAGAGCTAGAGTGTCAGTCCTCTTGTACTTAAGTCGGCATTGTGCCTTTTGTACTAAATCCAGATGCAATTTCTGTGTTTCATCGTCAATAAGACGGTGCAGGGTATATAGTAAACCTGAAGTGAAGCATCCGAATCCAAAACTGGACTCACAGGAGAGGTTCAAATCATAGAAAGTGAGAGTGTCAGTCCTCTAGTACTTAAGTCGGCATCGTGCGTTTTGTATTAAATTTGGATGCAATTTCTGTGTTCCATCGTCAATAACAAGGTCCAAAGGGATACAGTAAACCTGAAGTGAAGCATCGGATTCTAAAACTGGACTCACAGGAGAGGTTCAAATCATAGAAAGTTACAGTGTCTGTCCTCTTGTACTTAAGTCGGCATTGTGCCTTTTGAAATTAATTCCGATGCAATTATTGTGTTTCATCGTCAATAAGACGGTGCAAGGTATACAGTAAACCTGAAGTGAAGCATCGGTATCTAAAACTGGACTTACAGGAGAGGTTCAAATCATAGAAAACGAGAGTGTCAGTCCTCTTGTACTTAAGTCGGCATTGTGCCTTTTGTATTAAATTCGGATGCCATTTCTGTGTTTCATCGTCAATATGACGGTGCAAGGTATACAGTAAACCAGAAGTGAAGCATCGGAATCTAAAACTAGACTCACAGGAGAGGTTCAAATCATAGAAGAGAGAGTGACAGTCCTCTTTTACTTGAGTCGGCATTGTGACTTTTGTATTAAATTCGGATGCAATTTCTGTGTTTCATCGTCAACAAGAAGGTCCAAGGGATACATTAAACCTGAATTGAAGCATCGGAATCTAAAACTGGACTCACAGGAGAGGTTCAAATCATAGAAAGGGAGAGTGTCAGTCCTCTTGTACTTAAGTCGGCATTGTGCCTTTTGTATTAAATTCGGATGCAATTTCTGTGTTTCATTGTCAGTAAGAAGGTGCAAGTTATACAGTAAACCTGAAGTGAAGCATCGGAATCTAAAACTGGACTCACAGGAGTGGTTCAAATCATAGGGAGTTAGAGTGTCAGTCCTCTTGTACCTAAGTCGGCATTGTGCCTTTTGAATTTAATTCCGATGCAATTTTTGTCTTTCATCGTCAATGAGACAGTGCACGGTATACAGTAAACCTGAAGTGATGCATAGGAGTGTAAAACTGGACTCACAGGAGAGGTTCAAATCATAGATAGTGAGAGTGTCAGTCCTCTTGTACTTAAGTCGGCATTGTGTCTTTTGAATTTAGTTCCGATGCAAATTCTGTGTTTCATCGTCAATAACACGGTCCAAGGAATACAGTAACCCAGAAGAGAAGCATAGGAATCTAAAACTGGACTCACAGAAGAGGTTCAAATCATAGAAAGTGAGAGTGTCAGTCCTCTTGTACTTAAGTCGGCATTGTGCCTTATGTATTAAATTCCGATGCAATTTCTGCGGTTCATCGTCAATAAGATTGTCCAAGGGATACAGTAAACCTGAAGTGAAGCATCGGAATCTAAAACTGAACTCACAGGAGAGGTTCAAATCGTAGAAAGGAGAGTGTCAGTCCATTTGTACTTAAGTCGGCATTGAGCCTTTTGTTTTAAATTCAGATGCTATTTCTGTGTTTCATTGTCTATAAGAAGGTGCCAGGTACACAGTAAACCTGAAGTGAAGCATCGGAATCTAAAACTGGACTTACAGGAGAGGTTCAAATCATAGAAAATGAGAGTGTCAGTCCTCTTGTACTTAAGTCGGCATTGTGCCTTTTGTATCAAATTCGGGTGCAATTTCTGTGTTTCATCGTCAATAAGAAGGTCCAAGGGATACAGTAAACCTAAAGTGAAGCATCGGAATCTAAAACTGGACTCACGGGAGAGGTTCAAATCATAGATAGTTAGAGTGTCAGTCCTCTTATACTTAAGTCGGCATTGTGTCTTTTGAATTTAATTCCGATGCAATTTCTGTGTTTCATCGTCAATAAGGAGGTGCAAGGTATACAGTAAACCAGAAGTGAAGCATCGGAATCTAAAACTGGACTCACAGGAGAGGTTCAAATTGTAGAGAGCTAGAGTGTCAGTCCTCTTGTACTTAGGTCGGCATTGTGCCTTTTGTATTAAATTCAGATGCAATTTCTGTGTTTCATCGTCAATAAGAAGGTGCAAGGTATACAGTAAACCTGAAGTGAAGCATCGGAATCTAAAACTGGACTCACAGGAGAGGTTGAAATCATAGAAAACGAGAGTGTCAGTCCTCTTGTACTTAAGTCGGCATTGTGCCTTTTGTATTAAATTCGGATGCAATTTCTGTGTTTCATTGTCAATAAGAAGGTGCAAGTTATACAGTAAACATGAAGTGAAGCATCGGAATCTAAAACTGGACTCACAGGAGAGGTTCAAATCATAGAGAGTTAGAGTGTCAGTCCTCTTGTACCTAAGTCGGCATTGTGCCTTTTGAATTTAATTCCGATGCAATTTTTGTCTTTCATCTACAACAAGACGGTGGAAGGTATACAGTAACCCAGAAGTGAAGCATCGGAACCTACAACTGGAGACACAGGAGAGGTTCAAATCATAGAAAACGAGAGTGTAAGTCCTCTTGTACTTAAGTCGGCATTGTGCCTTTTGTATTAAATTCGGATGCAATATCTGTGTTTCATCGTCAATATGACGGTGCAAGGGATACAGTAAAACTGAAGTGAAGTATCGGAATCTAAAACTTGACTCACAGGAGAGGTTCAAATCATAGGAAGAGAGAGTGTCCGTCCTCTTTTACTTAAGTCTCCATTGTGCCTTTTGTATTAAATTCGGATGCAATTTCTGTATTTCATAGTCAATAAGAAGATCCAACGGATACAGTAAACCTGATGTGATGCATCGTAATCTAAGACTGGACTCACAGGAGAGGTTCAAATCATAGAATGTGAGAGTGTCAGTCCTCTAGCACTTACGTCGGCATTGTGCCTTTTGTATTAAATTCGGATGCAATTTCTGTGTTTCTTCGTCAATAAGAAGGTGCAAGGTATACAGTAAACCTGAAGTGAAGCATCAGAAAATAATACTGGACTCACAGGAGAGGTTCAAATCGTAGAAAGAGAGAGTGTCAATCCTCTTGTACTTAAGTCAGCATTGTGCCTTATGTATTAAATTCGGATGCAATTTCTGTGTTCATTGTCAATAAGAAGGTCCAAGGGATACAGTAAACCTGAAGTGAAGCATCGGAATCTAAAACTGGACTCACTGGAGAGGTTCAAATCATAGAAAGGGAGAGTGTCAGTCCTCTTGTACTTAAGTCGGCATTGTGCCTTTCGTATTAAATTCGGATGCAATATCTGTGTTTCATCGTCAATAAGAAGGTGCAAGGTACACAGTAAACCTGAAGTGAAGCATCGGAATCTAAAACTGGACTCACAGGAGAGTTTCAAATCATATAAAACGAGAGTGTCAATCCTGATGTACTTAAGTCGGCATTGTGCCTTTTGTATTAAATTCGGATGCAATTTCTGTGTTTCATCGTCAATAAGAAGGTCCAAGGGATACAGTAAACCTGAGGTGAAGCATCGGAATCTAAAACTGGACTCACTGGACAGGTTCAAATCATAGAAAGGGAGAGTGTCAGTCCTCTTGTACTTAAGTCGGCATTGTGCCTTTCGTATAAAATTCGGATGCAATATCTGTGTTTCATCGTCAATAAGAAGGTGCAAGGTACACAGTAAACCTGAAGTGAAGCATCGGAATCTAAAACTGGACTCACAGGAGAGTTTCAAATCATATAAAACGAGAGTGTCAATCCTGATGTACTTAAGTCGGCATTGTGCCTTTTGAATTTAATTCCGATGCAATTTCTGTGTTTCATCGTCAACAAGAAGGTGCAAGGTATACAGTAAACCTGAAGTGAAGCATCGGAATCTAAAACTGGACTCTTCGGAGAGGTTCAAATCATAGAAAGTTAGAGTGTCAGTCCTCTTGTACTTAAGTCGGCATTGTGTCTTTTGAATTTAATTCCGATGCAATTTCTGTGTATCATCGTCATTAAGAAGGTGCAAGGTATACAGTAAACCAGAAGTGAAGAATCGGAATCTAAAACTGGACTCACAGGAGAGGTACAAATCATAGAAAGTGAGAGTGTCAATCCTCTTGTACTTAAGTCGGCATTGTGTCTTTTGTATTAAATTCGGATGCAATTTGTGTGTTTCATCGTCAATAAGATGTTGCAGGGTATATAGTAAACCTGAAGTGTAGCATCCGAAACCAAAACTGGACTCACAGGAGAGGTTCAAATCACAGAAAGTGAGAGTGTCAGTCCTCTAGTACTTAAGTCGGCATCGTGCCTTTTGTGTTAGATTCGGATGCAATTTCTGTGTTCCATCGTCAATAAGAAGGTCCAAGGGATACAGTAAACCTGAAGTGAAGCATCGGAATCTAATACTGGACTCACAGGAGAGGTTCAAATCATAGAATGTTACAGTGTCAGTCCTCTTGTACTTAAGTCGGCATTGTGCCTTTTGAATTTAATTCCGATGCAATTATTGTGTTTCATCGTCAATAAGACGGTGCAAGGTATACAGTAAACCTGAATTGAAGCATCGGTATCTATAACTGGACTCACAGAAGAGGTTCAAATCACAGAAAGTGGTAGTGTCAGTCCTCTTGTACTTAAGTCGGCATTGTGCCTTTTGTATTAAATTCGGAATGCAATTTCTGTGTCTCATCGTCAATAAGGAGGTCCAAGGGATACAGTATACCTGAAGTGAAGCATCGGAATCTAAAACTGGACTCACAGGAGGCGTTCAAATCATAGAAAGAGAGAGTGACAGTCCACTTTCACTTAAGTTGATGTTGTGACTTTTGTATTAAATTCGGATGCAATTTCTGTGTTTCATCGTCAATAAGATGGTCCAATGGATACAGTAAACCTGAAGTGAAGCATCGGAATCTAAAACTGAACTCAAAGGAGAGGTTCAAATCATAGAAAGGAGAGTGTCAGTCCTCTTGTACATAAGTCGGCATTGTGCCTTTTGTTTTAAATTCGGATGCTATTTCTGTGTTTCATCGTCTATAAGAAGGTGCAAGGTACACAGTAAACCTGAAGTGAAGCATCGGAATCTAATACTGGACTCACAGGAGAGGTTCAAATCATAGAATGTTACAGTGTCAGTCCTCTTGTACTTAAGTCGGCATTGTGTCTTTTGAATTTAATTCCGATGCAATTTCTGTGTTTCATCGTCAATACGAAGGTCCAACGGATACAGTACACCTGAAGTGAAGCATCGGAATCTAAAACTGGACTCACAGGAGGGTCAAATAATAGATAGTTAGAGTGTCTTCCTCTTATGATTAAGTCGGCATTGTGTCGTTTGAATTTAATTACGATGCAATATCTGTGTTTCATCGTCAATAAGAAAGTGCAAGGTATATAGTAAACCTGAGGTGAAGCATCGGAATCTAAAACTGGACTCACAGGCGAAGTTCAAATCATAGAAAGTGAAAATGTCAGTACTCTTGCACTTAAGTCGGCATTGTGCTTTTTGAATATAATTCTGATGCAATTTCTGTGTTTCATCGTCAATAAGAGGGTGCAAGGTATACAGTAAACCTGAAGTGAAACATCGGAATCTAAAAAAGGGCTCACAGGAGAGGTTCAAATTGTAGAGAGCTAGAGTGTCAGTCCTCTTGTTTTTAAGTCGGCATTGTGCCTTTTGTACTAAATCCAGATGCAATGTCTGTGTTTCATCGTCAATAAGACGGTGCAGGGTATATAGTAAACCTGAAGTGAAGCATCCGAATCCAAAACTGGACTCACAGGAGAGGTTCAAATCATAGAAAGTGAGAGTGTCAGTCCTCTAGTACTTAAGTCGGCATCGTGCCTTTTGTATTAAATTTGGATGCAATTTCTGTGTTCCATCGTCAATAACAAGGTCCAAAGGGATACAGTAAACCTGAAGTGAAGCATCGGATTCTAAAACTGGACTCACAGGAGAGGTTCAAATCATAGAAAGTTACAGTGTCTGTCCTCTTGTACTTAAGTCGGCATTGTGCCTTTTGAAATTAATTCCGATGCAATTATTGTGTTTCATCGTCAATAAGACGGTGCAAGGTATACAGTAAACCTGAAGTGAAGCATCGGTATCTATAACTGGACTCACAGAAGTGGTTCAAATCACAGAAAGTGAGAGTGTCAGTCCTCTTGTACTTAAGTCGGCATTGTGCCTTATGTATTAAATTCGGATGCAATTTCTGTGTTTCATCGTCAATAAGAAGGTGCAAGGTATACAGTATACCTGAAGTGAAGCATCGGAATCTAAAACTGGACTCACAGGAGAGGTTCAAATCATAGAAAGAGAGAGTGACAGTCCACTTTCACTTAAGTCGATATTGTGACTTTTGTATTAAATTCGGATGCAATTTCTGTGTTTCATCGTCAATAAGATTGTCCAATGGATACAGTAAACCTGAAGTGAAGCATCGGAATCTATAAGTGAACTCAAAGGAAAGGTTCAAATCATAGAAAGGAGAGTGACAGTCAGCTTGTACTTAAGTCGGCATTGTGCCTTTTGTTTTAAATTCGGATGCTATTTCTGTGTTTCATCGTCTATAAGAAGGTGCAAGGTACACAGTAAACCTGAAGTGAAGCATCGGAATCCAACACTGGACTCACAGGAGAGGTTGAAATCATTGAAAACGAGAGTGTCAGTCCTCTTGTACTTAAGTCGGCATTGTGAATTTTGTATCAAATTCGGATGCAATTTCTGTGTCTCATCGCCAATAAGAAGGTCCAAGGGATACAGTAAACCTGAAGTGAAGCATCGGAATCTAAAACTGGACTCTCAGGAGAGGTTCAAATCATAGGAAGTGAGAATGTCAGTACTCTTGCACTTAAGTCGGCATTGTGCCTTTTGAATTTAATTCCGATGCAATTTCTGTGTTTCATCGTCAATAAGAAGGTGCAAGGTATACAGTAAACCTGAAGTGAAGCATCGGAATCTAAAACTGGACTCACAGGAGAGGTTCAAATCATAGAAAGTTAGAGTGTCAGTCCTCTTGTACTTAAGTCGGCATAGTGTCTTTTGAATTTAATTCCGATGCAATTTCTGTGTTTCATCGTCAATAAGAAGGTGCAAGGTATACAGTAAACCAGAAGTGAAGCATCGGAATCTAGAACTGGACTCACAGGAGAGGTTCAAATCATAGAAAGTGAGAGTGTCAATCCTCTTGTACTTAAGTCGGCATTGTGCCTTTTGTATTAAATTCGGATGCAATTTCTGTGTTTCATCGTCATTAAGAAGGTCCAAGGGATACAGTAAACTTGAAGTGAAGCATCGGAATCTAAAACTGGACTCACAGGAGAGGTTCAAATCATAGATAGTTAGAGTATCAGTCCTCTTGTACTTAAGTCAGCATTGTGCCTTTTGAATTTCATTCCGATGCAATTTCTGTGTTTCTTCGTCAATAAGAAGGTGCAAGGTATACAGTAAACCAGAAGTGAAGCATCAGAATCTAAAAGTGGACTCACAGGAGAGGTTCAAATTGTAGAGAGTTAGAGTGTCAGTCCTCTTGTACTTAAGTTGGCATTGTGTCTTTTGTATTTAATTCAGATGCAATTTCTGTGTTTCATCGTCAATAAGAAGGTGCAAGGTATACAGTAAACCTGAAGTGAACCATCGGCATCCAAAACTGGACTCACAGGAGAGGTTCAAATCATAGAAAACGAGAGTGTCAGTCCTCTTGTACTTAAGTCGGCATTGTGCCTTTTGAACTTAATTCCGATGCAATTTCTGTGTTTCATCGTCAATAAGACGGTGCAAGGTATATAGTAAACCTGAAGTGAAGCATCGGAATCCAAAACTGGACTTACAGGAGGGGTTCAAATCATAGATAGTTCGAGTGTCAGTCCTCTTATACTTAAGTCGGCATTGTGTCGTTTGATTTTAATTCCGATGCAATTTCTGCTTTTCATCGTCAATTAGAAGGTGCATGGTATACAGTAAAACTGAAGTGAAGCATCGGAATTTTAAACTGGACTCCCAGGACAGGTTCAAATTGTAGAGCGCTAGAGTGTCAGTCCTCTTGTACTTAAGTCGGCATTGTGCATTTTGTATTAAATTCAGATGCAATTTCTGTGTTCATCGTCAATAAGACGTTGCAGGGTAAATAGTAAACCTGAAGTGTAGCATCCGAATCCAAAACTGGACTCACAGGAGTGGTTCAAATCACAGAAAGTGAGAGTGTCAGTCCTCTAGTACTTAAGTCGGCATCGTGCCTTTTGTATTAGATTCGGATGCAATTTCTGTGTTCCATCGTCAATAAGAAGGTCCAAGGGATACAGTAAACCTGAAGTGAAGCATCGGAATCTAATACTGGACTCACAGGAGAGGTTCAAATCATAGAATGTTACAGTGTCAGTCCTCTAGTACTTAAGATGGCATCGTGCCTTTTGTATTAGATTCGGATGCAATTTCTGTGTTTCATCGTCAATAAGAAGGTGCAAGGTATACAGTAAACCTGAAGTGAAACATCGGAATCTAAAAAAGGGCTCACAGGAGAGGTTCAAATCATAGAAAGTTAGAGTGTCAGTATTCTTGTACTTAAGTCGGCATTGTGTCTTTTGTATTAAATTCTGATGCAATTTCTGTGTTTCATCGTCATTAAGAAGGTCCATGGGATAATGTAAACCTGAAGTGAAGCATCGGAATCTAAAACTGGACTCACAGGAGAGGTTCAAATCATAGACAGTTAGAGTGTCAGTCCTCTTGTCCTTATGTCAGCATTGTGTCTTTTGAATTTCATTCCGAAGCAATTTCTGTGTTTCATCGTCAATAAGAAGCTGCAAGGTATACAGTAAACCAGAAGTGAAGCATCGGAATCTAAAACTGAACTCACAGGAGAGGTTCAAATTGTAGAGATTTAGTGTGTCAGTCCTCTTGTACTTAAGTCGGCATTGTGTCGATTGATTTTAATTCCGATGCAATTTCTGTTTTTCATCGTCAATTAGAATGTGAATGGTATACAGTAAAACTGAAGTGAATCATCGGAATCTTAAACTGGCCTCACAGGAGAGGTACAAATCATAGAAAGTGAGAGTGTCAATCCTCTTGTACTTAAGTTGACTTTGTGACTTTTGAATTTAATTCCGATGCAATTTCTGTGTTTCATCGTCAATAAGAAGGTGCAAGGTATACGGTAAACCAGAAGTGAAGCATCGGAATCTAAAACTGGACTCCCAGGAGAGGTTCAAATTGTAGAGAGCTAGAGTGTCAGTCCTCTTGTTTTTAAGTCGGCATTGTGCCTTTTGTACTAAATCCAGATGCAATGTCTGTGTTTCATCGTCAATAAGACGGTGCAGGGTATATAGTAAACCTGAAGTGAAGCATCCGAATCCAAAACTGGACTCACAGGAGAGGTTCAAATCATAGAAAGTGAGAGTGTCAGTCCTCTAGTACTTAAGTCGGCATCGTGCCTTTTGTATTAAATTTGGATGCAATTTCTGTGTTCCATCGTCAATAACAAGGTCCAAAGGGATACAGTAAACCTGAAGTGAAGCATCGGATTCTAAAACTGGACTCACAGGAGAGGTTCAAATCATAGAAAGTTACAGTGTCTGTCCTCTTGTACTTAAGTCGGCATTGTGCCTTTTGAAATTAATTCCGATGCAATTATTGTGTTTCATCGTCAATAAGACGGTGCAAGGTATACAGTAAACCTGAAGTGAAGCATCGGTATCTATAACTGGACTCACAGAAGTGGTTCAAATCACAGAAAGTGAGAGTGTCAGTCCTCTTGTACTTAAGTCGGCATTGTGCCTTATGTATTAAATTCGGATGCAATTTCTGTGTTTCATCGTCAATAAGAAGGTGCAAGGTATACAGTATACCTGAAGTGAAGCATCGGAATCTAAAACTGGACTCACAGGAGAGGTTCAAATCATAGAAAGAGAGAGTGACAGTCCACTTTCACTTAAGTCGATATTGTGACTTTTGTATTAAATTCGGATGCAATTTCTGTGTTTCATCGTCAATAAGATTGTCCAATGGATACAGTAAACCTGAAGTGAAGCATCGGAATCTATAAGTGAACTCAAAGGAAAGGTTCAAATCATAGAAAGGAGAGTGACAGTCAGCTTGTACTTAAGTCGGCATTGTGCCTTTTGTTTTAAATTCGGATGCTATTTCTGTGTTTCATCGTCTATAAGAAGGTGCAAGGTACACAGTAAACCTGAAGTGAAGCATCGGAATCCAACACTGGACTCACAGGAGAGGTTGAAATCATTGAAAACGAGAGTGTCAGTCCTCTTGTACTTAAGTCGGCATTGTGAATTTTGTATCAAATTCGGATGCAATTTCTGTGTCTCATCGCCAATAAGAAGGTCCAAGGGATACAGTAAACCTGAAGTGAAGCATCGGAATCTAAAACTGGACTCTCAGGAGAGGTTCAAATCATAGGAAGTGAGAATGTCAGTACTCTTGCACTTAAGTCGGCATTGTGCCTTTTGAATTTAATTCCGATGCAATTTCTGTGTTTCATCGTCAATAAGAAGGTGCAAGGTATACAGTAAACCTGAAGTGAAGCATCGGAATCTAAAACTGGACTCACAGGAGAGGTTCAAATCATAGAAAGTTAGAGTGTCAGTCCTCTTGTACTTAAGTCGGCATAGTGTCTTTTGAATTTAATTCCGATGCAATTTCTGTGTTTCATCGTCAATAAGAAGGTGCAAGGTATACAGTAAACCAGAAGTGAAGCATCGGAATCTAGAACTGGACTCACAGGAGAGGTTCAAATCATAGAAAGTGAGAGTGTCAATCCTCTTGTACTTAAGTCGGCATTGTGCCTTTTGTATTAAATTCGGATGCAATTTCTGTGTTTCATCGTCATTAAGAAGGTCCAAGGGATACAGTAAACTTGAAGTGAAGCATCGGAATCTAAAACTGGACTCACAGGAGAGGTTCAAATCATAGATAGTTAGAGTATCAGTCCTCTTGTACTTAAGTCAGCATTGTGCCTTTTGAATTTCATTCCGATGCAATTTCTGTGTTTCTTCGTCAATAAGAAGGTGCAAGGTATACAGTAAACCAGAAGTGAAGCATCAGAATCTAAAACTGGACTCACAGGAGAGGTTCAAATTGTAGAGAGTTAGAGTGTCAGTCCTCTTGTACTTAAGTTGGCATTGTGTCTTTTGTATTTAATTCAGATGCAATTTCTGTGTTTCATCGTCAATAAGAAGGTGCAAGGTATACAGTAAACCTGAAGTGAACCATCGGCATCCAAAACTGGACTCACAGGAGAGGTTCAAATCATAGAAAACGAGAGTGTCAGTCCTCTTGTACTTAAGTCGGCATTGTGCCTTTTGAACTTAATTCCGATGCAATTTCTGTGTTTCATCGTCAATAAGACGGTGCAAGGTATATAGTAAACCTGAAGTGAAGCATCGGAATCCAAAACTGGACTTACAGGAGGGGTTCAAATCATAGATAGTTCGAGTGTCAGTCCTCTTATACTTAAGTCGGCATTGTGTCGTTTGATTTTAATTCCGATGCAATTTCTGCTTTTCATCGTCAATTAGAAGGTGCATGGTATACAGTAAAACTGAAGTGAAGCATCGGAATTTTAAACTGGACTCCCAGGACAGGTTCAAATTGTAGAGCGCTAGAGTGTCAGTCCTCTTGTACTTAAGTCGGCATTGTGCATTTTGTATTAAATTCAGATGCAATTTCTGTGTTCATCGTCAATAAGACGTTGCAGGGTAAATAGTAAACCTGAAGTGTAGCATCCGAATCCAAAACTGGACTCACAGGAGTGGTTCAAATCACAGAAAGTGAGAGTGTCAGTCCTCTAGTACTTAAGTCGGCATCGTGCCTTTTGTATTAGATTCGGATGCAATTTCTGTGTTCCATCGTCAATAAGAAGGTCCAAGGGATACAGTAAACCTGAAGTGAAGCATCGGAATCTAATACTGGACTCACAGGAGAGGTTCAAATCATAGAATGTTACAGTGTCAGTCCTCTAGTACTTAAGATGGCATCGTGCCTTTTGTATTAGATTCGGATGCAATTTCTGTGTTTCATCGTCAATAAGAAGGTGCAAGGTATACAGTATACCTGAAGTGAAGCATCGGAATCTAAAACTGGACTCACAGGAGGGGTTCAAATCATAGAAAGAGAGAGTGACAGTCCACTTTCACTTAAGTCGATGTTGTGACTTTTGTATTAAATTCGGATGCAATTTCTGTGTTTCATCGTCAATAAGATGGTCCAATGGATACAGTAAACCTGAAGTGAAGCATCGGAATCTAAAACTGAACTCAAAGGAGAGGTTCAAATCATAGAAAGGAGAGTGTCAGTCCTCTTGTACATAAGTCGGCATTGTGCCTTTTGTATTAAATTCGGATGCAATTTCTGTGTCTCATCGTCAATAAGAAGGTCCAAGGGATACAGTAAACCTGAAGTGAAGCATCGGAAACTAAAACTGGACTCACAGGAGGGGCAAATAATACATAGTTAGAGTGTCGTCCTCTTATGATTAAGTAGGCATTGTGTCGTTTGAATTTAATTCCGATGCAATATCTGTGTTTCAGCGTCAATAAGAAAGTGCAAGGTATATAGTAAACCTGAAGTGAAGCATCGGAATGTAAAACTGGACTCTCAGGAGAGGTTCAAATCATAGAAAGTGAGAATGTCAGTACTCTTACACTTAAGTCGGCATTGTGCCTTTTGAATTTAATTCCGATGCAATTTCTGTATTTCATCGTCAATAAGAAGGTGCAAGGTATACAGTAAACCAGAAGTGAAGCTTCGAAATCTAAAACTGGACTCACAGGAGAGGTTCAAATTGTAGAGAGTTAGAGTGTCAGTCCTCTTGTGCTTAAGTTGGCATTGTGTCTTTTGTATTTAATTCAGATGCAATTTCTGCGTTTCATCGTCAATAAGAAGGTGCAAGGTATACAGTAAACCTGAAGTGAACCATCGGCATCCAAAACTGTACTCACAGGAGAGGTTCAAATCATTGAAAACGAGAGTGTCAGTCCTCTTGTACATAAGTCGGCATTGTGCCTTTTGTACTTAATTCCGATGCAATTTCTGTCTTTCCACGTCAATAAGACGGTGCAAGGTATATAGTAAACCTGAAGTGAAGCATCGGCATCCAAAACAGGACTCACAGGAGGGGTTCAAATCATAGATAGTTCGCGTGTCAGTCCTCTTATACTTAAGTCGGCATTGTGTCGTTTGATTTTAATTCCGATGCAATTTCTGTTTTTCATCATTAATTAGAATGTGCATGGTATACAGTAAAACTGAAGTGAAGCATCGGAATCTTAAACTGGACTCACAGGAGAGGTACAAATCATAGAAAGTGAGAGTGTAAATCCTCTTGTACTTAAGTCGGCATTGTGTCATTTGTATTAAATTCGGATGCAATTTCTGTGTTTCATCGTCAATAAGACGGTGCAGGGTATATAGTAAACCTGAAGTGAAGCATCCGAATCCAAAACTGGACTCACAGGAGAGCTTCAAATCATAGAAAGTGAGAGTGTCAGTCCTCTAGTACTTAAGTCGACATCGTGCTTTTTGTATTAAATTCGGATGCAATTTCTGTGTTTCATCGTCAATAAGAAAATGCAAAGTATACAGTATACCTGAAGTGAAGCATCGGAATCTAAAACTGGACTCACAGGAGAGGTTCGAATCATAGAAAGAAAGAGTGACCGTCCACTTTCACCTAAGTCGATATTGTGACCTTTGTATTAAATTCGGATGCAATTTCTGTGTTTCATCGTCAATAAGATGGTCCAATGGATACAGTAAACCAGAAGTGAAGCATCGGAATTTAAAACTGAACTCAAAGGAGAGGTTCAAATCATAGAAAGGAGAAGGTCAGTCCTCTTGTACTTAAGTCGGCATTGTGCCTTTTGTCTTAAATTCGGATGCTATTTCTGTGTTTCATCGTCTATAAGAAGGTGCAAGGTACACAGTAAACCTGAAGTGAAGCATCGGAATCTAATACTGGACTCACAGGAAAGGTTGAAATCATTGAAAACGAGAGTGTCAGTCCTCTTTTACTTAAGTCGGCATTGTGCCTTTTGTATTAAATTCGGATGCAATTTCTGTGTTTTATCGTCAATTAGAAGGTCCAAGGTATACAGTAAACCTGAAGTGGAGCTTCGGAATCCAAAACTGGACTCACAGAATGGGTTCAAATCATAGATAGTTAGGGTGTCAGTCCTCCTATACTTAAGTCGGCATTGTGTCGTTTGAATTTAATTCCGATGCAATTTCTGTGTTTCATCGTCAATAAGAATGTGCATGGTATACAGTAAACCTGAAGTGAAGCATCGGAATCTAAAACTGGACTCACAGGAGAGTTTCAAATCATAGAAAACGAGAGTGTCAGTCCTCTTGTACTTAAGTCATCATTGAGCCTTTTGTATTAAATTCAGATGCAATTTCTGTATTTCATCGTCAATAAGATGGTCCAAGGGATACAGAAAACCTGAAGTGAAGCATCGGAATCTAAAACTGGACTCACAGGAGAGGTTCAAATCATAGAAAGGGAGAGTGTCAGTCCTCTTGTACTTAAGTCGGCATTGTGCCTTTTTTATTAAATTCGGATGCAATTTCTGTGTTTCATCGTCAATAGGAAGGTGCAAGGTATACAGTAAACCTGAAGTGAAGCATCGAAATCTAAAACTGGACTCACAGGAGAGGTTCAAATCGCAGAAAGTGAGAGTGTCAATCCTCTTGTACTTAAGTCGGCAATGTGCCTTTTGTATTAAATTCGGATGCAATTTCCGTGTTTAATCGTCAATGAGAAAGTCCAAGCGATACAGTGAAACTGAAGTTAAGCATCGGAATCTATAACTGGACTCCCAGGAGAGGTTCAAATCATAGAAAGAGAGAGTATCAGTCCTCTTTTACTTAAGTCGGCATTGTGCCTTTTGTATTAAATTCGGATGCAATTTCTGTATTTCATCGTCAATAACAAGGTCCAAGGTATACTGTAAACCTGAAGTGAAGCATCGGAATCTAAAACTGGACTCACAGGAGAGGTTCAAATCATAGATAGTTAGCGTGTCAGTCCTCTTGTACTTATGTCGGCATTGTGTCTTTTGAATTTAATTGCGATGCAATGTCCGTGTTTCATCGTCAATAAGAAGTTACAAGGTATACAGGAAACCTGAAGTGAAGCATCGGAATCCAAAACTGGACTCACAGGAGAGGTTCAAATCATAGAAAGGGAGATTCTCAGTCCTCTTGTATTTAAGTCGGCATTGTGCCTTTTAAATTTAATTCCGATGCAATTTCTGTGTTTCATCGTCAATAAGAAGGTGCAAAGTATACAGTAAACCTGAAGTGAAGCATCGGAATCTAAAACTGGACTCACAGGAGAGGTTCAAATCATAGAAAGAGAGAGTGTCAGTCCTCTTTTACTTAAGTCGGCATTGTGCCTTTTGTATTAAATTCAGATGCAATTTCTGTGTTTCATCGTCAATAAGAAGGTGCAAGGTATACAGTAAACCTGAAGTGAAGCATCGGAATCTAAAACTGGACCCACAAGAGAGGTTCAAATCATAGAAAACGAGAGTGTCAGTCCTCTTGTACTGAAGTCGGCATTGTGCCTTTTGTATAAAATTCGGATGCAATATCTGTGTTTCATCGTCAATAAGAAGGTCCAAGGTATACAATAATCCTGAAGTGAAGCATCGGAATCCAAAACTGGACTCACAGGAGGGGTTCAAATCATTGACAGTTAGAGTGTCAGTCCGCTTATACTTAAGTCGGCAGTCTGTCGCTTGAATTTAATTCCGATGCAATTTCTGTGTTTCATCGTCAATAAGAATGTGCATGGTATACAGTAAACCAGAAGTGAAGCATCGGAATCTAAAACTGGACTCACAGGAGAGGTTCAAATCATAGATAGATAGGGTTGCAGTCCTCTTGTACTTAAGTCGGCATTGTGTCTTTTGAATTTAATTCCGATGCATTTTCTGTGTTTCATCGTCAATAAGAAGGTGCAAGGTATACAGAAAACCAGAAGTGAAGCATCGGAATCTAAAACTGGGCCCACAGGAGAGGTTCAAATTGTAGAGAGCTAGAGTGTCAGCCCCCTTGTTCTTAAGTCGGCATTGTGCCTTTTGTATTAAATTCAGATGCAATTTCTGTGTTTCATCGTCAATAAGAAGGTGCAAGGTATACAGTAAACCTGAAGTGAAACATCGGAATCTAAAACTGGACTCACAGGAGAGGTTCAAATCATAGAAAACGAGAGTGTCAGTCCTCTTGTACTTAAGTCGACATTGTGCCTTTTGTATTAAATTCGGATGCAATTTCTGTGTTTCATCGTCAATAAGATAGTCCAAGCGATACAGTAAACCTGAAGTGAAGCATCGGAAACAAAAACTGGACTCACAGGAGAGGTTCAAATCATAGAAACGGAGAGTGTCAGTCATCTTGTACTTAATTCGGCATTGTGCCTCTTGTATTAAATTCGGATGCAATTTCAGTGTTTCATCGTCAATAAGAAGGTGCAATGTATACAGTAAACCTTAAGTGAAGCATCGGAATCTAAAACTGGACACACAGGAGAGGTTCAAATCATAGAAAGTGAGAGTGTTAATCCTCTTGTACATTAGTCGGCAATGTGCCTTTTGTATTAAATTCGGATGCATTATCCGTGTTTCATCGTCAATAGGAAGGTCCAAGGGATACAGTGAAACTGAAGTGAAGCATCGGAATCTTAAACTGGACTCACAGGAGAGGTTCAAATCATAGAGAGTTAGAGTGTCAGTCCTCTTGTATTTAAGTCGGCATTGTGCCTTTTAAATTTAATTCCGATGCAATTTCTGTGTTTCATCGTCAATAAGAAGGTGCAAAGTATACAGTAAACCTGTTGTGAAGCATCGGAATCTAAAACTGGACTCACAGGAGAGGTTCAAATCATAGACAGAGAGAGTGTCAGTCCTCTTTTACTTAAGTCGGCATTGTGCCTTTTGTATTAAATTCAGATGCAGTTTCTGCGATTCATCGTCAATAAGAAGATGCAGGGTATACAGTAAACCTGAAGTGAAGCATCGGAATCTAAAACTGGACTCACAGGAGAGGTTCAAATCATAGAAAACGAGAGTGTCAGTCCTCATGTACTTAAGTCGGCATTGTGCCTTTCGTATAAAATTCGGATGCAATTTCTGTGATTCATCGTCAATAAGAAGGTCCAAGGGATACATTAATCCTGAAGTGATGCATCGGAATCCAAAACTGGACTGACAGGAGGGATTCAAATCATAGATAGTTAGAGTGTCAGTCGGCTTATACTTAAGTCGGCAATCTGTCGTTTGAATTTAATTCCGATGCAATTTTTGTGTTTCATCGTCAATAAGAATGTGCATGGTATACAGTAAACCAGAAGTGAAGCATCGGAATCTAAAACTGGACTCACAGGAGAGGTTCAAATCATAGAAAGTGAGAGTGTCAATCCTCTTCTACTTGAGTCGGCATTGTGCCTTTTGTACTAAATTCAGATGCAATTTCTGTGTTTCATCGTCAATAAGAAGGTCCAAGGTATACAGTAAACCTGAAGTGAAGAATCGGAATCTAAAACTGGACTCACAGGAGAGGTTCAAATCATAGAAAGTGAGAGTGTCAATCCTCTTGTACACTAGTCGGCAATGTGCCTTTTGTATTAAATTCGGATGCAATTTCCGTGTTTCAGCGTCAATAGGAAGGTCCAAGGGATACAGTGAAACTGAAGTGAAGCATCGGAATCTTAAACTGGACTCACAGGAGAGGTTCTAATCATAGAAAGAGAGAGTGACAGTCCTCTTTACTTTATTCGGCATTGAGACTTTTGTATTACATTCAGATGCAATTTCTGTGTTTCATCGTCAATAAGAAGGTCCAAGGGATACAGTAAACCTGAAGTGAAGCATCGGAATCTAAAACTGGACTCACAGGAGAGGATCATATCATAGAAGGGCAGAGTGTCAGTCCTCTTGTACTTAAGTCGGCACTGTGCCTTTTGTATTAAATTCGGATGCAATTTCTGTGGTTCATCGTCAATAAGAAGGTGCAAGGTGTACAGTAAACCTGAAGTGAAGCATCGGAATCTAAAACTGGACTCTCAGGAGAGGTTCAAATCATAGAGCGTTAGAGTGTCAGTCCTCGTGTATTTAAGTCGATATTGTGCTTTTTAAATTTAATTCCGATGCAATTTCTGTGTTTCATCGTCAATAAGAAGGTGCAAAGTATACAGTAAACCTGAAGTGAAGCATCGGAATCTAAAACTGGACTCACAGGAGAGGTTCAAATCATAGGAAGAGAGAGTGTCAGTCCTCTTTTACTTAAGTCGGCATTGTGCCATTTGTATTAAATTGAGATGCGATTTCTGCTTTAAATCGTCAATAAGAAGGTGCAAGGTATACAGTAAACCTGAAGTGAAGCATCGGAATCTAAAACTGGACTCACAGGAGAGGTTCAAATCGTAGAAAACGAGAGTGTCAGTCCTCTTGTACTTAAATCGGCATTGTGCCTTTTGTAAAAAATTCGGATGCAATTTCTGTGTTTCATCGTCAACAAGAAAGTCCAAGGGATACAGTAATCCTGAAGTGATGCATCGGAATCGAAAACTGGACTCACAGGAGGGGTTCAAATCATAGATAGTTAGAGTGTCAGTCCGCTTAAACTTAAGTCGGCAATCTGTCGTTTGAATTTAATTCCGATGCAATTTCTGTGTTTCATCGTCAATAAGAAGGTGCAAGGTATACACAAAACCAGAAGTGAAGCATCGGAATCTAAAACTGGACCCACAGGAGAGATTCAAATTGTAGAGAGCTAGAGTGTCAGTCCCCTTGTTCTTAAGTCGGCATTGTGCATTTTGTATTAAATTCAGATGCAATTTCTGTGTTTCATCGTCAATAAGAAGGTGCAAGGTATACAGTAAACCTGAAGTGAAGCATCGGAATCTAAAACTGGACTCACAGGAGAGGTTCAAATCATAGAAAGAGAGAGTGTCAGTCCTCTTTTACTTAAGTCGGCATTGTGCCTTTTGTATTAAATTCAGATGCAATTTCTGTGTTTCATCGTCAATAAGAAGGTGCAAGGTATACAGTAAACCTGAAGTGAAGCATCGGAATCTAAAACTGGACCCACAGGAGAGGTTCAAATCATAGAAAACGAGAGTGTCAGTCCTCTTGTACTGAAGTCGGCATTGTGCCTTTTGTATAAAATTCGGATGCAATATCTGTGTTTCATCGTCAATAAGAAGGTCCAAGGTATACAATAATCCTGAAGTGAAGCATCGGAATCCAAAACTGGACTCACAGGAGGGGTTCAAATCATTGACAGTTAGAGTGTCAGTCCGCTTATACTTAAGTCGGCAGTCTGTCGCTTGAATTTAATTCCGATGCAATTTCTGTGTTTCATCGTCAATACGAATGTGCATGGTATACAGTAAACCAGAAGTGAAGCATCGGAATCTAAAACTGGACTCACAGGAGAGGTTCAAATCATAGATAGATAGGGTTGCAGTCCTCTTGTACTTAAGTCGGCATTGTGTCTTTTGAATTTAATTCCGATGCATATTCTGTGTTTCATCGTCAATAAGAAGGTGCAAGGTATACAGAAAATCAGAAGTGAAGCATCGGAATCTAAAACTGGGCCCACAGGAGAGGTTCAAATTGTAGAGAGCTAGAGTGTCAGCCCCCTTGTTCTTAAGTCGGCATTGTGCCTTTTGTATTAAATTCAGATGCAATTTCTGTGTTTCATCGTCAATAAGAAGGTGCAAGGTATACAGTAAACCTGAAGTGAAACATCGGAATCTAAAACTGGACTCACAGGAGAGGTTCAAATCATAGAAAACGAGAGTGTCAGTCCTCTTGTACTTAAGTCGGCATTGTGCCTTTTGTATTAAATTCGGATGCAATTTCTGTGTTTCATCGTCAATAAGATAGTCCAAGCGATACAGTAAACCTGAAGTGAAGCATCGGAAACAAAAACTGGACTCACAGGAGAGGTTCAAATCATAGAAACGGAGAGTGTCAGTCATCTTGTACTTAATTCGGCATTGTGCCTCTTGTATTTAATTCGGATGCAATTTCTGTGTTTCATCGTCAATAAGAAGGTGCAATGTATACAGTAAACCTTAAGTGAAGCATCGGAATCTAAAACTGGACACACAGGAGAGGTTCAAATCATAGAAAGTGAGAGTGTTAATCCTATTGTACATTAGTCGGCAATGTGCCTTTTGTATTAAATTCGGATGCATTATCCGTGTTTCATCGTCAATAGGAAGGTCCAAGGGATACAGTGAAACTGAAGTGAAGCATCGGAAAAACTGGACTCACAGGAGAGGTTCAAATCATAGTAAGAGAGAGTGACAGTCCTCTTTTACTTGAGTCGGCATTGAGACTTTTTGTGGTTCATCGTCAATAAGAAGGTGCAAGGTGTACAGTAAACCTGAAGTGAAGCATCGGAATCTAAAACTGGACTCACAGGAGAGGTTCAAATCATAGAGAGTTAGAGTGTCAGTCCTCTTGTAATTAAGTCGGCATTGTGCCTTTTAAATTTAATTCCGATGCAATTTCTGTGTTTCATCGTCAATAAGAAGGTGCAAAGTATACAGTAAACCTGTTGTGAAGCATCGGAATCTAAAACTGGACTCACAGGAGAGGATCATATCATAGAAGGGGAGAGTGTCAGTCCTCTTGTACTTAAGTCGGCACTGTGCCTTTTGTATTAAATTCGGATGCAATTTCTGTGGTTCATCGTCAATAAGAAGGTGCAAGGTGTACAGTAAACCTGAAGTGAAGCATCGGAATCTAAAACTGGACTCTCAGGAGAGGTTCAAATCATAGAGCGTTAGAGTGTTAGTCCTCGTGTATTTAAGTCGATATTGTGCTTTTTAAATTTAATTCCGATGCAATTTCTGTGTTTCATCGTCAATAAGAAGGTGCAAAGTATACAGTAAACCTGAAGTGAAGCATCGGAATCTAAAACTGGACTCACAGGAGAGGTTCAAATCATAGGAAGAGAGAGTGTCAGTCCTCTTTTACTTAAGTCGGCATTGTGCCATTTGTATTAAATTGAGATGCAATTTCTGCTTTAAATCGTCAATAAGAAGGTGCAAGGTATACAGTAAACCTGAAGTGAAGCATCGGAATCTAAAACTGGACTCACAGGAGAGGTTCAAATCGTAGAAAACGAGAGTGTCAGTCCTCTTGTACTTAAGTCGGCATTGTGCCTTTTGTATTAAATTCGGATGCAATTTCTGTGTTTCATCGTCAATAAGATAGTCCAAGCGATACAGTAAACCTGAAGTGAAGCATCGGGATCTAAAACTGGACTCACAGGAGAAATTCAAATCATAGAAAACGAGAGTGTCAGTCCTCTTGTACTTAAGTCGGCATTGTGCCTTTTGTATAAAATTCGGATGCAATTTCTGTGTTTCATCGTCAATAAGAAGGTCCAAGGGATACATTAATCCTGAAGTGATGCATCGGAATCCAAAACTGGACTCACAGGAGGGGTTCAAATCATAGATAGTTAGAGTGTAAGTCCGCTTATACTTAAGTCGGCAATCTGTCGTTTGAATTTAATTCCGATGCAATTTCTGTGTTTCATCGTCAATAAGAATGTGCATGGTGTACAGTAAACCAGAAGTGAAGCATCGGAATCTAAAACTGGACTCACAGGAGAGGTTCAAATCATAGAAAGTGAGAGTGTCAATCCTCTTGTACTTGAGTTAGCATTGTGCCCTTTGTATTAAATTCGGATGCAATATCTGTGTTTCATCGTCAATAAGAAGGTCCAAGGGATACAGTAATCCTGAAGTGATGCATCGGAATCGAAAACTGGACTCACAGGTGGGGTTCAAATCATAGATAGTTAGAGTGTCAGTCCGCTTATACTTAAGTCGGCAATCTGTCGTTTGAATTTAATTCCGTTGCAATTTCTGTGTTTCATCGTCAATAAGAAGGTGCAAGGTATACAGAAAACCAGAAGTGAAGCATCGGAATCTAAAACTGGACCCACAGGAGGGGTTCAAATTGTAGAGAGCTAGAGTGTCAGTCCCCTTGTTCTTAAGTCGGCATTGTGCCTTTTGTATTAAATTCGGATGCAATTTCTGTGTTTCATCGTCAATAAGAAGGTGCAAGGTATACAGTAAACCTGACGTGAAGCATCGGAATCTAAAACTGGACTCACAGGAGAGGTTCAAATCATAGAATACGAGAGTGTCAGTCCTCTTGTACTTAAGTCGGCATTGTGCCTTTGTATTAAATTCGGATGCAATTTCTGTGTTTCATCGTCAATAAGATAGTCCAAGCGATACAGTAAACCTGAAGTGAAGGATCGGAAACTAAAACTGGACTCACAGGAGAGGTTCAAATCATAGAAACGGAGAGTGTCAGTCCTCTTGTACTTAATTCGGCATTGTGCCTCTTGTATTAAATTCGGATGCAATTTCTGTGTTTCATCGTCAATAAGAAGGTGCAAGGTATACAGTAAACCTTAAGCGAAGCATCGGAATCTAAAACTGGACTCACAGGAGAGGTTCAAATCATAGAAAGTGAGAGTGTCAATCCTCTTGTACATTAGTCGGCAATGTGCCTTTTGAATTAAATTCGGATGCAATTTCCGTGTTTCATCGTCAATAGGAAGGTCCAAGGGATACAGTGAAACTGAAGTGAAGCATCGGAATCTTAAACTGGACTCACAGGAGAGGTTCAAATCATAGAAAGAGAGAGTGACAGTCCTCTTTTACTTGAGTCGGCATTGAGACTTTTGTATTACATTCGGATGCAATTTCTGTGTTTCATCGTCAATAAGAAGGTCCAAGGGATACAGTAAACCTGAAGTCAAGCATCGGAATCTAAAACTGGACTCACAGGAGAGGTTCAAATCATAGAAAGGGAGAGTGTCAGTCCTCTTTTACTTAAGTCGGCATTGTGCCTTTTGTATTAAATTCAGATGCAATTTCTGCGTTTCATCGTCAATAAGAAGGTGCAGGGTATACAGTAAACCTAAAGTGAAGCATCAGAATCTAAAACTGGACTCACAGGAGAGGTTCAAATCATAGAAAACGAGAGTGTCAGTCCTCATGTACTTAAGTCGGCATTGTGCCTTTTGTATAAAATTCGGATGCAATTTCTGTGATTCATCGTCAATAAGAAGGTCCAAGGGATACATTAATCCTGAAGTGATGCATCGGAATCCAAAACTGGACTGACAGGAGGGGTTCAAATCATAGATAGTTAGAGTGTCAGTCTGCTTATACTTAAGTCGGCAATCTGTCGTTTGAATTTAATTCCGATGCAATTTTTGTGTTTCATCGTCAATAAGAATGTGCATGGTATACAGTAAACCAGAAGTGAAGCATCGGAATCTAAAACTGGACTCACAGGAGAGGTTCAAATCATAGAAAGTGAGAGTGTCAATCCTCTTCTACTTGAGTCGGCATTGTGCCTTTTGTACTAAATTCAGATGCAATTTCTGTGTTTCATCGTCAATAAGAAGGTCCAAGGTATACAGTAAACCTGAAGTGAAGCATCGGAATCTAAAACTGGACTCACAGGAGAGGTTCAAATCATAGAAAGTGAGAGTGTCAATCCTCTTGTACACTAGTAGGCAATGTGCCTTTTGTACTAAATTCGGATGCAATTTCCGTGTTTCAGCGTCAATAGGAAGGTCCAAGGGATACAGTGAAACTGAAGTGAAGCATCGGAATCTTAAACTGGACTCACAGGAGAGGTTCTAATCATAGAAAGAGAGAGTGACAGTCCTCTTTTACTTTATTCGGCATTGAGACTTTTGTATTACATTCGGATGCAATTTCTGTGTTTCATCGTCAATAAGAAGGTCCAAGGGATACAGTAAACCTGAAGTGAAGCATCGGAATCCAAAACTGGACTCACAGGAGAGGATCATATCATAGAAGGGGAGAGTGTCAGTCCTCTTGTACTTAAGTCGGCACTGTGCCTTTTGTATTAAATTCGGATGCAATTTCTGTGGTTCATCGTCAATAAGAAGGTGCAAGGTGTACAGTAAACCTGAAGTGAAGCATCGGAATTTAAAACTGGACTCTCAGGAGAGGTTCAAATCATAGAGCGTTAGAGTGTTAGTCCTCGTGTATTTAAATCGATATTGTGCTTTTTAAATTTAATTCCGATGCAATTTCTGTGTTTCATCGTCAATAAGAAGGTGCAAAGTATACAGTAAACCTGAAGTGAAGCATCGGAATCTAAAACTGGACTCACAGGAGAGTTTCAAATCATAGGAAGAGAGAGTGTCAGTCCTCTTTTACTTAAGTCGGCATTGTGCCATTTGTATTAAATTGAGATGCAATTTCTGCTTTAAATCGTCAATAAGAAGGTGCAAGGTATACAGTAAACCTGAAGTGAAGCATCGGAATCTAAAACTGGACTCACAGGAGAGGTTCAAATCGTAGAAAACGAGAGTGTCAGTCCTCTTGTACTTAAGTCGGCATTGTGCCTTTTGTATTAAATTCGGATGCAATTTCTGTGTTTCATCGTCAATAAGAATGTGCATGGTATACAGTAAACCAGAAGTGAAGCATCGGAATCTAAAACTGGACTCACAGGAGAGGTCCAAATCATAGAAAGTGAGAGTGTCAATCCTCTTGTACTTGAGTTAGCATTGTGCCCTTTGTATTAAATTCGGATGCAATATCTGTGTTTCATCGTCAATAAGAAGGTCCAAGGGATACAGTAATCCTGAAGTGATGCATCGGAATCGAAAACTGGACTCACAGGTGGGGTTCAAATCATAGATAGTTAGAGTGTCAGTCCGCTTATACTTAAGTCGGCAATCTGTCGTTTGAATTTAATTCCGTTGCAATTTCTGTGTTTCATCGTCAATAAGAAGGTGCAAGGTATACAGAAAACCAGAAGTGAAGCATCGGAATCTAAAACTGGACCCACAGGAGGGGTTCAAATTGTAGAGAGCTAGAGTGTCAGTCCCCTTGTTCTTAAGTCGGCATTGTGCCTTTTGTATTAAATTCGGATGCAATTTCTGTGTTTCATCGTCAATAAGAAGGTGCAAGGTATACAGTAAACCTGACGTGAAGCATCGGAATCTAAAACTGGACTCACAGGAGAGGTTCAAATCATAGAATACGAGAGTGTCAGTCCTCTTGTACTTAAGTCGGCATTGTGCCTTTGTATTAAATTCGGATGCAATTTCTGTGTTTCATCGTCAATAAGATAGTCCAAGCGATACAGTAAACCTGAAGTGAAGGATCGGAAACTAAAACTGGACTCACAGGAGAGGTTCAAATCATAGAAACGGAGAGTGTCAGTCCTCTTGTACTTAATTCGGCATTGTGCCTCTTGTATTAAATTCGGATGCAATTTCTGTGTTTCATCGTCAATAAGAAGGTGCAAGGTATACAGTAAACCTTAAGTGAAGCATCGGAATCTAAAACTGGACTCACAGGAGAGGTTCAAGTCATAGAAAGTGAGAGTGTCAATCCTCTTGTACATTAGTCGGCAATGTGCCTTTTGAATTATATTCGGATGCAATTTCCGTGTTTCATCGTCAATAGGAAGGTCCAAGGGATACAGTGAAACTGAAGTGAAGCATCGGAATCTTAAACTGGACTCACAGGAGAGGTTCAAATCATAGAAAGAGAGAGTGACAGTCCTCTTTTACTTGAGTCGGCATTGAGACTTTTGTATTACATTCGGATGCAATTTCTGTGTTTCATCGTCAATAAGAAGGTCCAAGGGATACAGTAAACCTGAAGTCAAGCATCGGAATCTAAAACTGGACTCACAGGAGAGGTTCAAATCATTGAAGGGGAGAGTGTCAGTCCTCTTGTACTTAAGTCGGCATTGTGCCTTTTGTATTAAATTCGGATGCAATTTCTGTAGTTCATCGTCAATAAGAAGGTGCAAGGTGTACAGTAAACCTGAAGTGAAGCATCGGAATCTAAAACTGGACTCACAGGAGAGGTTCAAATCATAGAGAGTTAGAGTTTCAGTCCTCTTGTATTTAAGTCGGCATTGTGCCTTTTAAAATTAATTCCGATGCAATTTCTGTGTTTCATCGTCAATAAGAAGGTGCAAAGTATACAGTAGACCTGTTGTGAAGCATGCGAATCTAAAACTGGACTCACAGGAGAGGTTCAAATCATAGAAAGGGAGAGTGTCAGTCCTCTTTTACTTAAGTCGGCATTGTGCCTTTTGTATTAAATTCAGATGCAATTTCTGCGTTTCATCGTCAATAAGAAGGTGCAGGGTATACAGTAAACCTAAAGTGAAGCATCGGAATCTAAAACTGGACTCACAGGAGAGGTTCAAATCATAGAAAACGAGAGTGTCAGTCCTCTTGTACTTAAGTCGGCATTGTGCCTTTTGTATAAAATTCGGATGCAATTTCTGTGTTTCATCATCAATAAGAAGGTCCAAGAGATACATTAATCCTGAAGTGATGCATCGGAATCCAAAACTGGACTCACAGGTGGGGTTCAAATCATAGATAGTTAGAGTGTCAGTCTGCTTATACTTAAGTCGGCAATCTGTCGTTTGAATTTAATTCCGACGCAATTTCTGTGTTTCATCGTCAATAAGAATGTGCATGGTATACAGTAAACCAGAAGTGAAGCTTCGGAATCTAAAACTGGACTCACAGGAGAGGTTCAAATCATAGAAAGTGAGAGTGTCAATCCTCTTGTACTTGAGTCGGCATTGTGCCTTTTGTATTAAATTCGGAATGCAATTTCTGTGTTTCATCGTCAATAAGAAGGTCCAAGGGATACAGTAATCCTGAAGTGAAGCATCGGAATCTAAAACTGGACTCACAGGAGAGGTTCAAATCAAAGATAGTTACAGTGTCAGTCCTCTTGTACTTAAGTCGGCATTGTGTCTTTTGAATTTAATTCCGATGCATTTTCTGTGTTTCATCGTCAATAAGACGGTGCAAGGTATACAGAAAACCAGAAGTGAAGCATCGGTATCTAAAACTGGACTCACAGGAGAGGTTCAAATTGTAGAGAGCTAGAGTGTCAGTCCCCTTGTACTTAAGTCGGCATGGTGCCTTTTGTATTAAATTCGGATGCATTTTTTGTGTTTCATCGTCAATAAGATAGTCCAAGCGATACAGTAAACCTGAAGTGAAGCATCGGAAACTAAAACTGGACTCACAGGAGAGGTTCAAATCATAGAAACGGAGAGTGCCAGTCCTCTTGTACTTAATTCGGCATTGTGCCTCTTGTATTAAATTCGGATGCAATATCTGTGTTTCATCGTCAATAAGAAGGTGCAAGGTATACAGTAAACCTGAAGTGAAGCATCGGAATCTAAAACCGGACTCACAGGAGAGGTTCACATCATGGAAGGGGAGAGTGTCAGTCCTCTTGTACTTAAGTCGGCATTGTGCCTTTTGTATTAAATTCGGATGCAATTTCTGTGTTTCATCGTCAATAAGATAGTCCAAGCGATACAGTAAACCTGAAGTGAAGCATCGGAATCTAAAACTGGACTCACAGGAGAAATTCTAATCATAGAAAACGAGAGTGTCAGTCCTCTTGTACTTAAGTCGGCATTGTGAATTTTGTATAAAATTCGGATGCAATTTCTGTGTTTCATCGTCAATAAGAAGGTCCAAGGAATACAGTAATCCTGAAGTGAAGCATCGGAATCCAAAACTAGACTCACAGGAGGGGTTCAAATCATTGATAGTTTGAGTGTCAGTCCGCTTATACTTAAGTCGGCAGTCTGTCGTTTGAATTTAATTCCGATGCAATTTCTGTGTTTCATCGTCAATAAGAATGTGCATGGTATACAGTAAACCAGATGTTAAGCATCGGAATCTAAAACTGGACTCACAGGAGAGGTTCACATCATGGAAGGGGAGAGTGTCAGTCCTCTTGTACTTAAGTCGGCATTGTGCCTTTTGTATTAAATTCGGATGCAATTTCTGTGTTTCATCGTCAATAAGAAGGTGCAAAGTATACAGAAAACCTGAATTGAAGCATCGGACTCTAAAACAGGACTCACAGGAGAGGTTCAAATCATAGAAAGAGAGAGTGTCAGTCCTCTTTTACTTAAGTCGGCATTGTGCTTTTGTATTGAATTCGGATGCAATTTCTGTATTTCATCGTCAATAACAAGGTACAAGGTATACAGTAAACCTGAAGTGAAGCATCGGAATCTAAAACCGGACTCACAGGAGAGGTTCAAATCATAGATAGTTAGCGTGTCAGTCCTCTTGTACTTATGTCGGCATTGTGTTTTTTGAATTTAATTGCGATGCAATTTCTGTGTTTCATCGTCAATAAGAAGTTACAAGGTATGCAGGAAACCTGAAGTGAAGCATCGGAATCCAAAACTGGACTCACAGGAGAGGTTCAAATCATAGAGAGTTAGAGTGTCAGTCCTCTTGTACTGAAGTCGGCATTGTGGCTTTTGAATTTAATTCCGATGTTATTTCTGGGTTTCAACGTCAATAAGAAGGTGCAAGGTATACAGTAAACCTGAAGTGAAGCATCGGAATCTAAAACTGGACTCACAGGAGGGGTTCAAATCATAGAAAGAGAGAGTGACAGTCCTCTTGTACATTAGTCGGCAATGTGCCTTTTGTATTAAATTCGGATGCAATTTCCGTGTTTCATCGTCAATAGGAAGGTCCAAGGGATACAGTGAAACTGAAGTGAAGCATCGGAATCTTAAACTGGACTCACAGGAGAGGTTCAAATCATAGAAAGAGAGAGTGACAGTCCTTATTTACTTGAGTTGGCATTGAAACTTTTGTATTACATTCGGATGCAATTTCTGTGTTTCATCGTCAATAAGAAGGTCCAAGGGATACAGTAAACCTGAAGTGAAGCATCGGAATCTAAAACTGGACTCACAGGAGAGGTTCAAATCATAGAAGGGGAGAGTGTCAGTCCTCTTGTACTTAAGTCGGCATTGTGCCTTTTGTATTAAATTCGGATGCAATTTCTGTGGTTCATCGTCAATAAGAAGGTGCAAGGTGTACAGTAAACCTGAAGTGCAGCATCGGAATCTAAAACTGGACTCTCAGGAGAGGTTCAAATCATAGAGAGTTAGAGTGTCAGTCCTCTAATATTTAAGTCGGCATTGTGCCTTTTAAATTTAATTCCGATGCAATTTCTGTGTTTCATCATCAATAAGAAGGTGCAAAGTATACAGTAAACCTGAAGTGAAGCATCGGAATCTAAAACTGGACTCACAGGAGAGGTTCAAATCATAGAAAGAGAGAGTGTCAGTCCTCTTTTACTTAAGTCGGCATTCTGCCATTTGTATTAAATTCAGATGCAATTTCTGCGTTAAATCGTCAATAAGAAGGTCCAAGGGATACAGTAATCCTGAAGTGATGCATCGGAATCGAAAACTGGACTCACAGGAGAGGTTCAAATTATAGAGAGCTAGAGTGTCAGTCCCCTTGTACTTAAGTCGGCATTGTGCCTTTTGTATTAAATTCGGATGCAATTTCTGTGTTTCACCGTCAATAAGAAGGTCCAAGGAATACAGTAATCCTGAAGAGAAGCATCGGAATCCAAAACTGGACTCACAGGAGGGGTTCAAATCATTGATAGTTTGAGTGCCAGTCCGCTTATACTTAAGTCGGCAGTTTGTCGTTTGAATTTAATTCCGATGCAATTTCTGTGTTTCATCGTCAATAAGTATGTGCATGGTATACAGTAAACCAGAAGTGAAGCATCGGAATCTAAAACTGGACTCACAGGAGAGGTTCAAATCATAGAAAGTGAGAGTGTCAATCCTCTTATACTTGAGTCGGCATTGTGCCTTTCGTATTAAATTCGGATGCAATTTCTGTGTTTCATCGTCAATAAGAAGGTCCAAGGGATACAGTAATCCTGAAGTGAAGCATTGGAATCTAAAACTGGACCCACAGGAGAGGTTCAAATTGTAGAGAGCTAGAGTGTCAGTCCCCTTGTTCTTAAGTCGGCATTGTGCTTTTTGTATTAGATTCAGATGCAATTTCTGTGTTTCATCGTCAATAAGAAGGTGCAAGATATACAGTAAACCTGAAGTGAAGCATCGGAATCTAAAACTGGACTCACAGGAGAGGTTCAAATCATAGAAAACGAGAGTGTCAGTCCTCTTGTACTTAGGTCGGCATTGTGCCTTTTGTATTAAATTCGGATGCAATTTCTGTGTTTCATCGTCAATAAGATAGTCCAAGGGATACAGTAAACCTGAAGTGAAGCATCGGAAACTAAAACTGGACTCACAGGAGAGGTTCAAATCATAGAAACGGAGAGTGTCAGTCCTCTTGTACTTAATTCGGCATTGTGCCTCTTGTATTAAATTCGGATGCAATTTCTGTGTTTCATCGTCAATAAGAAGGTGCAAGGTATACAGTAAACCTGAAGTGAAGCATCGGAATCTAAAACTGGACTCACAGGAGAGGTTCAAATCATAGAAAACGAGAGTGTCAGTCCTCTTGTACTTAGGTCGGCATTGTGCCTTTTGTATTAAATTCGGATGCAATTTCTGTGTTTCATCGTCAATAAGATAGTCCAAGGGATACAGTAAACCTGAAGTGAAGCATCGGAAACTAAAACTGGACTCACAGGAGAGGTTCAAATCATAGAAACGGAGAGTGTCAGTCCTCTTGTACTTAATTCGGCATTGTGCCTCTTGTATTAAATTCGGATGCAATTTCTGTGTTTCATCGTCAATAAGAAGGTGCAAGGTATACAGTAAACCTGAAGTGAAGCATCGGAATCTAAAACTGGACTCACAGGAGAGGTTCAAATCATGGAAGGGGAGAGTGTCAGTCCTCTTGTACTTAAGTCGGCATTGTGCCTTTTGTATTAAATTCGGATGCAATTTCTGTATTTCATCGTCAATAACAAGGTCCAAGGTATACAGTAAACCTGAAGTGAAGCATCGGAATCTAAAACCGGACTCACAGGAGAGGTTCAAATCATAGATAGTTAGCGTGTCAGTCCTCTTGTACTTATGTCGGCATTGTGTCTTTTGAATTTAATTGCGATGCAATTTCTGTGTTTCATCGTCAATAAGAAGAACAAGGTATGCAGGAAACCTGAAGTGAAGCATCGGAATCCAAAACTGGACTCACAGGAGAGGTTCAAATCATAGAGAGTTAGAGTGTCAGTCCTCTTGTACCGAAGTCGGCATTGTGGCTTTTGAATTTAATTCCGATGCTATTTCTGGGTTTCAACGTCAATAAGAAGGTGCAAGGTATACAGTAAACCTGAAGTGAAGCATCGGAATCTAAAACTGGACTCACAGAAGAGGTTCAAATCATAGAATGTGAGAGTGTCAGTCCTCTCGTACTTAAGTCGGCATTGTGCCTTATGAATTAAATTCCGATGCTATTTCTGTGTTTCATCGTCAATATGAAGGTGCAAGGTCTACAGTATACCTGAAGTGAAGCATCGGAATCTAAAACTGGACACACAGGAGGGGTTCAAATCATAGAAAGAGAGAGTGACAGTCCTCTTTCACTTAAGTCGATATTGTGACTTTTGTATTAAATTCGGATGCAATTTCTGTGTTTCATTGTCAATAAGATGGTCCAAGGGATACAGTAAACGTGAAGTGAAGCATCGGAATCTAAAACTGAACTCACAGGAGAGGTTCAAATCATAGAATGGAGAGTGTCAGTCCTCTTGTACTTAAGTCGGCATTGTGCCTTTTGTTTTAAATTCGGATGCTATTTCTGTGTTTCATCGTCAATAAGAAGGTGCAAAGTATACAGAAAACCTGAAGTGAAGCATCGGAATCTAAAACTGGACTCACGGAAGAGGTTCAAATCATAGAAAGAGAGAGTGTCAGTCCTCTTTTACATAGGTCGGCATTCTGCCTTTTGTATTAAATTCGGATGCAATTTCTGTATTTCATCGTCAATAACAAGGTCCAAGGTATACAGTAAACCTGAAGTGAAGCATCGGAATCTAAAACTGGACTCACAGAAGAGTTTCAAATCATAGAAAGAGAGAGTGTCAGTCCTCTTTTACATAGGTCGGCATTCTGCCTTTTGTATTAAATTCGGATGCAATTTCTGTATTTCATCGTCAATAACAAGGTACAAGGTATACAGTAAACCTGAAGTGAAGCATCGGAATCTAAAACTGGACTCACAGGAGAGGTTCAAATCATAGAAAACGAGAGTGTCAGTCCTCTTGTACTTAAGTCGGCATTGTGCCTTTTGTATTAAATTCGGATGCAATTTCTGTGTTTCATCGTCAATAAGAAGGTGCAAGGTGTACAGTAAACCTGATGTGAAGCATCGGAATCTAAAACTGGACTCACAGGAGAGGTTCAAATCAAAGAAAACGAGAGTGTCAGTCCTCTTGTACTTAAGTCGGCATTGTGCCTTTTGTATAAAATTCGGATGCAATTACTGTGTTTCATCGTCAATAAGAAGGTCCAAAGAATACAGTAATCCTGAAGTGAAGCATCGGAATCCAAAACTGGACTCACAGGAGGGGTTCAAATCATTGATAGTTAGAGTGTCAGTCCGCTTATACTTAAGTCGGCAGTCTGTCGTTTGAATTTAATTCCGATGCACTTTCTGTGTTTCTTCGTCAATAAGAATGTGCATGGTATACAGTAAACCAGAAGTGAAGCATCGGAATCTAAATCTCGACTCACAGGAGAGGTTCAAATCATAAAATGTGAGAGCGTCAATCCTCTTGTACTTGAGTCGGCATTGTGCCTTTTGTATTAAATTCGGATGCAATTTCTGTGTTTCATCGTCAATAAGAAGGTGCAAAGTATACAGAAAACCTGAAGTGAAGCATCGGAATCTAAAACTGGACTCACAGAAGAGGTTCAAATCATAGAAAGAGAGAGTGTCAGTCCTCTTTTACATAGGTCGGCATTCTGCCTTTTGTATTAAATTCGGATGCAATTTCTGTATTTCATCGTCAATAACAAGGTCCAAGGTATACAGTAAACCTGAAGTGAAGCATCGGAATCTAAAACTGGGCTCACAGGAGAGGTTCAAGTCATAGATAGTTAGCGTGTCAGTCCTCTTGTACTTATGTCGGCATTGTGTCTTTTGAACGTAATTGCGATGCAATTTCTGTGTTTCATCGTCAATAAGAAGTTACAAGGTATACAGGAAACTTGAAGTGAAGCATCGGAAACCAAAACTGGACTCACAGGAGAGGTTCAAATCATAGAGAGTCAGAGTGTCAGTCCTCATGTACTTAAGTCGGCATTGTGCCTTATGTATTAAATTCCGATGCAATTTCTGTGTTTCATCGTCAATAAGAAGGTGCAAGGTATACAGTATACCTGAAGTGAAGCATCGGAATCTAAAACTGGACTCACAGGAGGGGTTCAAATCATAGAAAGAGAGAGTGACAGTCCTCTTTCACTTAAGTCGATATTGTGACTTTTGTATTAAATTCGGATGCAATTTCTGTGTTTCATGGTCAATAAGATGGTCCAAGGGATACAGTAAACGTGAAGTGAAGCATCGTAATCTAAAACTGAACTCACAGGAGAGGTTCAAATCATAGAATGGAGCGAGTCAGTCCTCTTGTATTTAAGTCGGCATTGTGCCTTTTGTTTTAGATTCGGATGCTATTTCTGTGTTTCATCGTCTATAAGAAGGTGCAAGGTATACAGTAAACCTGAAGTGAAGCATCGGAATCTAAAACTGGACTCACAGGAGAGGTTCAAATAATAGAAATCGAGAGTGTCAGTCCTCTTGTACTTAAGTCGGCATTGTACCTTTTGTATTAAATTCGGATGCAATTTCTGTGTTTCATCGTCAATAAGAAGGTGTAAGGTGTACAGTAAAACTGAAGTGAAGCATCGGAATCTAAAACTGGACTCACAGGAGAGGTTCAAATCATAGAGAGTTAGAGTGTCAGTCCTCTTGTATTTAAGTCGGCATTGTGCCTTTTAAATTTAATTCCGATGCCATTTCTGTGTTTCATCGTCAATAAGAAGGTGCAAGGTATACAGTAAACCTGAAGTGAAGCATCGGAATCTAAAACTGGACTCACAGGAGAGGTTCAAATCATAGAAGGGGAGAGTGTCAGTCCTCTTGTACCTAAGTCGGCATTGTGCCTTTTGTATTAAATTCGGATGCAATTTCTGTATTTCATCATCAATAACAAGGTCCAAGGTATACAGTAAACCTGAAGTGAAGCATCGGAATCTAAAACTGGACTCACAGGAGAGGTTCAAATCATAGAGAGTTAGAGTGTCAGTCCTCTTGTATTTAAGTCGGCATTGTGCCTTTTAAATTTAATTCCGATGCCATTTCTGTGTTTCATCGTCAATAAGAAGTTACAAGGTATACAGGAAACCTGAAGTGAAGCATCGGAATCTAAAACAGGACTCACAGGAGAGGTTCAAATCATAGAAAGAGAGAGTGTCAGTCCTCTTGTACTTAAGTCGGCATTGTGCCTTATGTATTAAATTCCGATGCAATTTCTGTGTTTCATCGTCAATAAGAAGGTGCAAGGTATACAGTATACCTGAAGTGAAGCATCGGAATCTAAAACTGGACTCACAGGAGGGGTTCAAATCATAGAAAGAGGGAGTGACAGTCCTCTTTCACTTAAGTCGATATTGTGACTTTTGTATTAAATTCGGATGCAATTTCTGTGTTTCATCGTCAATAAGATGGTCCAAGATATACAGTAAACGTGAAGTGAAGCATCGGAATCTAAAACTGAACTCACAGGAGAGGTTCAAATCATAGAAAGAGAGAGTGTCAGTCATCTTGTACTTGAGTCGGCATTGTGCCTTTTGTATTAATTTCAGATGCAATTTCTATGTTTCATCGTCAATAAGAAGGTGCAAGGTATACAGTAAACCTGAAGTGAAGCATTGGAATCTAAATCTGGACTCACAGGAGAGGTTCAAATCATAGAAAACGAGAGTGTCAGTCCTCTTGTACTTAAGTCGGCATTGTGCCTTTTGTATAAAATTCGGATGCAATTACTGTGTTTCATCGTCAATAAGAAGGTCCAAAGAATACAGTAATCCTGAAGTGAAGCATCGGAATCCAAAACAGGACCCACAGGAGGGGTTCAAATCATTGATAGTTAGAGTGTCAGTCCGCTTATACTTAAGTCGGCAGTCTGTCGTTTGAATTTAATTCCGATGCACTTTCTGTGTTTCTTCGTCAATAAGAATGTACATGGTATACAGTAAACCAGAAGTGAAGCATCGGAATCTAAAACTCGACTCACAGGAGAGGTTCAAATCATAGAATGTGAGAGTGTCAATCCTCTTGTACTTGAGTCGGCATTGTGCCTTTTGTATTAAATTCGGATGCAATTCCTGTGTTTCATCGTCAATAAGAAGGTGCAAAGTATACAGAAAACCTGAAGTGAAGCATCGGAATCTAAAACTGGACTCACAGAAGAGGTTCAAATCATAGAAAGAGAGAGTGTCAGTCCTCTTTTACATAAGTCGGCATTCTGCCTTTTGTATTAAATTCGGATGCAATTTCTGTATTTCATCGTCAATAACAAGGTCCAAGGTATACAGTAAACCTGAAGTGAAGCATCGGAATCTAAAACTGGACTCACAGGAGAGGTTCAAATCATAGATAGTTAGCGTGTCAGTCCTCTTGTACTTATGTCGGCATTGTGTCTTTTGAATGTAATTGCGATGCAATTTCTGTGTTTCATCGTCAATAAGAAGTTACAGGGTATACAGGAAACTTGAAGTGAAGCATTGGAAACCAAAACTGGACTCACAGGAGAGGTTCAAATCATAGAGAGTCAGAGTGTCAGTCCTCTTGTACTTAAGTCGGCATTGTGGCTTTTGAATTTAATTCCGATGCCATTTCTGTGTTTCAACGTCAATAAGAAGGTGCAAGGTATACAGTAAACCTGAAGTGAAGCATCGGAATCTAAAACTGGACTCACAGAAGTGGTTCAAATCATAGAAAGTGACTGTGTCAGTCCTCTTGTACTTAAGTCGGCATTGTGCCTTATGTATTAAATTCCGATGCAATTTCTGTGTTTCATCGTCAACAAGAAGGTGCAAGGTATACAGTATACCTGAAGTGAAGCATCGGAATCTAAAACTGGACTCACAGGAGAGGTTCAAATCATAGATAGTTAGCGTGTCAGTCCTCTTGTACTTATGTCGGCATTGTGTCTTTTGAATTTAATTGCGATGCAATTTCTGTGTTTCATCGTCAATAAGAAGTTACATGGTATACAGGAAACTTGAAGTGAAGCATCGGAATCCAAAACTGGACTCACAGGAGAGGTTCAAATCATAGAGAGTCAGAGTGTCAGTCCTCTTGTACTTAAGTCGGCATTTTGGCTTGAATTTAATTCCGATGCTATTTCTGTGTTTCAACGTCAATAAGAAGGTGCAAGGTATACAGTAAACCTGAAGTGAAGCATCGGAATCTAAAACTGGACTCACAGAAGAGGTTCAAATCATAGAAAGTGACAGTGTCAGTCCTCTTGCACTTAAGTGGGCATTGTGCCTTATGTATTAAATTCCGATGCAATTTCTGTGCTTCATCGTCAATAAGAAAGTGCAAGGTATACAGTATACCTGAACTGAAGCATCGGAATCTAAAACTGGACTCACAGGAGGGGTTCAAATAAAAGAGAGAGTGACAGTCCTCTTTCACTTAAGTCGATATTGTGACTTTTGTATTAAATTCGGATGCAATTTCTGTGTTTCATCGTCAATAAGATGGTCCAAGGGATACAGTAAACGTGAAGTGAAGCATCGGAATCTAAAACTGAACTCACAGGAGAGGTTCAAATCATAGAATGGAGAGTGTCAGTCCTCTTGTACTTAAGTCGGCATTGTGCCTTTTGTTTTAAATTCGGATGCTATTTCTGTGTTTCATCGTCTATAAGAATTTGCAAGGTATGCAGTAAACCTGAAGTGAAGCATCGGAATCTAAAACTGGACTCACAGGAGAGGTTCAAATCATAGAAAACGAGAGTGTCAGTCCTCTCGTACTTAAGTCGGCATTGTGCCTTTTGTATTAAATTCGGATGCAATTTCTGTGTTTCATCGTCAATAAGAAGGTGCAAGGTGTACAGTAAACCTGAAGTGAAGCATCGGAATCTAAAACTGGACTCACAGGAGAGGTTCAAATCATAGAGAGTTATAGTGTCAGTTCTCCTGTATTTAAGTCGGCATTGTGCCTTTTAAATTTAACTCCGATGCCATTTCTGTGTTTCATCGTCAATAAGAAGGTGCAAAGTATACAATAAACCTGAAGTGAAGCATCGGAATCTAAAACTGGACTCACAGGAGAGGTTCAAATCATAGAAAGAGAGAGTGTCAGTCCTCTTTCACTAAAGTCGGCATTGTGCCTTTTGTATTAATTTCAGATGCAATTTGTATGTTTCATCGTCAATAAGAAGGTGCAAGGTATACAGTAAACCTGAAGTGAAGCATTGGAATCTAAAACTGGACTCACAGGAGAGGTTCAAATCATAGAAAACGAGAGTGTCAGTCCTTTTGTACTTAAGTCGGCATTGTGCCTTTTGTATGAAATTGGGATGCAATTACTGTGTTTCATCGTCAATAAGAATGTCCAAAGAATACAGTAATCCTGAAGTGAAGCATCGGAATCCAAAACTGGACTCACAGGAGGGGTTCAAATCATTGATAGTTAGAGTGTCAGTCCGCTTATACTTAAGTCGGCAGTCTGTCGTTTGAATTTAATTCCGATGCACTTTCTGTGTTTCTTCGTCAATAAGAATGTGCATGGTATACAGTAAACCAGAAGTGAAGCATCGGAATCTAAAACTCGACTCACAGGAGAGGTTCAAATCATAGAATGTGAGAGTGTCAATCCTCTTGTACTTGAGTCGGCATTGTGCCTTTTGTATTAAATTCGGAATGCAATTCCTGTGTTCCATCGTCAATAAGAAGGTGCAAAGTATACAGAAAACCTGAAGTGAAGCATCGGAATCTAAAACTGGACTCACAGAAGAGGTTCAAATCATAGAAAGAGAGAGTGTCAGTCCTCTTTTACATAAGTCGGCATTCTGCCTTTTGTATTAAATTCGGATGCAATTTCTGTGTTTCATCGTCAATAAGATGGTCCAAGGGATACAGTAAACGTGAAGTGAAGCATCGGAATCTAAAACTGAACTCACAGGAGAGGTTCAAATCATAGCATGGAGAGTGTCAGTCCTCTTGTACTTAAGTCGGCATTGTGCCTTTTGTGTTAAATTCGGATGCCATTTCTGTGTTTCATCGTCTATAAGAAGGTGCAAGGTATACAGTAAACCTGAAGTGAAGCATCGGAATCTAAAACTGGACTCACAGGAGAGGTTCAAATCATAGAAAACGAGAGTGTCAGTCCTCTTGTACTTAAGTCGGCATTGTGCCTTTTGTATTAAATTCGGATGCAATTTCTGTGTTTCATCGTCAATAAGAAGGTGCAAGGTGTACAGTAAACCTGATGTGAAGCATCGGAATCTAAAACTGGACTCACAGGAGAGGTTCAAATAATAGAAAACGAGAGTGTCAGTCCTCTTGTACTTAAGTCGTCATTGTGCCTTTTGTATTAAATTCGGATGCAATTTCTGTGTTTCATCGTCAATAAGAAGGTGCAAGGTATACAGTAAACCTGAAGTGAAGCATCGGAATCTAAAACTGGACTCACAGGAGAGGTTCAAATCATAGAAGGGGAGAGTGTCAGTCCTCTTGTACCTAAGTCGGCATTGTGCCTTTTGTATTAAATTCGGATGCAATTTCTGTATTTCATCGTCAATAACAAGGTCCAAGGTATACAGTAAACCTGAAGTGAAGCATCGGAATCTAAAACTGGATTCACAGGAGAGGTTCAAATCATAGAGAGTTAGAGTGTCAGTCCCCTTGTATTTAAGTCGGCATTGTGCCTTTTAAATTTAATTCCGATGCCATTTCTGTGTTTCATCGTCAGTAAGAAGTTACAAGGTATACAGGAAACCTGAAGTGAAGCATCGGAATCTAAAACAGGACTCACAGGAGAGGTTCAAATCATAGAAAGAGAGAGTGTCAGTCCTCTTGTACTTAAGTCGGCATTGTGCCTTATGTATTAAATTCCGATGCAATTTCTGTGTTTCATCGTCAATAAGAAGGTGCAAGGTATACAGTATACCTGAAGTGAAGCATCGGAATCTAAAACTGGACTCACAGGAGGGGTTGAAATCATAGAAAGAGAGAGTGACAGTCCTCTTTCACTTAAGTCGATATTGTGACTTTTGTATTAAATTCGGATGCAATTTCTGTGTTTCATCGTCAATAAGATGGTCCAAGGGATACAGTAAACGTGAAGTGAAGCATCGGAATCTAAAACTGAACTCACTGGAGAGGTTCAAATCATAGAAAGAGAGAGTGTCAGTCATCTTGTACTTGAGTCGGCATTGTGCCTTTTGTATTAATTTCAGATGCAATTTCTATGTTTCATCGTCAATAAGAAGGTGCAAGGTATACAGTAAACCTGAAGTGAAGCATTGGAATCTAAATCTGGACTCACAGGAGAGGTTCAAATCATAGAAAACGAGAGTGTCAGTCCTCTTGTACTTAAGTCGGCATTGTGCCTTTTGTATAAAATTCGGATGCATTTACTGTGTTTCATCGTCAATAAGAAGGTCCAAAGAATACAGTAATCCTGAAGTGAAGCATCGGAATCCAAAACTGGACTCACAGGAGGGGTTCAAATCATTGATAGTTAGAGTGTCAGTCCGCTTATACTTAAGTCGGCAGTCTGTCGTTTGAATTTAATTCCGATGCACTTTCTGTGTTTCTTCGTCAATAAGAATGTACATGGTATACAGTAAACCAGAAGTGAAGCATCGGAATCTAAAACTCGACTCACAGGAGAGGTTCAAATCATAGAATGTGAGAGTGTCAATCCTCTTGTACTTGAGTCGGCATTGTGCCTTTTGTATTAAATTCGGATGCAATTCCTGTGTTTCATCGTCAATAAGAAGGTGCAAAGTATACAGAAAACCTGAAGTGAAGCATCGGAATCTAAAACTGGACTCACAGAAGAGTTTCAAATCATAGAAAGAGAGAGTGTCAGTCCTCTTTTACATAAGTCGGCATTCTGCCTTTTGTATTAAATTCGGATGCAATTTCTGTATTTCATCGTCAATAACAAGGTCCATGGTATACAGTAAACTTGAAGTGAAGCATCGGAATCTAAAACTGGACTCACAGGAGAGGTTCAAGTCATAGATAGTTAGCGTGTCAGTCCTCTTGTACTTATGTCGGCATTGTGTCTTTTGAATGTAATTGCGATGCAATTTCTGTGTTTCATCGTCAATAAGAAGTTACAAGGTATACAGGAAACTTGAAGTGAAGCATCGGAAACCAAAACTGGACTCACAGGAGAGGTTCAAATCATAGAGAGTCAGAGTGTCAGTCCTCATGTACTTAAGTCGGCATTGTGGCTTTTGAATTTAATTCCGATGCTATTTCTGTGTTTCAACGTCAATAAGAAGGTGCGAGGTATACAGTAAACCTGAAGTGAAGCATCGGAATCTAAAACTGGACTCACAGAAGTGGTTCAAATCATAGAAAGTGACAGTGTCAGTCCTCTTGTACTTAAGTCGGCATTGTGCCTTATGTATTAAATTCCGATGCAATTTCTGTGTTTCATCGTCAATAAGAAGATGCAAGGTATACAGTATACCTGAAGTGAAGCATCGGAATCTAAAACTGGACTCACAGGAGGGGTTCAAATCATAGAAAGAGAGAGTGACAGTCCTCTTTCACTTAAGTCGATATTGTGACTTTTGTATTAAATTCGGATGCAATTTCTGTGTTTCATCGTCAATAATATGGTCCAAGGGATACAGTAAACGTGAAGTGAAGCATCGGAATCTAAAACTAAACTCACCGGAGAGGTTCAAATATAGAATGGAGCGTGTCAGTCCTCTTGTATTTAAGTCGGCATTGTGCCTTTTGTTTTAGATTCGGATGCTATTTCTGTGTTTCATCGTCTATAAAAAGGTGCAAGGTATACAGTAAACCTGAAGTGAAGCATCGGAATCTAAAACTGGACTCACAGGAGAGGTTCAAATAATAGAAAACGAGAGTATCAGTCCTCTTGTACCTAAGTCGGCATTGTGCCTTTTGTATTATATTCGGATGCAATTTCTGTGTTTCATCGTCAATAAGAAGGTGTAAGGTGTACAGTAAACCTGAAGTGAAGCATCGGAATCTAAAACTGGACTCGCAGGAGAGGTTCAAATCATAGAGAGTTAAAGTGTCAGTCCTCTTGTATTTAAGTCGGCATTGTGCCTTTTAAATTTAATTCCGATGCCATTTCTGTGTTTCATCGTCAATAAGATGGTGCAAGGTATACAGTAAACCTGAAGTGAAGCATCGGAATCTAAAACTGGACTCACAGGAGAGGTTCAAATCATAGAAGGGGAGAGTGTCAGTCCTCTTGTACTTAAGTCGGCATTGTGCCTTTTGTATTAAATTCGGATGCAATTTCTGTATTTCATCGTCAATAACAAGGTCCAAGGTATACAGTAAACCTGAAGTGAAGCATCGGAATCTAAAACTGGACTCACAGGAGAGGTTCAAATCATAGATAGTTAGCGTGTCAGTCCTCTTGTACTTATGTCGGCATTGTGTCTTTTGAATTTAATTGGGATGCAATTTCTGTGTTTCATCGTCAATAAGAAGTTACAAGGTATACAGGAATCCTGAAGTGAAGCATCGGAATCTAAAACAGGACTCACAGGAGAGGTTCAAATCATAGAAAGAGAGAGTGTCAGTCCTCTTTCACTTAAGTCGGCATTGTGCCTTTTGTATTAATTTCAGATGCAATTTCTGTCTTTCATCGTCAATAAGAAGGTGCAAGGTATACAGTAAACCTGAAGTGAAGCATTGGAATCTAAAACTGGACTCACAGGAGAGGTTCAAATCATAGAAAACGAGAGTGTCAGTCCTCTTGTACTTAAGTCGGCATTGTGCCTTTTGTATTAAATTCGGATGCAATTTCTGTATTTCATCGTCAATAACAAGGTCCAAGGTATACAGTAAACCTGAAGTGAAGCATCGGAATCTAAAACTGGACTCACAGGAGAGGTTCAAATCATAGATAGTTAGCGTGTCAGTCCTCTTGTACTTATGTCGGCATTGTGTCTTTTGAATTTAATTGGGATGCAATTTCTGTGTTTCATCGTCAATAAGAAGTTACAAGGTATACAGGAATCCTGAAGTGAAGCATCGGAATCTAAAACAGGACTCACAGGAGAGGTTCAAATCATAGAAAGAGAGAGTGTCAGTCCTCTTTTACATAAGTCGGCATTCTGCCTTTTGTATTAAATTCGGATGCAATTTCTGTATTTCATCGTCAATAACAAGGTCCATGGTATACAGTAAACTTGAAGTGAAGCATCGGAATCTAAAACTGGACTCACAGGAGAGGTTCAAGTCATAGATAGTTAGCGTGTCAGTCCTCTTGTACTTATGTCGGCATTGTGTCTTTTGAATGTAATTGCGATGCAATTTCTGTGTTTCATCGTCAATAAGAAGTTACAAGGTATACAGGAAACTTGAAGTGAAGCATCGGAAACCAAAACTGGACTCACAGGAGAGGTTCAAATCATAGAGAGTCAGAGTGTCAGTCCTCATGTACTTAAGTCGGCATTGTGGCTTTTGAATTTAATTCCGATGCTATTTCTGTGTTTCAACGTCAATAAGAAGGTGCGAGGTATACAGTAAACCTGAAGTGAAGCATCGGAATCTAAAACTGGACTCACAGAAGTGGTTCAAATCATAGAAAGTGACAGTGTCAGTCCTCTTGTACTTAAGTCGGCATTGTGCCTTATGTATTAAATTCCGATGCAATTTCTGTGTTTCATCGTCAATAAGAAGATGCAAGGTATACAGTATACCTGAAGTGAAGCATCGGAATCTAAAACTGGACTCACAGGAGGGGTTCAAATCATAGAAAGAGAGAGTGACAGTCCTCTTTCACTTAAGTCGATATTGTGACTTTTGTATTAAATTCGGATGCAATTTCTGTGTTTCATCGTCAATAATATGGTCCAAGGGATACAGTAAACGTGAAGTGAAGCATCGGAATCTAAAACTAAACTCACCGGAGAGGTTCAAATATAGAATGGAGCGTGTCAGTCCTCTTGTATTTAAGTCGGCATTGTGCCTTTTGTTTTAGATTCGGATGCTATTTCTGTGTTTCATCGTCTATAAAAAGGTGCAAGGTATACAGTAAACCTGAAGTGAAGCATCGGAATCTAAAACTGGACTCACAGGAGAGGTTCAAATAATAGAAAACGAGAGTATCAGTCCTCTTGTACCTAAGTCGGCATTGTGCCTTTTGTATTATATTCGGATGCAATTTCTGTGTTTCATCGTCAATAAGAAGGTGTAAGGTGTACAGTAAACCTGAAGTGAAGCATCGGAATCTAAAACTGGACTCGCAGGAGAGGTTCAAATCATAGAGAGTTAAAGTGTCAGTCCTCTTGTATTTATGTCGGCATTGTGCCTTTTAAATTTAATTCCGATGCCATTTCTGTGTTTCATCGTCAATAAGATGGTGCAAGGTATACAGTAAACCTGAAGTGAAGCATCGGAATCTAAAACTGGACTCACAGGAGAGGTTCAAATCATAGAAGGGGAGAGTGTCAGTCCTCTTGTACTTAAGTCGGCATTGTGCCTTTTGTATTAAATTCGGATGCAATTTCTGTATTTCATCGTCAATAACAAGGTCCAAGGTATACAGTAAACCTGAAGTGAAGCATCGGAATCTAAAACTGGACTCACAGGAGAGGTTCAAATCATAGATAGTTAGCGTGTCAGTCCTCTTGTACTTATGTCGGCATTGTGTCTTTTGAATTTAATTGGGATGCAATTTCTGTGTTTCATCGTCAATAAGAAGTTACAAGGTATACAGGAATCCTGAAGTGAAGCATCGGAATCTAAAACAGGACTCACAGGAGAGGTTCAAATCATAGAAAGAGAGAGTGTCAGTCCTCTTTCACTTAAGTCGGCATTGTGCCTTTTGTATTAATTTCAGATGCAATTTCTGTCTTTCATCGTCAATAAGAAGGTGCAAGGTATACAGTAAACCTGAAGTGAAGCATTGGAATCTAAAACTGGACTCACAGGAGAGGTTCAAATCATAGAAAACGAGAGTGTCAGTCCTCTTGTACTTAAGTCGGCATTGTGCCTTTTGTGTAAAATTCGGATGCAATTGCTGTGTTTCATAGTCAATAAGAATGTCCAGAGAATACAGTAATCCTGAAGTGAAGCATCGGAATCCAAAACTGGACTCACAGGAGGGGCTCAATTCATTGATAGTTAGAGTGTCAGTCCGCTTATACTGAAGTCGGCAGTCTGTCGTTTGAATTTAATTCCGATGCACTTTCTGTGTTTCTTCGTCAATAAGAATGTGCATGGTATACAGTAAACCAGAAGTGATGCATCGGAATCTAAAACTCGACTCACAGGAGAGGTTCAATTCATAGAATGTGAGAGTGTCAATCCTCTTGTACTTGAGTCGGCATTGTGCCTTTTGTATTAAATTCGGATGCAATTTCTGTGTTTCATCGTCAATAAGAAGGTGCAAAGTATACAGAAAACCTGAAGTGAAGCATCGGAATCTAAAACTGGACTCACAGAAGAGATTCAAATCATAGAAAGAGAGAGTGTCAGTCCTCTTTTACATAAGTCGGCATTCTGCCTTTTGTATTAAATTCGGATGCCATTTCTGTATTTCATCGTCAATAACAAGGTCCAAGGTATACAGTAAACCTGAAGTGAAGCATCGGAATCTAATACTGGACTCACAGGAGAGGTTCAAGTCATAGATAGTTAGCGTGTCAGTCCCCTTGTACTTATGTCGGCATTGTGTCTTTTCAATGTAATTGCGATGCAATTTCTGTGTTTCATCGTCAATAAGAAGTTACAAGGTATACAGGAAACTTGAAGTGAAGCATCGGAAACCAAAACTGGACTCACAGGAGAGGTTCAAATCATAGAGAGTCAGAGTGTCAGTCCTCATGTACTTAAGTCGGCATTGTGGCTTTTGAATTTAATTCCGATGCTATTTCTGTGTTTCAACGTCAATAAGAAGGTGCGAGGTATACAGTAAACCTGAAGTGAAGCATCGGAATCTAAAACTGGACTCACAGAAGTGGTTCAAATCATAGAAAGTGACAGTGTCAGTCCTCTTGTACTTAAGTCGGCATTGTGCCTTATGTATTAAATTCCGATGCAATTTCTGTGTTTCATCGTCAATAAGAAGATGCAAGGTATACAGTACACCTGAAGTGAAGCATCGGAATCTAAAACTGGACTCACAGGAGAGGTTCAAATCATAGAAGGGGAGAGTGTCAGTCCTCTTGTACTTAAGTCGGCATTGTGCCTTTTGTATTAAATTCGGATGCAATTTCTGTATTTCATCGTCAATAACAAGGTCCAAGGTATACAGTAAACCTGAAGTGAAGCATCGGAATCTAAAACTGGACTCACAGGAGAGGTTCAAATCATAGATAGTTAGCGAGTCAGTCCTCTTGTACTTATGTCGGCATTGTGTCTTTTGAATGTAATTGCGATGCAATTTCTGTGTTTCATCGTCAATAAGAAGTTACAAGGTATACAGGAAACTTGAAGTGAAGCATCGGAAACCAAAACTGGACTCACAGGAGAGGTTCAAATCATAGAGAGTCAGAGTGTCAGTCCTCTTGTACTTAAGTCGGCATTGTGGCTTTTGAATTTAATTCCGATGCCATTTCTGTGTTTCAACGTCAATAAGAAGGTGCAAGGTATACAGTAAACCTGAAGTGAAGCATCGGAATCTAAAACTGGACTCACAGAAGTGGTTCAAATCATAGAAAGTGACTGTGTCAGTCCTCTTGTACTTAAGTCGGCATTGTGCCTTATGTATTAAATTCCGATGCAATTTCTGTGTTTCATCGTCAACAAGAAGGTGCAAGGTATACAGTATACCTGAAGTGAAGCATCGGAATCTAAAACTGGACTCACAGGAGGGGTTCAAATCATAGAAAGAGAGAGTGACAGTCCTCTTTTACATAAGTCGGCATTCTGCCTTTTGTATTAAATTCGGATGCAATTTCTGTATTTCATCGTCAATAACAAGGTCCAAGGTATACAGTAAACCTGAAGTGAAGCATCGGAATCTAAAACTGGACTCACAGGAGAGGTTCAAGTCATAGATAGTTAGCGTGTCAGTCCTCTTGTACTTATGTCGGCATTGTGTCTTTTGAATGTAATTGCGATGCAATTTCTGTGTTTCATCGTCAATAAGAAGTTACAAGGTATACAGGAAACTTGAAGTGAAGCATCGGAAACCAAAACTGGACTCACAGGAGAGGTTCAAATCATAGAGAGTCAGAGTGTCAGTCCTCATGTACTTAAGTAGGCATTGTGGCTTTTAAATTTAATTCCGATGCTATTTCTGTGTTTCAACGTCAATAAGAAGGTGCGAGGTGTACAGTAAACCTGAAGTGAAGCATCGGAATCTAAAACTGGACTCACAGAGGTGGTTCAAATAATAGAAAGTGACAGTGTCAGTCCTCTTGTACTTAAGTCGGCATTGTGCCTTATGTATTAAATTCCGATGCAATTTCTGTGTTTCATCGTCAATAAGAAGATGCAAGGTATACAGTATACCTGAAGTGAAGCATCGGAATCTAAAACTGGACTCACAGGAGGGGTTCAAATCATAGAAAGAGAGAGTGACAGTCCTCTTTCACTTGAGTCGATATTGTGACTTTTGTATTAAATTCGGATGCAATTTCTGTGTTTCATCGTCAATAAGATGGTCCAAGGGATACAGTAAACGTGAAGTGAAGCATCGGAATCTAAAACTAAACTCACAGGAGAGGTTCAAATATAGAATGGAGCGTGTCAGTCCCCTTGTATTTAAGTCGGCATTGTGCCTTTTGTTTTAGATTCGGATGCTATTTCTGTGTTTCATAGTCAATCAGAATGTCCAAAGAATACAGTAATCCTGAAGTGAAGCATCGGAATCCAAAACTGGACTCACAGGCGGGGTTCAAATCATTGTTAGTTAGAGTGTCAGTCCGCTTATACTTAAGTCGGCAGTCTGTCGTTAGAATTTAATTCCGATGCACTTTCGGTGTTTCTTCGTCAATAAGAATGTGCATGGTATACAGTAAACCAGAAGTGATGCATCGGAATCTAAAACTCGACTCACAGGAGAGGTTCAATTCATAGAATGTGAGAGTGTCAATCCTCTTGTACTTGAGTCGGCATTGTGCCTTTTGTATTAAATTCGGATGCAATTTCTGTGTTTCATCGTCAATAAGAAGGTGCAAAGTGTACAGAAAACCTGAAGTGAAGCATCGGAATCTAAAACTGGACTCACAGAATAGGTTCAAATCATAGAAAGAGAGAGTGTCAGTCCTCTTTTACATAAGTCGGCATTCTGCCTTTTGTATTACATTCGGATGCAATTTCTGTATTTCATCGTCAATATCAAGGTCCAAGGTATACAGTAAACCTGAAGTGAAGCATCGGAATCTAAAACTGGACTCACAGGAGAGGTTCAAATCATAGATAGTTAGCGTGTCAGTCCTCTTGTACTTATGTCGGCATTGTGTCTTTTGAATGTAATTGCGATGCAATTTCTGTGTTTCATCGTCAATAAGAAGTTACAAGGTATACAGGAAACTTGAAGTGAAGCATCGGAAACCAAAACTGGACTCACAGGAGAGGTTCAAATCATAGAGAGTCAGAGTGTCAGTCCTCTTGTACTTAAGTCGGCATTGTGGCTTTTGAATTTAATTCCGATGCGATTTCTGTGTTTCAACGTCAATAAGAAGGTGCAAGGTATACAGTAAACCTGAAGTGAAGCATCGGAATCTAAAACTGGACTCACAGAAGTGGTTCAAATCATAGAAAGTGACTGTGTCAGTCCTCTTGTACTTAAGTCGGCATTGTGCCTTATGTATTAAATTCCGATGCAATTTCTGTGTTTCATCGTCAACAAGAAGGTGCAAGGTATACAGTATACCTGAAGTGAAGCATCGGAATCTAAAACTGGACTCACAGGAGGGGTTCAAATCATAGAAAGAGAGAGTGACAGTCCTCTTTTACATAAGTCGGCATTCTGCCTTTTGTATTAAATTCGGATGCAATTTCTGTATTTCATCGTCAATAACAAGGTCCAAGGTATACAGTAAACCTGAAGTGAAGCATCGGAATCTAAAACTGGACTCACAGGAGAGGTTCAAGTCATAGATAGTTAGCGTGTCAGTCCTCTTGTACTTATGTCGGCATTGTGTCTTTTGAATGTAATTGCGATGCAATTTCTGTGTTTCATCGTCAATAAGAAGTTACAAGGTATACAGGAAACTTGAAGTGAAGCATCGGAAACCAAAACTGGACTCACAGGAGAGGTTCAAATCATAGAGAGTCAGAGTGTCAGTCCTCATGTACTTAAGTCGGCATTGTGGCTTTTGAATTTAATTCCGATGCTATTTCTGTGTTTCAACGTCAATAAGAAGGTGCGAGGTATACAGTAAACCTGAAGTGAAGCATCGGAATCTAAAACTGGACACACAGAAGTGGTTCAAATCATAGAAAGTGACAGTGTCAGTCCTCTTGTACTTAAGTCGGCATTGTGCCTTATGTATTAAATTCCGATGCAATTTCTGTGTTTCATCGTCAATAAGAAGATGCAAGGTATACAGTATACCTGAAGTGAAGCATCGGAATCTAAAACTGGACTCACAGGAGAGGTTCAAATCATAGAAGGGGAGAGTGTCAGTCCTCTTGTACTTAAGTCGGCATTGTGCCTTTTGTATTAATTTCGGATGCAATTTCTGTATTTCATCGTCAATAACAAGGTCCAAGGTATACAGTAAACCTGAAGTAAAGCATCGGAGTCTAAAACTGGACTCACAGAAGAGGTTCAAATCATAGTTAGTTAGCGTGTCAGTCCTCTTGTACTTATGTCGGCATTGTGTCTTTTGAATTTAATTGGGATGCAATTTCTGTGTTTAATCGTCAATAAGAAGTTACAAGGTATACAGGAAACCTGAAGTGAAGCATCGGAATCTAAAACAGGACTCACAGGAGAGGTTCAAATCATAGAAAGAGAGAGTGTCAGTCCTCTTTCACTTAAGTCGGCATTGTGCCTTTTGTATTAATTTCAGATGCAATTTCTGTGTTTCATCGTCAATAAGAAGGTGCAAGGTATACAGTAAACCTGAAGTGAAGCATTGGAATCTAAAACTGGACTCACAGGAGAGGTTCAAATCATAGAAAACGAGAGTGTCAGTCCTCTTGTACTTAAGTCGGCATTGTGCCTTTTGTATAAAATTCGGATGCAATTACTGTGTTTCATAGTCAATAAGAATGTCCAAAGAATACAGTAATCCTGAAGTGAAGCATCGGAATCCAAAACTGGACTCACAGGAGGGGTTCAAATCATTGATAGTTAGAGTGTCAGTCCGCTTATACTTAAGTCGGCAGTCTGTCGTTTGAATTTAATTCCGATGCAATTTCTGTGTTTCTTCGTCAATAAGAATGTGCATGGTATACAGTAAACCAGAAGTGAAGCATCGGAATCTAAAACTCGACTCACAGGAGAGGTTCAATTCATAGAACGTGAGAGTGTCAATCCTCTTGTACTTGAGTCGGCATTGTGCCTTTTGTATTAAATTCGGATGCAATTTCTGTGTTTCATCGTCAATAAGAAGGTGCAAACTATACAGAAAACCTGAAGTGAAGCATCGGAATCTAAAACTGGACTCACAGAAGAGGTTCAAATCATAGAAAGAGTGAGTGTCAGTCCTCTTTTACCTAAGTCGGCATTCTGCCTTTTGTATTAAATTCGGATGCAATTTCTGTATTTCATCGTCAATTACAAGGTCCAAGGTATACAGTAAACCTGAAGTGAAGCATCGGAATCTAAAACTGGACTCACAGGAGAGGTTCAAATCATAGATAGTTGGCGTGTCAGTCCTCTTGTACTTATGTCGGCATTGTGTCTTTTGAATTTAATTGCGATGCAATTTCTGTGTTTCATCGTCAATAAGAAGTTACAAGGTATACAGGAAACTTGAAGTGAAGCATCGGAAACCAAAACTGGACTCACAGGAGAGGTTCAAATCATAGAGGGTCAGAGTGTCAGTCCTCATGTACTTAAGTCGGCATTGTGGCTTTTGAATTTAATTCCGATGCTATTTCTGTGTTTCAACGTCAATAAGAAGGTGCGAGGTATACAGTAAACCTGAAGTGAAGCATCGGAATCTAAAACTGGACTCACAGAAGTGGTTCAAATCATAGAAAGTGACAGTGTCAGTCCTCTTGTACTTAAGTCGGCATTGTGCCTTATGTATTAAATTCCGATGCAATTTCTGTGTTTCATCGTCGATAAGAAGATGCAAGGTATACAGTATACCTGAAGTCAAGCATCGGAATCTAAAACTGGACTCACAGGAGGGGTTCAAATCATAGAAAGAGAGAGTGACAGTCCTCTTTCACTTAAGTCGATATTGTGACTTTTGTATTAAATTCGGATGCAATTTCTGTGTTTCACCGTCAATAAGATGGTCCAAGGGATACAGTAAACGTGAAGTGAAGCATCGGAATCTAAAACTAAACTCACAGGAGAGGTTCAAATATAGAATGGAGCGTGTCAGTCCTCTTGTATTTAAGTCGGCATTGTGCCTTTTGTTTTAGATTCGGATGCTATTTCTGTGTTTCATCGTCTATAAGAAGGTGCAAGGTATACAGTAAACCTGAAGTGAAGCATCGGAATCTAAAACTAGACTCACAGGAGAGGTTCAAATAATAGAAAACGAGAGTGTCAGTCCTCTTGTACTTAAGTCGGCATTGTGCCTTTTGTATTATATTCGGATGCAATTTCTGTGTTTCATCGTCAATAAGAAGGTGTAAGGTGTACAGTAAACCTGAAGTGAAGCATCGGAATCTAAAACTAGACTCACAGGAGAGGTTCAAATCATAGAGAGTTAGAGTGTCAGTCCTCTTGTATTTAAGTTGGCATTGTGCCTTTTAAATTTAATTCCGATGCCATTTCTGTGTTTCATCGTCAATAAGAAGGTGCAAGGTATACAGTAAACCTGAAGTGAAGCATCGGAATCTAAAACTGGACTCACAGGAGAGGTTCAAATCATCGAAGGGGAGAGTGTCAGTCCTCTTGTACTGAAGTCGGCATTGTGCCTTTTGTATTATATTCGGATGCAATTTCTGTATTTCATCGTCAATAACAAGGTCCAAGGTATACAGTAAACCTGAAGTGAAGCATCGGAAACTGAAACTGGACTCACAGGAGAGGTTCAAATCATAGATAGTTAGCGTGTCAGTCCTCTTGTACTTATGTCGGCATTGTGTCTTTTGAATTTAATTGGGATGCAATTTCTGTGTTTCATCGTCAATAAGGAGTTACAAGGTATACAGGAAACCTGAAGTGAAGCATCGGAATCTAAAACAGGACTCACAGGATAGGTTCAAATCATAGAAAGAGAGAGTGTCAGTCCTCTTTCACTTAAGTCGGCATTGTGCCTTTTGTATTAATTTCAGATGCAATTTCTGTGTTTCATCGTCAATAAGAGGGTGCAAGGTATACAGTAAACCTGAAGTGAAGCATTGGAATCTAAAACCGGACTCACAGGAGAGGTTGAAATCATAGAAAACGAGAGTGTCAGTCCTCTTGTACTTAAGTCGGCATTGTGCCTTTTGTATAAAATTCGGATGCAATTACTGTGTTTCATCGTCAATAAGAAGGTCCAAAGAATACAGTAATCCTGAAGTGAAGCATCGGAATCCAAAACTGGACTCACAGGAGGGGTTCAAATCATTGATAGTTAGAGTGTCAGTCCGCTTATACTTAAGTCGGCAGTCTGTCGTTTGAATTTAATTCCGATGCACTTTCTGTGTTTCTTCGTCAATAAGAATGTGCATGGTATACAGTAAACCAGAAGTGAAGCATCGGAATCTAAAACTCGACTCACAGGAGAGGTTCAATTCATAGAATGTGAGAGTGTCAATCCTCTTGTACTTGAGTCGGCATTGTGCCTTTTGTATTAAATTCGGATGCAATTTCTGTGTTTCATCGTCAATAACAAGGTGCAAAGTATACAGAAAACCTGAAGTGAAGCATCGGAATCTAAAACTGGACTCACAGAAGAGGTTCGAATCATAGAAAGAGAGAGTGTCAGTCCTCTTTTACCTAAGTCGGCATTCTGCCTTTTGTATTAAATTCGGATGCAATTTCTGTATTTCATCGTCAATAACAAGGTCCAAGGTATACAGTAAACCTGAAGTGAAGCATCGGAATCTAAAACTGGACTCACAGGAGAGGTTCAAATCATAGATAGTTAGCGTGTCAGTCCTCTTGTACTTATGTCGGCATTGTGTCTTTTGAATTTAATTGCGATGCAATTTCTGTGTTTCATCGTCAATAAGAAGTTACAAGGTATACAGGAAACTTGAAATGAAGCATCGGAATCCAAAACCGGACTCACAGGAGAGGTTCAAATCATAGAGAGTCAGAGTGTCAGTCCTCTTGTACTTAAGTCGGCATTGTGCCTTTTGAATTTAATTCCGATGCTATTTCTATGTTTCAACGTCAATAATAAGGTGCAAGGTATACAGTAAACCTGAAGTGAAGCATCGGAATCTAAAACTGGACTCACAGAAGAGGTTCAAATCATAAAAAGTGACAGTGTCAGTCCTCTTGTACTTAAGTCGGCATTGTGCCTTATGTATTAAATTCCGATGCAATTTCTGTGTTTCATCGTCAATAAGAAGGTGCAAGGTATACAGTATACCTGAAGTGAAGCATCGGAATCTAAAACTGGACTCACAGGAGGGGTTCAAATCATAGAAAGAGAGAGTGGCAGTCCACTTTCACTTAAGTCGATATTGTGACTTTTGTATTAAATTTGGATGCAATTTCTGTGTTTCATCGTCAATAAGATGGTCCAAAGAATACAGTAAGCGTGAAGTGAAGCATCGGAATCAAAAACCGAACTCACAGGAGAGGTTCAAATCATAGAATGGAGCGTGTCAGTCCTCTTGTATTTAAGTCGGCATTGTGCCTTTTGTTTTAGATTCGGATGCTATTTCTGTGTTTCATCGTCTATAAGAAGGTGCAAGGTATACAGTAAACCTGAAGTGAAGCATCGGAATCTAAAACTGGACTCACAGGAGAGTTTCAAATCACAGAAACCGAGAGTGTCAGTCCTCTTGTACTTAAGTCGGCTTTGTGCCTTTTGTATTAAATTCGGATGCAATTTCTGTGTTTCATCGTCAATAATAAGGTGTAAGGTGTACAGTAAACCTGAAGTGAAGCATCGGAATCTAAAACTGGACTCACAGGAGAGGTTCAAATCATAGAGAGTTAGAGTGTCAGTCCTCTTGTATTTAAGTCGGCATTGTGCTTTTAAATTTAATTCCGATGCCATTTCTGTGTTTCATCGTCAATAAGAAGGTCCAAAGTATACAGTAAACCTGAAGTGAAGCATCGGAATCTAAAACTGGACTCACAGGAGAGGTTCAAATCATAGAGAGTTAGAGTGTCAGTCCTCTTGTATTTAAGTCGGCATTGGGCCTTTTAAATTTAATTCCGATGCCATTTCTGTGTTTCATCGTCAATAAGAAGGTCCAAAGTATACAGTAAACCTGAAGTGAAGCATCGGAATCTAAAACTGGACTCACAGGAGAGGTTCAAATCATAGAAAGAGAGAGTGTCAGTCCTCTTTTACTTAAGTCGGCATTGTGCCTTTTGTATTAAATTCAGATGCAATTTCTGTGTTTCATCGTCAATAAGAAGGTGCAAGGTATACAGTAAACCGGAAGTGAAGCATCGGAATCTAAAACTGGACTCACAGGAGAGGTTCAAATCATAGAAAACGAGAGTGTCAGTCCTCTTGTACTTAAGTCGGCATTGTGCCTTTTGTATAAAATTCGGATGCAATTTCTGTGTTTCATCGTCAATAAGAAGGTCCAAGGAATACAGTAATCCTGAAGTGAAGCATCGGAATCCAAAACTGGACTCACAGGAGGGGTTCAAATCATTGATACTTAGAGTGTCAGTCCGCTTATACTTAGGTCGGCACTCTGTCGTTTGAATTTATTTCCGATGCAATTTCTGTGTTTCATCGTCAATAAGAATGTGCATGGCATACAGTAAACCAGAAGTGAAGCATCGGAATCTAAAACTGGACTCACAGGAGAGGTTCAAAGCATAGAAAGTGAGAGCGTCAATCCTCTTGTACCTGAGTCGGCATTGTGCCTTTTGTATTAAAATCGGATGCAATTTCTGTGTTTCATCGTCAATAAGAAGGTCCAAGGGATACAGTAATCCTGAAGTGAAGCATCGGAATCTAAAACTGGACCCACAGGAGAGGTTCAAATTGTAGAGAGCTAGAGTGTCAGTCCCCTTGTCCTTAAGTCGGCATTGTGCCTTTTGTATTAAATTCAGATGCAATTTCTGTGTTTCATCGTCAATAAGAAGGTGCAAGTTATACAGTAAACCTGCAGTGAAGCATCGGAATCTAAATCTGGACTCACAGGAGAGGTTCAAATCATAGAAAACGAGAGTGTCAGTCCTCTTGTACTTAAGTCGGCATTGTGCCTTTTGTATTAAATTCAGATGCAATTTCTGTGTTTCATCGTCAATAAGAAGGTGCTAAGTATACAGTAAACCTGAAGTGAAGCATCGGAATCTAAAACTGGACTCACAGGAGAGGTTCAAATCATAGAAGACGAGAGTGTCAGTCCTCTTGTACTTAAGTCGGCATTGTGCCTTTTGTATTAAATTCGGATGCAATATCTGTGTTTCATCGTCAATAAGATAGTCCAAGGGATACAGTAAAAATGAAGTGAAGCATCGGAAACTAAAACTGGACTCACAGGAGAGGTTCAAATCATAGAAACGGAGAGTGTCAGTCCTCGTGTACTTAATTCGGTATTGTGCCTCTTGTATTAAATTCGGATGCAGTTTCTGTGTTTCATCCTCAATAAGAAGGTGCAAGGTATACAGTAAACCTGAAGTGAAGCATCGCAATCTAAAACTGCACTCACAGGAGAGGTTCAAATCATAGAAAGTGAGAGTGTCAATCCTCTTGTACATTAGTCGGCAATGTGCCTTTTGTATTAAATTCGGATGCAATCTCCGTGTTTCATCGTCAATAGGAAGGTACCAGGGATACAGTGAAACTGAAGTGAAGCATCGGAATCTTAAACTGGACTCACAGGAGAGGTTCAAATCATAGAAAGAGAGAGTGACAGTCCTCTTTGACTTGAGTCGGCATTGAGACTTTTGTATTACATTCGGATGCAATTTCTGTGTTTCATCGTCAATAAGAAGGTCCAAGGTATACAGTAAACCTGAAGTGAAGCATCGGAATCTAAAACTGGACTCACAGGAGAGGTTCAAATCATAGATAGTTAGCGTGTCAGTCCTCTTTTACTTATGTCGGCATTGTGTCTTTTGAATTTAATTGCGATGCAATTTCTGTGTTTCATCGTCAATAAGAAGTTACAAGGTATACAGGAAACCTGAAGTGAAGCATCGGAATCCAAAACTGGACTCACAGGAGTGGTTCAAATCACAGAAAACGAGAGTGTCAGTCCTCTTGTACTTAAGTTGGCATTGTGCCTTTTGTATAAAATTCGGATGCAATTTCTGTGTTTCATCGTCAATAAGAGGGTCCAAGGAATACAGTAATCCTGAAGTGAAGCATCGGAATCCAAAACTGGTCTCACAGGAGGGGTTCAAATCATTGATAGTTAGAGTGTCAGTCCGCTTATACTTAAGTCAGCAGTCTGTCGTTTGAATTTAATTCCGATGCAATTTCTGTGTCTCATCGTCAATAAGAATGTGCATGGTATACAGTAAACCAGAAGTGAAGAATCGGAATATAAAACTGGACTCACAGGAGAGGTTCAAATCATAGAATGGAGCGTGTCAGTCCTCTTGTACTTAAGTCGGCATTGTGCCTTTTGTTTTAGATTTGGATGCTATTTCCGTGTTTCATCGTCTATAAGAAGGTGCAAGGTATACAGTAAACCTGAAGTGAAGCATCGGAATCTAAAACTGGACTCACAGGAGAGGTTCAAATCATAGAAAACGAGAGTGTCAGTCCTCTTGTACTTAAGTCGGCATTGTGCCCATTGTATTAAATTCGGATGCAATTTCTGTGTTTCATCGTCAATAAGAAGGTGCAAGGTGTACAGTAAACCAGAAGTGAAGCATCGGAATCTATAACTGGACTCACAGGAGAGGTTCAAATCATAGAGAGTTAGAGTGTCAGTCCTCTTGTATTTGAGTCGGCATTGTGCCTTTTAAATTTAATTCCGATGCCATTTCTGTGTTTCATCGTCAATAAGAAGGTGCAAAGTATACAGTAAACCTGAAGTGAAGCATCGGAATCTAAAACTGGACTCACAGGAGAGGTTCAAATCATAGAAGGAGAGAGTGTCAGTCCTCTTTTACTTATGTCGGCATTTGCCTTTTGTATTAATTTCAGATGCAATTTCTGTGTTTCATCGTCAATAAGAAGGTGCAAGGTATACAGTAAACCTGAAGTGAAGCATCGGAATCTAAAACTGGACTCACAGGAGAGGTTCAAATCATAGAAAACGAGAGTGTCAGTCCTCTTGTACTTAAGTCGGCATTGTGCCTTTTGTATAAAATTCGGATACAATTTCTGTGTTTCATCGTCAATAAGAAGGTCCAAGGAATACAGTAATCCTGAAGTGAAGCATCGGAATGCAAAACTGGACTCACATTAGGAGTTCAAATCATTGATAGTTAGAGTGTCAGTCCGCTTATACTTAAGTCGGCAGTCTGTCGTTTGAATTTAATTCCGATGCACTTTCTGTGTTTCATCGTCAATAAGAATGTGCATGGTATACAGTAAACCAGAAGTGAAGCATCGGAATCTAAAACTGGACTCAAAGGAGAGGTTCAAATCATAGAAAGTGAGAGCGTCAATCCTCTTGTACATGAGTCGGCATTGTGCCTTTTGTATTAAATTCGGAAGCAATTTCTGTGTTTCATCGTCAATAAGAAGGTCCAAGGGACACAGTAATCCTGAAGTGAAGCATCGGAATCTAAAACTGGACTCACAGGAGAGGTTTAATTCATAGATAGTTAGAGTGTCAGTCCTCTTGTACTTAAGTCAGCATTGTGTGTTTTGAATTTAATTCCGATGCATTTTCTGTGTTTCATCGTCAATAAGATGGTGCAAGGTATACAGAAAACCAGTAGTGAAGCATCGGAATCTAAAACTGGACCCACAGGAGAGGTTCAAATTGTAGAGAGCTAGAGTGTCAGTCCCCTTGTTCTTAAGTCGGCATTGTGCCTTTTGAATTAAATTTAGATGCAATTTCTGTGTTTCATCGTCAATAAGAAGAAGCAAGGTATACAGTAAACCTGAAGTGAAGCATCGGAATCTAAAACTGGACTCACAGGAGAGGTTCAAATCATAGATAGTTAGCGTGTCAGTCCTCTTTTACTTATGTCGGCATTGTGTCTTTTGAATTTAATTGCGATGCAATTTCTGTGTTTCATCGTCAATAAGAAGGTGCATGGTATACAGAAAACCAGAAGTGAAGCATCGGAATCTAAAACTGGACCCACAGGAAAGGTTCAAATTGTAGAGAGCTAGAGTGTCAGTCCCCTTGTTCTTAAGTCGTCATTGTGCCTTTTGTATTAAATTCAGATGCAATTTCTGTGTTTCATCGTCAATAAGATGGTGCAAGGTATACAGTAAACCTGAAGTGAAGCATCGGAATCTAAAACTGGACTCACAGGAGAGGTTCAAATCATAGAAGACGAGAGTGTCAGTCCTCTTGTACTTAAGTCGGCATTGTGCCTTTTGTACTAAATTCGGATGCAATATCTGTGTTTCATCGTCAATAAGATAGTCCAAGGGATACAGTAAAACTGAAGTGAAGCATCGGAAACTAAAACTGGACTCACAGGAGAGGTTCAAATCATAGAAACGGAGAGTGTCAGTCCTCGTGTACTTAATTCGGTATTGTGCCTCTTGTATTAAATTCGGATGCAATTTCTGTGTTTCATCCTCAATAAGAATCTGCAAGGTATACAGTAAACCTGAAGTGAAGCATCGGAATCTAAAACTGCACTCACAGGAGAGGTTCAAATCATAGAAAGTGAGAGTGTCAATCCTCTCGTACATTAGTCGGCAATGTGCCTTTTGTATTAAATTCGGATGCAATCTCCGTGTTTCATCGTCAATAGGAAGGTACAAGGGATACAGTGAAAATGAAGTGAAGCATCGGAATCTTAAACTGGACTCACAGGAGAGGTTCAAATCATAGAAAGAGAGAGAGACAGTCCTCTTTGACTTGTGTCGGCATTGAGACTTTTGTATTACATTCGGATGCAATTTCTGTGTTTCATCGTCAATAAGAAGTTACAACGTATACAGGAAACCTGAAGTGAAGCATCGGAATCCAAAACTGGACTCACAGCAAAAGTTCAAATCATAGAGAGTTAGAGTGTCAGTCCTCTTGTACTTAAGTCGGCATTGTGGCTTTTGAATTTAATTCCGATGCTATTTCTGTGTTTCAACGTCAATAAGAAGGTGCAAGGTATACTGTAAACCTGAAGTGAAGCATCGGAATCTAAAACTGGACTCACAGAAGAGGTTCAAATCATAGAAAGTGAGAATGTCAGTCCTCTTGTACTTAAGTCGGCACTGTGCCTTATGTATTAAATTCCGATGCAATTTCTGTGTTTCATCGTCAATAAGAAGGTGCAAGGTATACAGTAAACCTGAAGTGAAGCATCGGAATCTAAAACTGGACTCACAGGAGAGGTTCAAATCATAGAAGACGAGAGTGTCAGTCCCCTTGTTCTTAAGTCGGCATTGTGCCTTTTGTATTAAATTCAGATGCAATTTCTGTGTTTCATCGTCAATAAGAAGGTGCAAGGTATACAGTAAACCTGAAGTGAAGCATCGGAATCTAAAACTGGACTCACAGGAGAGGTTCAAATCATAGAAGACGAGAGTGTCAGTCCTCTTGTACTTAAGTCGGCATTGTGCCTTTTGTACTAAATTCGGATGCAATATCTGTGTTTCATCGTCAATAAGATAGTCCAAGGGATACAGTAAAACTGAAGTGAAGCATCGGAAACTAAAACTGGACTCACAGGAGAGGTTCAAATCATAGAAACGGAGAGTGTCAATCCTCGTGTACTTAATTCGGTATTGTGCCTCTTGTATTAAATTCGGATGCAATTTCTGTGTTTCATCCTCAATAAGAAGGTGCAAGGTATACAGTAAACCTGAAGTGAAGCATCGGAATCTAAAACTGCACTCACAGGAGAGGTTCAAATCATAGAAAGTGAGAGTGTCAATCCTCTCGTACATTAGTCGGCAATGTGCCTTTTGTATTAAATTCGGATGCAATCTCCGTGTTTCATCGTCAATAGGAAGGTACAAGGGATACAGTGAAAATGAAGTGAAGCATCGGAATCTTAAACTGGACTCACAGGAGAGGTTCAAATCATAGAAAGAGAGAGAGACAGTCCTCTTTGACTTGTGTCGGCATTGAGACTTTTGTATTACATTCGGATGCAATTTCTGTGTTTCATCGTCAATAAGAACGTCCAAGGTATACAGTAAACCTGAAGTGAAGCATCGGAATCTAAAACTGGACTCACAGGAGAGGTTCAAATCATAGATAGTTAGCGTGTCAGTCCTCTTATACTTATGTCGGCATTGTGTCTTTTGAATTTAATTGCGATGCAATTTCTGTGTTTCATCGTCTATAAGATGTTACAAGGTATACAGGAAACCTGAAGTGAAGCATCGGAATCCAAAACTGGACTCACAGGAGAGGTTCAAATCACAGAAAACGAGAGTGTCAGTCCTCTTGTACTTAAGTTGGCATTGTGCCTTTTGTATAAAATTCGGATGCAATTTCTGTGTTTCATCGTCAATAAGAGGGTCCAAGGAATACAGTAATCCTGAAGTGAAGCATCGGAATCCAAAACTGGACTCACAGGAGGGGTTCAAATCATTGATAGTTAGAGTGTCAGTCCGCTTATACTTAAGTCAGCAGTCTGTCGTTTGAATTTAATGCCGATGCAATTTCTGTGTCTCATCGTCAATAAGAATGTGCATGGTATACAGTAAACCAGACGTGAAGAATCGGAATCTAAAACTGGACTCACAGGAGAGGTTCAAATCATAGAAAGTGAGAGTGTCAATCCTCTTGTACTTGAGTCGGCATTGTGCCTTTTGTATTAAATTCGGATGCAATTTCTGTGTTTCATCGTCAATAAGAAGGTCCAAGGGATACAGTAATCCTGAAGTGAAGCATCGGAATCTAAAACTGGACTCACAGGAGAGGTTCAAATCATAGATAGTTAGAGTGTCAGTCCTCTTGTACCTAAGGCGGCATTGTGTCTTTTGAATTAATTCCGACGCATTTTCTGTGTTTCATCGTCAATAAGAAGGTGCAAGGTATACAGAAAACCAGAAGTGAAGCATCGGAATCTAAAACTGGACCCACAGGAGAGGTTCAAATTGTAGAGAGCTAGAGTGTCAATCCCCATGAACTTAAGTCGGCATTGTGCCTTTTGTATTAAATTCAGATGCAATTTCTGTGTTTCATCGTCAACAAGAAGGTGCAAGGTATACAGTAAACCTGAAGTGAAGCATCGGAATCTAAAACTGGACTCACAGGAGAGGTTCAAATCATAGAAGACGAGAGTGTCAGTCCTCTTGTACTTAAGTCGGCATTGTGCCTTTTGTATTAAATTCGGATGCAATTTCTGTGTTTCATCGTCAATAAGATAGTCCAAGGGATGCAGTAAACCTGAAGTGAAGCATCGGAAACTAAAACTGGACTCACAAGAGAGGTTCAAATCATAGATAGTTAGCGTGTCAGTCCTCTAGTACTTATGTCGGCATTGTGTCTTTTGAATTTAATTGCGATGCTATTTCTGTGTTTTATCGTCAATAAGAAGTTACAACGTATACAGGAAACCTGAAGTGAAGCATCGGAATCCAAAACTGGACTCACAGCAAAGGTTCAAATCATAGAGAGTTAGAGTGTCAGTCCTCTTGTACTTAAGTCGGCATTGTGGCTTTTGAATTTAATTCCGATGCTATTTCTGTGTTTCAACGTCAATAAGAAGGTGCAAGGTATACTGTAAACCTGAAGTGAAGCATCGGAATCTAAAACTGGACTCACAGAAGAGGTTCAAATCATAGAAAGTGAGAATGTCAGTCCTCTTGTACTTAAGTCGGCACTGTGCCTTATGTATCAAATTCCGATGCAATTTCTGTGTTTCATCGTCAATAAGAAGGTGCAAGGTATACAGTATACCTGAAGTGAAGCATCGGAATCCAAAACTGGACTCACAGGAGGGGTTCAAATCATTGAAAGAGAGAGTGACAGTCCTCTTTCACTTAAGTCGATATTGTGACTTTTGTATTAAATTCGGATGCAATTTCTGTGTTTCATCGTCAATAAGATGGTCCAAGGGATACAGTAAACGCGAAGTGAAGCATCGGAATCTAAAACTGAACTCACAGGAGAGGTTCAAATCATAGAAAACGAGAGTGTCAGTCCTCTTGTACTTAAGTCGGCATTGTGCCTTTTGTATTAAATTCGGATGCAATTTCTGTGTTTCATCCTCAATAAGAAGGTGCAAGGTGTACAGTAAACCTGAAGTGAAGCATCGGAATCTAAAACTGGACTCACAGGAGAGGTTCAAATCATAGAGAGTTAGAGTGTCAGTCCTCTTGTATTTAAGTCGGCATTGTGCCTTTTAAATTTAATTCCGATGCCATTTCTGTGTTTCATCGTCAATAAGAAGGTGCAAAGTATACAGTAAACCTGAAGTGAAGCATCGGAATCTAAAACTGGGCTCACAGGAGAGGTTCAAATCATAGGAAGAGAGAGTGTCAGTCCCCTTTTACTTAAGTCGGCATTGTGCCTTTTGTATTAAATTCAGATGCAATTTCTGTGTTTCATCGTCAATAAGAAGGTGCAAGGTATACAGTAAACCTGAAGTGAAGCATCGGAATCGGAAACTGGACTCACAGGAGAGGTTCAAATCATAGACAACGAGAGTGTCAGTCCTCTTGTACTTAAGTCGGCATTGTGCCTTTTGTATAAAATTCGGATGCAATTTCTGTGTTTCATCGTCAATAAGAAGGTCCAAGAAATACAGTAATCCTGAATTGAGCATCGGAATCCAAAACTGGACTCACAGGAGGGGTTCAAATCATTGATAGTTAGAGTGTCAGTCCGCTTATACTTAAGTCGGCAGTCTGTCGTTTGAATTTATTTCCGATGCACTTTCTGTGTTTCATCGTCAATAAGAATGTGCATGGTATACAGTAAATCAGAAGTGAAGCATCGGAACCTAAAACTGGACTCACAGGAGAGGTTCAAATCATAGAAAGTGAGAGTGTCAATCCTCTTGTACTTGAGTCGGATTGTGCCATTTGTATTAAATTCGGATGCAATTTCTGTGTTTCATCGTCAATAAGAAGGTCCAAGGGATACAGTAATCCTGAAGTGAAGCATCGGAAGCTAAAACTGGACTCACAGGAGAGGTTCAAATCATAGATAGTTAGAGTGTCAGTCCTCTTGTACTTAAGTCGGCATTGTGTCTTTTGAATTTAATTCCGATGCATTTTCTGTGTTTCATCGTCAATAAAAAGGTGCAAGGTATACAGAAAACCAGAAGTGAAACATCGGAATCTAAAACTGGACCCACAGGAGAGGTTCAAATTGTAGAGATCTAGAGTCTCAGTCCCCTTGTTCTTAAGTCGGCATTGTGCCTTTTGTATTAAATTCAGATGCAATTTCTGTGTTTCATCGTCAATAAGAAGGTGCAAGGTATACAGTAAACCTGAAGTGAAGCATCGGAATCTAAAACTGGACTCACAGGAGAGGTTCAAATCATAGAAAACGAGAGTGTCAGTCCTCTTGTACTTAAGTCGGCATTGTGCCTTTTGTATAAAATTCGGATGCAATTTCTGTGTTTCATCGTCAATAAGAAGGTCCAAGGAATACAGTAATCCTGAAGTGAAGCATCGGAAGCTAAAACTGGACTCACAGGAGAGGTTCAAATCATAGAGAGTTAGAGTGTCAGTCCTCTTGTATTTAAGTCGGCATTGTGCCTTTTAAATTTAATTCCGATGCAATTTCTGTGTTTCATCGTCAATAAGAATGTGCATGGTATACAGTAAACCAGAAGTGAAGCATTGGAATCTAAAACTGGACTCACAGGAGAGGTTCAAATTGTAGAGAGCTAGAGTGTCAGTCCACTTGTACTTAAGTCGTCATTGTGCCTTTTGTATTAAATTCAGATGCAATTTCTGTGTTTCATCGTCAATAAGAAGGTGCAAGGTATACAGTAAACCTGAAGTGAAGCATCGGAATCTAAAACTGGACCCACAGGAGAGGTTCAAATCATAGAAAAAGAGAGTGTCAGTCCATTTGTACTTAAGTCGGCATTGTGCTTTTTGTATTAAATTCGGATGCAATTTCTGTGTTTCATCGTCAATAAGATAGTCCAAGGGATACAGTAAACCTGAAGTGAAGCATCGGAAACTAAAACTGGACTCACAGGAGAGGTTGAAATCATAGAAACAGAGAGTGTCAGTCCTCGTGTACTTAATTCGGCATTGTGCCTCTTGTATTAAATTCGGATGCAATTTCTGTGTTTCATCGTCAATAAGAAGGTGCAAGGTATACAGTAAACCTGAAGTGAAGCATCGGAATCTAAAACTGCACTCACAGGAGAGGTTCAAATCATAGAAAGTGAGAGTGTCAATCCTCTTGTACATTAGTCGGCAATGTGCCTTTGATATTAAATTCGGATGCAATTTCCGTGTTTCATCGTCAATAGGAAGGTACAAGGGATACAGTGAAACTGAAGTGAAGCATCGGAATCTTAAACTGGACTCACAGGAGAGGTTCAAATCATAGAAAGAGAGAGTGACAGTCCTCTTTGACTTGAGTCGGCATTGAGACTTTTGTATTACATTCGGATGCAATTTCTGTGTTTCATCGTCAATAAGAAGGTCCAAGGGATACAGTAAACCTGAAGTGAAGCATCGGAATCTAAAACTGGACTCACAGGAGAGGTTCAAATCATAGAAGGGGAGAGTGTCAGTCCTCTTGTACTTAAGTCGGCATTGTGCCTTTTGTACTAAATTCGGATGCAATTTCTGTGTTTCATCGTCAATAAGAAGGTGCAAAGTATACAGAAGACCTGAAGTGAAGCATCGGAATCTAAAACTGGACTCACAGGAGAGGTTCAAATCAAAGAAAGTTAGAGTGTCAGTCCTCTTGTACACAAGTCGGCATTGTGCCTTTTGTATTAAATTCGGATGCAATTTCTGTATTTCATCGTCAATAACAAGGTCCAAGGTATACAGTAAACCTGAAGTGAAGCATCGGAATCTAAAACTGGACTCACAGGAGAGGTTCAAATCATAGATAGTTAGAGTGTCAGTCCTCTTGTACTTAAGGCGGCATTGTGTCTTTTGAATTTAATTCCGATGCATTTTCTGTGTTTCATCGTCAATAAGAAGGTGCTAGGTATACAGAAAACCAGAAGTGAAGCATCGGAATCTAAAACTGGACCCACAGGAGAGGTTCAAATTGTAGAGAGCTAGAGTGTCAGTCCCCATGATCTTATGTCGGCATTGTGCCTTTTGTATTAAATTCAGATGCAATTTCTGTGTTTCATCGTCAATAAGAAGGTGCAAGGTATACAGTAAACCTGTAGTGAAGCATCGGAATCTAAAACTGGACTCACAGGAGAGGTTCAAATCATAGAAAACGAGAGTGTCAGTCCTCTTGTACTTAAGTCGGCATTGTGCCTTTTGTATTAAATTCGGATGCAATTTCTGTGTTTCATCGTCAATAAGATAGTCCAAGGGATACAGTAAACCTGAAGTGAAGCATCGGAAACTAAAACTGGACTCACAGGAGAGGTTCAAATCATAGATAGTTAGCGTGTCAGTCCTCTTGTACTTAAGTCGGCATTGTGCCTCTTGTATAAAATTCGGATGCAATTTCTGTGTTTCATCGTCAATAAGAAGGTCCAAGGAATACAGTAATCCTGAAGTGAAGCATCGGAATCCAAAACTGGACTCACAGGAGGGGTTCAAATCATTGATAGTTAGAGTGTCAGTCCGCTTATACTTAAGTCGGCAGTCTGTCGTTTGAATTTAATTCCGATGCACTTTCTGTGTTTCATCGTCAATAAGAATGTGCATGGTATACAGTAAACCAGAAGTGAAGCATCGGAATCTAAAACTGGGCTCACAGGAGAGGTTCAAATCATAGAAAGTGAGAGTGTCAATCCTCTTGTACTTGAGTCGGCATTGTGCCTTTTGTATTAAATTTGGATGCAATTTCTGTGTTTCATCGTCAATAAGTAGGTGCAAAGAATACAGAAAACCTGAAGTGAAGCATCGGAATCTAAAACTGGACTCACAGGAGAGGTTCAAATCATAGATAGTTAGAGTGTCAGTCCTATTGTACTTAAGGCGGCATTGTGTCTTTTGAATTTATTTCCGATGCATTTTCTGTGTTTCATCGTCAATAAGAAGGTGCAAGGTATACAGAAAACCAGAAGTGAAGCATCGGAATCTAAAACTGGACCCACAGGAGAGGTTCAAATTGTAGTGATCTAGAGTGTCAGTCCCCTAGTTCTTAAGTCGGCATTGTGCCTTTTGTATGAAATTCAGATGCAATTTCTGTGTTTCATCGTCAATAAGAAGGTGCAAGGTATACAGTAAACCTGAAGTGAAGCATCGGAATCTAAAACTGGACTCACAGGAGAGGTTCAAATCATAGAAAACGAGAGTGTCAGTCCTCTTGTACTTAAGCCGGCATTGTGCCTCTTGTATTAAATTCGGATGCAATTTCTGTGTTTCATCGTCAATAAGAAGGTGCAAGGTATACAGTAAACCTGAAGTGAAGCATCGGAATCTAAAACTGCACTCACAGGAGAGGTTCAAATCATAGAAAGTGAGAGTGTCAATCCTCTTGTACATTAGTCGGCAATGTGCCTTTTGTATTAAATTCGGATGCAATTTCCGTGTTTCATCGTCTTTAGGAAGGTACAAGGGATACAGTGAAACTGAAGTGAAGCATCGGAATCTTAAACTGGACTCACAGGAGAGGTTCAAATCATAGAAAGAGAGAGTGCCAGACCTCTTTTACTTAAGTCGGCATTGTGCCTTTTGTATTAAATTCGGAAGCAATTTCTGTATTTCGTCGTCAATAACAAGGTCCAAGGTATACAGTAAACCTGAAGTGAAGCATCGGAATCTAAAACTGGACTCACAGGAGAGGTTCAAATCATAGATAGTTTGCGTGTCAGTCATCTTGTACTTATGTCGGCATTGTGTCTTTTGAATTTAATTGCGATGCAATTTCTGTGTTTCATCGTCAATAAGAAGTTACAAGGTATACAGGAAACCTGAAGTGAAGCATCGGAATCCAAAACTGGACTCACAGGAGAAGTTCAAATCATAGAGAGTTAGAGTGTCAGTCCTCTTGTACTTAAGTCGGCATTGTGGCATTTGAATTTAATTCCGATGCTATTTCTGTGTTTCAACGTCAATAAGAAGGTGCAAGGTATACAGTATACCTGAAGTTAAGCATCGGAATCTAAAACTGGACTCACAGGAGGGGTTCAAATCATAGAAAGAGAGAGTGACAGTCCTCTTTCACCTAAGTCGATATTGTGACTTTTGTATTAAATTCGGATGCAATTTCTGTGTTTCATCGTCAATAAGAAGGTGCAAAGTATACAGAAGACCTGAAGTGAAGCATCGGAATCTGAAACTGGACTCACAGGAGAGGTTCAAATCAAAGAAAGTTAGAGTGTCAGTCCTCTTGTACATAAGTCGGCATTGCGCCTTTTGTATTAAATTCGGATGCAATTTCTGTATTTCATCGTCAATTACAAGGTCCAAGGTATACAGTAAACCTGAAGTGAAGCATCGGAACCTAAAACTGGACTCACAGGAGAGGTTCAAATCATAGATAGTTAGAGTGTCAGTCCTCTTGTACTTAAGGCGGCATTGTGTCTTTTGAATTTAATTCCGATGCATTTTCTGTGTTTCATCGTCAATAAGAAGGTGCAAGGTATACAGAAAACCAGAAGTGAAGCATCGGAATCTAAAACTGGACCCACAGGAGAGGTTCAAATTGTAGAGAGCTAGAGTGTCAGTCCCCATGATCTTATGTCGGCATTGTGCCTTTTGTATTAAATTCAGATGCAATTTCTGTGTTTCATCGTCAATAAGAAGGTGCAAGGTATACAGTAAACCTGAAGTGAAGCATCGGAATCTAAAACTGGACTCACAGGAGAGGTTCAAATCATAGAAAACGAGAGTGTCAGTCCTCTTGTACTTAAGTCGGCATTGTGCCTTTTGTATTAAATTCGGATGCAATTTCTGTGTTTCATCGTCAATAAGATAGTCCAAGGGATACAGTAAACCTGAAGTGAAGCATCGGAAACTAAAACTGGACTCACAGGAGAGGTTCAAATCATAGATAGTTAGCGTGTCAGTCCTCTTGTACTTAAGTCGGCATTGTGCCTTTTGTATAAAATTCGGATGCAATTTCTGTGTTTCATCGTCAATAAGAAGGTCCAAGGAATACAGTAATCCTGAAGTAAAGCATCGGAATCCAAAACTGGACTCACAGGAGGGGTTCAAATCATTGATAGTTAGAGTGTCAGTCCGCTTATACTTAAGTCGGCAGTCTGTCGTTTGAATTTAATTCCGATGCACTTTCTGTGTTTCATCGTCAATAAGAATGTGCATGGTATACAGTAAACCAGAAGTGAAGCATCGGAATCTAAAACTGGACTCACAGGAGAGGTTCAAATCATAGAAAGTGAGAGTGTCAATCCTCTTGTACTTGAGTCGGCATTGTGCCTTTTGTATTAAATTTGGATGCAATTTCTGTGTTTCATCGTCAATAAGTAGGTGCAAAGTATACAGAAAACCGGAAGTGAAGCATCGGAATCTAAAACTGGACTCACAGGAGAGGTTCAAATCATAGAAAGAGAGAGTGTCAGTCCTCTTTTACTTATGTCGGCATTGTGCCTTTTGTTTTAAATTCGGATGCAATTTCTGTATTTCATCGCCAATAACAAGGTCCAAGGTATACAGGAAACCTGAAGTGAAGCATCGGAATCTAAAGCTGGACTCACAGGAGAGGTTCAAATCATAGATAGTTAGCGTGTCAGTCCTCTAGTACTTATGTCGGCATTGTGTCTTTTGAATTTAATTGCGATGCAATTTCTGTGTTTCATCGTCAATAAGAAGTTACAAGGTATACAGGAAACCTGAAGTGAAGCGTCGGAATCCAAAACTGGACTCACAGGACAGGCTCAAATCATAGAGAGTTAGAGTGTCAGTCCTCTTGTACTTAAGTCGGCATTGTGGCTTTTGAATTTAATTCCGATGCTATTTCTGTGTTTCAACGTCAATAAGAAGGTGCAAGGTATACTGTAAACCTGAAGTGAAGCATCGGAATCTAAAACTGGACTCACAGAAGAGGTTCAAATCATAGAAAATGAGAGTGTCAGTCCTCTTGTTCTTAAGTCGGCATTGTGCCTTATGTATTAAATTCCGATGCAATTTCTTTGTTTCATCGTCAATACGAAGGTGCAAGGTATACAGTATACCTTAAGTGTAGCATCGGAATCCAAAACTGGACCCACAGGAGGGGTTCAAATCATAGAAAGAGAGAGTGTCAGTCCACTTTCACTTAAATCGATATTGTGACTTTTGTATTAAATTCGGATGCAATTTCTGTGTTTCATCGTCAATAAGATGGTCCAAGTGATACAGTAAACGTGAAGTGAAGCATCGGAATCTAAAACTGAACTCACAGGAGAGGTTCAAATCATAGAAAACGAGAGTGTCAGTCCTCTTGTACTTAAGTCGACATTGTGCCTTTTGTATTAAATTCGGATGCAATTTCTGTGTTTCATCGTCAATAAGAAGGTGCAAGGTGTACAGTATACCTGAAGTGAAGCATCGGAATCTAAAACTGGACTCACAGGAGAGGTTCAAATCATAGAGAGTTAGAGTGTCAGTCCTCTTGTATTTAAGTCGGCATTGTGCTTTTTAAATTTAATTCCGATGCCATTTCTGTGTTTCATCGTCAATAAGAAGGTGCAAAGTATACAGTAAACCTGAAGTGAAGCATCGGAATCTAAAACTGGACTCACAGGAGAGGTTCAAATCATAGAAAGAGAGAGTGTCAGTCCTATTTTACTTAAGTCGGCATTGTGCCTTTTGTATTAAATTCAGATGCAATTTCTGTGTTTCATCGTCAATAAGAAGGTACAAGGTATACAGTAAAGCTGAAGTGAAGCATCGGAATCTGAAACTGGACTCACAGGAGCGGTTCAAATCATAGAAAACGAGAGTTTCAGTCCTCTTGTACTTAAGTCGGCATTGTGCCTTTTGTATAAAATTCGGATGCAATTTCTGTGTTTCATCGTCAATAAGAAGGTCCAAGGAATACAGTAATCCTGAATTGAGCATCGGAATCCAAAACTGGACTCACAGGAGGGGTTCAAATCATTGATAGTTAGAGTGTCAGTCCGCTTATACTTAAGTCGGCAGTCTGTCGTTTGAATTTAATTCCGATGCACTTTCTCTGTTTCATCGTCAATAAGAATGTGCATGGTATACAGTAAATCAGAAGTGAAGCATCGGAACCTAAAACTGGACTCACAGGAGAGGTTCACATCATAGAAAGTGAGAGTGTCAATCCTCTTGTACTTGAGTCGGCATTGTGCCATTTGTATTAAATTGGGATGCAATTTCTGTGTTTCATCGTCAATAAGAAGGTCCAAGGGATACAGTAATCCTGAAGTGAAGCATCGGAATCTAAAACTGGACTCACAGGAGAGGTTCAAATCATAGATAGTTAGAGTGTCAGTCCTCTTGTACTTAAGTCGGCATTGTGTCTTTTGAATTTAATTCCGATGCATTTCCTGAGTTTCATCGTCAATAAGAAGGTGCAAGGTATACAGAAAACCAGAAGTGAAGCATCGGAATCTAAAACTGGACCCACAGGAGAGGTCCAAATTGTAGAGAGCTAGAGTGTCAGTCCACTTGTTCTTAAGTCGGCATTGTGCCTTTTGTATAAAATTCGGATGCAATTTCTGTGTTTCATCGTCAATAAGAAGGTCCAAGGAATACAGTAATCCTGAAGTGAAGCATCGGAATCCAAAACTGGACTCACAGGAGGGGTTCAAATCATAGAAAGTGAGAGTGTCAATCCTCTTGTACATTAGTCGGCAATGTGCCTTTTGTATTAAATTCGGATGCAATTTCCGTGTTTCATCGTCAATAGGAAGGTACAAGGGATACAGTGAAACTGAAGTGAAGCATCGGAAACTTAAACTGGACTCACAGGAGAGGTTCAAATCATAGAAGGAGAGAGTGACAGTCCTCTTTGACTTGAGTCGGCATTGAGACTTTTGTATTACATTCGGATGCAATTTCTGTGTTTCATCGTCAATAAGAAGGTCCAAGGGATACAGTAAACCTGAAGTGAAGCATCGGAATCTAAAACTGGACTCACAGGAGAGGTTCAAATCATAGATAGTTAGCGTGTCAGTCCTCTTGTACTTATGTCGGCATTGTGTCTTTTGAATTTAATTGCGATGCAATTTTTGTGTTTCATCGTCAATACGACGGTGTAAGGTATACAGGAAACCTGAAGTGAAGCAACGGAATCCAAAACTGGACTCACAGGAGAGGTTTAAATCACAGAAAACGAGAGTGTCAGTCCTCTTGTAGTTAAGTCGGCATTGTGCTTTTTGTATAAAATTCGGATGCAATTTCTGTGTTTCATCGTCAATAAGAAGGTCCAAGGAATACAGTAATCCTGAAGTGAAGCATCGGAATCCAAAACTGGACTCACAGGAGGGGTTCAAATCATTGATAGTTAGAGTGTCAGTCCGCTTATACTTAAGTCGGCAGTCTGTCGTTTGAATTTAATTCCGATGCAATTTCAGTGTTTCATCGTCAATAAGAATGTGCATGGTATACAGTAAACCAGAAGTGAAGCATCGGAATCTAAAACTGGACTCACAGGAGAGGTTCAAATCATAGAATGTGAGAGTGTCAATCCTCTTGTACTTGAGTCGGCATTGTGCCTTTTGTATTAAATTCGGATGCAATTTCTGTGTTTCATCGTCAATAAGAAGGTCCAAGGGATACAGTAATCCTGAAGTGAAGCATCGGAATCTAAAACTGGACTCACATTAGATGTTCAAATCATAGATAGATAGAGTGTCAGTCCTATTGTACTTAAGGCGGCATTGTGTCTTTTGAATTTAATTCCGATGCATTTTCTGTGTTTCATCGTCAATAAGAAGGTGCAAGGTATACAGAAAACCAGAAGTGAAGCATCGGAATCTAAAACTGGACCCACAGGAGAGGTTCAAATTGTAGTGATCTAGAGTGTCAGTCCCCTTGTTCTTAAGTCGGCATTGTGCCTTTTGTATTAAATTCAGATGCAATTTCTGTGTTTCATCGTCAATAAGAAGGTGCAAGGTATACAGTAAACCTGAAGTGAAGCATCGGAATCTAAAACTGGACTCACAGGAGAGGTTCAAATCATAGAAAACGAGAGTGTCAGTCCTCTTGTACTTAAGTCGGCATTGTGCCTCTTGTATTAAATTCGGAATCAATTTCTGTGTTCCATCGTCAATAAGAAGGTGCAAGGTATACAGTAAACCTGAAGTGAAGCATCGGAATCTAAAACTGCACTCACAGGAGAGGTTCAAATCATAGAAAGTGAGAGTGTCAATCCTCTTGTACATTAGTCGGCAATGTGCCTTTTGTATTAAATTCGGATGCAATTTCCGTGTTTCATCGTCTTTAGGAAGGTACAAGGGATACAGTGAAACTGAAGTGAAGCATCGGAATCTTAAACTGGACTCACAGGAAAGGTTCAAATCATAGAAAGAGATAGTGACAGTCCTCTTTGACTTGAGTCGGCATTGAGACTTTTAAAATACATTCGGATGCAATTTCTGTGTTTCATCGTCAATAAGAAGGTCCAAGGGATACAGTAAACCAGAAGTGAAGCATCGGAATCTAAAACTGGACTCACAGGAGAGGTTCAAATCATAGAAAGAGAGAGTGCCAGACCTCTTTTACTTAAGTCGGCATTGTGCCTTTTGTATTAAATTCGGATGCAATTTCTGTATTTCATCGTCAATAACAAGGTCCAAGGTATACAGTAAACCTTAAGTGAAGCATCGGAATCTAAAACTGGACTCACAGGAGAGGTTCAAATCATAGATAGTTAGCGTGTCAGTCATCTTGTACTTATGTCGGCATTGTGTCTTTTGAATTTAATTGCGATGCTATTTCTGTGTTTCATCGTCAATAAGAAGTTACAAGGTATACAGGAAACCTGAAGTGAAGCATCGGAATCCAAAACTGGACTCACAGGAGAAGTTCAAATCATAGAGAGTTAGAGTGTCAGTCCTCTTGTACTTAAGTCGGCATTGTGGCTTTTGAATTTAATTCCGATGCTATTTCTGTGTTTCAACGTCAATAAGAAGGTGCAAGGTATACAGTATACCTGAAGTGAAGCATCGGAATCTAAAACTGAACTCACAGGAGGGGTTCAAATCATAGAAAGAGAGAGTGACAGTCCTCTTTCACCTAAGTCGATATTGTGACTATTGTATTAAATTCGGATGCAATTTCTGTGTTTCATCGTCAATAAGATGGTCCCAGGGATACAGTAAACGTGAAGTGAAGCATCGGAATCTAAAACTGAACTCACAGGAGAGGTTCAAATCATAGAATGGAGAGTGTCAGTCCTCTTGTACTTAAGTCGGCATTGTGCCTTTTGTTTTATATTCGGATGCTATTTCTGTGTTTCATCGTCTATAAGAAGGTGCAAGGTATACAGTAAACCTGAAGTAAAGCGTCGGAATCTAAACCTGGACTCACAGGACAGGTTCAAATCATAGAAAACGCGAGTGTCAGTCCTCTTGTACTTAAGTCGGCATTGTGCCTTTTGTATTAAATTCGGATGCAATTTCCTTGTTTCATCGTCAATAAGAAGGTGCAAGGTGTACAGTAAACCTGAAGTGAAGCATCGGAATCTAAAACTGGACTCACAGGAGAGGTTCAAATCATAGAGAGTTAGAGTGTCAGTCCTCTTCCATTTAAGTCGGCATTGTGCCTTTTAAATTTAATTCCGATGCAATTTCTGTGTTTCATCGTCAATAAGAAGGTGCAAAGTATACAGTAAACCTGAAGTGAAGCATCGGAATCTAAAACTGGACTCACAGGAGAGGTTCAAATCAAAGAGAGAGAGAGAGTGTCAGTCCTCTTTTACTTAAGTCGGCATTGTGCCTTTTGTATTAAATTCAGATGCAATTACTGTGTTTCATCGTTAATAAGAAGGTGCAAGGTATAGCGTAAACCTGAAGTGAAGCATCGGAAACTAAAACTGGACTCACAGGAGAGGTTCGAATCATAGAAAACGAAAGTGTCAGTCCTCTTGTACTTAAGTCGGCATTGTGCCTTTTGTATTAAATTCGGATGCAATTTCTGTGTTTCATCGTCAATAAGAAGGTCCAAGGAATACAGTAATCCTGAAGTGAAGCATCGGAATCTAAAACTGGACTCACAGGAGAGGTTCAAATCATAGAAAACGCGAGTGTCAGTCCTCTTGCACTTAAGGCGGCATTGTGCCTTTTGTATTAAAATCGGATGCAATTTCTGTGTTTCATCGTCAATAAGAAGGTCCAAGGGATACAGTAATCCTGAAGTGAAGCATCGGCATCAAAAACTGGACTCACAGGAGAGGTTCAAATCATAGAAAGTGAGAGTGTCAATCCTCTTGTACTTGAGTCGGCATTGTGCCTTTTGTATTAAATTCGGATGCAATTTCTGTGTTACATCGTCAATAAGAAGGTCCAAGGGATACAGTAATCCTGAAGTGAAGCATCGGAATCTAAAACTGGACTCACAGGAGAGGTTCAAATCATAGATAGTTAGAGTGTCAGTCCTCTTGTACTTAAGTCGGCATTGTGCCTTTTGTATTAATTTCATATGCAATTTCTGTGTTTCATCGTCAATAAGAAGGTGCAAAGTATACAGTAAAGCTGAAATGAAGATTCGGAATCTAAAACTGGACTCACAGGAGAGGTTCAAATCATAGAGAGAGAGAGTGTCAGGCCTCTTTTACTTAAGTCGGCATTTTGCCTTTTGTATTAAATTCGGATGCAATTTCTGTGTTTCATCGTCAATAAGATAGTCCAAGGGATACAGTAAACCTGAAGTGAAGCATCGGTATCTAAAACTGGACTCACAGGAGAGGTTCAAGTCATAGATAGTTAGAGTGTCAGTCCTCTTGTACTTATGTCGGCATTGTGTCTTTTGAATTTAATTCCGATGCATTTTCTGTGTTTCATCGTCAATAAGAAGGTGCAAGTTTTACAGTAAACCTGAAGTGAAGCATCGCAATCTAAAACTGGACTCACAGGAGAGGTTCAAATCATAGAAAACGAGAGTGTCAGTGCTCTTGTACTTAAGTCGGCATTGTGCCTTTTGTATTAAATTCGGATGCAATTTCTGTGTTTCATCGTCAATAAGATAGTCTAAGGGATACAGTAAACCTGAAGTGAAGCATCGGAAACTAAAACTGGACTCACAGGAGACGTTCAAATCATAAAAACGGAGAGTGTCAGTCCTCTTGTACTTAATTCGGCATTGTGCCTCTTGTATTAAATTCGGATGCAATTTCTGTGTTTCATCGTCAATAACAACGTGCAAGGGGTACAGTAAACCTGAAGTGAAGCATTGGAATCTAAAACTGGACTCACAGGAGAGGTTCAAATCATAGAGAGTTTGAGTGTCAGTCCTCTTGTATTTAAGTCGGCATTGTGCCTTTTAAATTTAAATACGATGCAATTACTGTGTTTCATCGTTAATAAGCTGGTGCAAAGTATACAGTAAACCTGAAGTGAAGCATCGGAATCTAAAACTGGAATCACAGAAGAGGTTCAAATCATAGAAAGAGAGAGTGTCTGTCCTCCTTTACTTAAGTCGGCATTGTGTCTTTTGTATTAAATTCGGTTGCAATTTCTGTATTTCATCGTCAATGACAAGTTCCAAGGGATACAGTAAACCTGAAGTGAAGCATTGGAATCTAAAACTTTACTCACAGGAGAGGTTCAAATCATAGATAGTTAGCGTGTCAGTCCTCTTGTACTTATGTCGGCTTGTGTCTTTTGAATTTAATTCCGATGCCATTTCTGTGCTTCATCGTCAATAAGAAGGTGCAAGGTATACAGGAAACCTGAAGTGAAGCTTTGAAATCCAAAACTGGACTCACAGGGGAGGCTCAAATCATAGAGAGTTAGAGTGTCAGTCCTCTTGTACTTAAGTCGGCATTATGGCTTTTGAATTTAATTCCGATGCTATTTCTGTGTTTCAACGTCAATAAGAATGTGCAAGGTATACAGCAAACCTGAAGTGAAGCATCGGAATCTAAAACTGGACTCACAGGAGAGGTTCAAATCATAGAAAACGAGAGTGTCAGTCCTCTTGTACTTACGTCGGCTTTGTGCCTTTTGTATAAAATTCGGATGCAATTTCTGTGTTTCATCGTGAATAAGAAGGTCCAAGGGTTACAGTGATCCTGAAGAGAAGCATCGGTATCTAAAACTGGACTCACAGGAGAGGTTCAAGTCATAGATAGTTAGAGTGTCAGTCCTCTTGTACTTATGTCGGCATTGTGTCTTTTGAATTTAATTCCGATGCATTTTCTGTGTTTCATCGTCAATAAGAATGTGCAAGGTATACAGTAAACCTGAAGTGAAGCATCGGAATCTAAAACTGGACTCACTGCGAGGTTCAAATCATAGAAAGAGAGAGTGACAGTCCTCTTTTACTTGAGTCGGCATTGTGCCTTTTGTATTACATTCGGATGCAATTTCTGTGTTTCATCGTCAATAAGAAGGTCCAAGGGATACAGTAAACCTGAAGTGAAGCATCGGAATCTAAAACTGGAATCACAGGAGAGGTTCAAATCATAGAAGGGGAGAGTGTCAGTCCTCTTGTACTTAAGTCGGCATTGTGCCTTTTGTATTAAATTTGGATGCATTTTCTGTGTTTCATCGTCAATAAGAAGGTGCAAGGTGTACAGTAAACCTGAAGTGAAGCATCGGAATCTAAAACTGGACTCACAGGAGAGGTTTAAATCATAGAGAGTTAGAGGGTCAGTCCTCTTGTATTTAAGTCGGCATTGTGCCTTTTAAATTTAATTCCGATGCAATTTCTGTGTTTCATCGTCAATAAGAAGGTGCAAAGTATACAGTAAACCTGAAGTGAAGCGTCGGAATCTAAAACTGGACTCACAGGAGAGGTTCAAATCATAGAAAGAGAGAGTGTCAGTCCTCTTTTACTTAAGTCGGCATTGTGTCTTTTGTATTAAATTCGGTTGCAATTTCTGTATTTCATCGTCAATAACAAGTTCCAAGGGATACAGTAAACCTGAAGTGAAGCATCGGAATCTAAAACTTTACTCACAGGAGAGGTTCAAATCATAGATAGTTAGCGTGTCAGTCCTCTTGTACTTAAGTCGGCATTGTGTCTTTTGAATTTAATTCCGATGCAATTTCTGTGTTTCATCGTCAATAAGAAGGTGCAAGGTAAACAGGAAACCTGACGTGAAGCTTTGGAATCTAAAACTGGACTCACAGGAGAGGCTCAAATCATAAGGAGTTAGAGTGTCTGTCCTCTTGTACTTAAGTCGGCATTGTGGCTTTTGAATTTAATTCCGATGCTATTTCTGTGTTTCATCGTCAATAAGAAGGTGCAAAGTATACAGTAAACCTGAAGTGAAGCATCGGAATCTAAAACTGGACCCACAGGAGAGGTTCAAATCAAAGAGAGAGAGAGTGTCAGTACTCTTTTACTTAAGTCGGCATTGTGCCTTTTGTATTAAATTCAGATGCAATTACTGTGTTTCATCGTCAATAAGAAGGTGCAAGGTATAGCGTAAACCTGAAGTGAAGCATCGGAAACTAAAACTGGACTCACAGGAGAGGTTCGAATCATAGAAAACGAAAGTGTCAGTCCTCTTGTACTTAAGTCGGCATTGTGCCTTTTGTATTAAATTCGGATGCAATTTCTGTGTTTCATCGTCAATAAGAAGGTCCAAGGAATACAGTAATCCTGAAGTGAAGCATCGGAATCTAAAACTGGACTCACAGGAGAGGTTCAAATCATAGAAAACGCGAGTGTCAGTCCTCTTGTACTTAAGGCGGCATTGTGCCTTTTGTATTAAAATCGGATGCAATTTCTGTGTTTCATCGTCAATAGGAAGGTCCAAGGGATACAGTAATCCTGAAGTGAAGCATCGGAATCAAAAACTGGACTCACAGGAGAGGTTCAAATCATAGAAAGTGAGAGTGTCAATCCTCTTGTACTTGAGTCGGCATTGTGCCTTTTTTATTAAAATCGGATGCAATTTCTGTGTTTCATCGTCAATAGGAAGGTCCAAGGGATACAGTAATCCTGAAGTGAAGCATCGGAATCTAAAACTGGACCCACAGGAGAGGTTCAAATCATAGATAGTTAGAGTGTCAGACCTCTTGTACTTAAGTCGGCATTGTACCTTTTGTATTAATTTCATATGCAATTTCTGTGTTTCATCGTCAATAAGAAGGTGCAAAGTATACAGTAAAGCTGAAATGAAGATTCGGAATCTAAAACTGGACTCACAGGAGAGGTTCAAATCATAGAGAGAGAGAGTGTCAGTCCTCTTTTACTTAAGTCGCCAGTGTGCCTCTTGTATTAAATTCAGATGCAATTTCTGTGTTTCATCGTCAATAAGAAGGTGCAAGTTTTACAGTAAACCTGAAGTGAAGCATCGCAATCTAAAACTGGACTCACAGGAGAGGTTGAAATCATAGAAAACGAGAGTGTCAGTGCTCTTGTACTTAAGTCGGCATTGTGCCTTTTGTATTAAATTCGGATGCAATTTCTGTGTTTCATCGTCAATAAGATAGTCCAAGGGATACAGTAAACCTAAAGTGAAGCATCGGATACTAAAACTGGACTCACAGGAGACGTTCAAATCATAAAAACGGAGAGTGTCAGTCCTCTTGTACTTAATTCGGCATTGTGCCTCTTGTATTAAATTCGGATGCAATTTCTGTGTTTCATCGTCAATAACAACGTGCAAGGGGTACAGTAAACCTGAAGTGAAGCATTGGAATCTAAAACTGGACTCACAGGAGAGGTTCAAATCATAGAGAGTTTGAGTGTCAGTCCTCTTGTATTTAAGTCGGCATTGTGCCTTTTAAATTTAAATCCGATGCAATTACTGTGTTTCATCGTTAATAAGATGGTGCAAAGTATACAGTAAACCTGAAGTGAAGCATCGGAATCTAAAACTGGAATCACAGAAGAGGTTCAAATCATAGAAAGAGAGAGTGTCAGTCCTCCTTTACTTAAGTCGGCATTGTGTCTTTTGTATTAAATTCGGTTGCAATTTCTGTATTTCATAGTCAATGACAAGTTCCAAGGGATACAGTAAACGTGAAGTGAAGCATTGGAATCTAAAACTTTACTCACAGGAGAGGTTCAAATCATAGATAGTTAGCGTGTCAGTCCTCTTGTACTTATGTCGGCTTGTGTCTTTTGAATTTAATTCCGATGCAATTTCTGTGTTTCATCGTCAATAAGAAGGTGCAAGGTATACAGGAAACCTGAAGTGAAGCTTTGAAATCCAAAACTGGACTCACAGGGGAGGCTCAAATCATAGAGAGTTAGAGTGTCAGTCCTCTTGTACTTAAGTCGGCATTATGGCTTTTGAATTTAATTCCGATGCTATTTCTGTGTTTCAACGTCAATAAGAATGTGCAAGGTATACAGCAAACCTGAAGTGAAACATCGGAATCTAAAACCGGACTCAAAGGATAGGTTCAAATCATAGAAAGTTAGAGTGTCAGTCCTCTTGTACATAAGTCGGCATTGTGCTTTTGTATTAAATTCTGATGCAATTTCTGTGTTTCATCGTCAATAAGAAGGTGCAAGGTATACAGTAAACCTGAAGTGAAGCATCGGAATCTAAAACTGGACTCACAGGAGAGGTTCAAATCATAGAAAACGAGAGTGTCAGTCCTCTTGTACTTACGTCATCTTTGTGCCTTTTGTATAAAATTCGGATGCAATTTCTGTGTTTCATCGTGAATAAGAAGGTCCAAGGGATACAGTGATCCTGAAGTGAAGCATCGGTATCTAAAACTGGACTCACAGGAGAGGTTCAAGTCATAGATAGTTAGAGTGTCAGTCCTCTTGTACTTATGTCGGCATTGTGTCTTTTGAATTTAATTCCGATGCATTTTCTGTGTTTCATCGTCAATAAGAAGGTGCAAGGTATACAGTAAACCTGAAGTGAAGCATCGGAATCTAAAACTGGACTCACTGCGAGGTTCAAATCATAGAAAGAGAGAGTGACAGTCCTCTCTTACTTGAGTCGGCATTGTGACTTTTGTATTACATTCGGATGCAATTTCTGTGTTTCATCGTCAATAAGAAGGTCCAAGGGATACAGTAAATCTGAAGTGAAGCATCGGAATCTAAAACTGGAATCACAGGAGAGGTTCAAATCATAGAAGGGGAGAGTGTCAGTCCTCTTGTACTTAAGTCGGCATTGTGCCTTTTGTATTAAATTTGGATGCATTTTCTGTGTTTCGTCGTCAATAAGAAGGTGCAAGGTGTACAGTAAACCTGAAGTGAAGCATCGGAATCTAAAACTGGACTCACAGGAGAGGTTTAAATCATAGAGAGTTAGAGTGTCAGTCCTCTTGTATTTAAGTCGGCATTGTGCCTTTTAAATTTAATTCCGATGCAATTTCTGTGTTTCATCGTCAATAAGAGGGTGCAAAGTATACAGTAAACCTGAAGTGAAGCGTCGGAAACTAAAACTGGACTCACAGGAGAGGTTCAAATCATAGAAAGAGAGAGTGTCAGTCCTCTTTTACTTAAGTCGGCATTGTGTCTTTTGTATTAAATTCGGTTGCAATTTCTGTATTTCATCATCAATAACAAGTTCCAAGGGATACAGTAAACCTGAAGTGAAGCATCGGAATCTAAAACATTACTCACAGGAGAGGTTCAAATCATAGATAGTTAGCGTGTCAGTCCTCTTGTACTTAAGTCGGCATTGTGTCTTTTGAATTTAATTCCGATGCAATTTCTGTGTTTCATCGTCAATAAGAAGGTGCAAGGTATACAGGAAACCTGAAGTGAAGCTTTGGAATCTAAAACTGGACTCACAGGAGAGGCTCAAATCATAAGGAGTTAGAGTGTCTGTCCTCTTGTACTTAAGTCGGCATTGTGGCTTTTGAATTTAATTCCGATGCTATTTCTGTGTTTCAACGTCAATAAGAAGGTGCAAGGTATACAGCAAACCTGAAGTGAAACGTCGGAATCTAAAACCGGACTCACAGGATAGGTTCAAATCATAGAAAGGAGAGTGTCAGTCCTCTTGTACTTAAGTCGGAATTGTGCCTTTTGTTTTAAATTCGAATGCCATTTCTGTGTTTCATCGTCTATAAGAAGGTGCAAGGTACACAGTAAACCTGAAGTGATGCATCGGGATCTAAAACTGGACTCACAGGGGAGGTTCAAATCATAGAAAACCAGAGTGTCAATAATCTTGTACTTATGTCGGCATTGTGCCTTTTGTATTAATTTCGGATGCAATTTCTGTGTTTCATCGTCAATAAGGAGGTCCAAGGGATACAGTAAACCTGAAGTGAAGCATCCGAATCCAGAACTGAATTCACAGGGGGGTTCAAATCATAGATAGTTAGAGTGTCAGTCCTCTTATACTTAAGTCGGCATTGTGTCGTTTGAATTTAATTCCGATGCAATTTCTGTGTTTCCTCGTCAATAAGAATGTTCATGGTATACAGTAAACCTGAAGTGAAGCATCGGAATCTAAAACTGGACTCACAGGAGAGGTTCAAATCATAGAAAGTGAGAGTGTCAATCCCCTTGTACCTAAGTCGGCATTGTGCCTTTTGTATTAAATTCGGGTGCAATTTCTGTGTTTCATCGTCAATAAGAAGGTCCAAGGGATACAGTAAGCCTGAAGTGAAGCATCGGAATCTAAAACTGGACTCACAGGAGAGGTTCAAATCATAGATAGTTAGAGTGTCAGACCTCTTGTACTTAAGTCGGCATTGTGCCTTTTGTATTAAATTCAGATGCAACTTCTGTGTTTCATAGTCAATAAGAAGGTCCAAGGTATACAGTAAACCTGAAGTGAAGCATCGGAATCTAAAACTGGACTCACAGGAGAGGTTCAAATCATAGAAAGTGAGAGTGTTAATCCTCTTGCACTTCAGTTGGCAATGTGCATTTTGTATTTAATTCGGATGCAATTTACGTGTTTCATCGTCAATAAGAAGGTCCAAGGGATACAGTAAAACTGAAGTGAAGCATCGGAATCTAAAACTGGACTCACAGGAGAGGTTCAAATCATAGAAAGAGAGAGTGACAGTCCTCTTTTACGTGAGTCGGCATTGTTACTTTTGTATTAAATTCGGATGCAATTTCTGCGTTTCATCGTCTATAAGAAGGTCCAAGGGATACAGTAAACCTGAAGTGAAAAATCGGAATCTAAAACTGGACTCACAGGAGAGGTTCAAATCACAGAAAGGGAGAGTGTCAATTCTCTTGTATTTAAGTCGGCATTGTGCCTTTTGCATTATATTCGGATGCAATTTCTGTGTTTCATCGTCAATAAGAATGTGCAATGTATACAGTAAACCTGAAGTGAAGCATCGGAATCCAAAACTGGACTCACAGGAGAGGTTCAAATCGTAGAGAGTTATAGTGTCAGTCCTCTTGTACTTAAGTCGGCATTGTGGCTATTGAATTTAATTCCGATGCTATATCTGTGTTTCATCGTCAATAAGAAGGTGCAAGGTATACAGTAAACCTGAAGTGAAGCAACGGAATCTAAAGCTGGACTCACAGGAGAGGTTCAAATCATAGAAAGTTAGAGTGTCGGTCATCTTGTACTTAAGTCGGCATTGTGCCTTTTGAATTTAATTCCGATGCAATTTCTGTGTTTCATCGTCAATTAGAAGGTGCAAAGTGCACAGTAAACCTGAAGTGAAGCATCGGAATCTAAAACTGGACTCACAGGTGAGGTTCAAATCATAGAAAGAAAGAGTGTCAGTCCTCTTTTACTTATGTCGGCGTTGTGCCTTTTGTATTAAATTCGGATGCAATTTCTGTAATTCATCGTCAATAACAAGGTCCAAGGGATACAGTAAACCTGAAGTGAAGCATCGGATTCTAAAACTGGACTCACAGGAGAGGTTCAAATCACAGATAGTTAGCGTGTAAGTCCTCTTGTACTTGTGTCGGCATTGTGTCTTTTGAATTTCATTCCGATGCAATTTCTGTGTTTCTTCGTCAATGAGAAGGAGCACGGTATACAGGAATCCTGAAGTGAAGCATCGGAATCCAAAACTGGACTCACAGGAGAGGTTCAAATCGTAGAGAGTTTGAGTGTCAGTCCTCTTGTACTTAAGTCGGCATTGTGGCTATTGAATTTAATTCCGATGCTATATCTGTGTTTCATCGTCAATAAGAAGGTGCAAGGTATACAGTAAACCTGAAGTGAAGCATCCGAATCAAAAGCTGGACTCACAGGAGAGGTTCAAATCATAGAAAGGGAGAGTGTCAGTCCTCTTTTACTTAAGTCGGCATTGTGCCATTTGAATTTAATTCCGATGCAATATTTGTGTTTCATCGTCAATAAGAAGGTGCAAGGTATACAGTAAACCTGAAGGGAAGCATCGGAATCTAAAACTGGAATCACCGGAGAAGTTCATATCTTATAACATTAGAGTATCAGTCCTCCTGTACTTAAGTCGGCATTGTGCATTTTGAAATTAATTCGTTTGCAATTTCTGTGTTTCATCGTCAATAAGATGGTGCAAGGTATACAGTAAGCCTGAAATGAAGCAACGGAATCTAAAACTGGACTCACAGGAGAGGTTCAAATCATAGAAAGGGAGAGTGACAGTCCTCTTTTACTTAAGTCGGCATTGTGCCTTTCGTGTTAAAATCCGATGAAATTTCTGCGTTTCATCGTCAATAAGAAGGTCCAAGAGATATAGTAAACCTGAAGTGAAGCATCGGAATCTAAAACTGGACTCACAGGGGAGGTTCAAATCAGAGATAGGGAGAGTGTCAGTCCTCTTGTACTTAAGTTGGCATTGTGCAATTTGTATTAAATTCGGATGCAATATCTGTGTTTCATCGTCAATAAGAAGGTGCAAGGTATACTGTAAACTTGAAGTGAAGCATCGGAATCTAAAACTGGACTCACAGGAGAGGTTCAAATCATAGAAAGTGAGAGTGTCAATCCTCTTGTACTTAAGTCGGCATTGTGCCTTTTGTATTAAATTCGGATGCAATTTCTGTGTTTCATCGTCAATAAGAAGGTCCAAGGGATACAGTAAACCAGAAGTGAAGCATCGGAATCTAAAGCTGGACTCACAGGAGAGGTTCAAATCATAGAAAGCGGGAGTGACAGTCCTCTTTTACTTAAGTCGGCATTGTGACTTTTGCATTCAATTGGGATGCAATTTCTGTGTTTCATCGGCAATAAGAAGGTCCAAGGGATACAGTAAACCTGAAGCGAAGCATCGGAATCTAAAACTGGACTCAAAGGAGAGGTTCAAATCATAGAAAGGGAGTGTGTCAGTCCTCTTGTACTTAAGTCTGCATTGTGCCTTTTGAATTTAATTCCGATGCAATTTTTGTGTTTCAGCGTCAATAAGACGGTGCAAGGTAGACAGTAAACCTGAAGTGAAGCATGGGAATCTAAAACTGGAATCACAGGAGTAGTTCAAATCATAGAAAGAGAGAGTGTCAGTCTACTTTTACTTAAGTCGGCATTGTGCCTTTTGTATTAAATTCGGATGCAATTTCTGTAATTCATCGTCAATAGCAAGGTCCAAGGGATACAGTAAACCTGAATTGAAGCATCGGAATCTAAAACTGGACTCAAAGGAGAGGTTCAAATCATAGAAAGGGAGTGTGTCAGTCCTCTTGTACTTAAGTTGGCATTGTGCAATTTGTATTAAATTCGGATGCAATATCTGTGTTTCATCGTCAATAAGAAGGTGCAAGGTATACTGTAAACTTGAAGTGAAGCATCGGAATCTAAAACTGGACTCACAGGAGAGGTTCAAATCATAGAAAGTGAGAGTGTCAATCCCCTTGTACCTAAGTCGGCATTGTGCCTTTTGTATTAAATTCGGGTGCAATTTCTGTGTTTCATCGTCAATAAGAAGGTCCAAGGGATACAGTAAGCCTGAAGTGAAGCATCGGAATCTAAAACTGGACTCACAGGAGAGGTTCAAATCATAGATAGTTAGAGTGTCAGACCTCTTGTACTTAAGTCGGCATTGTGTCTTTTGGATTTAATTCCGATGCAATTTCTGTGTTTCATCGTCAATAAGAAGGTGCAAGGTATACAGTAAACCAGAAGTGAAGCATCGGAATCTATAACTGGACTCACAGGAGAGGTTCAAATTGTAGAGAGTTATAGTGTCAGTCCTCTTGTACTTAAGTCGGCATTGTGCCTTTTGTATTAAATTCAGATGCAACTTCTGTGTTTCATAGTCAATAAGAAGGTCCAAGGTATACAGTAAACCTGAAGTGAAGCATCGGAATCTAAAACTGGACTCACAGGAGAGGTTCAAATCATAGAAAGTGAGAGTGTTAATCCTCTTGCACTTCAGTCGGCAATGTGCATTTTGTATTTAATTCGGATGCAATTTACGTGTTTCATCGTCAATAAGAATGTCCAAGGGATACAGTAAAACTGAAGTGAAGCATCGGAATCTAAAACTGGACTCACAGGAGAGGTTCAAATCATAGAAAGAGAGAGTGGCAGTCCTCTTTTACGTGAGTCGGCATTGTTACTTTTGTATTAAATTCGGATGCAATTTCTGCGTTTCATTGTCTATAAGAAGGTCCAAGGGATACAGTAAACCTGTAGTGAAAAATCGGAATCTAAAACTGGACTCACAGGAGAGGTTCAAATCACAGAAAGGGAGAGTGTCAATTCTCTTGTATGTAAGTCGGCATTGTGCCTTTTGCATTATATTCGGATGCAATTTCTGTGTTTCATCGTCAATAAGAATGTGCAACGTATACAGTAAAGCTGAAGTCAAGCATCGGAATCCAAAACTGGACTCACAGGAGAGGTTCAAATCATAGAAAGTGAGAGTGTTAATCCTCTTGTACTTCAGTTGGCAATGTGCATTTTGTATTTAATTCGGATGCAATTTACGTGTTTCATCGTCAATAAGAAGGTCCAAGGGATACAGTAAAACTGAAGTGAAGCATCGGAATCAAAAAACTGGACTCACAGGAGAGGTTCAAATCATAGAAAGAGAGAGTGACAGTCCTCTTTTACGTGAGTCGGCATTGTTACTTTTGTATTAAATTCGGATGCAATTTCTGCGTTTCATCGCCTATAAGAAGGTCCAAGGGATATAGTTAACCTGAGGTGAAAAATCGGAATCTAAAACTGGACTCACAGGAGAGGTTCAAATCACAGAAAGGGAGAGTGTCAATTCTCTTGTATTTAAGTCGGCATTGTGCCTTTTGCATTATATTCGGATGCAATTTCTGTGTTTCATCGTCAATAAGAATGTGCAATGTATACAGTAAACCTGAAGTGAAGCATCGGAATCCAAAACTGGACTCACAGGAGAGGTTCAAATCGTAGAGAGTTATAGTGTCAGTCCTCTTGTACTTAAGTCGGCATTGTGGCTATTGAATTTAATTCCGATGCTATATCTGTGTTTCATCGTCAATAAGAAGGTGCAAGGTATACAGTAAACCTGAAGTGAAGCATCGGAATCTAAAGCTGGACTCACAGGAGAGGTTCAAATCATAGAAAGTTAGAGTGTCAGTCATCTTGTACTTAAGTCGGCATTGTGCCTTTTGAATTTAATTTCGATGCAATTTCTGTGTTTCATCGTCAATTAGAAGGTGCAAAGTACACAGTAAACCTGAAGTGATGCATCGGAATCTAAAACTGGACTCACAGGAGAGGTTCAAATCATAGAAAGAAAGAGTGTCTGTCCTCTTTTACTTATGTCGGCATTGTGCCTTTTGTATTAAATTCGGATGCAATTTCTGTAATTCATCGTCAATAACAAGGTCCAAGGGATAGAGTAAACCTGAAGTGAAGCATCGGATTCTAAAACTGGACTCACAGGAGAGGTTCAAATCACAGATAGTTAGCGTGTAAGTCCTCTTGTACTTGTGTCGGCATTGTGGCTATTGAATTTAATTCCGATGCTATATCTGTGTTTCATCGTCAATTAGAAGGTGCAAGGTATACAGTAAACCTGAAGTGAAGCATCGGAATCTAAAGCTGGACTCACAGGAGAGGTTCAAATCATAGAAAGTTAGAGTGTCAGTCCTCTTGTACTTAAGTCGGCATTGTGCCTTTTGAATTTAATTCCGATGCAATTTTTGTGTTTCATCGTCAATAAGAAGGTGCAAGGTATACAGTAAACCTGAAGTGAAGCATCGGAATCTAAAACTGGAATCACAGGAGAAGTTCATATCTTATAACATTAGAGTGTCAGTCCTCTTGAACTTAATTGGGCATTGTGCATTTTGGATTTAATTCGTATGCAATTTCTGTGTTTCATCGTCAATAAGATGGTGCAAGGTATACAGTAAGCCTGAAATGAAGCAACGGAATCTAAAACTGGACTCACAGGAGAGGTTCAAATCGTAGAAAGGGAGAGTGACAGTCCTCTTTTACTTAAGTCGGCATTGTGCCTTTCGTAATAAATTCCGATGAAATTTCTGCGTTTCATCGTCAATAAGAAGGTCCAAGGGATATAGTAAACCTGAAGTGAAGCATCGGAATCTAAAACTGGACTCACAGGGGAGGTTCAAATCATAGATAGGGAGAGTGTCAGTCCTCTTGTACTTAAGTTGGCATTGTGCAATTTGTATTAAATTCGGATGCAATATCTGTGTTTCATCGTCAATAAGAAGGTGCAAGGTATACTGTAAACTTGAAGTGAAGCATCGGAATCTAAAACTGGACTCACAGGAGAGGTTCAAATCATAGAAAGTGAGAGTGTCAATCCTCTTGTACTTAAGTCGGCATTGTGCCTTTTGTATTAAATTCGAATGCAAATTCTGTGTTTCATCGTCAATAAGAAGGTCCAAGGGATACAGTAAACCAGAAGTGAAGCATCGGAATCTAAAACTGGACTCACAGGAGAGGTTCAAATCATAGAAAGCGGGAGTGACAGTCCTCTTTTACTTAAGTCGGCATTGTGACTTTTGCATTCAATTGGGATGCAATTTCTGTGTTTCATCGGCAATAAGAAGGTCCAAGGGATACAGTAAACCTGAAGTGAAGCATCGGAATCTAAAACTGGACTCAAAGGAGAGGTTCAAATCATAGAAAGGGAGTGTGTCAGTCCTCTTGTACTTAAGTCTGCATTGTGCCTTTTGAATTTAATTCCGATGCAATTTTTGTGTTTCAGCGTCAATAAGACGGTGCAAGGTAGACAGTAAACCTGAAGTGAAGCATGGGAATCTAAAACTGGAATCACAGGAGCAGTTCAAATCATAGATAGTTAGAGTGTCAGTCCTCTTATACTTAAGTCGGCATTGTGTCGTTTGAATTTAATTCCGATTCAGTTTCTGTGTTTCATCGTCAATAAGAAGGTGCAAGGTATACAGTAAACCTGAAGTGTTGCATCGGAATCTAAAACTGGACTCACAGGAGAGGTTCAAATCATAGAAAGAGAGAGTGTCAGTCCTCTATTACTTAAGTCGGCATTGTGCCTTTTGTATTAAATTCGGATGCAATTTCTGTAATTCATCGTCAATAGCAAGGTCCAAGGGATACAGTAAACCTGACGTGAAGCATCGGAATCTAAAACTGGACTCACACGAGAGGTTCAAATCATAGAAAGTTAGCGTGTCAGTCCTCTTGCACGTATGTCGGCATTGTGTCTTTTGAATTTAATTCCAATGCAATTTCTGTGTTTCATCGTCAATAAGAAGGTGCAAGGTATACAGGAATCCCGAAGTCAAGCATCGGAATCCAAAACTGGACTCACAGGAGAGGTTCAAGTCACAGAGAGTTAGAGTGTCAGTCCTCTTGTACTTAAGACGGCATTGTGGCTTTTGAATTTATTTCCGATGCAATTTCTGTGTTTCATCGTCAATAAGAAGGTGCAAGGTATACAGTAAACCTGAAGAGAAGCATCGGAATCTAAAACTGGACTCACAGGAGAGGTTCAAAACATTTAAAGTTAGAATGTCAGTCCTCTTGTACTTAAGTCAGCATTGTGCCTTTTGAATTTAATTCCGATGCAATTTTTGTGTTTCATCGTCAATAAGACGGTGCAAGGTATACAGTTAACCTGAAGTGAAGCATCGGAATCTAAAACTGGAATCACAGGAGAGGTTCAAATCATAGAAAGTTAGAGTGTCAGTCCTCTTGTACTTAAGTCGGCATTGTGCCTTTTGTATGAAATTCCGATGCAAATCCTGTGTTTCATCGTCAATAAGAAGGTGCAAGTTATTCAATAAACCTGAAGTGAAGCATCGGAATCTAAAACTGGACTCACAGCAGAGGTTCAAATCATAGATAGAGAGAGTGACAGTCCTCTTATACTTAAGTCGGCATTGTGCCTTTTGTACTAAATTCCGATGAAATTTCTGTGTTTCATCGTCAATAAGATGGTCCAAGGTATACAGTAAACATGAAGTGAAGCATCGGAATCTAAAACTGGACTCACAGGAGAGGTTCAAATCATAGAAAAAAGGAGAGTGTCACTCTTCTTGTATTTAAGTCGGCATTGCGCCCTTTGTATTAAATTCGGATGCAATTTCTGTGTTTCATCGTCAATAAGAAGGTGCAAGGTATACAGTAAACCTGAAGTGAAGCATCTGAATCTAAAACTGGACTCACAGGAGAGGTTCAAATCAAAGGAAGTGAGAGTTTCACTCCTCTTGTACTTAAGTCGGCATTGTGCCTTTTGTATTAAATTCGGATGCAATTTCTGTGTTCCATCGTGAATAAGAAGGACCAAGGGATACAGTAAACCTGAAGTGAGGTATCGGAATCTAAAACTGGATTCACAGGAGAGGTTCAAATCATAGAAAGGGAGAGTGTCAGTCCTCTTGTACTTAAGTCGGCATTGTGCCTTTTGTATTAATTTCGGATGCAATTTCTGTGTTTCATCGTCAATAAGAGTGTCCAACGGATACAGTAAACATGAAGAGAAGCATCGGAATCTAAAACTGGACTCACAGGAGTGGTTCAAATCATAGATAGTTAGAGTTTCAGTCCTCTTATACTTAAGTCGGCATTGTGTCGTTTGAATTTATTTCCGAAGCAGTTTCTGTGTTTCATCGTCAATAAGAAGGTGCAAGGTATACAGTAAACCTGAAGTGAAGCATCGGAATCTAAAACTGGACTCACAGGAGAGGTTCAAATCATAGAAAGTGAGAGTGTCAATCCTCTTGTACTTAAGTCGGCAATGTGCCTTTTGTATTAAATTCGGATGCAATTTCCGTCTTTCATCGTCAATAATAAGGTCCAAGGGATACAGTAAATCTGAAGTGAAGCATCGGAATCTAAAACTGGACTCACTGGAGAGGTTCAAATCATAGAAAGAGAGAGTGACATTCCTCTTTTACTTGAGTCGGCATTGTGACTTTTGTATTAAATTAGGATGCAGTTTCTGCGTTTCATCATCAATAAGAAGGTCCAAGGGATACAGTAACCTGAAGTGAAGCATCGGAATCTAAAACTGTACTCACAGGAGAGCTTCAAATTACAGATAGTTAGCGTGTCAGTCCTCTTGTACTTATGTCGGCATTGTGTCTTTTGAATTTAATTCCGATGCAATTTCTGTGTTTCATCGTCACTAAGAAGGTGCAAGGTATACAGTAAACCAGAAGTGAAGCATCTTAATCTATAACTGGACACACAGGAGAGGTTCAAATTGTAGAGTGTTAGAGTGTCAGTCCTCTTGTACTTAAGTCGGCATTGTGCCTTTTGTATTAAATTCAGTTGCAACTTCTGTGTTTCATAGTCAATAAAAAGGTGCAAGGTATATAGGAAACCTGAAGTGAAGCATCGGAATCTAAAACTGGACTCACAGGAGAGGTTCAAATCATAGTAAACGAGAGTGTCAGTCCTCTTGTACTTAAGTCGGCATTGTGCCCTTTGTATTAAATTCGGATGCAATTTACGTGTTTCGCCGTCAATAATAAGGTCCAAGGGATACAATAAAACCTGAAGTGAAGCATCGGAATCTAAAACAGGACTCACAGGAGAGGTTCAAATCATAGAAAGAGAGAGTGACAGTCCCCTTTTACTTGAGTCGGCATTGTTACTTTTGTATTAAATTCCGATGCAATTTCTGCGTTTCATCGTCCATAAGAAGGTCCAAGGGATACAGTAAACTTGAAGTGAAAAATCGGAATCTAAAACTGGACTCACTGGAGAGGTTCAAATCACAGAAAGGGAGAGTGTCAGTCCTCTTGTATTTAAGTCGGCATTGTGCCTTTTGTATTGAATTCGGATACAATTTCTGTGTTTCATCGTCAATAAGAAGGTGCAACGTATACAGTAAACCTGAAGTGAAGCATCGGAATCCAAAACTGGACTCACAGGAGAGGTTCAAATCGTAGGGAGTTAAAGTGTCAGTCCTCTTGTACTTAAGTCGGCATTGTGGCTATTGAATTTAATTCCGATGCTATATCCGTGTTTCATCGTCAATAAGAAGGTCCAAGGGATACAGTAAACCTGAAGTGAAGCATCGGAATCTAAAACTGGACTCACGGGAGAGGTTCAAATCGTAGAAAGTGAAAGTGTCAGTCCTCTTCTATTTAAGTCGGCATTGTGCCTTTTGTATTAAATTCGGATGCAATTTCTGTGTTTCATCGTCAATAACAAGGTGCAAGGTATACAGTAATCTTGAAGTGAAGCATCGGAATCTAAAACTGGACTCACAGGAGAGGTTCAAATCATAGAAAGTGAGAAAGTCAGTCCTCTTTTACTTAAGTCGGCATTGTGCCTTTCGTATTAAATTCCGATGAAATTTCTGTGTTTCATCGTCAATAAGAAGGTCCAAGGGATATAGTAAACCTGAAGTGAAGCATCGGAATCTAAAACTGGACTCACAGGGGAGGTTCAAATCATAGATAGGGAGAGTGTCAGTCCTCTTGTACTTAAGTCGGCATTGTGCCTTTTGTATTAAATTCGGATGCAATTTCTGTGTTTCATCGTCAATAAGAAGGTTTAAGGGATACAGTAAACCAGAAGTGAAGCATTGGAATCTAAAACTGGACTCAAAGGAGAGGTTCAAATCATAGAAAGCGGGAGTGACAGTCCTCTTTTACTTAAGTCGGCATTGTGACTTTTGCATTCAATTGGGATGCAATTTCTGTGTTTCATCGGCAATAAGAAGGTCCAAGGGATACAGTGAACCTGTAGTGAAGCATCGGAATCTAAAACTGGACTCAAAGGAGAGGTTCAAATGATAGAAAGAGAGAGTGTCAGTCCTCTATTACTTTAGTCGGCATTGTGCCTTTTGTATTAAATTCGGATGCAATTTCTGTATTTCATCGTCAATAAGAAGGTGCAAGGTATACAGCAAACCTGAAGTGAAGCATCGGAATCTAAAGCTGGACTCACAGGAGAGGTTCAAATCATAGAGAGCTAGAGTGTCAGTCCTCTTGTACTTAAGTCGGCATTGTGCATTTTGAATTTAATTCCGATGCAATTTCTGTGTTTCATCGTCATTTAGAAGGTGCAAAGTATACAGTAAACCTGAAGTGAAGCATCGAAATCTAAATCTGGACTCACAGGAGAGGTTCAAATCATAGAAAGAGGGAGTGTCAGTCTTCTTTTACTTAAGTCGGCATTGTGCCTTTTGTAATAAATTCGGATGCAATTTCTGTAATTCATCGTCAATAGCAAGGTCCAAGGGATACAGTAAACCTGACGTGAAGCATCGGAAACTAAAACTGGACTCACACGAGAGGTTCAAATCATAGAAAGTTAGCGTGTCAGTCCTCTTGTACGTATGTCGGCATTGTGTCTTTTGAATTTAATTCCTATGCAATTTCTGTGTTTCATCGTCAATAAGAAGGTGCAAGGTATACAGGAATCCCGAAGTCAAGCATCGGAATCCAAAACTGGACTCACAGGAGAGGTTCAAGTCATAGAGAGTTAGAGTGTCAGTCCTCTTGTACTTAAGACGGCATTGTGGCTTTTGAATTTATTTCCGATGCAATTTCTGTGTTTCATCGTCAATAAGAAGTTGCAAGGTATACAGTAAACCTGAAGTGAAGCATCAGAATCTAAAACTGGACTCACAGGAGAGGTTCAAAACATTTAAAGTTAGAGTGTCAGTCCTCTTGTACTTAAGTCAGCATTGCGCCATTTGAATTTAATCCCGATGCAATTTTTGTGTTTCATCGTCAATAAGACGGTGCAAGGTATACAGTAAACCTGAAGTGAAGCATCGGAATCTAAAACTGGAATCACAGGAGAGGTCCAAATCATAGAAAGTTAGAGTGTCAGTCCTCTTGTACTTAAGCCGGCATTGTGCCTTTTGTATGAAATTCCGATGCAAATCCTGTGTTTCATCGTCAATAAGAAGGTGCAAGTTATTCTATAAACCTGAAGTGAAGCATCGGAATCTAAAACTGGACTCACAGGAGAGGTTCAAATCATAGAAAGAGAGAGTGACAGTCCTCTTATACTTAAGTCGGCATTGTGCCTTTTGTACTAAATTCCGATGAAATTTCTGTGTTTCATCGTCAATAAGATGGTCCAAGGGATACAGTAAACCTGAAGTGAAGCATCGGAATCTAAAACTGGACTCACAGGAGAGGTTCAAATCATAGAAAGGGAGAGTGTCACTCTTCTTGTATTTAAGTCGGCATTGCGCCCTTTGTATTAAATTCGGATGCAATTTCTGTGTTTCATCGTCAATAAGAAGGTGCAAGGTATACAGTAAACCTGAAGTGAAGCATCTGAATCTAAAACTGGACTCACAGGAGAGGTTCAAATCAAAGAAAGTGAGAGTGTCACTCCTCTTGTACTTAAGTCGGCATTGTGCCTTTTGTATTAAATTCGGATGCAATTTCTGTGTTCCATCGTGAATAAGAAGGACCAAGGGATACAGTAAACCTGAAGTGAAGTATCGGAATCTAAAACTGGTTTCACAGGAGAGGTTCAAATCATAGAAAGGGAGAGTGTCAGTCCTCTTGTACTTAAGTCGGCATTGTGCCTTTTGTCTTAAATTCGGATGCAATTTCTGTGATTCATCATCAATAAGAAGGTGCAAGGTATACAGTAAACCTGTAGTGAAGCATCGGAATCTAAAACTGCACTCACAGGGAGGTTCAAATCATAGAGAACGAGAGTGTCAGTCCTCTTGTACTTAAGTCGGCACTGTGCCTTTTGTATTTATTTCGGATGCAATTTCTGTGTTTCATCGTCAATAAGAATGTCCAACGGATACAGTAAACATGAAGAGAAGCATCGGAATCTAGAATTGGACTCACAGGAGTGGTTCAAATCATAGATAGTTAGAGTTTCAGTCCTCTTATACTTAAGTCGGCATTGTGTCGTTTGAATTAATTCCGAAGCAGTTTCTGTGTTTCATCGTCAATAAGAAGGTGCAAGGTATACAGTAAACCTGAAGTGAAGCATCGGAATCTAAAACTGGACTCACAGGAGAGGTTCAAATCATAGAAAGTGAGAGTGTCAATCCTCTTGTACTTAAGTCGGCAATGTGCCTTTTGTATTAAATTCGGATGCAATTTCCGTGTTTCATCGTCAATAATAAGGTCCAAGGGATACAGTAAATCTGAAGTGAAGCATCGGAATCTAAAACTGTACTCACATTAGAGGTTCAAATCACAGAAAGGGAGGGTGTCAGTCCTCTTGTATTTAAGTTGGCATTGTGCCTTTTGTATTAAATTCGGATGCAATTTCTGTGTTTCATCGTCAATAAGAAGGTGCAACGTATACAGTAAACCTGAAGTGAAGCATCGGAATTCAAAACTGGACACACAGGAGGGGTTCAAATCATAGAAAGAGAGAGTGTCAGGCCTCTTTTACTTAAGTCGGCATTGTGATTTTTGTATTAAATTCGGATGCAATTTCTGTAATTCATCGTCAATAACAAGGTCCAAGGGATACAGTAAACCTGAAGTGAAGCATCGGAATCTAAAACTGGACTCACAGGAGAGGTTCAAATTACAGATAGTTAGCGTGTCAGTCCTCTTGTACTTATGTCGGCATTGTGTCTTTTGAATTTAATTCCGATGCAATATCTGTGTTTCATCGTCAATAAGAAGGAGCACGGTATACAGGAATCCTGAAGTGAAGCATCGGAATCCAAAACTGGACTCACAGGAGAGGTTCAAATCGTAGAGAGTTAGAGTGTCAGTCCTCTTGTACTTAAGTCGGCATTGTGGCTATTGAATTTAATTCCGATGCTATATCTGTGTTTCATCGTCAATAAGAAGGTGCAAGGTGTACAGTAAACCTGAAATGAAGCATCGGAATCTAAAGCTGGACTCACAGGAGAGGTTCAAATCATAGAAAGTGAGAGTGTCAATCCCCTTGTACTTAAGTCGGCTTTGTGCCTTTTGTATTAAATTGGGATGCAATTTCTGTGATTCATCGTCAATAAGAAGGTCCAAGGGATACAGTAAACCTGAAGTGAAGCATCGGAATCTAAAGCTGGACTCACAGGAGAGGTTCAAATCATAGAGAGCTAGAGTGTCAGTCCTCTTGTACTTAAGTCGGCATTGTGCATTTTGAATTTAATTCCGATGCAATTTCTGTGTTCCATCGTCATTTAGAAGGTGCAAAGTATACAGTAAACCTGAAGTGAAGCATCGATATCTAAAACTGGACTCACAGGAGAGGTTCAAATCATAGAAAGAGAGAGTGTCAGTCTTCTTTTACTTAAGTCGGCATTGTGCCTTTTGTAATAAATTCGGATGCAATTTCTGCAATTCATCGTCAATAGCAAGGTCCAAGGGATACAGTAAACCTGACATGAAGCATCGGAAACTAAATCTGGACTCACACGAGAGGTCAAATCATAGAAAGTTAGCGTGTCAGTCCGCTTGTACGTATGTCGGCATTGTGTCTTTTGAATTTAATTCCTATGCAATTTCTGTGTTTCATCGTCAATAAGAAGGTGCAAGGTATACAGGAATCCCGAAGTCAAGCATCGGAATCCAAAACTGGACTCACAGGAGAGGTTCAAGTCATAGAGAGTTAGAGTGTCAGTCCTCTTGTACTTAAGACGGCATTGTGGCTATTGAATTTATTTCCGATGCAATTTCTGTTTTTCATCGTCAATAAGAAGGTGCAAGGTATACAGTAAACCTGAAGTGAAGCATCAGAATCTAAAACTGGACTCACAGGAGAGGTTCAAAACATTTAAAGTTAGAGTGTCAGTCCTCTTGTACTTAAGTCAGCATTGTGCCACTTGAATTTAATCCCGATGCAATTTTTGTGTTTCATCGTCAATAAGATTGTGCAAGGTATACAGTAAACCTGAAGTGAAGCATCGGAATTTAAAACTGGAATCACAGGAGAGGTTCAAATCATAGAAAGTTAGAGTGTCAGTCCTCTTGTACTTAAGTCGGCATTGTGCCTTTTGTATGAAATTCCGATGCAAATCCTGTGTTTCGTCGTCAATAAGAAGGTGCAAGTTATTCAATAAACCTGAAGTGAAGCATCGGAATCTAAAACTGGACTCACAGGAGAGGTTCAAATCATAGAAAGAGAGAGTGACAGTCCTCTTATACTTAAGTCGGCATTGTGCCTTTTGTACTAAATTCCGATGAAATTTCTGTGTATCATCGTCAATAAGATGGTCCAAGGGATACAGTAAACCTGAAGTGAAGCATCGGAATCTAAAACTGGACTCACAGGAGAGGTTCAAATCATAGAAAGGGAGAGTGTCACTCTTCTTGTACTTAGGTCGGCACTGCGTCCTTTGTATTAAATTCGGATGCAATTTCTGTGTCTCATCGTCAATAAGAAGGTGCAAGGTATACAGTAATCCTGAAGTGAAGCATCTGAATCTAAAACTGGACTCACAGGAGAGGTTCAAATCAAAGAAAGTGAGAGTGTCACTCCTCTTGCACTTAAGTCGGCATTGTGCCTTTTGTATTAAATTCGGATGCAATTTCTGTGTTCCATCGTGAATAAGAAGGACCAAGGGATACAGTAAACCTGAAGTGAAGTATCGGAATCTAAAACTGGATTCACAGGAGAGGTTCAAATCATAGAAAGGGAGAGTGTCAGTCCTCTTGTACTTAAGTCGGCATTGTGCCTCTTGTCTTAAATTCGGATGCAATTTCTGTGTTTCATCATCAATAAGAAGGTGCAAGGTATACAGTAAACCTGTAGTGAAGCATCGGAATCTAAAACTGCACTCACAGGGAGGTTCAAATCATAGAGAACGAGAGTGTCAGTCCTCTTGTACTTAAGTCGGCATTGTGCCTTTTGTATTAATTTCGGATGCTATTTCTGTGTTTCATCGTCAATAAGAATGTCCAACGGATACAGTAAACATGAAGAGAAGCATCGGAATCTAAAACTGGACTCACAGGAGTGGTTCAAATCATAGATAGTTAGAGTTTCAGTCCTCTTATACTTAAGTCGGCATTGTGTCGTTTGAATTAATTCCGAAGCAGTTTCTGTGTTTCATCGTCAATAAGATGGTGCAAGGTATACAGTAAACCTGAAGTGAAGCATCGGAATCTAAAACTGGACTCCCAGGAGAGGTTCAAATCATAGAAAGTGAGAGTGTCAATCCTCTTGTACTTAAGTCGGCAATGTGCCTTTTGTATTAAATTCGGATGCAATTTCCGTGTTTCATCGTCAATAATAAGGTCCAAGGGATACAGTAAATCTGAAGTGAAGCATCGGAATCTAAAACTGGACTCACAGGAGAGGTTCAAATCATAGAAAGAGAGAGTGACATTCCTCTTTTACTTGAGTCGGCATTGTGACTTTTGTATTAAATAAGGATGCAATTTCTGCGTTTCATCATCAATAAGAAGGTCCAAGGGATACAGTAAACCCGAAGTGAAGCATCGGAATCTAAAACTGTACTCACAGGAGAGGTTCAAATCACAGAAAGGGAGAGTGTCAGTCCTCTTGTATTTAAGTTGGCATTGTGCCTTTTGTATTAAATTCGGAAGCAATTTCTGTGTTTCATCGTCAATAAGAAGGTGCAACGTATACAGTAAACCTGAAGTGAAGCATCGGAATTCAAAACTGGACACACAGGAGAGGTTCAAATCATAGAAAGAGAGAGTGTCAGGCCTCTTTTACTTAAGTCGGCATTGTGCCTTTTGTATTAAATTCGGATGCAATTTCTGTAATTCATGGTCAATAACAAGGTCCAAGGGATACAGTAAACCTGAAGTGAAGCATCGGAATCTAAAACTGGACTCACAGGAGCGGTTCAAATTACAGATAGTTAGCGTGTCAGTCCTCTTGTACTTATGTCGGCATTGTGTCTTTTGAATTTAATTCCGATGCAATATCTGTGTTTCATCGTCAATAAGAAGGAGCACGGTATACAGGAATCCTGAAGTGAAGCGTCGGAATCCAAAACTGGACTCACAGGAGAGGTTCAAATCGTAGAGAGTTAGAGTGTCAGTCCTTTTGTACTTAAGTCGGCATTGTGGCTATTGAATTTAATTCCGATGCTATATCTGTGTTTCATCGTCAATAAGAAGGTGCAAGGTGTACAGTAAACCTGAAATGAAGCATCGGAATCTAAAGCTGGACTCACAGGAGAGGATCAAATCATAGAAAGTGAGAGTGTCAGACCTCTTGTACTTAAGTCGGCATTGTGTCTTTTGAATTTAATTCCGATGCAATTTCTGTGTTTCATCGTCACTAAGAAGGTGCAAGGTATACAGTAAACCAGAAGTGAAGCATCGGAATCTATAACTGGACTCACAGGAGAGGTTCAAATTGTAGAGAGTTAGAGTGTCAGTCCTCTTGTACTTAAGTCGGAATTGTGCCTTTTGTATTAAATTCAGATGCAACTTCAGTGTTTCATAGTCAATAAAAAGGTGCAAGGTATACAGTAAACCTGAAGTGAAGCATCGGAATCTAAAACTGGACTCACAGGAGAGGTTCAAATCATAGTAAACGAGAGTATCAGTCCTCTTGTACTTAAGTCGGCATTGTGCCCTTTGTATTAAATTCGGATGCAATTTACGTGTTTCGCCGTCAATAATAAGGTCCAAGGGATACAATAAAACCTGAAGTGAAGCATCGGAATCTAGAACAGGACTCACAGGAGAGGTTCAAATCATAGAAAGAGAGAGTGACAGTCCTCTTTTACTTGAGTCGGCATTGTTACTTTTGTATTAAATTCGGATGCAATTTCTGCGTTTCATCGTCTATAAGAAGGTCCAAGGGATACAGTAAACCTAAAGTGAAAAATCGGAATCAAAAACTGGACTCACAGGAGAGGTTCAAATCACAGAAAGGGAGAGTGTCAGTCCTCTTGTATTTAAGTCGGCATTGTGCCTTTTGTATTGAATTCGGATGCAATTTCTGTGTTTCATCGTCAATAAGAAGGTGCAACGTATACAGTAAACCTGAAGTGAAGCATCGGAATCCAAAACTGGACTCACAGGAGAGGTTCAAATCGTAGAGAGTTAAAGTGTCAGTCCTCTTGTACTTAAGTCGGCATTGTGGCTATTGAATTCAATTCCGATGCTATATCTGTGTTTCATCGTCAATAAGAAGGTCCAAGGAGTACAGTAAACCTGAAGTGAACCATCGGAATCTAAAACTGGACTCACGGGAGAGGTTCAAATCGTAGAAAGTGAAAGTGTCAGTCCTCTTCTACTTAAGTCGGCATTGTGCATTTTGTATTAAATTCGGATGCAATTTCTGTGTTTCATCGTCAATAACAAGGTGCAAGGTATACAGTAATCTTGAAGTGAAGCATCGGAATCTAAAACTGGACTCACAGGAGAGGTTCAAATCATAGAAAGTGAGAAAGTCAGTCCTCATGTACTTAAGTCGGCATTGTGCCTTTTGAATTTAATTCCGATGCAATTTCTGTGTTTCATCGTCAATTAGAAGGTGCAACGTACACAGTAAACCTGAAGTGAAGCATCGGAATCTATAACTGGACTCACAGGAGAGGTTCAAATCATAGAAAGGGAGAGTGTCAGTCCTCTTTTACTTAAGTCGGCATTGTGCCTTTTGTATTAAATTCGGATACATTTTCTGTAATTCATCGTCAATAACAAGGTCCAAGGGATACAGTAAACCTGAAGTGAAGCATCGGAATCTAAAACTGGACTCACAGGAGAGGTTCAAATCACAGATAGTTAGCGTGTCAGTCCTCTTGTACTTATGTCGGCATTGTGTCTTTTGTATTTAATCCCGATACTATATCTGTGTTCCATCGTCAATAAGAAGGTGCAAGGTATACAGAAAACCTGAAGTGAAGCAAAGGAATCCAAAACTGGACTCACAGGAGAGGTTCAAATCAAAGAAAGTTAGAGTGTCAGTCCTCTTGTACATAAGTCGGCATTGTGCCTTTTGAATTTAATTCGGATGCAATTTCTGTGTTTCATCGTCAATAAGATGGTGCAAGTTATACAGTAAACCTGAAGTGAAGCAACGGAATCTAAAATTGGACTCACAGGAGAGGTTCAAATCATAGAAAATGAGAGTGACAGTCCTCTTTTACTTAAGTCGGCATTGAGCCTTTTGTATAAAATTCCGATGAAATTTCTGTGTTTCATCGTCAATAAGAAGGTCCAAGGGATATAGTAAACCTGAAGTGAAGCATTGGAATCTAAAACTGGACTCGCAGGGGAGGTTCAAATCATAGATAGGGAGAGTGTCAGTCCTCTTGTACTTAAGTCGGCATTGTGCAATTTGTATTAAATTCGGATGCAATATCTGTGTTTCATCGTCAATAAGAAGGTGCAAGGTATACAGTAAACCTGAAGTGAAGCATCTGAATCTAAAACTGGACTCACATGAGAGGTTCAAATCAAAGAAAGTGAGAGTGTCACTCCTCTTGTACTTAAGTCGGCATTGTGCCTTTTGTAATAAATTCGTATGCAATTTCTGTGTTTCATCGTCAATAAGAAAGTCCAAGGGATACAGTAAACCTGAAGTGAAGCATCGGAATCTAAAACTGGATTCACAGGAGAGGTTCAAATCATAGAAAGGGAGAGTATCAGTCCTCTTGTACTTAAGTCGGCATTGTGCCTTTTGTCTTAAATTCGAATGCAATTTCTGTGTTTCATCGTCAATAAGAAGGAGGAAGGTATACAGTAAACCTGTAGTGAAGCATCGGAATCTAAAACTGCACTCACAGGGAGGTTCAAATCATAGAAAACGAGAGTGTCAGTCCTCTTGTACTTAAGTCGGCATTGTGCCTTTTGTATTAATTTCGGATGCAATTTCTGTGTTTCATCGTCAATAAGAATGTCCAACGGATACAATAAACATGAAGAGAAGCATCGGAATCTAAAACTGGACTCACAGGAGGGGTTCAAATCATAGATAGTTAGAGTTTCAGTCCTCTTATACTTAAGTCGGCATTGTGTCGTTTGAATTTAATTCCGAAGCAGTTTCTGTGTTTCATCGTCAATAAGAAGGTGCAAGGTATACAGTAAACCTGAAGTGAAGCATCGGAATTTAAAACTGGACTCCCAGGAGAGGTTCAAATCATAGAAAGTGAGAGTGTCAATCCTCTTGTACTTAAGTCGGCAATGTGCCTTTTGTATTAAATTCGGATGCAATTTCCGTGTGTTTCATCGTCAATAATAAGGTCCAAGGGATCCAGTAAATCTGAAGTGAAGCATCGGAATCTGAAACTGGACTCACAGGAGAGGTTCAAATCGTAGAAAGGGAGAGTGACATTCCTCTTTTACTTGAGTCGGCATTGTGAATTTTGTATTAAATTAGGATGCAATTTCTGCGTTTCATCGTCAATAAGAAGGTCCAAGGGATACAGTAAACCTGAAGTGAAACATCGGAATCTAAAACTGGACTCACAGGAGTGGTTCAAATCACAGAAAGGGAGAGTGTCAGTCCTCTTGTATTTAAGTTGGCATTGTGTCTTTTGTATTAAATTCGGATGCAATTTCTGTGTTTCATCGTCAATAAGAAGGTGCAACGTATACAGTAAACCTGAAGTGAAGCATCGTTATCTAAAACTGGACTCACAGGAGAGGTTCAAATCATAGAAAGAGAGAGTGTCAGTCCTCTTTTACTTAAGTCGGCATTGTGCCTTTTGTATTAAATTTGGATGCAATTTCTGTAATTCATCGTCAATAACAAGGTCCAAGGGATACAGTAAACCTGAAGTGAAGCATCGGAATCTAAAACTGGACTCACAGGAGAGGTTCAAATCACAGATAGTTAGCGTGTCAGTCCTCTTGTACTTATGTCGGCATTGTGTGTTTTGAATTTAATTCCGATGCAATTTCTGTGTTTCATCATCAATAAGAAGGAGCACGGTATACAGGAATCATGAAGTGAAGCATCGGAATCCAAAACTGGACTCACAGGACAGGTTCAAATCGTAGAGAGTTAGAGTGTCAGTCCTCTTGTACTTACGTCGGCATTGTGGCTATTGAATTTAATTCCGATGCTATATCTGTGTTTCATCGTCAATAAGAAGGTGCAAGGTATACTGTAAACCTGAAATGAAGCATCGGAATCTAAAGCTGGACTCACAGGAGAGGTTCAAATCATAGAATGTTAGAGTGTCAGTCCTCTTGTACTTAAGTCGGCATTGTGCCTTTTGAATTTAATTCCGATGCAATTTTTGTGTTTCATCGTCAATAAGACGATGCAAGGTATACAGTAAACCTGAAGTGAAGCATCGGAATCTAAAACTGGACTCACAGGAGAGGTTCAAGTCATAGATAGAGAGAGTGTCAGTCCTCTATTACTTAAGTCGGCATTGTGTGTTTTGTATTAAATTCGGATGCAATTTCTGTATTTCATCGTCAATAAGAAGGTGCAAGGTATACTGCAAACCTGAAGTGAAGCATCGGAATCTCAAGCTGGACTCACAGGAGAGGTTCAAATCATAGAGAGTTAGAGTGTCAGTCCTCTTGTACTTAAGTCGGCATTGTGCATTTTGAATTTAATTCCGATGCAATTTCTGTGTTTCATCGTCAATTAGAAGGTGCAAAGTATACAGTAAACCTGAAGTGAAGCATCGGAATCTAAAACTGGACTCACAGGAGAGGTTCAAATCATAGAAAGGGAGAGTGTCAGACCTCTTTTACTTAAGTCGGCATTGTGCCTTTTGTATTAAATTCGGATGCATTTTCTGTAATTCATCGTCAATAACAAGGTCCAAGGGATACAGTAAACCTGAAGTGAAGCATCGGAATCTAAAACTGGACTCACAGGAGAGGTTCAAATCACAGATAGTTAGCGTGTCAGCCCTCTTGTACTTATGTCGGCATTGTGTCTTTTGTATTTAATTCCGATACTATATCTGTGTTTCATCGTCAATAAGAAGGTGCAAGGTATACAGAAAACCTAAAGTGAAGCATCGGAATCCAAAACTGGACTCACAGGAGAGGTTCAAATCAAAGAAAGTTAGAGTGTCAGTCCTCTTGTACATAAGTCGGCATTTTGCCTTTTGAATTTAATTTGGATGCAATTTCTGTGTTTCATCGTCAATAAGATGGTGCAAGTTATACAGTAAACCTGAAGTGAAGCAACGGAATCTAAAACTGGACCCACAGGAGTGGTTCAAATCATAGAAAGGGAGAGTGACAGTCCACTTTTACTTAAGTGGCATTGTGCCTTTTGTATAAAATTCCGATGAAATTTCTGTGTTTCATCGTCAATAAGAAGGTGCAAGGTATACAGTTAACCTGAAGTGAAGCATCTGAATCTAAAACTGGACTCACAGGAGAGGCTCGAATCAAAGAAAGTGAGAGTGTCACTCCTCTTTTACTTAAGTCGGCATTGTGCCTTTTGTAATAAATTCGGATGCAATTTCTATGTTTCATCGTCAATAAGAAAGTCCAAGGGATACAGTAAACCTGAAGTGAAGCATCGGAATCTAAAACTGGATTCACAGGAGAGGTTCAAATCATAGAAAGGGAGAGTGTCAGTCCTCTTGTACTTAAGTCGGCATTGTGCCTTTTGTCTTAAATTCGGATGCAATTTCTGTGTTTCATCGTCAATAAGAAGGTGCAAGGTATACAGTAAACCTGTAGTGAAGCATCGGAATCTAAAACTGCACTCACAGGGAGGTTCAAATCATAGAAAACGAGAGTGTCAGTTCTCTTGTACTTAAGTCGGCATTGTGCCTTTTGTATTAATTTCGGATGCAATTTCTGTGTTTCATCGTCAATAAGAATGTCCAACGGATACAATAAACATGAAGAGAAGCATCGGAATCTAAAACTGGACTCACAGGAGAGGTTCCAATCATAGAAAGAGAGAGTGACATTCCTCTTTTACTTGAGTCGGCATTGTGAATTTTGTATTAAATTAGGATGCAATTTCTGCGTTTCATCGTCAATAAGAAGGTCCAAGGGATACAGTAAACCTGAAGTGAAACATCGGAATCTAAAACTGGACTCACAGGAGAGGTTCAAATCACAGAAAGGGAGAGTGTCAGTCCTCTTGTATTTAAGTTGGCATTGTGCCTTTTGTATTAAATTTGGATGCAATTTCTGTAATTCATCGTCAATAACAAGGTCCAAGGGATACAGTAAACCTGAAGTGAAGCATCGGAATCTAAAACTGGACTCACAGGAGAGGTTGAAATCACAGATAGTTAGCGTGTCAGTCCTCTTGTACTTATGTCGGCATTGTGTGTTTTGAATTTAATTCCGATGCAATTTCTGTGTTTCATCATCAATAAGAAGGAGCACGGTATACAGGAATCCTGAAGTGAAGCATCGGAATCCAAAACTGGACTCACAGGAGAGGTTCAAATCGTAGAGAGTTAGAGTGTCAGTCCTATTGTACTTAAGTCGGTTTTGTGGCTATTGAATTTAATTCCGATGCAATTTCTGTGTTTCATCGTCAATAAGAAGGTGCAACGTATACAGTAAACCTGAAGTGAAGCATCGGAATTTAAAACTGGACTCACAGGAGAGGTTCAAATCATAGAGTAATAGAGTGCCAGTCCTCTTGTACTTAAGTCGGCATTGTGCCTTTTGAATTTAATACCGATGCAATTTTTGTGTTTCAACGTCAATAAGACGATGCAAGGTATACAGTAAACCTGAAGTGAAGCATCGGAATAAAACTGGAATCACAGGAGAGGTTCATATCTTAGAAAGTTAGAGTGTCAGTCCTCTTGTACTTAAGTCGGCATTGTGCCTTTTGAATTTAATTCTGATGCAATTTTTGTGTTTCATCGTCAATAAGACGGTGTAAGGTATACAGTAAACCTGAAGTGAAGCATGGGAATCTAAAACTGGAATCGGAGGAGTAGTTCAAATCATAGATAGTTAGAGTGTCAGTCCTCTTATACTTAAGTCGGCATTGTGTCGTTTGAATTTAATTCCGATTCATTTTCTGTGTTTCATCGTCAATAAGAAGGTGCAAGGTACACAGTAAACCTAAAGTGAAGCATCGGAATCTAAAACTGGACTCACAGGAGGGGTTCAAGTCATAGAAAGAGAGAGTGTAAGTCCTCTTTTACTTAAGTCGGCATTGTGCCTTTTGTATTAAATTCAGATGCAATTTCTGTGTTTCATCGTCAATAAGAAGGTGCAAGGTATACAGTAAACCTGAAGTGAAGCATCGGAATCTAAAACTGGACTCACAGGAGAGGTTCAAATCATAGAAAACGAGAGTGTCAGTCCTCTTGTACTTAAGTCGGCATTGTGCCTTTTGTATAAAATTCGGATGCAATTTCTGTGTTTCATCGTCAATAAGCAGGTCCAAGGAATACTGTAATCCTGAAGTGAAGCATCGGAATCCAAAACTGGACTCACAGGAGGGGTTCAAATCATTGATAGTTACAGTGTCAGTCCGCTTATACCTAAGTCGGCAGTCTGTCGTGTGAATTTAATTCCGATGCAATTTCTGTGTTTCATCGTCAATAAGAATGTGCATGGTATACAGTAAACCAGAAGTGAAGCATTGGAATCTAAAACTGGACTCACAGGAGAGGTTCAAATCATAGAAATTGAGAGTGTCAATCCTCTTGTACTTGAGTCGGCATTGTGCCTTTTGTATTAAATTCGGATGCAATTTCTGTGTTTCATCGTCAATAAGAAGGCCCAAGGGATACAGTAATCCTGAAGTGAAGCATCAGAATCTAAAACTGGACTCACAGGAGAGGTTCAAATCATAGTTAGTTAGAGTGTCAGTCCTCTTGTACTTAAGTCGGCATTGTGTCTTTTGAATTTAATTCCGATGCATTTCCTGAGTTTCATCGTCAATAAGAAGGTGCAAGGTATACAAAAAACCAGAAGTGAAGCATCGGAATCTAAAACTGGATCCACAGGAGAGGTTCAAATTGTAGAGAGCTAGAGTGTCAGTCCACTTGTTCTTAAGTCGGCATTGTGCCTTTTGTATTAAATTCAGATGCAATTTCTGTGTTTCATCGTCAATAAGAAGGTGCAAGGTATACAGTAAACCTGAAGTGAAGCATCGGAATCTAAAACTGGACTCACAGGAGAGGTTCAAATCATAGAAAGAGAGAGTGTCAGTCCTCTTGTACTTAAGTCGGCATTGTGCCTTTTGTATTAAATTCGGATGCAATTTCTGGGTTTCATCGTCAATAAGATAGTCCAACGGATACAGTAAACCTGAAGTGAAGCATCGGAAACTAAAACTGGACTCACAGGAGAGGTTCAAATCATAGAGACGGAGAGTGTCAGTCCTCGTGTACTTAATTCGGCATAGTGCCTCTTGTATTAAATTCGGATGCAATTTCTGTGTTTCATCGTCAATAAGAAGGTGCAAGGTATACAGTAAACCTGAAGTGAAGCATCGGAATCTAAAACTGCACTCACAGGAGAGGTTCAAATCATAGAAAGTGAGAGTGTCAATCCTCTTGTACATTAGTCGGCAATGTGCCTTTTGTATTAAATTCGGATGCAATTTCCGTGTTTCATCGTCAATAGGAAGGTACAAGGGATACGGTGAAACTGAAGTGAAGCATCGGAATCTTAAACTGGACTCACAGGAGAGGTTCAAATCATAGAAAGAGAGAGTGACAGTCCTCTTTGACTTCAGTCGGCATTGAGACTTTTGTATTACATTCGGATGCAATTTCTGTGTTTCATCGTCAATAAGAAGGTCCAAGGGATACTGTAAACCTGAAGTGAAGCATCGGAATCTAAAACTGGACTCACAGGAGAGGTTCAAATCATAGAAGGGGAGAGTGTCAGTCCTCTTGTACTTAAGTCGGCATTGTGCCTTTTGTATTAAATTCGGATGCAATTTCTGTGTTTCATCGTCAATAAGAAGGTGCAAAGTATACAGAAAACCTGAAGTGAAGCATCGGAATCTAAAACTGGACTCACAGGAGAGGTTCAAATCAAAGATAGTTAGCGTGTCAGTCCTCTTGTACTTATGTCGGCATTGTGTCTTTTGAATTTAATTGCGATGCAATTTCTGTGTTTCATCGTCAATAAGAAGTTACAAGGTATACAGGAAACCTGAAGTGAAGCATCGGAATCCAAAACTGGACTCACAGGAGAGGTTCAAATCACAGAAAACGAGAGTGTCAGTCCTCTTGTACTTAAGTCGGCATTGTGCCTTTTGTATAAAATTCGGATGCAATTTCTGTGTTTCATCGTCAATAAGAGGGTCCAAGGAATACAGTAATCCTGAAGTGAAGCATCGGAATCCAAAACTGGACTCACAGGAGGGGTTCAAATCATTGATAGTTAGAGTGTCAGTCCGCTTATACTTAAGCCGGCAGTCTGTCGTTTGAATTTAATTCCGATGCAATTTCTGTGTCTCATCGTCAATAAGAATGTGCATGGTATACAGTAAACCAGAAGTGAAGAATCGGAATCTAAAACTGGACTCACAGGAGAGGTTCAAATCATAGGAAGTGAGAGTGTCAATCCTCTTGTACTTGAGTCGGCATTGTGCCTTTTGTATTAAATTCGGATGCAATTTCTGTGTTTCATCGTCAATAAGAAGGTCCAAGGGATACAGTAATCCTGAAGTGAAGCATCGGAATCTAAAACTGGACTCACAGGAGAGGTTCAAATCATAGATAGTTAGAGTGTCAGTCCTCTTGTACTTAAGGCGGCATTGTGTCTTTTGAATTTAATTCCGATGCATTTTCAGTTTTTCATCGTCAATAAGAAGGTGCAAGGTATACAGAAAACCAGAAGTGAAGCATCGGAATCTAAAACTGGACCCACAGGAGAGGTTCAAATTTTAGAGAGCTAGAGTGTCAGGCCCCATGATCTTAAGTCGGCATTGTGCCTTTTGTATTAAATTGAGATGCAATTTCTGTGTTTCATCGTCAATAAGAAGGTGCAAGGTATACAGTAAACCTGAAGTGAAGCATCGGAATCTAAACCTGGACTCACAGGAGAGGTTCAAATCATAGAAAACGAGTGTGTCAGTCCTCTTGTACTTAAGCCGGCATTGTGCCTTTTGTATTAAATTCGGATGCAATTTCTGTGTTTCATCGTCAATAAGATAGTCCAAGGGATACAGTAAACCTGAAGTGAAGCATCGGATACTAAAACTGGACTCACAGGAGAGGTTCAAATCATAGATAGTTAGCGTGTCAGTCCTCTTGTACTTATGTCGGCATTGTGTCTTTTGAATTTAATTGCGATGCAATTTCTGTGTTTCATCGTCAATAAGCAGTTACAAGGTATACAGGAAACCTGAAGTGAAGCATCGGAATCCAAAACTGGACTCACAGGAGAGGTTCAAATCATAGAAAACGAGAGTGTCAGTCCTCTTGTACTTAAGTCGGCATTGTGCCTTTTGTATAAAATTCGGATGCAATTTCTGTGTTTCATCGTCAATAAGAAGGTCCAAGGAATACAGTAATCCTGAAGGTAAGCATCGGAATCCAAAACTGGACTCACAGGAGGGGTTCAAATCATTGATAGTTAGAGTGTCAGTCCGCTTATACTTAAGTTGGCAGTCTGTCGTTTGAATTTAATTCCGATGCACTTTCTGTGTTTCATCGTCAATAAGAATGTGCATGGTATACAGTAAACCAGAAGTGAAGCATCGGAATCTAAAACTGGACTCACAGGAGAGGTTCAAATCATAGAAAGTGAGAGTGTCAATCCTCTTGTACTTGAGTCGGCATTGTGCCTTTTGTATTAAATTCGGATGCAATTTCTGTGTTTCATCGTCAATAAGTTGGTGCAAAGTATACAGAAAACCTGAAGTGAAGCATCGGAATCTAAAACTGGACTCACAGGAGAGGTTCAAATCATAGAAAGAGAGAGTGTCAGTCCTCATTTACTTATGTCGGCATTGTGCCTTTTGTATTAAATTCGGATGCAATTTCTGTATTTCATCGTCAATAACAAGGCCCAGGGTATACAGTAAACCTGAAGTGAAGCATCGGAATCTAAAACTGGACTCACAGGAGAGGTTCAAATCTTAGATAGTTAGCGTGTCAGTCCTCTAGTACTTATGTCGGCATTGTGTCTTTTGAATTTAATTGCGATGCAGATTCTGTGTTTCATCGTCAATAAGAAGTTACAAGGTATACAGGAAACCTGAAGTGAAGCATCGGAATCCAAAACTGGACTCACAGGAGAGGTTCAAATCATTGAGAGTTAGAGTGTCAGTCCTCTTGTACTTAAGTCGGCATTGTGGCTTTTGAATTTAATTCCGATGCTATTTCTGTGTTTCAACGTCAATAAGAAGGTGCAAGGTATACTGTAAACCTGAAGTGAAGCATCGGAATCTAAAACTGGACTCACAGAAAAGGCTCAAATCATCGAAAGTGATAGTGTCAGTCCTCTTGTACTTAAGTCGGCATTGTGCCTTATGTATTAAATTCCGATGCAATTTCTGTGTTTCAACGTCAATAAGAAGGTGCAAGGTATACAGTATACCTGAAGTGAAGCATCGGAATCCAAAACTGGACTCACAGGAGGGGTTCAAATCATAGAAAGAGAGAGTGACAGTCTTCTTTCACTTAAGTCGATATTGTGACTTTTGTATTAAATTCGGATGCAATATCTGTGTTTCATCGTCAATAAGATGGTCCAAGGGATACAGTAAACGTGAAGTGAAGCATCGGAATCTAAAACTGAACTCACAGGAGAGGTTCAAATCATAGAAAACGAGAGTGTCAGTCCTCTTGTACTTAAGTCGGCATTGTGCCGTTTGTATTAAATTCGGATGCAATTTCTGTGTTTCATCGTCAATAAGAAGGTGCAAGGTGTACAGTAAACCTGAAGTGAAGCATCGAAATCTAAAACTGGACTCACAGGAGAGGTTCAAATCATAGAGAGTTAGAGTGGCAGTCCTCTTGTATTTAAGTCGGCATTGTGCCTTTTAAATTTAATTCCGATGCCATTTCTGTGTTTCATCGTCAATAAGAAGGTGCAAAGTATACAGTAAACCTGAAGTGAAGCATCGGAATCTAAAACTGGACTCACAGGAGAGGTTCAAAACATAGAAAGAGAGAGTGTCAGTCCTCATTTACTTATGTCGGCATTGTGCCTTTTGTATTAAATTCGGATGCAATTTCTGTATTTCATCGTCAATAACAAGGCCCAGGGTATACAGTAAACCTGAAGTGAAGCATCGGAATCTAAAACTGGACTCACAGGAGAGGTTCAAATCTTAGATAGTTAGCGTGTCAGTCCTCTAGTACTTATGTCGGCATTGTGTCTTTTGAATTTAATTGCGATGCAGATTCTGTGTTTCATCGTCAATAAGAAGTTACAAGGTATACAGGAAACCTGAAGTGAAGCACCGGAATCCAAAACTGGACTCACAGGAGAGGTTCAAATCATTGAGAGTTAGAGTGTCAGTCCTCTTGTACTTAAGTCGGCATTGTGGCTTTTGAATTTAATTCCGATGCTATTTCTGTGTTTCAACGTCAATAAGAAGGTGCAAGGTATACTGTAAACCTGAAGTGAAGCATCGGAATCTAAAACTGGACTCACAGAAAAGGTTCAAATCATCGAAAGTGATAGTGTCAGTCCTCTTGTACTTAAGTCGGCATTGTGCCTTATGTATTAAATTCCGATGCAATTTGTGTGTTTCATCGTCAATAAGAAGGTGCAAGGTATACAGTATACCTGAAGTGAAGCATCGGAATCCAAAACTGGACTCACAGGAGGGGTTCAAATCATAGAAAGAGAGAGTGACAGTCTTCTTTGACTTAAGTCGATATTGTGACTTTTGTATTAAATTCGGATGCAATATCTGTGTTTCATCGTCAATAAGATGGTCCAAGGGATACAGTAAACGTGAAGTGAAGCATCGGAATCTAAAACTGAACTCACAGGAGAGGTTCAAATCATAGAAAACGAGAGTGTCAGTCCTCTTGTACTTAAGTCGGCATTGTGCCGTTTGTATTAAATTCGGATGCAATTTCTGTGTTTCATCGTCAATAAGAAGGTGCAAGGTGTACAGTAAACCTGCAGTGAAGCATCGAAATCTAAAACTGGACTCACAGGAGAGGTTCAAATCATAGAGAGTTAGAGTGGCAGTCCTCTTGTATTTAAGTCGGCATTGTGCCTTTTAAATTTAATTCCGATGCCATTTCTGTGTTTCATCGTCAATAAGAAGGTGCAAAGTATACAGTAAACCTGAAGTGAAGCATCGGAATCTAAAACTGGACTCACAGGAGAGGTTCAAAACATAGAAAGAGAGAGTGTCAGTCCTCCTTTACTTAAGTCGGCATTGTGCCTTTTGTATTAAATTCAGATGCAATTTCTGTGGTTTATCGTCAATAAGAAGGTGCAAGGTATACAGTAAACCTGAAGTGAAGCATCGGAATCTGAAACTGGACTCACAGGAGAGGTTCAAATCATAGAAAACGAGAGTGTCAGTCCTCTTGTACTTAAGTCGGCATTGTGCCTTTTGTATAAAATTCGGATGCAATTTCTGTGTTTCATCGTCAATAAGAAGGTCCAAGGAATACAGTAATCCTGAATTGAGCTCGGAATCCAAAACTGGACTCACAGGAGGGGTTCAAATCATTGATAGTTAGAGTGTCAGTCCGCTTATACTTAAGTCGGCAGTCTGTCGTTTGAATTTAATTCCGATGAAATTTCTGTGTTTCATCGTCAATAAGAATGTGCATGGTATACAGTAAACCAGAAGTGAAGCATTGGAATCTAAAACTGGACTCACAGGAGAGGTTCAAATCATAGAAAGTGAGAGTGTCAATCCTCTTGTACTTGAGTCGGCATTGTGCCTTTTGTATTAAATTTGGATGCAATTTCTGTGTTTCATCGTCAATAAGAAGGCCCAAGGGATACAGTAATTATGAAGTGAAGCATCGGAATCTAAAACTGGAGTCACAGGAGAGGTTCAAATCATAGATAGTTAGAGTGTCAGTCCTCTTGTACTTAAGTCGGCATTGTGTCTTTTGAATTTAATTCCGATGCATATCCTGAGTTTCATTGTCAATAAGAAGGTGCAAGGTATACAGAAAACCAGAAGTGAAGCATCGGAATCTAAAACTGGACCCACAGGAGAGGTTCAAATTGTAGAGAGCTAGAGTGTCAGTCCACTTGTTCTTAAGTCGGCATTGTGCCTTTTGTATTAAATTCAGATGCAATTTCTGTGTTTCATCGTCAATAAGAAGGTGCAAGGTATACAGTAAACCTGAAGTGAAGCATCGGAATCTAAAACTGGACTCACAGGAGAGGTTCAAATCATAGAAAAAGAGAGTGTCAGTCCTCTTGTACTTACGTCGGCATTGTGCCTTTTGTATTAAATTCGGATGCAATTTCTGTGTTTCATCGTCAATAAGATAGTCCAAGGGATACAGTAAACCTGAAGTGAAGCATCGGAAACTAAAACTGGACTCACAGGAGAGGTTCAAATCATAGAAACGGAGAGTGTCAGTCCTCGTGTACTTAATTCGGCATTGTGCCTCTTGAATTAAATTCGGATGCAATTTCTGTATTTCATCGTCAATAACAAGGTCCAAGGTATACAGTAAACCTGAAGTGAAGCATCGGAATATAAAACTGGACTCACAGGAGAGGTGCAAATCATAGAAGGTGAGAGTGTCAGTCCTCTTGTACTTAAGTCGGCATTGTGCCTTTTGCACTAAATTCGGATGCAATTTCTGTGTTTCATCGTCAATAAGAAGGTGCAAAGTATACAGAAAACCTGAAGTGAAGCATCGGAATCTAAAACTGGACTCGCAGGAGAGGTTCAAATCATAGAAAGAGAGAGTGTCAGACCTCTTTTACTTAAGTCGGCATTGTGCCTTTTGTATTAAATTCGGATGCAATTTCTGTATTTCATCGTCAATAACAAGGTCCAAGGTATACAGTAAACTTGAAGTGAAGCATCGGAATATAAAACTGGACTCACAGGAGAGGTTCAAATCATAGATAGTTAGCGTGTCAGTCATCTTGTACTTATGACGGCATTGTGTCTTTCGAATTTAATTGCGATGCAATTTCTGTGTTTCATCGTCAACAAGAAGTTACAAGGAATACAGGAAACCTGAAGTGAAGCATCGGAATCAAAAACTGGACTCACAGGAGAGGTTCAAATCATAGAGAGTTAGAGTGTCAGTCCTCTTGTACTTAAGTCGGCATTGTGGCTTTTGAATTTAATTCCGATGCTATTTCTGTGTTTCAACGTCAATAAGAAGGGGGAAGGTGTACAGTATACCTGAAGTGAAGCATCGGAATCTAAAACTGGACTCACAGGAGGGGTTCAAATCATAGAAAGAGAGAGTGACAGTCCTCTTTCACCTAAGTCGATATTGTGACTTTTGTATTAAATTCGGATGCAATTTCTGTGTTTCATCGTCAATAAGATGGTCCCAGGGATACAGTAAACGTGAAGTGAAGCATCGGAATCTAAAACTGAACTCACAGGAGAGGTTCAAATCATAGAATGGAGAGTGTCAGTCCTCTTGTACTTAAGTCGGCATTGTGCCTTTTGTTTTAAATTCGGATGCTATTTCTGTGTTTCATCGTCTATAAGAAGGTGCAAGGTATACAGTAAACCCGAAGTGAAGCATCGGAATCTAAAACTGGACTCACAGGAGAGGTTCAAATCATAGAAAACGCGAGTGTCAGTCCTCTTGTACTTAAGTCGGCATTGTGCCTTTTGTATTAAATTCGGATGCAATTTCTGTGTTTCATCGTCAATAAGAAGGAGCAAGGTGTACAGTAAACCTGAAGTGAAGCATCGGAATCTAAAACTGGACTCACAGGAGAGGTTCAAATCATAGAGAGTTACAGTGTCAGTCCTCTTGTATTTAAGTCGGCATTGTGCCTTTTAAATTTAATTCCGATGCAATTTCTGTGTTTCATCGTCAATAAGAAGGTGCAAAGTATACAGTAAACCTGAAGTGAAGCATCGGAATCTAAAACTGGACTCACAGGAGAGGTTCAAATCAAAGAGGGAGAGAGTGTCAGTCCTCTTTTACTTAAGTCGGCATTGTGCCTTTTGTATTAAATTCAGATGCAATTACTGTGTTTCATCGTCAATAAGAAGGTGCAAGGTATACAGTAAACCTGAAGTGAAGCATCGGAAACTAAAACTGGACTCACAGGAGAGGTTCAAATCATAGAAAACGAAAGTGTCAGTCCTCTTGTACTTAAGTCGGCATTGTGCCTTTTGTATAAAATTCGGATGCAATTTCTGTGTTTCATCGTCAATAAGAAGGTCCAAGGAATACAGTAATCCTGAAGTGAAGCATCGGAATCATAAACTGGACTCACAGGAGAGGTTCAAATCATAGAAAACGCGAGTGTCAGTCCTCTTGTACTTAAGGCGGCATTGTGCCTTTTGTATTAAATTCGGATGCAATTTCTGTGTTTCATCGTCAATAAGAAGGTCCAAGGGATACAGTAATCCTGAAGTGAAGCATCGGAATCTGAAACTGGACTCACAGGAGAGGTTCAAATCATAGAAAGTGAGAGTGTCAATCCTCTTGTACTTGAGTCGGCATTGTGCCTTTTGTATTAAATTCGGATGCAATTTCTGTGTTACATCGTCAATAAGAAGGTCCAAGGGATACAGTAATCCTGAAGTGAAGCATCGGAATCTAAAACTGGATCACAGGAGAGGTTCAAATCATAGATAGTTAGAGTGTCAGTCCTCTTGTACTTAAGTCGGTATTGTGCCTTTTGTATTAATTTCATATGCAATTTCTGTGTTTCATCGTCAATAAGAGGGTGCAAAGTATACAGTAAACCTGAAATGAAGCATCGGATTCTAAAACTGGACTCACAGGAGAGGTTCAAATCATAGATAGTTAGAGTGTCAGTCCTCTTGTACTTAACTCGGCATTGTGCCTTTTGTATTAAATTCGGATGCAATTTCTGTGTTTCATCGTCAATAAGAAGGTGCAAGGTGTACAGTAAACCTGAAGTGAAGCATCGGAATCTAAAACTGGACTCACAGGAGAGGTTCAAATCATAGAAAACGCGAGTGTCAGTCCTCTTGTACATAAGTCGGCATTGTGCCTTTTGTATTAAATTCGGATGCAATTTCTGTGTTTCATCGTCAATAAGAAGGTGCAAAGTATACAGTAAACCTGAAGTGAAGCATCGGAATCTAAAACTGGACTCACAGGAGAGGTTCAAATCAAAGAGAGAGAGAGTGTCAGTCCTCTTTTACTTAAGTCGGCATTGTGCCTTTTGTATTAAATTCAGATGCAATTACTGTGTTTCATCGTCAATAAGAAGGTGCAAGGTATACAGTAAACCTGAAGTGAAGCATCGGAAACTAAAACTGGACTCAAAGGAGAGGTTCAAATCATAGAAAACGAAAGTATCAGTCCTCTTGTACTTAAGTCGGCATTGTGCCTTTTGTATAAAATTCGGATGCAATTTCTGTGTTACATCGTCAATAAGAAGGTCCAAGGAATACAGTAATCCTGAAGTGAAGCATCGGAATCATAAACTGGACTCACAGGAGAGGTTCAAATCATAGAAAACGCGAGTGTCAGTCCTCTTGTACTTAAGGCGGCATTGTGCCTTTTGTATTAAATTCGGATGCAATTTCTGTGTTTCATCGTCAATAAGAAGGTCCAAGGGATACAGTAATCCTGAAGTGAAGCATCTGAATCTAAAACTGGACTCACAGGAGAGGTTCAAATCATAGAAAGTGAGAGTGTCAATCCTCTTGTACTTGAGTCGGCATTGTGCCTTTTGTATTAAATTCGGATGCAATTTCTGTGTTACATCGTCAATAAGAAGGTCCAAGGGATACAGTAATCCTGAAGTGAAGCATCTGAATCTAAAACTGGACTCACAGGAGAGGTTCAAATCATAGATAGTTAGAGTGTCAGTCCTCTTGTACTTAAGTCGGCATTGTGCCTTTTGTATTAATTTCATATGCAATTTCTGTGTTTCATCGTCAATAAGAGGGTGCAAAGTATACAGTAAACCTGAAATGAAGCATCGGAATCTAAAACTGGACTCACAGGAGAATTTCAAATCATAGAGAGAGAGAGGGTCAGTCCTCTTTTACTTAAGTCAGCATTGTGCCTTTTGGATTAAATTCAGATGCAATTTCTGTGTTTCATCGTCAATAAGAAGGTGCAAGTTTTACAGTAAACCTGAAGTGAAGCATCGGAATCTAAAACTGGACTCACAGGAGATGTTGAAATCATAGAAAACGAGAGTGTCATTCCTCTTGTACTTATGTCGGCATAGTGCCTTTTGTATTAAATTCGGATGCAATTTCTGTGTTTCATCGTCAATAAGATAGTCCAAGGGATTCAGTAAACCTGAAGTGAAGCATCGGAAACTAAAACTGGACTCACAAGAGAGGTTCAAATCTTAGAAACGGAGAGTGTCAGTGCTCTTGTACTTAATTCGGCATTGTGCCTCTTGTATTAAATTCGGATGCAATTTCTGTGTTTCATCGTCAATAAGAACGTGCAAGGTGTACAGTAAACCTGAAGTCAAGCACCGGAATCAAAAACTGGACTCACAGGAGAGGTTCAAATCATAGACAGTTTGAGTGTCAGTCCTCTTGTATTTAAGTCGGCATTGTGCCTTTTAAATTTAAATCCGATGCAATTTCAGTGTTTCATCGTTAATAAGAAGGTGCAAAGTATACAGTAAACCTGAAGTGAAGCATCGGAATCTAAAACTGGAATCACAGAAGAGGTTCAAATCATTGAAAGAGAGAGTGTCAGTCCTCCTTTACTTAAGTCGGCATTGTGTCTTTTGTATTAAATTCGGTTGCAATTTCTGTATTTCATCGCCAATGACAAGTTCCAAGGGATACAGTAAACCTGAAGTGAAGCATCGGAATCTAAAACTTTACTCACAGGAGAGGTTCAAATCATAGATAGTTAGCGTGTCAGTCCTCTTGTACTTATGTCGGCTTGTGTCTTTTGAATTTAATTCCGATGCAATTTCTGTGATTCATCGTCAATAAGAAGGTGCAAGGTATACAGGAAACCTGAAGTGAAGCTTTGGAATCCAAAACTGGACTCACAGGAGAGGTTCAAATCATAGATAGTTAGAGTGTCAGTCCTCTTGTACTTATGTCGGCATTGTGTCTTTTGATTTTAATTCCGATGCATTTTCTGTGTTTCATCGTCAATAAGAAGGTGCAAGGTATACAGTAAACCTGAAGTGAAGCATCGGAGTCTAAAACTGGACTCACTGGTAGGTTCAAATCATAGAAAGAGAGAGTGACAGTCCTCTTTTACTTGAGTCGGCATTGTGACTTTTGTATTACATTCGGATGCAATTTCTGTGTTTCATCGTCAATAAGAAGGTCCAAGGGATACAGTAAACCTGAAGTGAAGCATCGGAATCTAAAACTGGAATCACAGGAGAGGTTCAATTCATAGAAGGGGAGAGTGTCAGTCCTCTTGTACTTAAGTCGGCATTGTGCCTTTTGTATTAAATTTGGATGCATTTTCTGTGTTTCATCGTCAATAAGAAGGTGCAAGGTGTACAGTAAACCTGAAGTGAAGCATCGGAATCTAAAACTGGACTCACAGGAGAGGTTCAAATCATAGAGAGTTAGAGTGTCAGTCCTCTTGTATTTAAGTCGGCATTGTGCCTTTTAAATTTGATTCCGATGCAATTTCTGTGTTTCATCGTCAATAAGAAGGTGCAAAGTATACAGTAAACCTGAAGTGAAGCATCGGAATCTAAAACTGGACTCACAGGAGAGGTTCAAATCATAGAAAGAGAGAGTGTCAGTCTTCTTTTACTTTAGTCGGCATTGTGTCTATTGTATTAAATTCGGTTGCAATTTCTGTATTTCATCGTCAATAACAAGTTCCAAGGGATACAGTAAACCTGAAGTGAAGCATCGGAATCTAAAACTTTACTCACAGGAGAGGTTCAAATCATAGATAGTTAGCGTGTCAGTCGTCTTGTACTTAAGTCGGCATTGTGTCTTTTGAATTTAATTCCGATGCAATTTCTGTGTTTCATCGTCAATAAGAAGGTGCAAGGTATACAGGAAACCTGAAGTGAAGCTTTGGAATCTAAAACTGGACTCACGGGAGAGGCTCAAATCATAAGGAGTTAGAGTGTCTGTCCTCTTGTACTTAAGTCGGCATTGTGGCTTTTGAATTTAATTCCGATGCTATTTCTGTGTTTCAACGTCAATAAGAAGGTGTAAAGTATACAGCAAACCTGAAGTGAAACATCGGAATCTAAAACCGGACTCACAGGATAGGTTCAAATCATAGAAAGGAGAGTGTCAGTCCTCTTGTACTTAAGTCGGAATTGTGCCTTTTGTTTTAAATTCGAATGCCATTTCTGTGTTTCATCGTCTATAAGAAGGTGCAAGGTACACAGTAAACCTGAAGTGAAGCATCGGGATCTAAAACTGGACTCACAGGAGAGGTTCAAATCATAGAAAACGAGTGTCAATAATCTTGTACTTATGTCGGCATTGTGCCTTTTGTATTAATTTCGGATGCAATTTCTGTGTTTCATCGTCAATAAGAAGGTCCAAGGGATACAGTAAACCTGAAGTGAAGCATCCGAATCCAGAACTGAATTCACAGGAGGGGTCAAATCATAGATAGTTAGAGTGTCAGTCCTCTTATACTTAAGTCGGCATTGTGTCGTTTGAATTTAATTCCGATGCAATTTCTGTGTTTCCTCGTCAATAAGAATGTTCATGGTATACAGTAAACCTGAAGTGAAGCATCGGAATCTAAAACTGGACTCACAGGAGAGGTTCAAATCATAGAAAGTGAGAGTGTCAATCCCCTTGCACTTAAGTCGGCATTGTGCCTTTTGTATTAAATTCGGATGCAATTTCTGTGTTTCATCGTCAATAAGAAGGTGCAAGGGATACAGTAAGCCTGAAGTGAAGCATCGGAATCTAAAACTGGACTCACAGGAGAGGTTCAAATCATAGTAAACGAGAGTGTCAGTCCTCTTGTACTTAAGTCGGCATTGTGCCTTTTGTATTAAATTCGGATGCAATTTCTGTATTTCATCGTCAATAAGAAGGTCCAAGGTATACAGTAAACCTGAAGTGAAGCATCGGAATCTAAAACTGGACTCACAGGAGAGGTTCAAATCATAGAAAGTGAGAGTGTTAATCCTCTTGTACTTCAGTTTGCAATGTGCCTTTTGTATTTAATTCGGATGCAATTTACGTGTTTCATCGTCAATAAGAAGGTCCAAGGGATACAGTAAAACTGAAGTGAAGCATCGGAATCTAAAACTGGACTCACAGGAGAGGTTCAAATCATAGAAAGAGAGAGTGACAGTCCTCTTTTACGTGAGTCGGCATTGTTACTTTTGTATTAAATTCGGATGCAATTTCTGCGTCTCATCGTCTATAAGAGGGTCCAAGGGATACAGTAAACCTGAAGTGAAAAATCGGAATCTAAATCTGGACTCACAGGAGAGGTTCAAATCACAGAAAGGGAGAGTGTCAATTCTCTTGTATTTAAGTCGGCATTGTGCCTTTTGCATTATATTCGGATGCAATTTCTGTGTTTCATCGTCAATAAGAATGTGCAACGTATACAGTAAACCTCAAGTGAAGCATCGGAATCTAAAGCTGGACTCACAGGAGAGGTTCAAATCATAGAAAGTTAGAGTGTCAGTCCTCTTGTACTTAAGTCGGCATTGTGCCTTTTGAATTTACTTCCGATGCAATTTCTGTGTTTCATCGTCAATTAGAAGGTGCAAAGTACACAGTAAACCTGAAGTGAGGCATCGGAATCTAAAACTGGACTCACAGGAGAGGTTCAAATCATAGAAAGAGAGAGTGTCAGTCCTCTTTCACTTAAGTCGGCATTGTGCCTTTTGTATTAAATTCGGATGCAATTTCTGTAATTCATCGTCAATAACAAGGTCCAAGGGATACAGTAAACCTGAAGTGAAGCTTCGGAATCTAAAACTGGACTCACAGGAGAGCTTCAAATCACAGATAGTTAGCGTGTCAGTCCTCTTGTACTTGTGTCGGCATTGTGTCTTTTGAATTTAATTCCGATGCAATTTCTGTGTTTCTTCGTCAATGAGAAGGAGCACGGTAACCAGGAATCCTGAAGTGAAGCATCGGAATCCAAAACTGAACTCACAGGAGAGGTTCAAATCGTAGAGAGTTTGAGTGTCAGTCCTCTTGTACTTAAGTCGGCATTGTAGCTATTGAATTTAATTCCGATGCTATATCTGTGTTTCATCGTCAATAAGAAGGCGCAAGGTATACAGTAAACCTGAAGTGAAGCATCGGAATCTAAAGCTGGACTCACAGGAGAGGTTCAAATCATAGAATGTTAAAGTGTCAGTCCTCTTGTACTTAAGTCGGCATTGTGCCTAATGAATTTAATTCCGATGCAATTTTTGTGTTTCATCGTCACTAAGACGGTGCAAGGTATACAGTAAACCTGAAGTGGAGCATCGGAATCTAAAACTGGAATCACAGGAGAGGTTCATATCTTATAACATTTGAGTGTCAGTCCTCTTGTACTTAAGTCGGCATTGTGCCTTTTGAATTTAATTCGTATGCAATTTCTGTGTTTCATCGTCAATAAGATGGTGCATGTTATACAGAAAACCTGAAATGAAGCAACGGAATCTAAAACTGGACTCACAGGAGAGGTTCAAATCATAGAAAGGGAGAGTGACAGTCCTCTTTTACTTAAGTCGGCATTGTGCAATTTGTATTAAATTCGGATGCAATATCTGTCTTTCATCGTCAATATGAAGGTGCAAGGTATACTGTAAACTTGAAGTGAAGCATCGGAATCTAAAACTGGACTCACAGGAGATGTTCAAATCATAGAAAGTGAGAGTGTCAATCCCCTTGTACTTAAGTCGGCATTGTGCCTTTTGTATTTAATTCGGAGGCAATTTCTGTGCTTCATCGTCAATAAGAAGGTCCAAGGGATACAGTAAACCAGAAGTGAAGCATCGGAATCTAAAACTGGACTCACAGGAGAGGTTCAAATCATAGAAAGCGGGAGTGACAGTCCTCTTTTACATAAGTCGGCATTGTGACTTTTGCATTCAATTGGGATGCAATTTCTGTGTTTCATCGGCAATAAGAAGGTCCAAGGGATACAGTAAACCTGAAGTGAAGCATCGGAATCTAAAACTGGTCTCAAAGGAGAGGTTCAAATCATAGCAAGGGAGTGTGTCAGTCCTCTTGTACTTAAGTCGGCATTGTGCATTTTGAATTTAATTCCGATGCAATTTCTGTGTTTCATCGTCAATTAGAAGGTGCAAAGTATACAGTAAACCTGAAGTGAAGCATCAGAATCTAAAACTGGACTCACAGGAGAGGTTCAAAACATTTAATGTTAGAGTGTCAGTCCTCTTGTACTTAAGTCAGCATTGTGCCTTTTGAATTTAATCCCGATGCAATTTTTGTGTTTCATCGTCAATAAGACGGTGCAAGGTATACAGTAAACCTGAAGTGAAGCATCGGAATCTAAAACTGGAATCACAGGAGAGGTTCAAATCATAGAAAGTTAGAGTGTCAGTCCTCTTGTACTTAAGTCGGCATTGTGCCTTTTGTATGAAATTCCGATGCAAATCCTGTGTTTCATCGTCAATAAGAAGGTGCAAGTTATTCAATAAACCTGAAGTGAAGCAACGGAATCTAAAACTGGACTCACAGGAGAGGTTCATATCATAGAAAGAGAGAGTGACAGTCCTCTTATACTTAAGTCGGCATTGTGCCTTTTGTACTAAATTCCGATGAAATTTCTGTGTTTCATCGTCAATAAGATGGTCCAAGGGATACAGTAAACCTGAAGTGAAGCATCGGAATCTAAAACTGGACTCACAGGAGAGGTTCAAATCATAGAAAGGGAGAGTGTCACTCTTCTTGTACTTAAGTCGGCATTGCGCCCTTTGTATTAAATTCGGATGCAATTTCTGTGTTTCATCGTCAATAAGAAGGTGCAAGGTATACAGTAAACCTGAAGTGAAGCATCTGAATCTAAAACTGGACTAACAGGAGAGGTTCAAATCAAAGAAAGTGAGAGTGTCACTCCTCTTGTACTTAAGTCGGCATTGCGCCCTTTGTATTAACTTCGGATGCAATTTCTGTGTTTCATCGTCAATAAGAAGGTGCAAGGTATACAGTAAACCTGAAGTGAAGCATCTGAATCTAAAACTGGACTCACAGGAGAGGTTCAAATCATAGAAAGTGAGAGTGTCAATCCTCTTGTACTTAAATCGGCAATGTGCCTTTTGTATTAAATTCGGATGCAATTTCCGTGTTTCATCGTCAATAATAAGGTCCAAGGGATACAGTAAATCTGAAGTGAAGCATCGGAATCTAAAACTGGACTCACAGAAGAGGTTCAAATCATAGAAAGTGAGAGTGTCAATCCTCTTGTACTTAAGTCGGCAATGTGCCTTTTGTATTAAATTCGGATGCAATTTCTGTGTTTCATCGTCAATAAGAAGGTGCAAGGTATACAGTAAACCTGAAGTGAAGCATCGGAATCTAAAACTGGACTCATGGGAAAGGATCAAATCGTAGAAAGTGAAAGTGTCAGTCCTCTACTACTTAAGTCGGCATTGTGCCTTTTGTATTAAATTCGGATGCAATTTCTGTGTTTCATCGTCAATAACAAGGTCCATGGTATACAGTAATCTTGAAGTGAAGCATCGGAATCTAAAACTGGACTCACAGGAGAGGTTCAAATCATAGAAAGTGAGAAAGTCAGTCCTTATGTACTTAAGTTGGCATTGTGCCTATTGAATTTAATTCCGATGCAATTTCTGTGTTTCATCGTCAATTAGAAGGTGCAAAGTACACAGTAAACCTGAAGTGAAGCATCGGAATCTAAAACTGGACTCACAGGAGAGGTTCAAATCATAGTTAGTTAGAGTGTCAGTCCTCTTGTACTTAAGTCGGCATTGTGTCTTTTGAATTTAATTGCGATGCATTTCCTGAGTTTCATCGTCAATAAGAAGGTGCAAGGTATACAGTAAACCTGAAGTGAAGCATCTGAATCTAAAACTGGAATCACAGGAGAAGTTCAAATCAAAGAAAGTGAGAGTGTCACTCCTCTTGTACTTAAGTCGGCATTGTGCATTTTGTAATAAATTCGGATGCAATTTCTGTGTTTCATCGTCAATAAGAAAGTCCAAGGGATACAGTAAACCTGAAGTGAAGCATCGGAATCTAAAACTGGATTCACAGGAGAGGTTCAAATCATAGAAAGGGAGAGTGTCAATCCTCTTGTACTTAAGTCGGCATTGTGCCTTTTGTCTTAAATTCGGATGCAATTTCTGTGTTTCATCGTCAATAAGAAGGTGCAAGGTATACAGTAAACCTGTAGTCAAGCATCGGAATCTAAAACTGCACTCACAGTTAGGTTCAAATCGTAGAAAAGGAGAGTGTCAGTCCTCTTGTACTTAAGTCGGCATTGTGCCTTTTGTATTAATTTCGGATGCAATTTCTGTGTTTCATCGTCAATAAGAATGTCCAACGGATATAATAAACATGAAGAGAAGCATCGGAATCTAAAACTGGACTCACAGGAGGGGTTCAAATCATAGATAGTTAGAGTTTCAGTCCTCTTATACTTAAGTCGGCATCGTGTCGTTTGAATTTAATTCCGAAGCAGTTTCTGTGTTTCATCGTCAATAAGAAGGTGCAAGGTAAACAGTAAACCTGAAGTGAAGCATCGGAATCTAAAACTGGACTCCCAGGAGAGGTTCAAATCAAAGAAAGTGAGAGTGTCAAACCTCTTGTACTTAAGTTGGCAATGTGCCTTTTGTATTAAATTCGGATGCAATTTCCGTGTTTCATCGTCAATAATAAGGTCCAAGGGATACAGTAAATCTGAAGTGAAGCATCGGAATCTGAAACTGGACTCACAGGAGAGGTTCAAATCATAGAAAGAGTGAGTGACATTCCTCTTTTACTTGGGTCGGCATTGTGACTTTTGTATTAAATTATGATGCAATTTCTGCGTTTCATCGTCAATAAGAAGGTCCAAGGGATACAGTAAACCTGAAGTGAAACATCGGAATCTAAAACTGGACTCACAGGAGAGGTTCAAATCAAAGAAAGGGAGAGTGTCAGTCCTCTTGTATTTAAGTTGGCATTGTGCCTTTTGTAATAAATTCGGATGCAATTTCCGTGTTTCATCGTCAATAAGAAGATGCAACGTATACAGTAAACCTGAAGTGAAACATCGGAATTAAAAATTCGACTCACAGGAGAGGTTCAAATCATAGAGTATTAGAGTGTCAGTCCTCTTGTACTTAAGTCGGCATTGTGCCTTTTGAATTTAATTCCGATGCAATTTCTGTGTTTCATCGTCAATTAGAAGGTGCAAAGTACACAGTAAACCTGAAGTGAAGCATCGGAATCTAAAACTGGACTCACAGGAGAAGTTCAAAACATAGAAAGAGAGAGTGTCAGTCCTCTTTTACTTAAGTCGGCATTGTGCCTTTTGTATTAAATTCGGATGCAATTTCTGTAATTCATCGTCAATAACAAGGTCCAAGGGATACAGTAAACCTGAAGTGAAGCATCGGAATCTAAAACTGGACTCACAGGAGAGGTTCAAATCACAGATAGTTAGCGTGTCTGTCCTCTTGTACTTGTGTCGGCATTGTGTCTTTTGAATTTAATTCCGATGCAATTTCTGTGTTTCTTCGTCAATGAGAAGGAGCACGGTATACAGGAATCCTGAAGTGAAGCATCGGAATCCAAAACTGAACTCACAGGAGAGGTTCAAATCGTAGAGAGTTTGAGTGTCAGTCCTCTTGTACTTAAGTCGGCATTGTAGCTATTGAATTTAATTCCGATGCTATATCTGTGTTTCATCGTCAATAAGAAGGCGCAAGGTATACAGTAAACCTGAAGTGAAGCATCGGAATCTAAAGCTGGACTCACAGGAGAGGTTCAAATCATAGAAAGTTAAAGTGTCAGTCCTCTTGTACTTAAGTCGGCATTGTGCCTAATGAATTTAATTCCGATGCAATTTTTGTGTTTCATCGTCACTAAGACGGTGCAAGGTATACAGTAAACCTGAAGTGGATCATCGGAAGCTAAAACTGGAATCACAGGAGAGGTTCATATCTTATAACATTAGAGTGTCAGTCCTCTTGTACTTAAGTCGGCATTGTGCCTTTTGAATTTAATTCGTATGCAATTTCTGTGTTTCATCGTCAATAAGATGGTGCAAGTTATACAGAAAACCTGAAATGAAGCAACGGAATCTAAAACTGGACTCACAGGAGAGGTTCAAATCATAGAAAGGGAGAGTGACAGTCCTCTTTTACCTAAGTCGGCATTGTGCAATTTGTATTAAATTCGGATGCAATATCTGTCTTTCATCGTCAATAAGAAGGTGCAAGGTATACTGTAAACTTGAAGTGAAGCATCGGAATCTAAAACTGGACTCACAGGAGAGGTTCAAATCATAGAAAGTGAGAGTGTCAATCCCCTTGTACTTAAGTCGGCATTGTGCCTTTTGTATTAAATTCGGAGGCAATTTCTGTGCTTCATCGTCAATAA